>NC_073624.1:177010532-177635532 GCF_029407905.1 Bubalus kerabau
AGGCTGCAGTCTTTCCCAGGGCAGATATCAGCTCTACTCCTTGCAGAAGAAAACACACATGCTGTGGATCCCCAACTGGTTCTCACCCTGGGAGCCTCAATTTTCTCATCCACATAATGGGAATAAAAGAAAGAGGTCCATCTGATGCTAATGGGAAGAGTTCAACAAATGGGTGCATTGAGGAGTTCCTTTACTTTTTTCATCTGGGTTCCTCAAACAAGAGCACTTCTGTCCAATGCCCCTCCCCCAAAAGAAGGTGCTACAAAAAGTTTTGAGGTGCTGCAACTGCTGTAGGAAACAGTTCGGTGGTCTCACAAAAAGTTAAATACAGAATCACCCGATGACCCAGCAATTCCACTCCTAGTGAGGTGAAAGTCATTCAGTTGTGTCTGACTCTTTGTGACCCCATGGACTATAGAATCCATGGAATTCTCCAGGCCAGAATACTGAAGTGGGTAGCCTTTCCCTTCTTCAGGGGATCTTCCCAACCCAGGATTTGAACCCAGGTCTCCTGCACTGCAGGTGGATTCTTTACCAGCTGAGCCACAGGGGAAGCCCAAGAATACTGGAGTGGGTAGCCAATTCCTTCTCCAGCAGAGCTTCACAACCCAGGAATCGAACCAGGGTCTCCGGCATTGCAGGCAGATTCTTTACCAACTGAGCTATCAGGGAAGCCTGAGGTGTATAGCCAAAAGAATTGAAAACAGTGACTTAGATACTTGTGTACAAATATTCATAGCAACACTGTTCACAACCACCAAAAGATGGGAGCAACCCAAATGTCCATCAATTGATGGTGGATAAATATCACATAGTGTATCTATACAGTGGAATATTATTCAGCCACATAAAGGAATGAAGCATTGACACATGCTACAACATGGATGAACCTCAGAAATATCATGCTGAGTGAAAGAAGCAAGACACAAAAGCCCATGTATTGTATAATCCGATTTATATGAGATATCCAGAGTAGGTAAATCCATAGAGACAGAAAGCAGATTCGTGGTTGCCAGGGGCTGGGGGTGGGGAAGGGGAAAAGACTGCTAATAGGTATGGGGTCTCCTTTCAGGCTGATGAAAATGTTTTGGAAATAGATACATGCAATGATTGCACACATTGTGAATGTATTGATACTAAATGCCACTGGATTGTTCCCTTTAAAATAGTTATTTTAGGGACTTTCCTGGTGGTCCAGTGGCTAAGACGCCCAGCTCCCAGTGCTAGGGGCCCCAGGTTCGATCCCCAGTTGGGGAACTAGATTCCATATGCTGCAGCTAAAACATCCTGCATGTTGCAATGAAGATCGAAGATCCTGCGTCCAGCAACTAAGACCCAGCACAGCCAAATAAATGAATAACTAAACACAAAAGTATTTTTAGTTATTTTATATTAGATGAATTTTGCCTCAATTTTTTAAGTGCAATACAAAGTTTGAGGACCCATGGGAAATTCATCCTGGTGGCTGCCTCTGGAAGGAAACTGGCAGAACTGGGAGCAGGACTGAAAGAGAGACCCACCTTTCCCTCTCCAACCTTGGGGGACTTTCTGACTTTCTATACCTTGAGCACATATTGAAGTAGCAGTTGCTAAGTCACTTCAGTCATGTCCGACTCTGTGCAACCCCAGAGACGACAGCCCACCAGGGTCCCCCATCCCTGGGATTCTCCAGGCAAGAACACTGGAGTGGGTTGCCATTTCCTTCCCCAATGCATGAAAGTGAAAAGTGAAAGTGAAGTCGCTCAGTTGTGTCCGACTCATAGCGACCCCATGGACTGCAGCTCACCAGGCCCCTCCGTCCATGGGATTTGCCAGGCAAGAGTACCGGAGTCGGTTGCCATTGCCTTCTCCGAAGTAGCAGTAGTAGAAGCAAACATCTACTTCTGATTTATTGAGAGGCTTTATGCCAAAGCCTTTGACTGTGTGGATCACAACAAACTGTGGAAAATTCTGAAAGAGATGGGAACACCAGACCACCTGACCTGCCTCTTGAGAAACCTGTATGCAGGTCAGGAAGCAACAGTTGGAACTAGACACGGAACAACAGACTGGTTCCAAATTGTGAAAGGGGTACATCAAGGCTGTATATTGTCACCCTGCTTATTTAACTTATATGCAGAGTACATCATGAGAAACACTGGGCTGGAGGAAGCACAAGCTGGAGGAGGGCTGGAGGAGGCACAATCAAGATTGCCGTGAGAAATATCAATAACCTCAGATATGCAGATGACGCCACCCTTATGGCCGAAAGCGAAGAAGAACTTAAGAACCTCTTGATGAAAGTGAAAGAGGAGAGTGAAAAAGTTGGCTTAAAACTCAGCTTTCAGAAAACTAAGATCATGGTATCCGGTCCCATCACTTCATGGCAAATAGATGGAGAAACAATGACAGAGCTTTTGGGGGGCTTCAAAATCACTGCAGATGGTGACTGCAGCCATGAAATTAAAAGATGCTCGTTCCTTGAAATAAAAGTTATGACCAACCTAGACAGCATATTAAAAAGCAGAGAAATAAATTTACCAAAAAACATCCTTCTAGTCAAAGCTATGATTTTTCCAGTAGTCATGTACAGATGTGAGAGTTGGACTATAAAGAAAGCTGAGCATTAAGAATTGACACTTTTAAACTGTGGTGTTGGAGAAGACTCTTGAGAGTCCCTTGGACTTCAAGGAGATCCAACCAGTCCATCCTAAAGGAGATCAGTCCTGAATATTTATTGGAAGGACTGATGCTGAAGCTGAAACTCCAATACTTTGGTCACCTGATGCAAAAAGCTGACTCATTTGAAAAGACCCTGATGCTGAGAAAGATTGAAGGTGGAAGGAAAAGGGGACGACAAAGGATGAGATGGTTGGGTGGCATCACCGACTCAATGGACATGAATTTGGGTAAACTCCAGGAGTTGGTGATGGACAGGGAGGCCTGGCGTGCTGCAGTACATGGTGTTGCAAAGAGTAAGACATGACTGAGCAACTGAACTGAACTAAGCACATATTGACCACTCAAAATTGTTTTAACTGTGAAAATTAGTGAATTGTGCAACCCAAAGAATGAACTCTACTTTAAACTGTGGACTTTGATTAGTAATAATGTTCTATATTGGTTCACCAATTATAACAAATGCACCATGCTGATGGGAGATGTTAATAACAAGGGAGTTGTGGGGGGCAGGTGTTGGAGCTCTGTACTTTCTGGGTAATTTTTCTTTAAACCTAACACTGCTCTAAAAGGTAAAGTCTAGAATTGGGTGGGGAGCATTGAAATACATATATTACCAAATGTAAAACAGAGAGCTAATGGGAAATTGCTGTATAACAGGGTGTTCAACCTGGTGCTCTGTGACAACCTAGATGGTAGGGATGAGGTGTGAGGTGGGAGGGATGTTCAAGATGGAAGGGATATATGTATACCTTTGGCTGATTCATGATGCTGTATCACAGAAACCAACACAACATTGTAAAGCAATTATCCTCCATTTAAAAAGAAATAAAGTTGAATTTTTTTAAACAAATAAAAATATAATTCTCTATTTTTTAAGAAAAATTAATTAATTGATAGCACAGTGAACTATATTCAATATACTATGATAAACCATAATCAAAAAGAATATAAAAAAAGAGCAGAGAAGCATATTTGGGGATTCAGGCAGCTATTCCTTTTCTTAATATGGGTGCTGGTGACATGTGGGGGATCACTGTGAGGAAACACCAGTTCTAGAATGTGCACTTTCTGGTATATATATTGTACTTCAACTAAAAAAAATTAAAAATAAAATGAAGAGGTGTTAGGGGGTTGCATTATCCTTCAAAATGCATTTTGGATTCAAATCACAGATCTGCCCCTCCCCAAGTAAGCAGCCTGGAGTGGGCCCAGTCCCCATCCTCGGCTTCCATTTTCCAATCTGTAAAATGGGTTAATAATAACAGGACCTCCCCCTTAAGGATGTTTGGAACACTTCAGTGAGATAAGGCTTGGCACATAGCATGCAAAATTTCAGCCATTATTCCTATTTCTATTAGCATTTTATGGAAGTGAGAGAAATTCAAAGCTGGCACTCTCAAGACCATGTGGGAAGCTGGCACGCCGGTTCCTCTCTGCACCAGCCCCTAATCTCATTCCAGAAGCCAAGAAAGGCCTTCAGCAGACCTGCCGTGGCAGAGGTGACCCCACCCACCCTACTTGGGCGGTCATTATCTGAAGATGGAGATGCCAGCGACTGGCTCCAAAGCCAGCCCACGCCCATGGAGCGCTGGTTTGTCAGGTTAGCCCAGCCTGCAAACGGAGACTTGTCATTCAAGGCGTGCGGCCTCCTGAGAAGGAATGCAGCAATGTGGACCCTGACCCACCAGAAACCATATGTCTACCTCTCCTTGAGCCACACGTACTACGCATCCTACCTCTGCCCCCACCCACAAAGTGGCCTGACAAACAAGTACCCAACACTGACTGGCCCCAATACCTCACATCCCAGCCCTGCTCTCCATCCCGTCTCACAGCCTGTTTTCAAGACAGTCTGCCCCTGTGACCCCCATCTATGCCAAAGGGCTGTCCCAGGCACAACTCTTATTTTTCTAAAGTGCCAAGCCCCAGATGGTATGAGCCAGAAGGGGGCCTACCCCCAAATTTCTGGGCTTCTGAGAAAGAGATTCAGGGGGGCAGTTTCAAGGGTAGGGCCAAATTGGCAGTTCAGGGTGTGAAGTCGGGGAGTCTCAACACAGCTTTGGGCATATTGTAGGCATTGGCTTGCAGTTACTTTGGCCCAAAGGAAATCCTGACAGAAAAAGAAGCTTAAAAGACACCAGTAATCTAGCTCATTCCAGGGCTGCAGTTGTCTCTGTCCATCCAGAGTAACCACACTTGGATGTGCACCTCAAAAAGGACTCCATGAAGCTCTGCCTCTTAGCTGTGTGACCTCAGGGCAGTGTCCATACACCTCTTGGAGCCTGTTTCCTCATCCAAAAGACAGGAACCGTATTACCCACTTCCTGGGGCTGAGATGACATTTCCACGATTTTTAATCGGCTCAGCTCAGTGCTTGATCAAGGACAAGAAGTCCTTGATCCAAAGTATCTCTCATGGCGGTTGGTACTGCCATCACATTCATTATTGTTGCCCTGCCATTCGAGGATTTAAAGAATCATGCCCACGTCTTACCAGGGAGGAGAAATGAGGTCCCAGTCTCTGAATGTCCCCAGAGTCATCCAAGCACCTCTGCAGATACAAACTCAGGTCACGGCAGGACACTAGTCTGGATCTAATGTTACTGCTCCGAAACCCAAGCTGGGCTATACCAAGAGGCAGCAGCCATCGGAAAGTACCCAGGATTTTGGGGTCAGCCAGGGCTGGTTTGTTCAAATCCCAGCTCCCTAACTGTTTCCCTCCTACCTCCAGCCTGAGACTTATCAGCTGATGGGCCTCAGTTGCCTTGTGGTGCTCCCAGCTGGCTAGCCACCCCATGGTCCAAGCGGGCCAGTTCTGACCCCTGGGACACAACGGAACATAATTTCTTTATTATACGACAGACATCAGCTGGGAACAACAGCAGGACCTCACACAATCCTCCCAGCCAACTGTGGGGACCTAGGCAGGCATCCTCTTTTCATAAAGGGGCTCTTGGAGGCTCTATGCCTGCGAGGTGTGTGACCCAGGCGGGACCACAAGCCTAAAGTTCACCAGCGGCATGCAGGCTTCCCTTTCAGACAAGGTGAAGTGAAATCCCAGTGACCCCGATCAGTCTTAAGGAGGCGTCATAGGGCTGGGCTTGGATGCGTCTACAATGACCTGATGAGGAGCCTGTGCCTTCTTAAGATCTGGGTCTGCATGGAAACCCGGAGAGAAGCATGTATCCAGGACTCCTAGGCTTACAACAGGAGAAACTTCGCACAGATGCACAGACGGTCGGAGATACGGTCGGGAATACACACACACACACACACACACACACACACACACACACACACCAGAGTCCCTTACAGGCAGTCCCCTCTTGGGTCCTGGGGATCCCTGGGGCCCACGGTGCCCCCGGCAGCCGCCGCGCTCAGCCGCTCGCACCCGTGGTACCAGCCCGAGAGCTGGTGCACCTCGGGTTACCGCGCTGGGCTGCCGCCCCTTCTAGGTTACAGCCCGCCCTTCCCCACACGCACTCACCCTGCGGGTCTCGGCCTCCCGCCCTCGATCCAGATCTGCCTGAACCGCAACCTCGGCTCTGACCGCACAGTCAGGCAACCCAGCCCTTTAAGCCGCCCAGCCGGCCGGCCGGGACGGGAGGCCCGCCCCGGGCACGCCCCCGATCTCAACAGCCTCTGGGCGGTGACTGAGGCGCGGCCCCCAGAGACGGGAGAAAATGAGAGACTTGGAGACTTGGAGGTGTGGACAGGAGCAGAAAGAGAAAGACACCGGAGGCCTCAGTGAGAGAGAGTGACAGGTGGAAAGATGGAGAACAAGATGCTGAGATAGAGACAGGTGAAGAGACAGACTTAAGATACCCAGAGGTCCCAGACCATTAGGCTTCCTGCCGCCCTGACTGCCTTTGGCGCCTTTATCCCCCTCTGGACCACTGTCTAGGACCCACCTCCCATACCAGCACCCCTCATGGCCCCCAGTCCAGGGCCTGCTCCCAAGCTGGAACAGGGGTCCGTAAGCCAGCACCAGCAGGGCCCCAGGAGCCTCCTCTGGGATCCCCAGAAATCCTCAAACTCCAACAGCCCTTGGGAGCCAGCTCTCCTGCTCCCTCTGGATCTCAGGTCCAACCCACCCCCCTGGGGCTCTGCAACCAGGAAGATTTCCAGATTCAACAGGCACCACAGACTCTTTTTCTGCTCCTCCCACTCCACCCATCTCCTGCTAGCCACCTTGACTCCTCCAGCTAGGAAGTTGTCCTTGGCCAGCTCACCTGCTCCAGAAGTGCCCGGATACAGTCAGGCAGCCTCCAGACATGAGGCACATACCATTGCCTGGTCTGACCTGGGAAAGAGGGCAGGCAGGTAGGAGGACTCACAGCTGGCCTCCAGCTCCCCATGGTCTTCCCAGAGCAAAGCAAATGACCTTGCACATACTGGATCCCCAAAACTATCTGTCAAAGGGGGGAGAAAAAACCCTGGAGAGCAAAGGCCCAAGCTCTTATTTCAAGGCCATCTAGGGAACCTGAAGTACAGGCTGCAGGCTTGAGGGGAGACATCTCCCCTCAAGACTGTCCAGATTCAGGCAAGGGCCAGGTCAAACAGAGAAGCCTGAAGCTATGAGAAAATAATGGTCCCCTCTTAATGAGCTCCAGAGTTAAAACTATAGTAAACCATAAAGAAATTGAAGAAAGGGCAAAGATGTTCAGATTTCCTCCCCCGGAGGACCACCATTCCGAAGCCTTTTGATTTATCAAAAAAAAAAAATAAGTTCTGGATGCAGCTACAGACTTAGTGAGGGGCAGGTGAACCAGTCCTGGCTCAGGGGGCTGATGAGGCAGGAGGTCTGGTTAGCCTGATGGAAGGGCCAAGAGATGGAGCAGGCCCAGAGCAGCACTGGACTCTCAGAAGACAGAGCCAGGGATCAAGGTCAAATGCAAAGCTGTATAGCACAGTGGTAGACTGTGAACTCTGAAGAGTTCAAATGGCTTCTTCACTTACTATATGTCCACCTCAGAAGGTTGTCAGAATGCTTTAGGGAAGCTGTTCTCACCTAAGGCAATTCTGCTGCCCACCCCCACCCCCCATCCCTGCTCCCTAGACACCTTTGGCAATGTCTGGAGATACGTTTGATCATCACATCTGGGAGCTGGGGTACTACTGGCGTCTTGTGGGTAGAGGCCAGGGATGCTGCTAAACACCCTACGATGCCCACACCGGAGAGCCTCTCACAGCAGAGAAAGTCAACAAGGCCCAGGTTGAGAAACCCTGTTTCAAGGTGTAAGGAGCACTTTTGTTTTTCCCTTGGACTGCAAGGAGATCCAACCAGTCCATTCTAAAGAAGATCAGTCCTGGGTGTTCTTTGGAAGGACTGATGCTAAAGCTGAAACTCCAATACTTTGGCCACCTCATGTGAAGAGTTGACTCATTGGAAAAGACTCTGGTGCTGGGAGGGATTGGGGGCAGGAGGAGAAGGGGACGACAGAAGATGAGATGGCTGGATGACATCACCAACTCGATGGACATGAGTTTGAGTGAACTCCGGGAGTTGGTGATGGACAGGGAGGCCTAGCATGCTGCAGTTCATGGGGTCACAAAGAGTTGGACACGACTGAGTGACTGAACTGAACTGAACTGAAGTACTATGTAAGGGCTGACTGCTATTATTAACCACCAGGAAGCTTCCAGCCTTCTCCCTCACCAGCAAATACTGATTGCTAATTCCATGTCCTGTTTCAGAGATAGCCAAGACTTCCCTACCCAGTCCACGTGCAAGTCCCGCTTTAGCTTGGCTCTGTCTTCCCTTGAGAATGGGGTCTTCCTAAGAGTGCACCTCCCCCCTCAAGACTAGCCAGTGCTGAGCTGAGCAGCCATTGGCTCAGAATTAGTCCATACAACAGTGAAGTACCCACTGTGTTCTAAGCATTGTTTTAGAGCTGGGAATATGGCAGAGAATAAAAACAGACCAAATACCTGTCCTCATGGAACTGAGATTCAAGTGGGGAAAATAGATACAGATATTTCCACCAGTAAAGGGATATAACACAGGGTTTTGCCATGAGGTAGAAAAGGTTCTACTATATGAAGTTAGGTATCAGTTTTCTAGCTAAAATCTGAATAATGAAAATAAATGTCAAATCACATTGAACATCCTGAATATACACAAGTTTTATTTGTCAATATACTTAAATCAAACTAGGAAAAGAATACACTTTCAGGAATGAATGAATTTTTACAAGTCTGAACCTTACAGAAAATACTCTGACTGGTTTCCAAAGCATAATACAAATATCCTTAGCTATTCAGTCTACTAGTCTTATTTTTATTTTATTTTATTTTAGGCAGAGAAAGGTTTGTTGCAGGGCCAAGCAAGGAGAACAGGTGGCTCATGCTGAAAAAGAACCTGAACTCAAGCCTGGTAATTTTATATGTCACACAGAGGAACATTTTCTATTCATTTTCTATTTTATATATTTATATTATGTGAGAGATTTGTCTTCATATGTAGAAGAAAAAATACACTTGGCCTGAACATTAAATCCCCAGTCTCATGGGTGTAATAACTGCAATATGAATTTTGCTTGAAATAAATAAGGCTTGAAAGGAAAAGCACCAAGAGAAAACTATTAAGTAATAGAAAGGTAAGACCTAGTCAGGGCAAAAATGGTGACAGGTGATTGTGAATGGCTGAAATTTCAGAATCCAAAACCATCTGGATTAAGATAAAGACAGAGGAGGAGGCTGAAAATCCCTGAATTTGAGTTTTGGAAGAATTAGGGCACTGGTCTTTCCCAAATTCCAGACAGAGGCAGAGGGCTCAAAACTTGAAGGAGAGAATTCTAGAACAAATGTAAGATGCCCCACTTGCCCCAATGGGTGGTAAATGTGGGTGATTACTTTCTCTGTCATTTTCATGAAGTTCTCAGTAGGTGGCGAGAGTGGGAGGGAGTAGTGTTTAGAGGTGAAGGAAAGGATATACAAATAATTGAAGCTTTGCTGCTAGGAGAAGGCAGAAGGGAGGCCAGAGGAGGCAACTGAGGGATGTGACATCTGAGCCAGGACTTCAGGGAGAGGTTGGATTTCAACAGGTGCGGGGGAGCGGGTGGGGCTCCAGCACAGAGACAGCCGAGGAGGTGGCTGGGCAGGTGGGTTTCCCTGGCCTTGGGGTGTGAGAGACAGGCAGGCTGGAGGCATCCAGTCCGAGTGCCTGAGGGTTGACCTGGTGAGCAGTGGGGAGCCGTAGATGGTACTGGAACAGGGAAGAAGCCCCCCATTGGTTGTTCTGTTTTGTTTAATGTTTATTTATTTATTTTGGCTGTGCTGGGTCCACAGGTGTTTCTCTAGTTGCAGTCCGGGGGCTCCTCTCTAACTGTTTGATACAGGCTTCTCATTGCAGTGTCTTCTCCATTGTGGAGCACAGGCTGTAGGCGCTCCGGCTTCAGCAGTTCTGGCTCCCGGGCTCCAGAGCATGGCCCAGTAGTCATGTGGCACAGGCTTAGTTGCTCCGTGGTGTGTGGGATGTTCCCGAATCAGGAATCAAACACCTCCTCCTCTGTCTACTGCACTGGCAGGCAGATTCTTTGCCAGGGAGCCACCAGGGAAGCCCTGGTTATTGGTGGGGTTGTTTTTAATCTTAATTTTTTTTTTTTTTTTTTTTTTTTTTTTGGCTGTGCTGTGTGGCTTGTGAGATATTAGCTCCCTGACCAGGGATTGAACCTCAGCCCTTGGCAATGACAGTGTGGAGTCCTAACCATTGGACCACTAGGAAATTCCCAGTTGGTTTGTTTTAAAGCACATTGGAGCTTAATTTTTTTTAATTTAATTTTACTTTTAATTGGAGGATAATCACTTTACAGTATTGTGTTGGTTTCCACCATAAATCAGCATGAATCAACCATAGGTACATGTATGTCCCTCCCTCCTGAGCCTCCCTCCCAATTCCCATCCCATCCCACCCCTCCAGGCTGTCACTGGTGGGTGTCCTCATTGGTGCCTCGCGGGATGTGGGTTTCTAGGGCACTGAGGAGGAGAGGAGAGGGTTTCAGCCCAGCTTTTCTGCCCTGAGAGATGGAGACAAGGAAGGAGGAGCAAGCTGAGAGGCCTGGGGATGCGGAATCACTGAGAGTAGGCTTCCTGGCTGTGCGACCTCAGGTAAGTCACATGATCCCTGTGAGACTCCATCCCTGGACAGATAAAATGCAGGCGATGACCAGGAGATGAGACTGCGTTTGCAGTGCCCCATGCTTGGTACAGAGCATGGGCTGGACAAGTGTCAGCACAAGTTTCAGGTTTGATTTGGGCTATCCTAGCAGTTCTCAACTGGGACAGATTGTTCACCCAGAGAACATTTGGCAACGTCTGAAGACACTTTGGGTTGTCAGACTGCAGAGTGGGAGGTGCTACATGGATCAATCTAGTGGGTGGAGACCAGGGACGCTGTTCAGCATCCTATGATGCAAAGGATGTCCCCCACAGCAGAGAATGATCTGGCCCCAAATGTTAGCAGTGCCAAGGCTGAGACACCCTGACTTACCTTGAATCTGAAAAAGACCTCTTGGCCATGCATGCAGGCACCCAGGAGGCAGCTAGAACTATCATGAGCAGTGTGTCTGTGACTCACCTGCACTGGGAAGACAGTAGATGCCAGCATAATGTGTCAGTGATATTATTCCAGCAGTTGGACTGAGAAGAGGATGGGAATAAGAAGTGTTGATCACAGCTGCATTTAGAAAGAGGACAGGCAGAGGCATGGAGCTGGAGGTGGAGATAGGTCACGTCGGGAAGGTGGAGGAAGCCAGGTAAGAAGCAGCATCACCTGTGCCAGAGGTCAAGAGGCCCAGACACTAACAAGAGTCAGGACTGTGTGATTACCAAGTCACCAGAGTCCTCAGCCAGGCTCAACAGACTGAGGTCAGAGTAGGAGGGGAGGAAGTGGAGGCCATGATCGGACTAGGGAGATGGTACCAGAAAGACACCTGGAAGTGAGTAAAGGTGGAGCGTGGCTCAGTATGGGGAAGGGCTCCAGAAGCCCACAGCAGGCTTTAAGGGGCAGAGATTAAAAGAAGAGAGCTTTCCTCATGGACTGAAGATGGTGCAACCACCATGGGAAAAGTTTGGTCATTCCTTTTTAGAGGAATAAAATTACCATATGAACCAAATTCCACTCCAAAATATATGCCCAAAAGAACTGAAAACAGGGACTCACACAGACATATGAATATATACGTTTATAGCACCATTATTTACAGTAGTCGGGAGGTGGCAACAATCCACGTGTCCATCAGTGGATGAATGGATAAACAATTATGCAGTATCTGTACGATGGAGCATCACTCAGCTAGGAAGGAGAGTGTGGGACAAATGGAGAGAGTAGCATGGAACATATACACTAACATATGTGAAATAGATAGCCACTGGGAACTTGCTGTATGACTCAGGGAACACAAACAAGGGCTCTGTGACAACCAAGATGGGTGGGATGGGGTGGGAAGAAGGAAGGAGGCTCCAGAGGGAGGGGACATATGTAGACCTATGTTGATGTATGGCAGAAACCAACACAATATTATGATTATCCTTCAATTAAAAATAAATAAATTTTTTAAAAAAGAATAAAGAAGCATTGATTCATTGACAGTGTGATGAACCTTGAAACAATTATGCCAAATGAAAGGAGTCAGACAGGAAAGGCCATACACTGTATGATTCCACTTATATGAAATGTCCAAGAATAGGTAAATACATAGAGACAGAAAGCTGATTAGTGGTTACCGGGGGCTTGATGGAGGGGCAATAAGGAGCCAATACCAAGCAGGGGATGGATATAAGATCTCCTTTTTGGGGTGATGAAAAATTTTGGAACTAGAGTGAAGAGATGGTGACACAATATTTGTGAATATACTATGGCCACTGAATTGTAAGTTTTTAAATGATTAATTTTTATTGTTATTGTTCACTAGCTAAATCATGTCCAGCTCCTTGTGAATCCATAGGCTGCCGCATGCCAGGCTTTCCTGTCCTGCATTATGTCCTGGAGTTTGCTCAAATTCATGTTCATTGAGTCAGTGATGCCATCCAACCATCTCCTCCTCCTCTTCCCTCTTCTCCTCCTGCCCTCAATCTTTCCCAGCATCAGGGTCTTTTCCAGTGAGTCAGCTCTTGGCATCAGGTGGCCAAAGTATTGGAGCTGCAGCTTCAGCATCAGTCCTTCCAATGAATATTCAGGGTTGATTTCCTTTAGGATTGTCTGGTTTGATCTTGCAGTCCAAGAGACTCTCAAGAGCCTTCTCCTGCAACACAATTTGAAAGCATCTATTCTTTGACACTCAGCTTTGTTTATGGTCCAACTCTCACATCTGTACATGACTATTGGGAAAACCATTGCTTTGACTAGACAGACCTTTGTTGGCAAAGTGATATCTCTTCTTTTTAATATACTGTCTAGCTTTGTCAGAGCTTTTCTTCCAAGGAGCAAGTGTCTTTTACTTTCATGGCTGCAGTAACAGTTTGCAGTGGTTTTGGAGCCCAAGAAAATAAAATCTGTCACTGTTTCCACTTTTTCCCCTTCTATTTGCCATGAAGTGATGGGACTGGATGCCATGATCTTAGTTTTTTGAATGTTGAGTTTTAAGCCAGCTTTTTCACCCTCATCTTTCACCCTCATTAAGAGGCTCTTTAGTTCCTCTTCACTTTCTGCCATTAGAGTGGTATCATCCACATATCTGAGGTTGTTGGTATTTCTCCTGGCAATGTTGATTCCAGCTTATGAGTCATTGATCTTGGCATTTCCCATGATGCATATAAGTTAAATAACCAGGGTGACAATATATAGCTTTGTCATACTCCTTTCCCAATTTTGAACCAGGCCAGTTCCATGTCCAGTTGTAAGTTGCTTCTTGACCTGCATACAGGTTTCTCAGGACACAGGTAAGATGGTCTGATATTGCCATCTCTTTAAGAGTCAAACGCTTTAGTGTAATCAATGAAGCAGAAGTAGATGTTTTTCTGGAATTCCCTTGCTTTCTCTATGATCTAATGAATGTTAGCAATTTGATCTGTGTTTCCTCTGCCTTTTCTAAACCTAGCTTGTACCTCTGGAAGTTCTTAGTTTATGTACTGCTGAAGCTTGACTTGAAGGATTTTGAGCATAACCTTACTAGCATGTGAAATGAGTGTAATTGTGGGTGGTATTACTTTGCCAACAAAGGTCCGTCTAGTCAAGGCTATGGTTTTCCCAGTGGTCATGTATGGATGTGAGAGTTGGACTGTGAAGAAAGCTGAGCACAGAAGAATTGATGCTTTTGAACTGTGGTGTTGGAGAAGACTCTCGAGAGTCCCTAGGACTGCAAGGAGATCCAACCAGTCCATTCTGAAGGAGATCAGCCCTGGGATTTCTTTGGAAGGAATGATGGTAAAGCTGAAACTCCAGTACTTTGGCCACCTCATGTGAAGAGTTGACTCATTGGAAAAGATTCTAATGCTGGGAGGGATTGGGGGCAGGAGGAGAAGGGGACGACAGAGGATGAGATGGCTGGATGGCATCACTGACTCGATGGACGTGAGTCTGAGTGAACTCTGAAAGTTGGTGATGGGCAGGGAGGCCTGGTGTGCTGCGATTCATGGGGTCGCAAAGAGTCGGACACGACTGAGCGACTGAACTGTACTGACTGACTGACTGTGGGTGGTATGAACATTCTTTGGCATTTCCCTTCTTTGGGATTGGAATGAAAACTGACTTTTTCCAGTCCTGCGGCCACTGCTGAGTTTTCCAAATTTGCTGACATATTGAGTGCAGCACTTTAACAGCATCATCATTTAGGATGTTAAATAGCTCAACTGGAATTCCATCATTTCCACTAGCTTTCTTTGTAGTAGTGCTTCTTGTGACCCACTTGACTTCGCACTCCATGGCATCCAGCTCTAGGTGAGTCACCACACCATCCTGGTTATCCGGGTCATTAAGATCTTTTTTGTACAATTCTTCTGGGCATTCTTGCCACCTCTTCTTAATCTTATCTGCTTCTGTTAGGTCCTTACCATTTCAGTCCTTTATCGTGCCCATCCTTGCATGATATATTCCCTTGCTAACTCCAATTTTCTTGAAGAGATCTCTAGGCCCCCCAACTCTCTTATTTTCTTCTATTTATTTGCATTGTTCACTTAAGAAGGCCTTCTTAATCTCTCTTTGCTGTCCTCTCGAACTCTCTGTTCAGTTGGCTATATCTTCCCTTTCTCCCTTGCCTTTCAGTTCTCTTCTTTTCTCAGCAGTTTGTAAGGCCTCCTCAGACAACCACTTTGCCTTCTTGCATTTCTCTCTTTGGGGGATGGCTTTGGTCACTGTCTCCTGTAGAGTGTTACAAATCTCTGTCCATAGTTCTTCAGGCACTCTGATTACCAGATCTAATCCCTTGAATCTATTCGTCACTGCCACTGTATAATCATAAGGGATTTGATTGATGTTAACTTTATATTATGCGAATTTAACCTCAGTCTTAAAAAAGAGAGAGTTCTGAAACAGAGTACTCAAATGGGGTAATTTGAAAAGGGTTTAATAAAAGCACTATTTTCAAGTGGATAATACAGTACCCCAGAATGGTTCCTGGTGACAACCAGGAACCATTACCACCCCTGAGACTGGAGCCAAGGAGTAAGTGGTTACTACAACTTGGACCAGATCAGGCTATGTGGAAAGGACTGCCTGGCAGGGGTCATGAACCTTTGGCCAAGAGCCTCAGCCTGCCTGCACAAACTACACGGGAAAGGGGATGAGGTAGAAATACACTGATCTCACTCTCCTCCCTCCCTCCCATGCCTGCTGTGGCTCCCCATTGGTTGAACCCATCTGTAAGTCACAAGGCAAAAGAGCTGCTTGAGTGGTCCTTAGCAGTCTCTCCTAGGACACAAAATAGGGGACAAAGACCTGGGGAGCTCTGGAGCCAAGATGAGAGCAGTTCAGGAGTTCTGGGTGAATAAGGGAGCAAACCACCCTTTCCAACTCATCACTCACCACTTTCTTGCTCATAGTCCACACACCAGTCACTTGAGACCATTTCTTACCAAACTCACCAAGGCCATCTCCCACTTCAAAGCCTGTGTACATGCTGTTCCTTCTGCCTAGAATTCTGTTCCTTCTCACCTGCTCCGCTAACTTCTATTTATCCTTTAGGTCTCAGCTCTGAGGGCTTCCCCAGCTTCTGTCTTCAGTTCAAAAATCATACTCAAGGCAGCCATAGCTCCCATGCATCTTCAGTCACAGAAAAATTATTCTTGAAATGGTCTGTTCAGTGACTGTCTCCCTCTGGACAGGACTGAACTCCATGCAAGGAGACATTCTTTTTCATTCCATGCCTCTTTCCCAGCCCCAGCTGGCAGAGAGCACATGGTTATTCAACAAACAAGTTTGGGATTTCCCTAGCAGTGCAGTGGTTAAGACTCTGCACTTCCAATGCAAGAGGAGCAGGTTTGATCGATGGTCAGGGAACTAAGATCCCATATCCTTTTCAGCACAGCCAAAACATAAAAATAAATAAAATAACAATAAGAATAATACAGTAAATTTTAAAAAGTAAAGAAATACTTTTAAAGTCCCCAGAAACTACCAGATGTTGTTCTACAGTGAATAAAACAGAGCACATTCCTGATCTCTGGATATTATTTTTTTTTAAAGCATGTGATTAGCAACACATAATTTTTTATATAATTTTTCTTATTTATTTATTTTGTCTGTGCAGGGTCTTCATTGCTGTGCAGGCTTTTCTCCATTTGCAGGGAGTGGGGGCTACTCTCCAGAGCATGAGCTCATCACTGCAGTGGCTTCTCTTGTTGCAGAGCACAGACTCTAGGGCACATAGGCCTCAGTGGTTGCAGTTCCCGGGCTCTAGAGCACAGGCTCAATAGTTGTGGTGCAAGGGCTTAGCCACGCCATGGCATGTGGAATCTTCTAGAACAGAGGTCAAACTCGTGTCTCCTGCCTTGGCAGGTGGGATTCTTCACTACTGAGCTACCAGGGAAGCCTGCAATGCATAATTTAAGGGGGCATTTTATGTGATATATGTTTCCTATGGAGGAACAATCTAGTGAGATAAGGAAAAGAGAAAGGCCTCTCTGAAAGTGAAGGTGTTAGTCGCTTGGTTGTATCTGACTCTTTGCGATCCCATGGACTGTAGCCCCCCAGGCTCCTCTGTCCATAGATTTTCCAGTCAAGAATCCTGGAGTAGGTTGCCATTTCCTTCTCCGGGGGATCTTCCCGACCGATGAATCAAACCAAGATCTCTCGCATTGCAGGTAGATCCTTTAGCATTTGAGCCACCAGGCTTCTCTGAGGAAGTGACATTTAAGCAGAGACCAGAAGGAAAGGGGTAATCCCGGGTGGTAAAGAATCTGCCCACCCATGCAGGAGATGCCAAAGACATGGGTTCAACCCCCGGGTCAGAAAGATTCCCTGGAGAAGGAAATGGCAACCCACTCTAGTATTCTTGCTGGGAAAATCCCATGGGCAGAGGAGACTGGCGGGCTACAATCCATGGGGTTGCAAAGATTCAGACACGAGTGATGTGCATGAATATTCATTCAGAAGGGAAGAAGGCAGATATTTGGAGAAAGAGCTTACCAGGCAGAGGGCACAGTCTGTGCAAAGGTCCTGAGGGTGGACTGTGTCTTAAGGAACATCCAAGAGACCCATGAGTCTAGAGCAAGTTGAGTGTGGAGGAGAGTTGGAGGAGAAGAGGGTTGGGAGGTGAGAGCACAGATCATGTGCATCCTGGTGGGCCACTGAAAAGATTTGCTGACAGATTGAATGCAGTGTGAGAGAAAGAAAAGTCATGGGTAACTCCAGAGTTTTTGGCCTGGGCCCATTTAGACTGGAATTTTCAATGGAGAATGAGAAAGACGGTTTTTACAGTTTAAGGTCTTGCATTTAGGTCTTTAAACAACATTGAGTTTATTTTTGTATATGGTGTGAGAGAATGTTGTAACCTCATTCTATTACATATAGCTGTCCAGTTTTCCCAGCACCACTTGTTGAAGAGATTGTCTTCTCCATTGTATATTCTTGCCTCCTTTGTTGTAGACTAATTGGCCATTGGTATGTCGGTTTATTTCTGGGCTTTTTATTCTGTTCCATTGATCTATGTGTCTGTTCTACCATGCTGTTTTGATTACTGTAGTTTTGTGGTATACCCTGAAGTCTGGGAGGGTTATACCTCCAGCTTTGTTCTTTTCTTTTTTTTTCTCAGGATTGCTTTGGCAATTCCAGGTCTTTTGTGGTCCCATATAAATTTTAGGATTATTTGTTCTATATATAAAAGCTGATGCAACTTTAAAATGTGAAAAATGTCATGGGTATTTTTATAGGAGTTTTGGGCTTCCCCAATGACTCAGTGGTAAAGAATCTGTCTGCAGTGCTGGAGGCATAGGAGACATGGGTTCAATCCCTGGACTGGGAATATCCCCTGGAAGATGAAATGGTAACCCACTCCAGTATTCTTGCCTGACGAATCCACAAACAGAGGAACCTGGTAGGCTACATGGGGTCACAAAGAGTTGGACAGTGGCTAAGCGCACACATGCCCTGAATCTATAGACTGCTTTCTGTAGTATGGCCATTTTAACAATATTGATTCAACCCTCTTGGCAACCACTAGTCAGTTCTCTGTGTCTGTGACTCTGTTTCTGTTTCATACATGGGTTCATTTGTGTCATATTTTAGATTTCAAATATAAGTGATATCATACGGTAGTTGTCTTTCTCTTCCTGACTTATTTCACTCAGGGTGATAATGTCTAGTTGCATCCATGTTGCTGCAAGTGGCATTATTTTGTTCACACTGTTTCCATGTCTTCACCATCGGGAAGCTTTTACTCTATTGTGAATAGTGCTGCTATGACCATAGGGATGTATGCACCTTTTTGTCCATATACATGCCCAGGAGTACATAGGCATGTATACCATATACTCATGCCCATATGATTGCTGGATCATATGATAATTCTACTTTTAGTTTTCTGAGGAAACTCCATGCTGTTTTCCACAGTGCCTATACCAACTAACATTCCTGCCAATGGTGTAGGAGTATTCCCTTTTCTCCATACCCTCTCTAGCATTTTTTGTTTGTAGACTTTTTAATGATGGCCATTCTAACCTGTTTGACCTGTGTGAGGTGGTACCTCACTGTAGTTTTTATTTGCCTTTCTCTAATAATTATAGGCCAATATCTTTGCTGAACATAAGATGCAAAAATCCTCAACAAAATATTAGCAAACTGAGTCCAACAATTCATAAAAAGGATCATACAGCATGATCAAGTTGGATTTATTCCAGGGTCACAAAAACGGTTCAACATATGGAAATCAGTCAATGTGATATACCATATTTTAAAAAGGAAAGATAAAAATTATACAATCATCTCAACAACTGAAGAAAAAGCATTTGACAGAATTCAGCATTCATTCATGATGAAAACTCTCATTGAAGTGGGTATAGAGCAGACATACATCAACATAATAAGGTCTATTTATGATAAAATCACAGCCAACATAATGCTCAATGGTGAAAATTGAAAGCCTACATACTAAATTCAGGAGTAAGACAAGGATGTCCACTTTTGCTTCTGTTTAACATAGTACTGGAAGTCCTAGCCATGGCAATCAGAAACAAGAAAAAGAAATAAACCATATTCAAGTTGAAAGGGAAGAGGTAAAACTGTCAATATTTGCAGATGGCATGATACTCTATATAGAGAACCCTAAAGTCTTCACTCCAAAACTTTTAGAACTAATAAATTCATCAAGGTTGCAGGGTGCATGATTAATAAACAGAAATCTGCTGTGTTTCTATACAGCAGAAATATCAGAAATAGAAAGTAAAAAAAAAATCCAATTTAAAGTTGCATCAGCTTTTATATATAGATTGGATAAACAAGGCTCTACTGTATAGCCCAGAGAACTATATTCAATATCCTATTATAAAACATAATAGAAAAGAACACTTTTTAAAAAGAATGTATATGTATGCATAACTAAATCATTTCACTGTACAGTAGAAATTAACACAACATTGTAAATCAACTATACTTCAATTTTAAAACATTGATAAAAACAATAGCAAAACAGACACTGGCCTATAATTTTCTGTTTTGCATCTTTTTTTGTTGTCTTTGTATGGTTTTTGGTATCAGGGTAATGGTGTTCTCAGAGAATGAGTTTGGGAGTGTACCCTCCTCTTCAATTTTTTGCAGTAGTTTGAGAAGGATAGGTATTAGTTTTTCTTTATATGTTTGGTAGAATTCCCCTGTGGGATTGTCTAGTCCTAGACTGTTGTTTGCTGGGACTTTTTTTTTTTTTAATTTCAGGTTCAATTTCATTTCTGGTGATCAATCTGTTCAAATTGTCTGTTTCCTTTTGATTCAGTCTTGATTAAGTGTATGTTTCAGAAAAAGCAGGATGAATGAAAGGGAGAGAACTTCAGGGAAGACAAGGACTATAGCAATATAGACCCAGGTGGAGATGTTTGCCAACAAAGGTCCGTCTAGTCAAAGCTATGGTTTTTCCAGTAGTCATGTTTGGATGTGAGAGTTAGACCATGAAGAAGGATGAGCGGGTGCCGAAGAATTGATGCCTTCAAATTGTGGTTCTGGAGAAGACTCTTAAGCATCTCTTAGACTGCAAGGAGATCAAACCAGTCCATCCTAATGGAAATCAACCTTGAATATTCATTGGAAGGACTGATGCTGAAGCTGAAGCTCCAATACTTTGGCCTCCTGATTTGAACAGCCAACTCATTGGAAAAGACCCTGATGCTGGGAAAGATTGCAGGCAAAAGGAGAAGGAGGTGGCAGAGGATGAGGTGGTTAGATAACATCACTAACTCAATGGACATGAATTTGAGCAAACCCCAGGAGATAGTGGAGGACAGAGGACCCTGGCTGCAGTCCACAAGGCCACGAAGAGTCAGACACAGCTTAGTGACTGAACAACAACAGTTGCTTTGAGGTGGGTGGAGGGAGGACAAGCCTTGGTCCTCAGCAATTAGAGAGGTGAACAGCATGTTTCCCTAAAACTAGGGGTGCTGCCAGGGAGTGTAGGAAGCTCAGAGGATCAAGGACTTCACCTTCTGTGGGTAGAGGGTTAGCTTCACTCCTCTCCTGCCTGGACAGAATCCTAGTAATCCAGTCACTCTGGGGATGGCAAGATGAGCAATAGGGAACAAGGTGTCTTCTCTGGCCTTTGCCTAGAGTGACCCAGCCCCCTCCCTTCCTCCACACACACCTGTCTCCATTTCCCCATAGTTTGGGGCGGGGGTTAATCTCCACCTCCCCATACCAGGGCTTAGGGATAAAGGACTTATGAAATAGAGGGTAAATGACACTGCTGATACTTCATTTTGACCTCCCCTAAGCCAACCAGTGGAGAAGGCAATGGCAACCCACTCCAGTACCCTTGCCTGGAAAATCCCATGGATAGAGGAGCTTGGTAGGCTGCAGTCCATGGGGTCGCGAAGAGTCGGACACGACTGAGCGACTTGACTTTCACTTTTCACTTTCATGCATTGGAGAAGGAAATGGCAACCCACTCCAGTGTTCTTGCCTGGAGAATCCCAGGGATGGCGGAGCCTGGTGGGCTGCTGTTTATGGGGTCGCACAGAGTCGGACACAACTGAAGTGACTTAGCTTAGCAGCAAGCCAATCAGACTCTATCCTTCTACACCTTAGCCAATTAAATGCTCTCCTGTCCTTCAGCTGAACAAATTCCAATCTCCTGTTTCTTATCCAATTAGACTCCACCCCCTCCCCCTCCCGCTCCCTCACTCCTCAGTTCAGTTCAGTCGCTCAGTCATGTCCGACTCTTTGCGACCCCATGAATCGCAGCACACCAGGCCTCCCTGTCCATCACTAACTCCTGGAGTTCACCCAGACTCACGTCCATAGAGTCAGTGATGCCATCCAGCCATCTCATCCTCTGTCGTCCCCTTCTCCTCCTGCCCCCAATCCCTCCCAGCATCAGAGTCTTTTCCAATGAGTCAACTCTTCGCATGAGGTGGCCAAAGTACTGGAGTTTCAGCTTCAGGATCATTCCTTCCAAAGAAATCCCAGGGCTGATCTCCTTCAGAATGGACTGGTTGGATCTCCTTGCAGTCCAAGGGACTCTCAAGCGTCTTCTCCAACACCACAGTTCAAAAACATCAATTCTTCGGCACTCAGCCTTCTTCACAGTCCAACTCTCACATCCATACATGACCACAGGAAAAACCATAGCCTTGACTAGATGAACCTTTGTTGGCAAAGTAATGTCTCTGCTTTTGAATATGCTATCTAGGTTGGTCATAAGTTTCCTTCCAAGGAGTAAGCGTCTTTTAATTTCATGGCTTGAACTAACTCCTATTCATCCTTCAAAGCCCAGCTGCAGCAGCCCCTCCTCCATGAGCCTTTCTATGCTTCATTCCTAGGCTGTAGTCAAGCTCCCCCTGTGGGCTCTCCGAGCTACCTCATGACTAAGTCTTTTGGGACCCCAGAATCTCCCAGCATGAGGCTAGGCACAGACCATTGGTATCATTTGACTAGCTGCTGACTAATGAGTCCACAAACAAATCAATTTTGATATTGATTATCTGGAGAGGGAAAACTCAGAATTGAACTCTGGGCAGGGCATTAGTAAATCCCTTAAAATCATATACAAAATCATGAGTTTAGTTTATCAGGGGAGACTGGGAGCCACAGCTTTCGCCAGCTTTTGGGAAAAAAAAAGCGGGGGGGGGGGGTGTAGTTAAGAGTTAAGGACTTTATTTGACAAATTGGAGGCCCACAGAGGGCCAGTGACTTGCCCAAGGTGACACGTCTGGTGGTGAGAACAGATCAGGATTTTAATTCCTGATACCCTGTTGAGAGTTCTAGAACTTGAATGCCAAACATGAAAAGGTCTTCACATTTGTCATCCAATTTGGGAGGAAAAAGAATTCATATTTATGATAAGGAACCTTGTGGTCACTCAGTTGACAGACATTTTTGAACACCTGAATACTATGTGCAAGGCACTGGTCTCAGCCTGGAGATACAGTGCTGAGCACAACGGGTTCCTGCCCTGCTGGAGTTTATATTCAAGTTGTGGAGGCAGCAGTAAGTGAACAAATGAGGGGCTTCCCTGGTGGTCCAGTGGTTAAGACTGCGCTTCCACTTCAGGGGACATGAGTCCCATTCCTGGTCAGGAGCTAAAGATCCCACATGCTGTGCAATGCTGCCAAAAAATAAATTAAAAAAATTTTAAATAAATAAATGAATACGATAATGTCTGATAAGGATCTTAGTAAGTAGGATGTGCTCACAGGAAGGACAAGGAACCTAGTTTAGATAAGGTGGTCAGAGCAAGGCCTCTAAGGGGAAGTGATGTTTAAATGATCCCAGAACGATAGGAAGACAGAAAGAAGAGCATTCTGAGCAAAGGGAACAAGTGCAAAGGCCCTGGGGCTGAATGAGGGGAGGATCCTCAAGGAGCAAGAGGTCAGTGGGCTGGAGTGGGGAACCCACGGGGAGAGGAGACCAGAGGTGGGGGAAGAAATCGATTGCAAAGATTGTAGAGTATGCGGGGCAAAAATGAAAGGCAAGGGTGATGGGTGCCTCAGGGCAGAGGGACCAGCGGGTTCCAATGCCTAGAGGCAAGGAAGCGCCTGGGCCAGGCCTGTTTGGGGCACCAGAAATCATCCTGCCTTCGGCTGTGCTGATATAAAGTGTAGAACAGGAAAGAGGAGTGAAGAGTTAGGGGCAAAGGTAACCTCCTCTGGGGAACCAATTGTCGTTCATGACCACAAGCCAACCCAGGCTGATTCAGCAAGATTCTCTGTTATCAAAGTTATCAGCTCCCCAAAGAACAAAGCAACACAGCAGCAAATCCCTACCCCCCAACCCAAGAGAACCTGCCTTAAGGATCTCACCTCACTAGCTTCCACAGGAATTCAGGAAACCTCAAAAATGCTTGCAGGCTGGATCTAGCCACCAGTTGCTATGTGATTTTGGCAAGATACTCACCCTTTTGAGCCTGAGTTGATCACTTTTTTGTTTGATTCATCTTTAAATCAAAGGCCTGCTTTATTTTTTGGCCATGCTGCGTGGCTTGTGGGATCTCAGTTCCCTGACCAGTGATCGAACCCAGGCCCTCAGCAGTGAAAGTGTAGAGTTCTAACCACTGGACCACCAGGGAATTCCCTCAAAGGTTTATTTAACACAAGCCCCATCGTCTGCCTACATTCTCCACATTCATTCTCCACGTTAAGATAGGGACTCAGATGATAGAGGGGCTTCCCAAGTGGCGTTAGTGGTAAAGAACCCACCCACCAACGCAGGTGGACATGAGAGATTCTGGTTCGATCCCTGGGCCAGGAAAGATCCCCTCAAGGAGGGCACAGCAACCCATTCCAGTATTCTTGCCTGGAGAATTCCACAAACAGAGGAGCCTGGCTGGCTACAGCCTGCAGGGTTGCACAGAGTCGAACACAACTAAAGCTACTGAGCATGCATGCAGATGAAAGAGGGAGATGGAGATTCAGAGTATACCTTGCCCAAGTTGGGAGTTAAACCCAGATCTGTCAGATTCCGGGGATGGTGAGGCTATGGGGGTACAATCCTAAGACCCTCCTTAGCAAGTGTCTGGCACCCAATGGTCACTAAGCAGATGGGAGCTATTCTATAGTCATTAAACTCAGGGTGGTGTGGTACCTCTCCCAACCTCAGTTTTTTTGGCTGCCAAATGGAGACTTAGAATTCTCTCCTCACTGGCTTTGGGAGGCATCAGAGATACCAAGTGTGTAAGAATAAATGGTGGAGTTTCATGATCTCTCAAAAGATTAAACATCCTAGTAATTCCACTCCTAGATGGAAACCCAAAAGCACTGAAAACTGTACTCAAACAAGTACAAGCACACACCCACGTTCATAGCTGCTGCTGAGTCGCTTCAGTCGTGTCCGACTCTTAGCGACCCCATAGACTACAGCCCACCAGGCTCCTCCATCCATGGGATTTTCCAGGCAAGAGTACTGGAGTGGGGCACTTCATAGCAGCACTGTTCAAAGTAGCCAAAAGTGGAAGCAACCCAGATGCCCATCAAATGATGACTGGAGAAACAAAATGTCAAATATCTACAGAAAAGAAAATTATTCATCCATAAAATGGAAGGAAGCTCTGACATAAGCTACATGTAGATGAACCTCAAAAGCATTATGTTGAGTGAAAGAAGCCAGACACAGAATGTCCCATAATGTATGATTCCATTTTTATGAAATGCCCAGAATAGGTAATTCTTAGAGACAGGAAGCAGATAGGTGGTTGCCAGAGGCTAGGGAGGGAGAGGGGAAGGAGGAAATGGGGAGTGGTTACTTAATCAGTATGAGGTTTCCATCTAGGGTGATGAAATGTTTTGGAACTAGATAGAAATAATAGTTGCCCAACATTGTAAATGTACTAAATGCTACTGGATTGTTCACTTTGAAATGATTAACTTTATGGTACATGGATTTCACCTCATTAATAAATAAATTAGATATAATTCATAAGTAGGTTGATGTTATTTCATATCACTCATACCTTTGCTCCAAGCATAAGATAGATACATTATTATTCAATTTAGAGATGGAAAAATTAAGGCGCAGAGAAAGGAGGGGCTCCACCCAGGGAGTAGGGAGGCCTGATTGGACCTGGGGTCTCTCTGCCCTCAATCATTCTCCACTCCTCTGCCTGGAAGCCAAGCGGGTGACAGACTCGCAGTGAACACATCAGCCTTAGAGCACAGGTGACTTAGCAAGAGGGCAAACAGGAGAATCCAGAATACTGGCTAGCTTGACCTGGTTCTTTTCCTCTGGCCCAGGAAGACTCAGCCAGGGAGACCCAGAGCTAAGGGACTGTCCTGTGTTCAGGCAGAAAACCTTCTGTTATTGTCATCTTTCTGTTCTCAGCCCTGTGCTGAATGCCCCAAGAAGACTCAATTCTGGAGCCAGCACTCAAGGAGCTCCCAGTCTGGAAAATATGGAGCTTGAGACACTCTCAGCCTTTCAATGTCAGGACTGAACCAGAGGAAGGACTCTGGAGCAGGGAAAGGCAAGAAAGGAAAGCCTGAGGAGAAGGGAAGCCTTCCTGGATGTTGGGGGTGGGTTTTGAAGTATGTATAGGAGTCCATCAGGGATCCCAGGTGGCACTAGTGGTAAAGAACCCCCCTGCCAATGCAGGAGACACAAAAGATATGGGTTCAATCCTTGGGTTGAGAAGATACCCTGGAGAAGGAAGTGGCAACCCACTCCAGTATTCTTGCCTGGAGAATCCCATGAACAGAGGAACCTGGCTGGCTGTGGTCCATAGAGTCACAGACAGTCAGACACGACAGAGGCGACTTAGCACACACACATGCATAGGAGTCCATCAGGGCAAATGAAAAAGCTTGTGAGTATATTACACACTCACATACATTACTAGGGAGAATGCAAAGTGATATGTGTCCTGGAGGGGGGAAATTAGTAAATATCTGGCAAAAGTATACATGTATTCATCGACTTAGAGGAATATACCCCAATAAAAGCTTTTTCACAACAAAGGAAACTATAAGCAAGGTGAAAAGACACCCTTCAGAATGGGAGAAAATAATAGCAAATGAAGCAACTGACTAAGAATTAATCTCAAAAATATACAAGCAATTTCTGCAGCTCAATTCCAGAAAAATAAATGACCCAATCAAAAAATGGGCCAAAGAACTAAACAGATATTTCTCCAAAGAAGACATACAGATGGCTAACAAACACATGAAAAGATGCTCAACATCGTTCATTATCAGAGAAATGCAAATCAAAACACAATGAGGTACCATTTCACACCAGTCAGAATGGCTGTGATCCAAAAGTCTACAAGCAATAAATGCTGGAGAGGGTATGGAGTAAAGGGAACCCTCTTACACTGTTGGTGGGAATGCAAACTAGTACAGCCACTATGGAGAACAGTGTGGAGATTCCTTAAGAAACTGGAAATAGAACTGCCATATGACCCAGCAATCCCACTACTGGGCATACACACTGAGGAAACCAGAATGGAAAGAGACATGTGTACCCCAATGTTCATCGCAGCACTGTTTATAATAGCCTGGATATGGAAGCAACCTAGATGTCCATTGGCAGATGAATGGATAAGAAAGCTGTGGTACATATACACAATGGAATATTACTCAGCCGTTAAAAAGAATACACTTGAATCAGTCTACTGAGGTGGATGAAACTGGAGCCTATTATACAGAGTGAAGTAAGCCAGAAAGAAAAACACTAAAACAGTATACTAACACATACATATGGAATTTAGAAAGATGGTAATGATAACCCTATATGTGAGACAGCAAAAGAGACACAGATGTATAGAACAGACTTTTGGATTCTGTGGGGGAGGGTGAGGGTGGGATGATCTGAGAGAATAGCACTGAAACGTGTATAATATCATATGTGAAACAGATTGCCAGTCCAGGTTTGATGCATGAGACAGGTGCTCAGGGCTGGTGCACTGGGATGACCCAGAGGGATGGGATGGGGAGGGAGGTAGGAGGGTGGTTCAGGATGGGGAACATATGTACACCCATGGCTGATTCATATCAATGTATGGAAAAATCAATACAATACTGTAAAGTAATTAACCTCCAACTAAAATAAATAAATTTTTTTAATAAAAAAATAAGAAAGGATGAGTGAAAAAAGTTTTTCATAGCAGCACCATTTAAATTGCCAAAATATTGGAAAGTTCCATATGTCCAACAGTAGGGAGCAGTTGAATAAACTGTGGCAGGATCACATGGTGGAGCACTACGCAGCTATAAAAAAGAAAGAGGAAGCATTCTGTATACAAGAAAGGGAGAGAAAGTGAGAGGAAAAAAACATGAAAAATTGTAAATTGTTACTGAAAGGACTGGAAAGAACATGATGGAGGGTTCTCCATCCAAGAATAGAAGCTAGATGTCTCTCTATATATCTTATGCTGCAGATCTGATTTTGGAACCATACAAGTATTTTGAGGGCAAGAGGAGAAGGGGGCAACAGAGGATGAGGTGATTGGATGGCATCACTGACTCAATGGACGTGAGTCTGAGCAGACTCTGGGAGATTGTGAAGGACATGCGAGCCTGGCGTGCTGCTGTCCATGGGGTTGCAAAGAGTTGGACATGACTGAGCAATTGAACAACAACAAAATCATATTAGATTTAAAAATCAGTCCCCTCACTTCATACCCATTAAGATAGCTAATATAAAAAAAAAAGAAAATAACAAGCGTTGGTGAAGATGTGGAGAAATCAGAACCCTGTACATGGTTGGTAAGATGTAAAATAGCGCAACCACTCTGGAGAACAGAATGATGTTCCTCAAAGAAGTAAACATACAATTACCACACGATCCAGCAGTTTCACTCCTGCATATACACCAGACAGAAGTCAAAGCAGGAACCTAAATAGATGTTGTACATGCATATTCATAGCAGAACTAAGCTGCATTTGTTATAGTACAATATTCAGTTTTTGTTCAGTTGCTCAGTGGTGTTGGACTCTTGCAACCCCATGGACTGCAGCACACCAGGCTTCCCTGTCCTTCACTATCTCCTGGAGCTTGCTCAAGATCATGTCCATTGAATTGGTGATGCCATCCAACCATCTTATCCTCTGTCGTCCCCTTCTCCTCCTACCCTCAATCTTTCCCAGCATCAGTGTCATTTCCAATAAGTCAGCTCTTCATATCAGGTGCCAAAGTATCGGAGTTTCAGCTTCAGCATCAGTCCTTCCAATGCATATTCAGGGTTGATATCCTTTAGGATTGACTGGTTTGATCTCCTTACAGTCCAAGCGACTCTCAAGCGTCTTCTCCAACAGCACAGTTCAAAAGCATCAACTCTTTGGCACTCATTCTTCTTTATGACCCAACTGTCACATCCATACACAATTACTGGAAAACCATAGCTAAGAATATATGGAAATTTGTTGGCAAGGGGATCGCTTCTTTTTTTTTTTTTCTTACTATCTAGTTTTGTCATAGCTTTTCTTCCAAGGAGCAAGTGTCTTTTAATTTCATGGCTATAGTGATTTTGGAGCCCAAGAATATAAAATCTGTCACTGTTTCCATTGTTTCCCCATCTATTTGCCATGAAGTGATGGGACTGGATACCATGATCTTAGTTTTTTGAATGTTGAGTTTTAAACCAGCTTTTTCACTTTCCTCCTTCACCTTCATCAAGAGGCTCTTCAGTTCCTCTTCACTTTCTGCCATAAGAGTAGTGTCATCTCCATATCTGTTATTGATATTTCTCCCAGCAATCTTGATTCCAGCTTGTGCTTCTTCCAGCCCAGCGTTTCTCATGATGTACTCTGCATCTAAGTTAAATAAGCAAGGTGACAATATACAGCCTTGACGTACTCCTTTTCCTATTTGGAACCAGTCTGTCGTTCCATGTCCAGTTCTCACTGTTGCTTCCTGACCTGCGTACAGATTTCTCAGGAGGCAGGTAGGTTGGTCTGATACTCCCAGCTCTTGAAGAATTTTCCACAGCTTGTTGTGATCCACAGTACTCAGAGATAGATTTAAATGGGGTGGTGGAATAGTGGTGTGAATGTTTCAATAATCATAGCAGGCTAATAATTATTATTATAACATAAACCCTATTACTTGAGATATTTTCTAATCACACATTGTTTCCAGTTGCACAATCTTATGCTGTTTTTGTTTTATGGTTAAAAAAAAATAAAAACTTTCTGTCATTATACAGAAATTTCCTAAAAATCGAAAGCTTCAGGTTAGAGATATAACAGTACAAAATGAAGCTACTTCAAGTGACATTGCATGCATGCTCAGCCCCTCAGTCATGGCCAACACTTGGGACCCTGTGGACTCTAGCCCCCCGGGCTCCTCTGTCCATGGGATTTTCCAGGCAAGAATACTGGAGTGAGTAGCCATTTCCTCCTCCAAGGGATCTTTCTGACCCAGGGATCGAACCATTGTCTCCTGTGTCTCCTGCATTGGCAGGCAGATTCTTTACTACTGAGCTACTACGGAAGACCCTCAAGTGAATATGCAGGACAGTAATTTGACAGCACATTCCCAATGGGATATACCCAAAGGACAAAAAGGAGAAAAAAAAAAAAAAAAACAGTTCAGTGGATTTTCAATAATCATACTGTTTCAGGCACTGTTTTGTTATTCTGAGATGATATATGTGCCTTGTGGAATAAAGGAAATGTCAGTGTCATTGAGAATTTGAATTTTCAGCGTGGGGAATACAGGTATAAGATTTATTGGATGAAGTAAGTCATATAACCCTAAATATGAATTGGAAGTATCAATATAAGTTCATGATGTATTTTATTTTTTAAAAAAAATAGTGAGGAATTTCCTATTTCTGTCCAATGAAAACACTAGAAACAACTAATAACCCATTAGCCATGAGTACCTTTGACTGTGGTGTGTAGACCACTTGCCAATCAAAGGAACAAGATCTCCTTGGAGAAATGGCTGATTTCATGCTTGAGGCAAGAAATGTACAAGATGTCCCTTATCTTGTGACATCGTATAGCAAGGAAGCTACCTAAGAGTCCTGTCCAAAAGAGCTCAGGAGTCAATGTGAAAAGCCTCCCACTGGCCAGAGAAGGGAAAATAATTTGATTAGTCAAAGCTGTGTTTTTTCCAGTAGTCATGTATGGATGTGAGAGTTGGACTATATATATAGAAAGGTATATATAGAAAGGTGAGCATGAAAGAATTGATGCTTTTGAACTGTGGTGTTGGAGAAGACTCTTGAGAGTCGCTTGGACTGTAAGGAGATCAAACCAGTCAATCCTAAAGGATATCAGCCCTGAATATGCATTGGAAGGACTGATGCTGAAGCTGAAACTCCAATACTTTGGCACCTGATGTGAAGAGCCGACTCATTGGAAAAGACCCTGATGCTGGAAAAGGTTGAGGGCAGGAGAAGAAGGGGATGACAGAGGATGAGATCGTTGGATGGCATCACCGACTCAATGGACATGAGTTTGAGCAAGCTCTGGGACTTGGTGCTGGACAGGGAAGCCTAGCGTGCTGCACTCCATGGGGTCCCAAAGAGTCGGACACAACTGAGCAACTAAACTGAAACTGCAACTGCATGATAAAGACTGCGATGTGTGTGTTTGTCAGTGACTCAGTTGCGTCCAACTCTTCGCAACTCTATGGACTGTAGCCCGCCAGGCTTCTTTGTCTGTGGAATTCTCCAGGCAAGAATACTGGAGTGGATTGTCATTCCCTCCTCCAGACGATCTTCCTGAGTCAGGGATCAAATCCAGGTTTCCTGCATTTCAGGCAGATTCTTTACCACTCCGCCATTTGGGAAACCAATGAACTAATAGATCTAGGCAATAATCATCGATAGCAGATAGCATTGCAGAGGAGAGACAGTGAGTGGAGGTTATGGAAGTATAAGATGCCTCATGAATCGACATATATCAACTGGGTGATGGATATTCATGGAGGTTCACTATGTTGGGTTGGCCAAAAGGTGTGTTCAGTTTTTTCCATAAGATGGCTCTACTAACACTTTATTGTCTTTAATTTTATTTGGAACAATTTTTTATTGTATTGTGACAGCTGTCGTATCAGCCTGCATTTAAAATTTAACATCAAAATTGGTGAAGTTCATGTAGCCATTTTAATATTGAAAATGGGAAAGAAAAAAGCTACATTTGGAATATTATACTTTATTATTTCAAGAAAGGCAAAAATGCAACTGAAACAACAACAAAAATAAATGACCTGTGCAGTGTATGGAGAAAGTGGTGTGTGTGTGCTTAGCTGTATCCGACTCTTTTTCAGCCCCACGGACTGTAGGCCACCAGTCTACTCTGCCCATGTGATTCTCCAGGCAAGAATACTGGAGTGGGTTGCTGTGGCCTTCTCCAGGGGATCTACCCAACCCAGGGATCGAACCCAGGTTTCCAGCATTGCAGGTGGATTCTTTACCATCTGAGCCACCAGAGAAGCATGGAGAGGGTGCTGTGACTGATGAAGCATGTCAAAAGCAGTTTGCGAAGTTTTGTGCTGGAGATTTCTCTCTGGATGACGCTCCGTGGTCAGGGAGACCAATTGAAGCTGATAGCATTCAAATCGAGACATTCATTGAGAACAGCCAATATTGCACCATGTGGGAGATAGCCAACATACTCAAAATACCCAAATCAAGCGTTGAAAATCATTTGCACCAGCGTGGTCATGATAATCACTTTGATGTTTGGGCTCCACATCATTTAAGTGAAAAAAACTTTCTTGATCCTATTTCCACATGCGATTCTTTACTTAAACATAACGAACAGGGCTTTCCTGTTGCTTCAGGGGTTAAGAAACCACCTGCCAATGCTGGCAACACCGGTTCCATCCCTGATTAGGGAAGATTCCACATGCTGTGAAGCAACTAAGCCCATGTGCCACAACTACTGAGCCCATGGGTAGCGACTACTGAAGCCTGGGAGCCCTGGAGCCAGTGCTCCACAGCAAGAGAAATCACCACAATGAAAAGCCCATGAACCACAGCTAGAGAGTAACCTCCACTCTCCACAACTACAGAAAGCCCTCATGCAACAACAAAGACCCACAGTAGCCAAAAATACATGAATAAATTAAAACTACCTTATTTTTTAAAAAGCATAACAAAAATGTTCCATTTTTAAAAACAAATTGCGACAGGCAGTGAAAAGCAGATACCATATAATAATGTGGAACAGAAGGGGTCATGGGGCAAGTGAAATCAACCACACCAAAGGCTGGTCTTCATCCAAAGAAGGTGATGTTGTGTATATGGTGATATTGGAAGGGAGTCCTCCATGATAAGCTCTTTGTGGAAAACCAAACGATTAATTCCAGCAAGTACTGCTCCCAGTTAGACCAACTGAAAGCAGCACTTAGCAAAAAGTGTCCAGAATTAGTCAACAATAAACATATAATCTTCCATCAGCATAATGCAAGACCTTTTATTTCTTTGATGACAATGCAAAAACTGCTACCGATTGACTGGGAAGGTCTGCTCATCTGCCATATTCACCTGACATTGCACCTTTGGATTTGCATTTATTTTAGTCTTTAAAATACTCTTAGTGAAAAAAAATTTCACTTCCCTGGAAGACTGTAAAAGACACCTCGAACAGTTCCTTGCTCAAAAATATAAAATATTTTGGGGAAGATGGAATTATGAAGTTGCCTGGAAAATGGCAGCAGGTAGTGGACGAAATGGTGAATACATTGTTCAATAAAGTTCTTGGTAGAAATGAAAAATGTGCTTTTTATGTTTAACGTAATAACTGAAGGAACTTTTCGGCCAATCCAATTCTCTCTACTTTTTAAAAATGTGTTTATCTTTAATTGGACGATAACTGCTTCACAATATTGCATTGGTCTCTGCTGTCCCCTCCCTCTTGAACCTCCCCCCCACATCCCACCCCATCCCACCCCTCTAGGTCATCCCAGAGCACCGAGTTTGAGTCCCTGCGTCACACAGCAAACTCCCACCGGCTATCTGTGTCACATTCGGTAATGTATATGTTTCAGGGCTACTCTCCCAGTTCGTCTCACCCTCTGTGTCCACAAGTCTGTTCATTACATCTGCACCTCCATTGCTGCCCTACAAATAGGTTCATCAGTTCCATCTTTCTAGATTCCATATATATATACGTTAGTAAATGATATTTGTTTTTCTTTCTCACTTACTTCAGTATATATAGGCTCGAGGTTCATCCACCTCATTAGAACTGACTCAGATGCATTCTTTTTTATAGCTGAGTAATATGCCATTTTATATATTACTACAATTTCTTTATCCATTCATCTGTCAATGGACATCTAGGCTGCTTCCATGTCCTGGCTATCATAAATAGTGCTTCAAGGAACACTGGGGTACAGGTATCCTTTTCAATTTTGGTTTCCTCACCATATATGCCCAATAGTGGGATTGCTGGGTCATATGGTGGTTTTATTCCTAGTTTTTTAAGGAATCTCCATACTGTTCTCCATAGCGACTGTATCCATTTACATTTACACCAACAGTGCAAAAGTGTTCTCTTTTCTCCACACTCTTTCCAGCAATGACTGTTCATAGATTTTTTGATGATGGCCATTCTGACTGGTGTGAGGTGATACCTCATTGTAGTTACATTTGCATTTGTCTAATAATGAGCAACGTTGAGCATCTTTTCCGGTGCTTGCTGCTGCTGCTGCTGCTAAGTCGCTTCAGTCATGTCCGACTCTGTGCGACCCCATGGACTGCAGCCTACCAGGCTTTTCTGTCCATGGGATTCTCCAGGCAAGAACACTGGAGTGGGTTGCCATTTCCTTCTCCAATGCCTGAAAGTAAGAAGTGAAAGTGAAGTCGCTCAGTCGTGTCCGACTCTTAGCAATCCCATGGACTACAGCCTACCAGGCTCCTCCACCCATGGGATTTTCCAGGCAAGAGTACTGGAGTGGGGTGCCATTGCCTTCTTTCCGGTACTTATTAGCCATCTATACATCTTCTTTGGAAAAATGTCTGCTTAGGTCTTCTGCCCATTTTTTGACTAGGCAGTTTGTTTTCCTGATGTGGAGCTGTATGAGTTGCTTATATATTTTGAAGATTAATCCTTTGTGGGTTGTTTCATTTGCAACTTTTTTTACAATTTTATTTTTTTATTTTTGGCTGTGTTGAGTCTTCACTGCTTTACAGGCTTTTTCTGCAGTTTGCTGCACGGGCTTCTCATTGCAGTGGCTTCTCTTGTTGCACAGCACAGGCTCTAGGAAGAGAGAGTCACAGTATTGCTGCACACAGGCTCCGTAGTTGCAGCTCCCAGGCCCTAGAGCACAGGCTCCGTAGTTATGGTGCGTGGGCTTAGTTGTTCTGCAACATGTGGGATCTTCCCAGACCAGGGATTGAACCCATGTCTCCTGTTTTGGCAGGAAGATTCTTTACCACTGAGCCACCAGGGAAGCCCAATTCACACTTTTGAATATACTTGAAATGTTCTGTTTAGGAAAAAAGGTTAAAAATTATTTTGCCCTGTATCATTTCCTCAAAGCAGGGTGATTAGGAGCTCATTGGTGCTGGGGAAACATTTCTCAGGAAGTGCCAACACCTGACCCATTTACCTCACACTCACTCTTGACCTCTAGCATACCGCCGAGGGTCGAGTTCACGATTTTGCTGCAATATCCAGAGTGCTCAGTTGCAAAACCCCCTCCTCTCTAATTCCAGGTGTTGAGAGATTAAATCTCACCTCTAGTCCCCCAGAGAAAAGCAACTGAAGTCAACCTCTGCCCACTGGAGAGTGTAGAATAACACCAGCTGGAAGCTGTGAGGTCATTCTTACACATCACAAGTTGTTTTCCCCTTTGCAAAATAGATCTGATCAATTCTTGGAGCAGTTTGCCCTGGATGTAACAATTTGGCTGTGGTTTCAGACTGTCTAGAGGGCCAGCCCTAAGGCCTAGCTGGCTGCTAAGGGTGCTGGGAGGGGGCCAGTGGGAAGACTTGGCTTGATAAGGGCCCCAGATGCAGAAATAGTAAATGACTGTGAGTCTGGACTCATCCAGGATGTGGGAGTCTGGCCATAATAGATTGTCCTGTGGGCTGGCCCTCTGCTGGGGAGGCCAGGGCAATTAGGTAGATGGGCAGAAATGACTCTACTTATTAAATACTTTCCACACCCTGACACAGTTATTGTTCAGTCCAGTTATGTCAGAATCTTTGTGACCCCGTGGACTAGGGATGCACGCTAGGCGTCCCTGTCCTTCACTGTCTCCAGGGGTTTACTCAAACTCAAGTCCATTGAGTTGATGATGCCATCAAACCATCTCGTCCTCTGTCACCCCCTTCTCCTCCTGCCCTCAATCTTTTCCAGCATCAGGATCTTTTCCAATGAGTCGGCTCTTCGGGTCAGGTGGCCAAAGTATTGGAGCTTTAGCTTCACCATCAGTCCTGCCAATGAATATTCAGGTTGATTTCCTTTAGGATTGATTAATCTTGCAGTCCAGGGGACTCTCAAGCGTCTTTTCCAGCACCACAGTTTGAAGGCATGGTCCTTCAATCCATTTTGCATGGATCTCCTCATTTAACTCTCTGAGCCACCAGGGAAGCCCATTTAACTCTCACAATAACCCTATGAGGTTGATACTATTCTTCCACTTCAGAGATGGGCAAAATGGGGGCTCAAGACTAAGTCTTTCTCTAGTTAGTAAGGAACAGAGTGAGAATAGGAATCTGGGTGGGCTGGCTCAGCAGGAGTCAGCAAATTTTATCTAAAGGCCACATGAAGCTGAATGAAACGAAATTACTCCCCAGAAAGGTTTCTGCACCCCATGTTCATTGATGCATTTTTTTTCATAATAGCCAAAACAGGGAAACAAGCTAAGTGCCCCTCAATGGATAAAGAAAATGTAATATACTTATAATATACAAGGGCTTCCCTGATGGCTCAGTGGGTAAAGAATCTGCCTGCAATGCAGGAGACACAAGAGATTCGGGTTTGATCCCTAGTTTGAGAAGATTCCCTGGAGAAGGAAATGGCAACCCGCTCCAGTATTCTTGCCTGGAGAATCCCATGGGCAGAGGAGCCTGGCAGGCTACAATCTAAAGAGTTGCAAAGAGTCAAACATGACTGAGAGACTAAGCATGTATGCATATTATATATATATATATATATATATATATATATCACAAATGTGATATATGTTATATATTTATTTGTATTTATATAAATTGTGATATATACAATTCAGGCATAAAATATAAGAAAGTCCTGCCATTTGCAACGGCATGAATGGAAGTTGATGGCATTATGGTAAGTAAAACAAGTCAGACAGAAAGACAAATACTGTTTGGTCTTGCTTATATGTGGAATCTACAAAAAAAAAAAAAAATGAACTCATATAAACAGAGAGTAGAATGGTGGTTGCCAAGGGCAGCAAGTAGGGGAAACGGGGTGATGTTGGTCAAAGGGTACAGACTTTTAGCTATAAGATAAATAACTTCTGAGAACCTAATGGACAGCACGGCGACTACAGTCACCAATTTTGTATTCTTGAAACCTGCTGAAAGAGTAGATCTTAAACACTCTCACCACATACACACAAAATGATAACTCTGTGAGGTGAGGTGTTGGACGTGTTAACTAACCTTGTTATGGTAAGCCTTTTGCAATATATACCTGCATCAAATCATCATGTTGCATGCCTTAAACTTACACAATGGTTTATGTCAATTATATCTCAATAAAGCTGGAGGTGGAGGATGCACATTGTAAGCATTTTCAACTTTGCACAGCAAATGGTCCCCATCGCAGGGACACCACTCTGCTGTTAGAGCATGGAAATAGTCATAGGCTAACGTGGAAACAAGTGGGAGAAAATGTATTCCAAGAAATCTTCCTTTTACATAAACAAATTGTGCTACATCCATAGAATGGAATGTTACTCAGCCATATAAAGGAGTGATTCATAATAAAATGCGTTGATTCAGGCTACAACATAAATGAAATTTGAAAACATTATGCTCCATGAAAAGAAAAAGCCAGACACAAAAATCACATATTGTATGATTACATTGATATGAAATATACATAATAGGTAAATCCAGAGACCAAAAGATTGGCAATTGTCAGGGGCTGGTAAATGATGAAAAAGTAACTATTTATTGGGTACAGGGTTTTATACTGGGGTGATGAAAATTTTGGTAGATCAGATACAGGCGATGGCTGTACAAAATTGTAAATGTAATAATGCCACAGAATTGTACACTTTTAAGTGGTTTGCTTTATGTTAGGTGAATTTCACCTTGAAAACAAAAAACAACTGTTTACAAAAACAGATAATCAATCCACAGACTGTGGCCACTCCTGCTTTAAAACATCTCTTCACAAAACCCAGAGCTGAACTTAAAAATGTAGGCTTATACAAAACATAGAAACAATTTAAATGACCATTGAATGGATAAAGATGTGATACATATGTACAATGGAATACTACTGAGTCGTGAAGAGGAATGAAATGATGTTATTTGCAATGATGTGGGTACAACTAGAGGGGTTTCCCTGATGGCTGAGATAGTAAAGAATCTGTCTACAATGCGAGAGACCTGGGTTTGATCCAGAGAATCAGACAGGATGGGTATGACTAGAGATTATCATACTATAGTGAAGTAAGTTAGAAAGAGAAGAACAAATATCAATACCACATGATATCATTTATACGTGGAATCTAAAACATGGCACACATGAACTTCTCTACAAAACAGCAACAGACTCACAGACATAGAGAACAGACTTTCGGACGCTGAAGGGGAAAGGTGGAGGAGTCAAGGACTCCCAGGATTGTTGTTGTTTAGTCACTAAGTCATGTCTGACACTTGTGGCCCCATGGACTGTAGCCCACCAGGCTCCTCTGCCCATGGGATTTCCCAAGCAAGAATACTGGAGTGGGTTGCCATTTCCTTCTCCAGGGGATCTTTCTGACCCCCCAGGATTAGCAGATGTAAACTATTATACATAAGATGAATAAACAACAAGGTCTTACTGTATGTCACAGGGAACTATATTCAATATTCTACAATAAACCATAATGGAAAAGAATGTTCTAAAAAATGTATGTAATGTGTATAACTGAGTCACTTTGCTGTATTGCAGACACTGACACGACATTGTAAATCAGCTGTATTCCTGTAAAGAAAAAAAATGTTTAACATGGGCATATAAAATCTTATCTTGGCCTTCCATGATGCTCAATGATAAAGAATCCCCCTGCCAATGTAGGAGACACAAGTTCAACCTCTGATCCAGAAAGATCCCACATGTCTCAGAGCAAATAAGCCCGTGCTCCACACCTACTGAGCTTGTGCTCTGGAGCCCAGGAGCCGCAACTACTGAGTCCATGTGCTCCAACTGCTGAAGCCCACACTTGCCCCCGAGCCTGTGCTCTGCAACAAGAGAAGCCACTGAAATGAGAAGCTTGGGCTCCCCACTGGAGAGTAGCCCCCGCTTTCAACAACTAGAGAAAAGCCTAAGCAACCACAAAGAGCCTGCACAGCCACAAATAGATCAAGAAAATTATTTTAAAAATAAATAAAGAGGCGCGCGCTGGGCCGTTCGGCCCCCAGCAGCGTTCCCCCGCTTGCTTCTCTCTTCAGTCCCCGCCTCCGGGCCTCCGCCTTGACGCTGCCCGGGGCCGGAGCCGAGCCGAGGAGCCGGAGCCGGAGCCGTGGAGACGTGGGAAACATGGAGGCTTGAGGCGGCGTGCGCCACCCCGGCTGCGGCGGTGACCGAGGCTCGTCGTGTCCCTGCTGTTACCCAACCGTCTGTCCGTGCGCTGAAAGCGGATCTCCCCCCCGGCTGAGGCAGGTTGTTTTGTGGAAATGAAGGTTTGAGGACAAGTTATCTACCAGATTAAAAGATGGGATCAAACAGTAGCAGAATTGGTGATCTTCCTAAAAAGGAGTACTTGAAAAAGTTATCAGGCACAGAATCAGTCTCTGAGAATGATCCGTTTTGGAATCAGCTTCTATCATTTTCTTTCCCCGCACCAACAAGCAGTACTGAGTTGAAGCTCCTAGAGGAGGCAACCATTTCAGTCTGCAGATCTTTAGTTGAAAATAATCCTCGAACAGGAAACCTTGGTGCACTAATTAAGGTCTTCCTTTCTAGAACCAAAGAACTAAAACTTTCAGCAGAATGTCAGAACCACATCTTCATCTGGCAGACACACAATGCTTTGTTTATTATTTGCTGTTTGCTGAAAGTGTTCATTTGTGAGATGTCAGAGGAAGAGTTACAACTTCATTTTACTTAAGAAAAATCTCCTGGCAGTTACAGTTCTGACTCAGAAGATCTTTTGGAAGAATTGCTCTGCTGTTTGATGCAGTTAATCACTGATATTCCACTCTTAGATATTACATATGAAATATCAGTAGAAGCTGTGTCAACAATGGTGGTTTTCCTTGCCAACTCTTGCACAAGGAAGTTTTGCGACAGAGCATCAGTCACAAGTATTTGATGCGAGGTCGATGTCTTCCATACACCAGCAAACTTGTGAAAACCTTACTGTATAACGTCATCAGACAGGAAAAGCCGCCTCCTCCAGGAACGCATGTGTTGCCTCAGCAGTTGGATGGGGGAGGACTGCTCTATGGACTGGCATCAGGAGTAGCAAGGAAGATCCCACATGCTGTGGACCAGCTAAACCCACGTGCTGCAGCTGCTGAACCTGTGCTCTGGAGCCCAGGAGCCACAACTACTGAAGCCCCTGCACCCTAGAGCCCGTCCTCCACAACAAGAGAAGCCACCGTGGTGAGAAGCCCATGCACCGCAATGAAGAGTCGGCCCCCGCTTGCCACAACTAGAGAAAAGTCTGTGCAGCAAGTAAGGCCCAGCACAGCCAGAAATAAATAAATTAATAAAAATCTTTTTAAAAGTAAAAAAAAATAAATAAAAATAAATAAATAAATAAAACCTTCTCTCAGAGGCCCGTACACAAGTTTATCAGGGTCTTCACTCTTATTACCATTACTGTTACCAAAGGAAGTGTAGTGAAAGTGTTAGTTGTTCAGTCATGTCCAACTCTTTGTGACCCTGTGGACTGTCACAAAGTTCAGGCTTCTCGGTCCATGGGATTCTCCAGGCAAGAACACTGGAGTGGATTGCCATGCCTCCCGAACCCAGGGATCGAGCCAGGGTCTCCTGGATTGCAGGCACATTCTTTACCCTCTGAGCTACCAGGGAAGCCCACTGTTACCAGAGCGAAAGTTATTAACTCGGATCTTGGCCCCAAACCCAGCCCTGCCCCTCAAGCTCCTTTTTCTCTGTCCTCTGGCCTTGATCCCAGCGTCACTTTAGATCCAGATTCCAGGGCTCTGCCTGTGTGTGCTGAGCCTGGACCCAGGCGCCAGGTACCCTCATAAGACCCCTGGCCTGTCCGCAGCCTGGAGGGGCCTTGACCTTCTCTGCCACTGGGCTTCACAGAGGCGGGAGGGACGCGGGGGCGGGGGATGACTCATCATGGGAATTCCAGCCTTCCTGTCGCCTCCCAGGCCCAGCCCAGCCCAGGTGCCCTGGTGTGTGGGTGCCTGCATGTGCCTGTGTTTTAGAGCCTGCCCTCAAACTGACCCCACGTCCCCAAGAAGGCCTATCCTATACTCAACAGTCACTCCCTGCTACCTATCTGGTCTCTGAGCTGTGGTGGGCATTCTTGGACAGCCTAAGAAAATTCAACATCATCTAGTCTGGGGGAGATGGAACCCCAGACAGAGAAACTCGGGGTTTTGTATGAATAGGTCTGGGTCAAAGGTAGGAATCCTGGGCTAGGGAACCAGAATGGAGAAACTGGGAGCCAGAGGTAATCAGGGAGGTTTCCTGGAGGAAGGGTCCTACCCGAGAAAGTCACTAATCCCAGACGGACCCTTAAGGAAATGCTGGCTGGCCATGTCCCTGGCTCCAAAACAACCAAGCTCCTACCACAAACTTCAGTCTTTAAAAGGGTATCAAGGCTGCCCATCTGGCCCAAGAATTACTGGGTGCGAAGTTGATCTGTCGCCAGTCTTGCCTCTGACCCTGATCTCGCCACAGGATGGTGAACACACGCATTGAGCTTGGAGCTCTCCCCAGGTTCTCACTGTGTGACCTTGGGCAAGTTATTTAACCTCTTTGAGCTCACCCTCCTGCTGGGTAAAATGAGCATCAGTGGGTGGTTAAGGGACTTAAGAGAACAAACTTATGGTTACCACAGGAGGGGGATGGTAGAAAGGGATAGTTACGGAGTTTTGGATGGACATGTCCACACGGCTATATTTAAAATGGATAACCAACAAGGACCTACTGTATAGCACGGGGAGCTCTGCTCATGTTATGTGCCAGCCTGGATGGGAGGGGAGTTTGAGGGAGAATGAATACATGATATACAAATGGCTGAGTCCCTCTGCTGTCCACCTGAAACTATCACCACGTTGTTAATGGGCTTTGCTGCTGCTGCGGCTGCTGCTAAGTCGCTTTAGTCGTGTCCGACTCTGTGTGACCCCATAGACGGCAGCCCACCAGGCTCCCCCGTCCCTGGGACTCTCCAGGCGAGAACACTGGAGTGGGTTGCCATTTCCTTCTCCAATGTATGAAAGTGAAAAGTGAAAGTGAAGTCGCTCAATCGCGTCCAACTCTTTGTGACCCCATGGACTGCAGCCTACCATGCTCCTCCATCCATGTGATTTTCCAGGCAAGAGTACTGGAGTGGGGTGCCATCGCCTTCTCCATAATCGGCTATACTTCGATATAAAATAAAAAGTTTAAAAAAATAAAATGGATGACCAACAGAAAAATTATTTTTAATAAAACTGCAAGTGTCCCCCGACAGCCACGAGAATCAGAGAGACAAACCCAGGGTTCATGAGGCCGCATCAAGGTCATTTCCAGACTAGGAATCTCATGGGACGGTCTACCTGGCAGCCCCTGGGGGGTACCCCCAGTGGATCCAGGGCCTGAATGAAGATAAAGTAAGTGAGCCACAAAGGCAACATCAGAATTCCTGGTTTTTCCTTTCACCTCTGGCTCCAATATGTCTGAGCACAGCACTGCCCCTGATCCTATCTTTACTAAAATGTTGCTAATTAGTTCATCATGGATTTTTTTTTTTTTTTTGCTTTGCTTTTAGTCTTTTAAAACATTGCATTATGAAGTAGGGCGCTGAAAGCTGGTGCTCTGTGACAGCATAGAGGGATAGGATGAGGAGGGAGGTGGGAGGGGGATTCAAGATGGGGGACACATGTATACCTGTGGCTGATTAATACTGACGTATGGCAAAAATCATCACAATATTGTAAAGAAATTATCCTCCAATTAAAATAAATTAATAAATTTTTTAAAATAAATAAATAAGTAAAACACTGCATTAGCAGGACTTCCCTGGTGGTCCAGTGGTTAAGACTCCATCTTACAATGCAGGTGGCATAGGTTCCATCCCAGGTCCGGCAACAAGGATCCCATATGCCTCGGGGCACAACCAGAATAAAAAATTGCATTAGAATATTATTATCTTGATGGCTGAGATTTCCACCACCACCTTAAATTCTACACTCTCCACTCTAGTCCTGCACCAGACAGACACACAGCCCACATCCTCCACATGGTTCTACCAGGCAGAGCCCTTGACCCCAAATCCTCAGAAACTGGGGCTTGGGGGAGGAGATTTCCTCAGAATCTCCTGGGGAGCAGGCTCTGGGCTAAGCACCCCCTCCCTTAGCACCTAACTATGAGCCCCCACTGTGTGCCCAGATTTGTGCTAGGCCATGCTTCGAATTTTGGAATTTTGGCAAATTTGAGGTGCCTGCTTGGTTGCGTCCGACTCTTTGTGACCCCATGGACTGTTGCCCTCTATGTTTCTCTGTCCATAGGATTTCCCAGGCAAGAATACTGGAGTGGGTGGCCATTTCCTTCTCCAGGGGATCTTCCCGACCCAGGGATCACCTTCCCAACCCAGAGACCAACCCGTATCTCCTGTATATCCTGCATTGGCAGGTGGATTTTTAACCACTGAGCCACCAAGGAAGCCCATGCTGGGTGACCAGAAAGAGGACTCTCAATAGCTAAGTAGGCCCCCTGGGGAATCCCAGGCCTGGCTCAGCCCAAATATTCCCAGGCCCACCCAGGGCCCACCCTTTGCTGAATGCCCAGCCTGGTGGGTCTCCTGGAAACTCCCCGGGCTGGTTTCGAGATGGGAGGCCCACAGTGAAGCAATATCCATGGCAGCCCCAGTCACATTGAGCCCATCCCACCTGACACCAGATAAAGGGGAGACGGGCTCTCTTCAGCAGGACTTGGCCACGGACACCAGAGGAAAAGGGAGAGAACCCCTCACCAGCAGCCCAGGTGAGCCCAGAAGTCAGGTCTGGGGACAGAGTCAGGGTCCCGAACACCTCCCCCGAGCCCAATTCCTGCTCTCAGCTATCCCTAATGGCATGGGATCTGGAGCTGGAACCAGATGAGAGGTGACATCTCCGAGTCCCCCTACGCTCCCTCTGCCTGAGGCTAAAGCACTGGCATCAAAGAAGGCAGGAGGTATTGTCAACTTCAGGCAGGCCTCTCCTCTCTCCACTCTCAGCACAGCCTGTCCTACCAGTTGGGCAGGCACTTGAGAGTCCCCTCTGGTGGCCAGAAGCAGCCACAAAACTATCACCATAGGAAGGGTGGAATGCTGGATGGGCCTCAGTCTACCCCTCTTGGGGAATGGGCTGACTCTGATGGAGTCTGAACTATCTGGTTTCCAACGCCCCTCCTGGAACTTACTGATCCTTGACCTCGGCCTGGGAGGAATGGGATAGGCTAGAGGAGCCCCTGAGACCCAGATGACCTTGAGGCACGGCACTCTGTACCCATGCCTCTGCTGCCTCCCGCCCACAGCTCTACAAGCGGCAGCCGTGTCATTCACCGCTGGACTTTGACAGTAGGCAAAGGTACTACTTGTTTTCCCTGTCTCCTTCCAGCCCTGCTGAGATCTCCACTGAGGTCAACCGGCTATGTCCTTTGGAAACTGGAAGCCCACAGTGGTGGTCCAGGGTATACTCTGGATCCTGTATGGATTGCTGCTGCAGCCGGAGCCAGGGACAGGTGGGTCAGAAGGCAGAGGCCTGAAGCCAGGACTCTTAGTTCAGTATATTACTGCCCCTCTGCGCCCAGCTCTTTACAGGGTGAGGTTGGACTCACAAGGCTCAAGTCTCTAGGAAACTCCAGTCTGGGAACACAGATGTTCCCATCCCCATAGGATCCGGGCAAGGGTTGGGGGAAGAAATTGGAGCCAAAAGAGCAAAAATTAGGAAGACTTCCTGGAGGAGGGGACATAAATCTAGGACAGGAAGAAGAATTTTACTTGGTGGTGAAGCAGTAAAGGGCATTTTAGGCAGAGAGTAAAGCAAAGTTATAGAGGAATTACTATGTGAACTGTCTGGAGAAGAGTCTGAATTGCAGCAGATGGTGGAGTGTAAGGATTAGGACTTCCTGTGTTCAAATGCTGCCTCTGCCACTTCCTCGCTGTGTGATCTTAGGTAGGTAATTTAACCTCTTCACGCTCATAGGGTCCTTGTGAAGATTAAATGTGTTCAGTTATATAAGTCACCTACAATGGTGCCTGGCAATAGTAAATATTTAATTAATGTCAGCTATTATTCAACAACTCACCCTAGCTCTGAGTTACTCACACTTCTAAGTTCCAAGTTCAGCCACTAACATTTCTCCCACATGGCACAGGCTCACCTTCCCCTGGGCACCCTTCAAGACACCGTTCCCTCTATACTTCTGCAAACTCCAATCCACTAAGAAAAACTGTCCATCATTCCCTCAAGATACCTGGGGACACTGCCCACTCTTATCCTTCAAGGCATCACCATCCTGGCTTCAGCCACCTTCACTACTTACCTTCACCCTCGCTCCCCTTCTCTACTCTGATCTTCCCTCCAAAAAATTATATTCTTCATACAGCACTCAAAAGAGCAATCTTAGAATTTCAACCTGGCGGTGTATCCCTCGTGCTCATGAAGCTGTCCTGGCTCCACAGTGCCCACGGATAGTCTAAGCTCCTTAACCTTTTGTCTGTGTCTCAGCTTCCTCACCTACACAAGGGCAGTGTCAGACATTGTAAAGTTGTCCAACAAAGAGCTGGGGGCATTGAGAAGATGTAGAAGCAGCATGAGGAGGCTGAGGAACAGGGGGTACTGGGCTGTTGGGTTAATGCCATCCTTCCTCCCACAGCAACCCTGCCCCTGCTCATGGACTCTGTCATCCAGGCCCTGGCTGAGCTGGAGCAGAAGGCGCCAGCCACTGAGGCTGGCCATAGTGCCGCTGCATGGCTGCTGTCAGCCCAGGGCTCTGGTACCCACAGTCCCCTCTATCACTTCCTGCTGGAGGGGAAGAGTCTCAATACCACCGAGCTGGATCCTCCTTCGCTGAGCCCAGAGCTTCGAGGCCTGATGGGAGAGGTGGCGAGACACAGCGTGCAGGATGGGAAGGAATATGGGGTGGTACTAGCACCCGATGGCTCGACCGTGGCTGTGGAGCCTCTTCTGGCAGGGCTTTGGGCAGGGCTTCAGGGACACAGGATTGTAAACCTCTCTTTAGAGAGCACGGCCACCCCTCCGGATGCTGGAGTCACCTTTCTAGACCTTGGGCCCACCTCCCCAGGGCTCAGTGATGCCTCTCCTGATGTCACCTCTGCGGATGTCAGAGCCGTGTCTCCAAATGTAAGCACCAAAGATCTAGATGTTGGAGCCACCTCTCCAGAAGTTAGACCTGGCTCTCCAGATGTCCAAGCCTCCTCTCCAGATACCAAGGCCAAGTTACCAACTGCTGTGGACAGCCTCCTCGTGGTCACCCTGGCCAGAGACCTGGGCCTGAACTTCCTCCAGGGCCCCCAGACCTGGAATCATTCTGGACTGGGAACTGAGGGATGCTGGGACCAGCTCTCTGTTCCCAGGACCTTCACCCTCCTGGATCCTGAGGCATCACCCCTCACCACGGCCTTCCTCAATGGTGCCCTGGATGGAGCCCTCCTTGGAGACTACCTGAGCCGGACCCCTGAGCCCCAGCCACCCCTCAGTCACCTGCTGAGCCAGTACTATGGAGCCGGGGTAGCCGGAGACCCAGGATTTCGAAGCAACTTTCGACGGCACAACGGAGCTGCTCTGACTTCGGCCCCAAGCCTGACCCAGCAAGTATGGGGGGCCCTCATCCTGCTACAGAGACTAGAGCCAGCACACCCTCATCTACAGGGCATGAGCCAAGAAGAGCTGGCACAGGTGGCCACCCACGCTACCAAGGAGTTCACTGAGGCTTTCCTAGGTGAGTAGGACCCCCACCCACTGAGAAAATCCTTCTCACAGATACCTCTTCAGTGCCAGACAGGTCAGTGGGATCTATGGTTAGGGGATTCCAGAGGAGGCAGACAGGACTAGGATGCTGTTAGATTTAGTTCCCAGCGGGGGCCAGAGTGGTGTGATTGAAAAGTGAAAAAAGTAAAAAGTGTTAGTCGCATTGGACTCTTGGTGACTCCATGGACAGTGGCTAGGCTTCTCTGTTCATGGGATCCTCCAAGCAAGAATTACTGGAGTGGGTAGCCATTCCCTTCTCCAGGGCATCTTCCCCACCCAGGGGTTGAACTCCGGTCTCCTGCATTGCAGGCAGATTCTTTACCATCTGAGACTGATGTGAGAATGAACCGTCCCCAAATCTGGGAGGAGACTGGAGGGATGATCCTTACGTGCCCTCTTAGTGTGAGAGAAGGCAGCAGGCAGAGAAACGCTCGCTGACTCCCACTCTGGACTCCCTTCCCCTCAGGGTGTCCAGCCATCCACCCGCGTTGCCGCTGGGGTGCCGCACCGTACCAGGGCCGCCCGACGTTGCTGAAGCTGCCGCTCGGGTTCTTGTATGTGCACCACACGTACTTGCCCGCGCCACCCTGCACCAGTTTTGAGAGCTGCGCCGCAGACATGCGCTCTATGCAACGTTTCCACCAGCAGACACGCGGCTGGGCCGACATAGGATACAGGTGGGCGGGAACCTGCGGAGCGCTGGCGAGGCAGACCAAGGGGCGGTGCAGTGGAAAGACTGAATGGGCGGAGCCTGACTCAGGGGGCGGGGTTTGAACCAGAGCGTAGCAGACAAAACAGAGGCGGAGTTTAGGGTGGGTGGAGCCAGGGTGGAGAGGGGCGTGGCCTAGACTGGGGTTGGAGTCTACTAGAAAGAGCTCAACAGTGGGACTCGTTTAGTCTGGGGTGGGAACCAGGAATGGAGTCCAGACTTGGGAGAAGAACAGGACCTGTGGTAGCGGCTAAGTCTGGGACCGAGCAATGATGGATATGATCTCAGCCAGAAAAGGGTCAAAATTGCGGAGGAGTTAGACTTGAAATAATGGGGAGGGAGCTGGGTAGAAAGAGACCGGGCTAATGTTGAGGACAGATCCAGAGAAAAGGGACTATTTCTGGGGTGGCATTTGGAGGGAGAGTGGGACATGGGTGGACCAGGTGGAGGCTGCGTGACCGGGGGAAACTTGGGGTGACGGTGGCCCTTGGCACGGGTGCAGAAACTGGGGTAGAGGGCCAGATGCGGAGCGAGACCTCACGCCGTCTGGTTCCTGCTTCCTTCTCTCCTCCGCAGTTTCGTGGTGGGCTCAGACGGCTACGTGTACGAGGGCCGCGGATGGCACTGGGTGGGTGCGCACACACTCGGCCACAACTCCCGCGGCTTCGGCGTGGCCTTGATAGGCAACTACACCGCGGTGCTGCCCTCAGAGGCCGCGCTGCGAGCGGTGCGAGACGAGCTCCCGCGCTGCGCTATACGCGCCGGCCTCCTGAGGCCAGACTATGCGCTGCTAGGCCACCGCCAGCTCGTGCCCACTGAGTGCCCTGGCGACCTGCTCTTCAACCTGCTGCGCACCTGGCCGCACTTCGACAAGGTGAGTCCCCCGACGCCCGCACTACCTCGGCCTGAGGCCCTCTGTTCACACAAGCTCAGCACGTGCCCTCATCCTTGCCTGCTTGCCTAACCCCAGCCGGCCCCTCTCACTCCTTTCTGTAACCCTGTGCCCACAACCTCAGCCAAGACTCCTTCCAATCTATTCAGGCAATCTAGACCCAGACTTCAGTCATTCTGCTTGCAACATAGCCTACTGCCCCTACCCCTCTCCCAGCCACCCAACCTTGCCCTCACTCTTGCTCTCAACCCAAAGTCTCTCTGTCCACACAACAGTGATCAAGCCTGTGACCCTCTACAGAAAACCTCTTTGCATAGGACAGCTTCTGTGCTGTGTGCTAAGTCACTTCAGTCATGTCAGACTGTTTGCAACCCTGTGGACTGCAGCTTGCCAGGCTCCTCTGTCCATGGGATTCTCCAGGCAAGAATAGTGGAGTGGGTTGCCATGCCCTCCTCCAGGGGATCTTCCCAACCCAGGGATGGAACCCAAGTCTCTCATGTCTCCTGCATTGGTAGGTGGGTTCTTTACCACTAGCACCACCTGGGAAGCCCACACAGCTTCTGCCCAGCCCCTAACCCAGTTGTTGCAATCCTCTGCCCAGACCATCTCAGTCCCAAGGATGCTTGTTCAGCCCCAGGCTCCCTGACCCTTGATGACAACTTTTATGCTGGAGCAATCTAAGCCCAAGTCTGCACATTCTCACCACACCACCAACCATAATGACAAAGCTACCTCTATAATCACCCCTGTACAATCAAGCTCCACTTTCAAACTACCACTCCATTTCAATAAGCTGGCCTGCAGTTGGGGTTGTACCAACCTCCTCATTTTGGGCCCCTGTCCTCTTACCCATCCAGGGTGCCACCATGAAGAGGGCAAACCCAGCTCCACTATCACCACCACCACCCCCACCCCCACCTAAACTCTCTTGTCTTTTTCAGAACGTGAAACCAAGAACTGCCAGGAGGGCCTCCAGCAGATCCAAGAGAAGACCACCTCCAACGATACTGCTATCCACTGACCTCCAATAAAGAGACCTTGGAAAGACTTCCCTGGTGGTCCAGTGGTTGAGAATCCACCTGCCAATGCAGGGGATATGGGTTTGATCTCTGGTCTGGGAAGATTCCACATGCTGTGGAGCAACTACGCCTGTGGTCACAACTACTGAGCCCAGGCTCTAGAGCCTGTACGTCGCAACTATCGAGCCAGAGTGCTGCAACTACTGAAGCCTTGCACACCTAGAGCCCCGTGTTCCACAAGAGAAGCCACCACAATGAGAAGCCTGAGCACTGCAATGAAGAGAAACCCCCACTTGCTGAAACTAGAGAAAGCCCACCCACAACAACAAAGACCTAGCACAGCCAGAAAATAAAATGATTTTTTAAAAACATTAAAAAAAAAAGGACATGAATAGAAAGCCTGTGTTCAAGCACCATCTGCATTTGCACATTCAGTTATAGTTTGGGGTTGCCCAGAAGCAGACCCTGGGACAAGAATCCCAGTGGAAGTAGTTTGTCTGGATGGTGATCCCAGGACATATCACCTGGGGAATAAGGAAATGACACAAGGAAGGGAAGTCATGTTGATATGGGAGGCACGTGGAGCTCCATCCTACTGGGGACATCTGGGGGACCATGTAGGGCATATACCTCACAGACATCCCACTTAAAGGGCAAGGGAGCTGGAGTACTGATCCTCCAAGTCCCGTTGTCATTGTTTGAGGGCAGCCCCCTGGTTATTTTCTCTTTTTTCTGTTTAGTCACTCAGTAGTGTCCAACTCTTTGCAACCCCATGGACTGTAGCCCACTTGGCTCCTCTGTCCTTGGGATTTCCCAGGCAAGAATACTGGGGTGGGTTGCCATTTCCTTCTCCAGGGGATCTTCTCATGTCTCTTGCTTGGCAGGTGGATTCTTTACCACCAAGCCACCTGGGAAGCCCCGAGCTCCCAGGGAGGTGTTAATGTGCTGACACTTTGGGATTGCTAGCTGTACGGGCAATGTAGACTCCACCTGTCAGAAAAAAGTCCTCCAGCAAAAATGCAGGGATGGGGCCAGTGCACAGTGAAGAGGTGAAGGCTCAGAGATCCAGCAGGACCCTGGGAGAAGCTACCTGTGCGTGCAGTGAGTGGACCGAGTGCCGCATGGATGAGGAGGACGTAGCTAAGGTGTGTGCACCTGCGTGAACATGTCCAGCCCCTGGACAAGGGTTTTTGATCCTCATTGAAGACCCTCCTCCTCAGGACAGGTTATAGAATGTTTGAGGCCCTGTGCAAAATGAAAATGCAGGCCCCTTGTCCAAAAAGCAGGAACTTCAAGACAGCGACAGCAGAGCATTAAATCAAGCTCAGTGTAGAGCCCTGAGCATGGGGCCCTGGGTGACTGCACAGGCCACATGCTAATGAGGGCAGTTCTACCCATCCCATCACCTAAACGCTGGTCACCCTTGCCTTTGCACAATCTGTTCCTTCTATCTGGTATGCCCTTCCCACTACCAGCTCTTTCTCATGCTTCGGGTCACAAATGCCAGCTCATCATGGAGGCCCTCCTGGGTTTTTCCAGTTCAAAGTGGGTCTCTTGTGCTCAGCCTCTGCTCTAGTCTGTTTGTTTTTTTTTTAAGTCCTCCCTCCTCACCAATGTAGAAGTGTCCTACATTCATGTTTAGGACTTGTCTGTCTTGCTGTACTGTGAGTTCCAGAAAGGCAGGAATCAAGTTCGTCTTGTTTCTTGTCGCTTCTCCAGTACCAGCACATAGCAGGCATGAAGGGAACATTGGTTGAAGAAACAAGGTGTCCCATTATAAATCTTTTGAAACTGATGTTATCATCTTGTACAAATCAGGAAACCAAGACTCAGAGAGAGGAAGTGACTTGCCTGAGGTCACACAGTGAGAGAAGGACCAGCTGGCACTCAAACTCACCCTGGGACCAGTGGGCCAGTATTCTATTGATTCTCACATTAACTCACTCATTCCTTTGAACAGCATTTGGACATCCTTTTTTTTTTTTTTTTCAAGTGAACACTTATTGTGGCATAACAGAGATGCAAGAAAGGGCACCCAAATGTGTGGTTAATGAATTTTCACAGCAGAACACACCCATGTAACCAACATTCAGCTCAAGAAATAAAAGAGGTTATATTTATACTACGTGAAGTTCACTTCATTTTAAAAAAATGATCGGCTCCCAAAAGGCTCCCTTGTGCTCCTCCACCTCCCCGGTCTCCAGCCCCTCCAAAGGGAAACCTGTCTCCTGACTTGTTACACATGTTTTGCCTGCTTTGGAACTTCATATAAATGGAAATACATAGTGTTTAATCTTCATTGTTTGTATTTTTTTGTTCAGCATTGTTTGTGATTCATCTGAGTTAGATTATTCTTATTGTTACATAATATTTCACTATGTGAAGAGACCACAATTTATCCATTTTACTGTATATGCACATGTTGGTTGTTTTCAGTTTGGGGTATCAGGTGACACAGTGGTAAAGAATCTGCCTGCCAGTGCAGGAAACGCAGGAAACACGGGTTCGATTCCTGGGTGGGGAAGATCCTCTGCAGGAGGGTATGGCAACCCACTCCAGTATTCTTGCCTGGAGAATTCCATGGACAGAGGAGCCTGGCAGGCTAAAGTCCATAGCGTTGCAGAGTTGGACACAACTGAAGCGATTTAGCCCGCGAGCAGGAGACCTAGATTTGATCCCGGGGTCAGGAAGATCCCCTGGAGAAGGAAATGGCAGCCCACTCCAGTATTCTTGCCTGGGAAATCCCATGGACAGAGGAGCCTGGTGGGCTATAGTCCATGGGCTTGCAAAGAGTAAGACAAAGAGTAGAACATGACTGAGCAACTGAGAGCACACACACACATTATGAATAGCGGTGGTGGGCATGTGTATTGGGTGTTTACCTAGCATATACACCCAATATGTGGAACTCCTGAGTCAGAGAAGAGGTATATGGTCAATATTCAAAGATCACACCAGGTTTCCAGCTTGGATGAGTCGGTCTACACTCTGACCAGCAGTGGATGAGAGTTCTAGCATTTGATCTGCATGTACCCATTTTGCAGAGAAGGCAACTGAGGCTCAAAGAGGGGCATGGGCTGCCTCCTGGTCACTGAGAGATTCTGGGTCCTGCTCTGTCACCTCCTCTCCTCTAGCATCCTGCCCCCTGTTGTGCCCTCCCAGCCTGGCTGTGGGGTGGGGTGGGACAGACAGGGTCACGTGGAGTTGCATTCAGCCAGAGGAAGCCGGGCAGGGTGCAGACGGCTGCTGATTCTGAGGCTGGTCAGGAAATCAAGGTAAGAAAGGGAGTGCATGTGGCCCCCAAAGGGGGTTCCCTGGGGGCAGAGCTGAGAGTGAGGAGGGGGCGGAAATGAAGACAGCACAACCCTGTCTGGTGGGCAGACACAGGACAGAATTATCACCCTCTCATTCCCCCAGGAGAATCTCTGCCATGGACCCACCTTCACCAAGCCGGGCCTCCCAAACCCAGCCTGCAGCCCCATCTCCTTTAACCTCCTACCGCTGGCACTCAGGGGGTGGTGGGGAGAAGGGGGCTGGGGGGTTCCGCTGGGGCCGCCTTGCAGGATGGGGGAGGGCACAGAGCCACCAGGAGACCACGGCCAGCAGCCAGCCGGCCCCGCGCTCTTTGTTTCGTCGCGTCCTCTCTGCACCCCCCAAGGAGTCACGCACGAGCCGCCTGAAAATATCCAAGAGCCTCTGGGGGAAAAACAAGAGCCCACCGCTGGATTCAGAGCCGGAGCCAGAAAACCCAGGTACATGGCTCCCCCACCCAGGGCTGGGAGGCCCGGATGCAGGGAGGTTTTTGTCTGCCTCCGGAGCATCAGCCTTACAGACACAGGAAGTTGTGGGGAGTGCAAAAGCCCAACAGGAAGTGGCTGGGGGCCCGGCTGGCTGCCCTCTTCCCTCTTTCCCCCTCACCCCAGGGGCCTGGGCATGGTGGGAGTGACTAGGAACCTATGAGCTGGGGGTCCATCCAGGGGAAGGGGCAGGGAACAGACTGATGGGGCAGCACGGTCCAGATGCCAAATGGCTCTTGGCCCCGGTAGGTCTCTCCTCATATTCAGTGGCCCAGGCGTCTTCTCTCCTGCCTGGATACCCATTTCTGCTGTCTCCTACTCTCCTGCCCTCCAGCCTTGATGTCTTAGTATCTCCTCTTCCTTGAGCTTCAGTTTCTCCACTGGTTAAAATGGAATCGTGACTCCTATCCTGAAGGGTGTATCATTCATTCATTCGGTCATTCAAACAGAGGTCTGTGAGCGTTTACTATGTCCTAGGCCTGCCCTGACTTAGACACTGAGGACACAGCAGGAACAAAACAGAGGAAAGTGCCTGCCTGCCTCATGGAGTTCATGGTGCAGTGAGTGTGACAGGCAGTAAACAAGTAAATGAGGAGATGACAGATGGGGCTAAGTGTCACACAGAGAGACCTAGAATTGCAAAGGGTACCATGAGAGTTGGAGCTCAGGAATGCCTGGGACTCAGCACATTTTATGTGATCCGTTAGCAAGTGGAGTTATTGCTTATTCCCCTGGTGGTAAAACAGTAGGACAGATGGGTCCTCTGGGAGGGTTGATGCTGTCCTCCCATTTCTGAAGGCTCATTTAATTCTCATCACTCATACCCCCATTTTGCAGGGGTATCCCTTCAGCCCCCTCCAGGGTATCAGATATTGCCCACTCCATAGCATCCGGTGAGAGCTCTCTGACAAGACCCCCATTTTTCCCCTACTCAAACACCTCCCATGGCTCCTTAATACCTTCAAGATGAATCCCCATCTCCTCTAACTGACACCCAAGGCTTTGCCAATCTCTTCCTTAACCTTCCCCTCCAGCCTTTAAGCCCTCCAAGCCCTCCTCACGCCTCCCTTTATTTCTCTGGACCAGGCCATGTGCCAAATCCCAGCCTTTCCTCAAGCTGTGTGTGTGTGTGTGTGTGCCCTCAGTTGGTCAGTCATCTCCGAATCTCTGTTATCCCGTGGACTGTAACTCACCAGGCTCCTCTGTCCATGGGATTTTCCAGCAAGAATACTGGAGCAGGTTGCCATTTCCTACTCCAGGGCATCTTCTCAACCCAGGGATTGAAACTCCGTCTCTTGCATCCCCTACATTGGCAGGCAGGTTCTTTACCCCTGAGCCAGCTGAGAAACCCTGCTCGCTCTGTTCATGCTACCATCTCCTCAATCTCTGTCAAATCAAAATCTGCTGTTCAAGATCCAGTGCAGGGCATTCCTTGGTGGTCCAGTGGTTAAGGGGTTTCCCTAAGTAGCTCAGTGGTAAAGAATCTGCCTGCAATGCAGGAGACCTGAGGTCAGTCCCTTGGTCAGGGAGATACCCTGGAGGAGGGCACAGTAACCCACTGCAGTATTCTTGCCTGGAGAATTCCATGGACAGAGGAGCCTGGAGGGCTACAGTCCACAGGGTCACAAAGAGTCGGACACAACTTAGTGATTAAGCAGCAAATGGCAGCAGCCTTGGTAAAATGGGGGTTATAATAGCCCTTTGAATGGCTTTTAGAGGATTAAATGAGAGAAGGAATGCGGAGTAGTAAGTACAGTACCAGGCACATAGTCTGTGGGGCTGCATCCACTCCCCATTACTACCCAGGGCTACTAGAGACAAGGCCCAGAGAGGGGTAGAGGCTTGTCCCCCACCTGATATGACTGCTGGGTGGGTTGGGAAGAGGAGGCACTTAGGAGGGAAGCCTTGATGAGCCTTGGTGAGTGGAAAGGTTGTCCTGAGGGAGAAGAAAGGACTCCCAGGCCCCCAGCACTGCCTCCTCTACCCAGAGCCTGAGCCGGAGCTGGAGCCCCTGGCCACACAGATCCCAGAGGCTCCCACCCCCGACGTGCCCGTCTGGAACATCGAAGCCTTCACACTACTTGATGGGAAGCTGGTGCTGCTTGGGAATGAAGATGAGGTAAGAGGCGCCACACAGGCAAGGGAAGGGGAAGAAAGGAAGGGAGCGAGAACAGCAGTAAGGGAGCATGAGGGGTATAACAGAAAGGTGTCTGCCTCTCCTTCTGTCTGTCTGCCTCCCCTTTCTGACCATCCGCTCCTGCTGGGGGACAGGGTCCTCGCCAGCCCCGGATGGGGAGCGCTAGCTCTGAGAGCAGCATCCACGTGGCCTCGGGGAATCTCAAGGATCCAGGTAAGCTTGAGAGACAGGGAGAGCTGGGGCATTTGGGAACCTGTCAAAGTGGGGCAGAATCCAAGGTGATCCCACCCCCCCCAATCTTCCACCCCTGACCACCCACAGATCGGACCCCTGGAAAGACAGAGCCAGAGGCTGCTGGCCCCCACCAGATCCACAATGTTCGTGTAAGTGGTGGGTGGAGGGGAGAGGAAAGATTTCAGACCCTCAGAGGTGAAAGGGCAGACTTTTCCTGGGTGATCTTTTTTCATTAATTTCATGGGATTTTTTTTTTAATTTTTCAATTTATTTGTTTTTATTCTTGGCTGTGCTGGGTCTTTGTTACTGCTCATGGGCTTTCTGTAGTTGCTGCGAGCAGGGGTTACTCTTCCTGGAGGTGCGTGGGCTTCTGATAGCAGTGATTTCCCTTATTGTGGAGCATGGGCTCTAGGCACATGGGCTTTAGTAATCACCACTTGGACTCCATAGTTGCAGATCATGGGCTCTAGAGCTTGGCCTCAGTGATACAATGCTCAGGCTTAGCTGCTCCACAGCATGTGGAATCTTCCCATACCAGAGACGGAAGCTGTGTCCCCTGCAATGGCAGACGGATTCTTACCCACTGAACCACTAGGGAAATCCTCCTGGGCCATCTTGACCAGGTCACTGACCCTCTCTGGGCCATAGTGTCACTATCTGTCAAATGAAGCTGGTGAGAGAAGCTCCTTCTTGGGGCTGTTTATGAAAAGTCTATAGAGAGTGTAGGAAAGCACTATGTCAGGTGCTTTAGAAATGGCAGCTGTTGATCGCCTTTACTATTCCTGCAAATGTAGTCTGAACTTGTGATTTCCCCCAAGATCAATAGATCTTCCAGGACATCCTGGGTGGGGCGAGGAAAGGACCTGAGGAGGGAACATAGGGTTCTGCCCAGCTGACATCCCCCTCCCCACAGGGGCTGCTGAAGCGGTTGAAAGAGAAGAAAAAGGCCAAGTCAGAGCTAGGAGCCAGTGCTTCCCGAGATGGGTAAGGGTCTCTGAGGAGCTAGAGGGGCTGGGATTCAACACTGCCCCTCCCATTCCTCCTGCCGATAATTCTGATCTTCACCAAATATATCCTGTGGGCCTCTGTGTCCTGCCCCTTGTTGGGCAATGCTGGCGCCACTGAAAGACCCTTAGCATGGAGTCAGCCCTCCATTGAAGGGTGGGGGCAGAGTGTGACACAGTAATTCTAAAATAGCAGCTGAGTCAACACCTTGGTTTGGGAGTGAGTGTCTCAGAAAGGGACACTTGATCTGAGACGTGAAGGATGTGTGTGTGTGTGTGTGTGTGTGTGTGTGTGTGTGTTTGGTCATGTCTTACTCTTTGCAATGCCACGGACTGTAGCCCACCAGGCTCCTCTGTCAGTGGGATTTTCCTGGCAAGAATACTAGAGTGGTTTGCCATTCCCTCCCTCCGGGGAGATCTGAAGGCTGCTGCTGCTGCTGCTAAGTCACATCAGTCTAGATGGAAGTTAATCAGGCCAAAAAGGACAGGAAAAGCATTCCAGGCAGGAGGAAGAGCAAGTGCAAAGGTCAAGAGGACGAATGAAGTGACAAAAAGAAGGCCAGTGTGGCTGGAGTACACAGACAGTGAGGAATTCAGTGACAAAGGATGGATTCACGTCCAACTTAGGTTCAAGTTCCCTCTGGCTTCCTTCCACCCTTTGGGCTGTAGGGGGCAGGTTGTGGGGGTCGAGAGAGTGAGTAGGAATGACAGCTTGCTCACGTGCGCCTTCGCCAGGCCCCCCAGTGCTCTGGGCTCCCGGGAATCGCTGGCCACGATTTCCGAACTGGACCTCGGAGCCGAGCGGGACGTGCGGGTCTGGCCACTGCACCCCAGCCTGCTGGAGGAGCCCCACTGCTTCCAGGTAATTAAAGGCAACTCTCCACCTCGCCTGACCTTTTGGCTCAACCTTTGGCCTCAACCGCACTCTTCGATTCCCCCTCCTCAACAGGTAACGTGGACCGGCGGGAGTCGCTGCTTCTCCTGTCGCTCAGCTGCCGAGAGAGACCGTTGGATCGAGGACCTTCGTCGCCACTTCCAGCCTAGTCAGGTCGGTAGTGCTTAAGGTCGGACTTGGAGGCCCCGCCCACAGCCCGGACCCCGCCCCTTCCACCCAACCCAAATCCCACTCGTGCCAAAACTTTGCCCCTTGGACACATCTGCCTTCCTACACTTTTGCAACCACTCCGAGATCCTCCGCCTATTCCATGATTTACCAGCCCCTTCCACAGCTCGGATTGTATTCAGTCCAAGCCCTATTTGCACCCCAGGGAGTCGCCAAGTTTCCACCCCGCGGTTACTCCTCCATTCCCTGGACCCCGGATCTTTCCGGGAGGACCCAGAAAAGCTAGAGGATCATCGTGGGATCCCCATAGTCCCGCTGTCTTCCCCCAGAGGCCCAGCGAACCCCTGGGAGCACGCGTCCCGCGCCTCACCTCTGGTGCGCCGTGTGGAGCACCGAAGCCACGCTCCTGTCTCTGCTTTGGCCCGCAGGACAACGTGGAGCGGGAAGAGACGTGGCTGAGCGTGTGGGTGCACGAAGTGAAGGGGCTGCCCCGGGCGGCGGCGGCAGCGCCAGGAGTGCGCACTGAGCTGTGGCTGGACGGAGCGCTGCTGGCGCGCACGACTCCGCGGGCCGGCCCGGGCCAGCTCTTCTGGGCAGAACGCTTCCATTTTGAGGCGCTGCCGCCAGCGCGTCGTCTGTCCCTGCGACTACGCGGAGCGGGCCCCGGGGACGCGGTGCTGGGCCGGGTGGCCTTGGCGCTGGAAGAGCTGGGCGTCCCCCGGGCGCCCGCCGCGGGTCTGGAGCGTTGGTTCCCGTTGCTCGGGGCGCCAGCCGGCGCGGCGCTGCGGGCACGAATCCGGGCGCGGCGCCTGAGAGTGCTGCCGTCGGAGCGCTACAAGGAGCTGGCGGAGTTCCTCACGTTCCACTACGCGCGCCTCTGCGGGGCTCTCGAACTCGCGCTGTCCGCTCAAGCCAAGGAAGAGCTGGCCGCCGCCATGGTGCGCGTGCTGCGGGCAACCGGCCGGGCTCAGGTGCGGCGCCGCGACGGGACGAACCCGGGTGACCAGGGGCTAACCGATCGCGTGCTCCATGGGGGGAGTTGGCGGGGACCAGTACCAGAGTGGTACCTTCGAGGGGCGGGGCACCTTGAGGGGTGGGGTCTGAACTGAGCTTCTGCACCGTGAGACCCAAGTTTCTGCTTTGATGCGGAGGTTCCCGTTTAGTTAAGAACCCCAGCAGCGAGGCCAATGGGCCTGGGCAGCAGCTGCAAGGGGCAGGGCCTGTGCCCCAAGGGTGAGGGACCCGCCAAGAGCGGGATTCTCACGACTCAGTCCGCGCCCAGCTCAATGTAACCCCACTATGCCTAGGCCCTGGTGACAGACCTGGGCACCGCAGAGCTGGCACGCAGTGGAGGCCGTGAGGCACTGCTGTTCCGGGAAAACACATTGGCCACCAAGGCCATCGATGAGTACATGAAGCTGGTGGCACAGGATTACCTCCAAGAGACGCTGGGTGAGCAGAGTGGGGCAGGGGTCAGAAGCTTAGTTGAGCCCGCTAGGGCAACCCAGGAGAAATCTGAGAACCCTTGGGTAAACTTGGATTCTGGTAGTGGGTGATGCCCTGGGGATGCTGGGATCCTAGAGCGAACTGGAGGTTCCCCAAGATTTTAGGTGCCTCCGAAGTAGGTTGGAGATGGAACTGGAGGCTGGGTGCTGTGGGTTGTGGTCATGGTCCAGGCCCTCTCTGGTTGTGCTGGACTGCAGGACAGGTCGTGCGGCGTCTCTGTGCCTCCACCGAGGACTGTGAGGTGGACCCCAGTAAATGCCCAGCCTCAGATCTGCCCCAGCACCAGAGCAGACTTCGAAACAGCTGCAAGGAGGTCTTTGAGAACATCATCCACTCCTACAAGTGAGTGTCAGGGCACCACTGCTACAAGTGAGTGTCAGTGCTCTCAGTCACTATGCTAGCTCTGACTCCAAATTAAGGTTTCCAGATAAAATACAGAATGCCCAGTTAAATGAGATACCATATTTGTGACATACCTTTTTATACTAAAAAAAAGTTTTCAATTTTTTAAAATCTGAAATTCAACTTTAACTGTTTTTCCTAAAGTTTTATTTGCTAAATCTGGCAACTCATTCCAATGTCATGCTACCTAACCCCAAGTAACATGGGACCTGATTCTTTGTCTTCTAGACTACAGGTGACCCCCTACCCTAATTCCATGCCTCCTGACCCCAGTTAACATAGGGTCTCAATCCTATTGGGGCTTCCCTGGTGGCTCAGATAGTAAAGAATCTGCCTGCAATGCAGAAGACCCGGGTTTGCTCCCTGGTTTGGGAAGATCCCCTGGAGAAGGGAATGGCAACCCCACTCTAGTATTCTTGCCAGGAGAATTCAATGGACAGAGGAGCCTGGCAGGCTTCAGTCCATGGGGTTGCAGAATCAGACAGGATTCAGCAACTAACACTTTCACTTTCACTCAATCCTATGATCTCTGATTCCAGTAATGCCATACTCCCAATCCCATGATCCCTGACCTTAAGTAACCCTGTATCCCAAATCCCATGTAACTGGAATTCCTAGGCTTCCAATTCCTTGAGCTCTGACCCTAGGTTAACCTGTGTGCTTAATCCCATGTCACCTAGGACATCAATCTCATAATTTCTGAATCTAGATGACTCTGTGACCCAATCTTATACTACTTCATATTATGTACTCTGTCTGGCACCCCAGTTTCATGTCCAGTTATAGCTGGACATGAAGCTCATGACTTCTGTCCTCCTGTGAACGTATACCCCCAAATCTAAGATTTCTGACTCCAGAAGTCACCACAATGAGTACACCACCAACAAGCCCTGACCCCAAGGAGACCTATAACCCCAACCATCATTATCCCCAATGTCTTCTATCCTGGAACTTAGCATGCAGGTGTCTATTGACCCCGACCTTAGGATTTCGATCATCCACGAACCTTATGCTCATATCTTTCCCCTCTGACTATTGCCTCTTCTCTCCCAGCTGGTTCCCAGCAGAGCTGGGCACTGTGTTCTCAGGCTGGCGAGAAGCATGCAAAGCACGTGGCTCTGAGGCACTGGGGCCCCGACTCGTATGTGCCTCTCTCTTTCTGCGGCTCCTGTGTCCTGCCATTCTGTCACCCAGCCTCTTCGGCCTAGCACCAGAGCACCCGGCACCTGGCCCAGCCCGCACCCTCACACTGATCGCCAAGGTCATCCAGAACCTTGCCAACCGTGCTCCGTAGGTGCTGGGAGGCTGGGTAGCCACACTGGGGTGGTGGGGGTGGCAGATGCTGGACCTGACCCACCCACTTGGGCTCTGATGCAGGTTTGGTGAGAAGGAAGCCTACATGAGCTTCATGAATACCTTTCTGGAGGATCATGGACCTGCCATGCAACATTTCCTGGACCAAGTGGCCACCGTGGATGCAGACACAGCACCCAGTGGTTATCAGGGCAGCAGTGACCTGGCCCTCCAGCTGGCAGTCCTGCATGCCCAGCTCTGTACGATCTTTGCTGAACTTGACCAGGTGTGGCCTGAGCACAGAGCCCAGAACGTGAGGTAGGGAGGCAAGAGAGTAGGGGTCTCTGGTCCTGGAGAGTTTGCTCAGCATCCTCCCTGCATGCTTTACCAGGCCACCCGGGACAACCTGGAACCGCTGCCCACTATTCTGCATGCCATCGAAGAGGGCCGACCTGTACCTGTGACTGTGCCAATGTGTCTCCCAGCACCCCGCACCCAGGGCCATTCCAGGTAACTACTTGCCTCAAGTCTGACCTGATCCAGTTCTGATGGGTGGGAGTAGGGGAAGGGCCAAAGGCATGCACAGGGTCAGAGGTGAAGACAGGATCATGTCAGGGATCAGAGACAGGGTCATGTTCATCATCAGAGACATTGTAGGATGGAGGTCAGAGGCTAGAGACAGGGTCATCTCGGGGTCAGGGAGAGGCTCACAGTGCCATCAGAGAGGGGGGCATCAGGTCAGATTGGACTCTGAGGTGGCGATTAGGCATTGCAGAGAGAGGGTCAGAGAGATGTCTAGGGTCAGAGAAAGTGACATTGTCACTTTCAGCAATGAGGGGCAGATCTCAGGTCAGGCCCAGGGGGAGATGGGGTCAAAGTTTATTATGGGCAGAGTCATTTTCGGGGTCAGAAGTCAGGGATCATGTTCTTTCAGAAGGCAGAGACAGGTTCAGTTGAAGGTCAGAGGTTGGGGACAAGAGGGAGTCAGATTGGGAAGGAAGAGGGTAGAGTTTTGAGCACAGGTCAAGCTCCAGGGGGCTTCCCAGGTGGTGCTAGTGGTAAAGAACCTGCTTGCCAATTCAGGAGATGTAAGAGATGCAGGTTTGACCCCTGGGTTGGGAAGATTCTCTGAAGGAGGGCATGAGAACCCACTCCAGTATTCTTGACTGGGGAATCCCATGGACAGAGGAGCCTGGTGGGCTACAGTCCTTAGGATTGCAAAGAGTCAGGTAGGACTGAAGTGATTTAGCATGCAAACAAGCTCCGGCAGATTGGAAGTAGAGATTACACAGAGGCTCAAGTCAAGGGTAACACTGTGTCAGAGCTCCGGGACAAGGCTAGAGAGGAATCAAAGGTTAGATTGAGGTCATAGAAGGGACAGTATTATCGGAAGTCCAGGACAGGATCAGAAGTCAAAATGGGATCCCCTTTAGTCACAGGGCTTGCCGAGAAGTAAAAGATCAGGGTTGGAGTTATTTCTGGTGGAAGGTAGAGGTGGGGTCAGCTCAAAAACCGGTGGAAGTCTGAGCTCCCCATCCCACCCCCAGCATCTCTGCAGGGGAGAAGCCTGGCTTTCTGGCCCCCCGCGACCTCCCCAAGCACACCCCTCTCATCTCCAAGAGTCAGTCCCTGCGCAGCGTTCACGGCGCAGGTAGTTGGGCCCGGCCGCGGCTGGAGGAGGAACAGCCCCCCCGGCTGCCTCGGCCGGTAAAGCGCACTCAGAGTGTCCCGGCTGGCCGCCCCGCTCGCCGCCGCCCGTCTGCCGGACCGCGGCCGCGACCCAAAGGCTCCCTACACGCGGGACCCGCGCCTCGCGGCCGGCCCTGGACTGGAGCCTCAGCATCGCTGCCTCGGAAGCCGTCGGTGCCCTGGCAGCGCCAGATGGACCAGCCAAGAGACAAAGACCAGGTGCTGGGCACCCACCGACCCGTGGGCAAGGTGAGGTGTACAGCTCAGGTCTGCGCATAGAGTGGGGAGACAGGATTGGAAAAAGACTGAAAGATAGGCAGGTCTCGGTTCAAACACCGAGCTTGCTGTGGTCTGTGATTCAGACCTAACCCAACCCTCTCTGAGCCTCAGTTTTCCTCTTCTGTACAATTAGAGCGTCATTACCCCATAGTCAGGGCGGTTAGGAGGCAGAGCAAAAGGAACAGGGAGGTCAGTCAATGTCCGTGGGGAGAAGGGGCAGGACAGTGGCTCAGGTTACAGTTGCTCCCTCCCCACAGCTGGCGGAGCTTCAGTGCGAGGTGGCTGCCCTGCGTCAGGATCTGAAGATGCTGTCCGGCCTCGTGGAGTCACTCAGCACCCACATCCGGTCCTTGAGCGAGCAGCAGGAGCAGCTTCGGACCCAGCTTCAGCTCCTGGATTCCAGGCTCCGAGAAGGGTAAGCCCCGCCCTCTCTATTAGCTCCGCCCCAGGCGGCCTTGCTAAAGAGAAATCGGCTCAGGCCCCGCCTCCCAGTAAATCCACCGGAATCACGCCTGGCACGGCCACGCCCCCTCTGTAAGACCCGCCCCTACACATCTAAGACCAGCTTCTTGGTCACCTCCATCCACCCTAAGTCTCTGGGAGGTCCTCTCGAGCAGTCCCTCAGTCAGCTCCTTCCAAACAAGTTGGGGCAGACCCGCTATCTCTTAGTCTGGGGCCGCCCCTATCCTGCTCACGACCTCACGCAGGACTGGTTGATTGGTCCTTTCATCGCAGCCAGTCCGGGTTCTAATTCTGCAGTCCCATCTTCAAATGTATCTAGGCCCCACCCCCAGGCTGGATAAACCCCACCTCCATCTCAAGCTCCGCGCCAGAGTCCCTGACTGCAACCAGGAGCTCTAGCGGAGTCTCTCAGCCTCTGACTCTTTCCTTTCACCCGTAATTCCTACAGGACCGCCAAGTTGGATCCAGGGCGCGATTGTTCAACCAATGAGGGCCACAGGCTGAAAAGTCTGGTGAGACCCATGCCCTAGCCCTGGGACACATTTAGGCTGGGTGAGGGAACGCGAGTTGGGATGCAACCCTCACCCGGCTCTGAGTCTACTGCCGCTGCCTCCCCAGGAGTGCCGACTAGCTGAGATAGAGAGTACTCAGGCCCAGCTGAAGGATACCATCCAGAACCTGCAGCTTCTTCCCAGGACATCGGAGTCCCAGAGCCAGCCCATGCCCCTCAAAGCTCCCTGCATCAACGGAGACACCACTTGAGTTGCCCACTCGGCCCGATGTGCTTTGGGAGCAGAGAGAAAGCCGTCTAAGGGGCCTGTCCACCCCCTGCCTCAAACCGACGTGGCCTACAGTAGGGAGTGGATGGAGCTGTAGGTGCCAAACAGTCTGGCACTATCAGGTTCCCCAGTAAAATCTTGATTTCAGTAAAAATCGATGGTTTTTTTGCCCCTGAATTTTGCCAATCAGAAAGCAAACTCCATCCCCTCAATCCAGCTCTCTCAAACTCTCCCCTAAATTGCAGGTCTCAGGGGAGTGGGGCGATGCAGGGAGAGTCTCACCAACTCTGTGACCTTAGTCCCTCACTTTTCTCAGAGCCTTGATCTCCTCATTTGTAAAATTGATTTAAAGTTCCTTATACAGTAAAAGACCTAGAGTTTAAAATGTTTGATAAAAGGTATCGGTCATTGTTAGGGGTAGCAGTTGATTCTCAGTAAAGCCCAGATCTCATCTCCACTAATTTCCAGGTCTCAGATGAGAGCATCTTCATAGCACTCCAATTCCAACATTGGCTCCTTGATTCAGTGAGGGCGTGGGTCTGGGAGACAGATGAAAGGAGTGGGTAGATATGTAGAAAGTTAAGCTCTGTGTGTGGTGGTTGAAAAAAATGAATGGGCACTTGAATCATGAGTGGGTAAATGGGTGAGGGTTAGGGTGGATAGGACAATAGGCAGATGAATAGGTTAGCATTTGCTGGATGTTTGCCCTGGTAGGTGAGTAGTTAGTAGGTGGTTAGCTGGGATGGGTATGTCTGTCTGGAAAAGGCCTGGTTCATAGTAGGAAATAAATATTTGAATTAAATGAGCAAGCAGTTATACGTACTGCATGTGCATTTGTTGAGGTCTCCTGAGACTCTCAGGCTGGGCAGTGGGGAAACAATAATGAACTCCACAGACAGACTCTTGTGCTCATGGAGCTTACACTCTAGTGGAGAAGACAAACATGCAATTGATGGATAGGTATTTGGGTGACTATCTTCCCTGGTGGCTCAAATGGTAAACCGTCTGCTTACAATTCGGGAGACCTGGGTTCGTTCCCTGGGTTGGGAAGAGCCTCTGGAGAAGGAAATGGCAACCCACTCCAGTACTCTTGCCTGGAAAATCCCATGGACAGAGGAGCGTGGTAGGCTACGGTCCATGGTGTCACAAAGAGTCGGACACAACTAAGCTACTTCACTTTTGGGTGACTGGATGAAAGGATTATGTGCAGAGATGGGTGGATGTTTGCTTGGTTGTATGGATAAGTAGGTATTTACATAGGTAGTGGATGGATGAGTAGGTAGATGGGAGGTGGATGGTCATTGAATGAGTGGATGGATGGGTGGATAGATGAATGGATGGATGGATAGGTGGTGGGAGAGGTGGACGGCTAGGTGGTTAATCGACTGGATTGGTAAATGAGTTGTTGGGTGTGTGGGTGAATGGATGGAGAGATGAAGGGGTAGTTTGGATATGTGGATGGGTGATGGGTGGGAGAGTAGCATTGTGTATATTAGGGGGTCGCCTTGGCAACTGTGATCTTGGGGGTTGGGTGGAAAGGGGGGCTTTGCACTGGGGACCTAGGCCAGCTCTAGGGGCATGAAAGTACTGAAGTCCAGTGTAGGTAATGGGGAAGGAGGAAACGAGCTTGTGGTTGGAAGGTAGCAAGGGTCTGAAGGCTAGGGATTGGCCATGTGGAATCCTCAATGACCTATGAATGACCCATGGGGGAACTTCTCTGCCCCCTCCTACTCTTCTGGTGCTATTAGAGGGCCTAGCATTGGAAGAACCAGTGGGGTGATGAAGAGCGACTGGGGACAGGAGGACAAGAGTGTTGTCATGGTAACAGAGCCTCTCCCTGGACTCTCAGGTCGCGCGGGCCCTTTAAGGGTCACCCTTCTGGCCACTCCCAAAATGGCGGCGCGCCTGCTGGCTGCCCCCCCACCGGGGTGGCGCGGGGGGGGGCGGGGGGGGGGTGGCGCCCCGGACCTCCCCATCATGGCGGCGCGGCGGGGCTGTCGCGCTGAGGTCACGGCGGCGCGCCGGGGGGGCGGGGCGGCGGGGGGAGCGATTTAAAGGGACAATGTCCCCCGAGCGGTGGAGGCGGCGGCGGCTGCGGAGGCCGTGGCACCGGCACCGGGAGCCGCAAGGGCGGTAGCGGCAGCCACGGCCGCACCAAAGAAGGGAGCGCCGAGCCCCGGCACCCAGCCGGCGGCGCCGCCTCCCCGGTGAGGCCCGGCCCGGCCTGGGGAGCCCGCGGGCGGGGCGGAGCCGGCACGGGGAGGGGGAGGCCCGGGTCGGGCAGGGCCAGGCGGGACCCCCCGGGGCGGGGGGCGGGGGCGGGGCCTGTAGGGGCGGGGCCTGGTCGGGGGCGGGGCCGCACAGGTTGGGGGGAGGAGCGGGGGTCTTGGGGCAGGTGTCCCCCCCTCCCCAGCCTCGGCGCGTCCCGCGGGGTCTCCCGCCCCGAGGTGCACGGGCGGAGGGCGCATCGCGTGGACCCTGGCGCCCCGAGGGGTGTGCTGGCGCGGCGCTGCCACCACCCCTGCGACCCCCGGGGGTGTCCAGGAGGGAACCCCCTTCCCCACGCTGCCAAAGTGCTCCGAAGTTGCGGTCCCGCCGGTTCCCCGCGGGCAGTGCCCACCCGGTGGGCACCCGCAGGTGGTTCCTCGGGGCCTGGGCAGGGACCCCCACCACAACGGCCAGTCCACGGATAGGCCCCCTGGGAGCCCCCAGGCCCTCGAGGGCAGCGCCTGCAGCCAGGCCTGGAGCCCCGGCCCCGCCCCGGTTGCCTGGGATCGGCCTCCCTACCATCTCCCTGGGGAGGGCGCCTCATTCCTGCCCTTCACTTTCCGCCGTTACCTTGAAGGTATTTATAGGTGGAGAAGACAGCCCCCACCCACCATGGCCTCCCCAGGGTCCTCATTTCTGGACCAGGAGCTCCATCCTTCCCTTTTGCCCGCAGACTGGAGAGATCTTGGGAGGGTGGGATGGAGGAACCCAGGCTGGGTATGCATGAGGGGTAACGTCGGGGTGAAGCAAGAGGGTGAAGGCTGGGGTCACTTGCGGCTGAGCGTGAGGGTGAAAGGGTTAATGCTGGAGAACCCTAAGGTTGTGTGTGGACGGAGGGTTGGAGTGTGGGAAAAGTGAGGGGTAACTGATCCGGGCAACAGGAGTGAGAAAAGTGCTGGGGTAATGATGGGGGGACTTGAGACAGTGTATGGGATCAGAGTGTAGCAGTGCTGAGGCACGCGCATAGGATATGCATGTGCATGGAAGTGAGTTCACAACTGGGAAAAGTGCAACCATGAATGAATGAAGGGAGGCATCTAAGAGAAGTAATAAGTTTAATGCTGCAAGAAAGCAAGGTGTCTGAGCGTGAATGCTGTAAAGTGGGGGAAACTGAGGCAGTGCAAAGAGAGGAGTTGTGGACGAAAGCTGAGGTGTGCTGAGATTAGAGACCATTGAGATCAATGTGTAGGGATAGGGCCTCAGCACTGTGGACTTGCTCATCTGTGCTTGGGGGGTAAACTGAGGCACCAAGCCACAAGGGTGAGGACAGAGGCTTCGAGGAAGGAGAAACTGAGGCAGAATCCCTTTCCAGCCTCCCCTGAGCAGCTGTCTCTCTTGCCCCCACCAGACCTACAATGCCTCACTGAGCCGGGCCAGCAGCTGAGTGGAGCCAAGCAGAGAGCATCTATGGATGGGCCCCTGGCAGGCGGCCTGGCCGCCCCAGATCGTCCTCGAGGTCCTGAGAGACTGCCTGGCCCAGCGCTGAGAGAGGACATCGAAGGTGGGGCCGAGGTTGCTGAGGGGGAAGGTTGCATCTTCCGGTCTACCCATTACCTGCCTGTCACCAAGGAGGGCCCTCAAGACATTCTGGATGGCAGAGGTGGCATTTCTGGTAAGAGGGTGGGCCCTGTGGCCCTGATGGGAGCATCCAGCCAGTTCCCCAAGGCTCAGGGAGGGCCAAGTTACCCAGCCCATCAGGGGCTGAGTTGGGATCCTGAGTCTGCCTGGGTTCAGAGCCTTTGCCTTCTGCTTAGTTGCCCATTTTACAGTTGTGAAAACAGAGGTCTCGGGAACTAATGACCTGACCAAGGCGCACCCCAGTGGAAAGCAAGGAGCTGGGACTTGACTCAAGTCTGCCTGGCTTCCTTCTCTAATGGGGTCCAGATGCTCAGCTTAGCACCCCTGAGCTCCCCTCCCTGAACCCACTTTTTCTCCAGGTATGCCCCCATTCCGTCAGTCTATTCCAGTTTGTCTTGCTGCACAGTCTTGGTGAGTCCCACTTCTGAGCCAGGGGCCCAAACAGCTTATGCCCCCTAGTGGCTGGGGAGAGACTGGGCAGTCAGGGATGACAGCCATCCCTTAATGCCTCTGTTTCCCATCAAAAGGGGATCTCGCACCATCCCCACCTAAAGAGTTGTCATTCCTTCATTAAATACTCAGCAACTACCATGTGCCAGGCTCCGTTCTAGCTGCTGGGGATACAACTGTAAGCAAAAGCGACAACAGTCCCTGCCCTCAGGGACCTGACATTCTAGTCGGGGAGACAGACAACAAGCAACTACACAAATAACATAAGGGCAGGTAGTGACAGGTGCTGTGAGGGTATTAAACAGAGTGCCAGGATCATGCCTGGGGGAACCTGGGAAAACCTCCCTGAAGGGGTGGAATTTGAAACAGCAGGTGCAGAGGCCCTATGGTAAGGAGGAGCCGGGTGTAGTCAAGGGCCAGGCAGGAGCCTGGTGTAGCTAAAGAGTGGTGGGTGCGGTGTAGGCTGACATACTCCGTATCTCCCTTTATCTCCTTGGCCTGCTCTAAAGGCCTTGGTTTCTAGGAATCTCCAAGCACCTCATCATGGGTCTCCTACATGCCAAGCCCTTTACGTGATCATCTCCTGTCATTCTCAAAAGAACTGTGTGGGGTAACCTCAGTTATTATTATCCATTGTTAGAGATGGGGAAACTCAGATCCTGAAGTGTCAAGTCAGTTTCCCAAGGGCCCACAGCCAGGCAGTAATCTGGCTTAACAGCCCTCATCTTTCACCACCACCCTATGTCAGGCCATCCTTGACCTGCCCCAGCTCACCTTAGTGAGGCTTATGAAGCTCAGTTACTTACAGAGCATGGCATGCTCACCTCCTCGGGGCTGAACACTGGTGCGCAGCCAGGGACCAAGCACACACACAACCTCCGCCCCTGCTGGACCCTACCATCTGGGGTCAGACAGACAGACAGACCAGCCACCAGCTGTTAAGACATAGTTGCAGAGGTTGCAATGGGGGATGGCCAGGCTGGGGGACATCCCAGAGTCCTGGATGAGGAACCGTGAGTCAGGCAGGGGACAGGGGACATCCAGACAGGGGGCTCCACGCATGCAGCGGTGTGGAGGTGACTAGTGGTACCCGAAGGTGTCATGTAGGAGAGGGCAAGACCCCTGCTCAAAGAACCATACCCTTCCCCATACTGTTAGGAACCAAGGCCCAAAGAGAGGCAAGACTGTGTCCCAGGTCATGCAGCTGACCAGGGCAGGTCCAGGACTTTGACTCTGTGGGAGTCCTGGGGAACGGACTTTGGGGCCTAGGACCCTCTTTGGATCTGGCTCTGAGGAACTGGGCATTCTGCTCTACCTGGCAGAAGTCCTAGGTCTGAGGACTTCCCTGCTGGTCCAGTGGTTAAGACTCCACGCTTCTACTGCAGAGGATGTGGATTCAATTCCTGGTCAGGGAACTAAGATTCCCATATGCCACGTGGTGTGGCCAAAAAAGAAAAAGAAGAATAGCAGGTCTGGAGAGAGGGAGCAAGTAGGTAGGTGGGTAGATGTGTGCTCACTCCCCCTGGGGAGTCCACCAGGGTCCAGGGCACGTGCCTGGGGAGGAGGGGGGTTGTGGCTGCTGAGGGGGGACGGGTCTACTCCTAATGGTACCGCTGAGCATCTAGGGCATGGGGCGAGGGCTTGACTTGGAGTAGGGTCATGGCCTGGAAGGTGGAGAAGGGTCTGGGCTTCAGACAGAGTGTCTGCCCCACTGCCCTCTTAGCCCGTTCCACCCTACCTTCCCTAGGCACCTGCCCTAGGAGTCTTGTGATGCCTATAAATAGGAACAGCCTCTGAGGCTGCCATTCCATGCTGAAGCCTGGGTCCTCCCTCATCCCCACCTAGTCCTGGGAGGCCCTTAAGAGCACCCCTGGAGGGGCTACCTGCAAACTCCTCCACCTAGACATGGATGAATCCACTGCCTCCTCTGTCCTCCATTATAGCTGTTGGCCTTGGCCTCACCTGCAGCCCCTCACCCAATGCTTGGCTTCTCTGGTTGGCTTCCCGGGTGCACCTGAAGCTTGAGGGGCTGGGATGGTCCATATGGATTTCTAAAGAGTCTGGTGCATGCCTGGCATTGGGACCAGGGAGCTAAGGTACGAACAATGCACCCTTTCTGCCCTCATGGGGTCCCAGAGTGTGGAGTGAGTGGGCCTGAGGTTCTCAGTCAAGCCTCCACCTTCCAACTTGGAGGCTGTCTGAGCCAACCCTAAACCCCAACCTGGGCAAACCACCCCCCTTCATCCTCCCACCGCCGACTCTCTGGATTGAGCATTTACTCTGTGATCTTTCTTGGTGCCCGTCTCTGGCCCTTTGAAACTGGGGCCGTAGCTGTTGCCCTTATATCGAGGAGGAAACAGGCTTGGAGTGAAAAGGGCATGCCCTTCAGTTTCCCGCTTGGCCTTGAACTGGATCTGTCTGACTCTGATGTCTAGACTCCTGGCCACTTCACCAAGCTGCCTGGCTTGGGCTTCAAGCTGCTCACGGACACCCTTCTCATTTTCAGTTGCTCACTTTCAGAGCCCCTGGGGGACCCCAGATGGCAGGAGCCAATGAGGGCCCCTCGGCACGGCCATTACTGGGGGCCGCATCCAGAGTGCCTTGTCTGACCCATAGGGACTTCTGAACCCCCTTCCAATGGTGGAAGCCACGGATGAGCCCCCAGTTCCCCCAACAGTCTTGGATACGGGACCCTGCTTGGTCTGCTTTCTCCAAAGCACCTAAAAATAGGTGCTTCACTGGAGCCGCTCAAACAAAGAGGCCAATACGGCCCCCTGGCTCGCGGAATTCTTAGACAACGGCAATCGCAGAACCATCGAATCTGGGACACTCGGAATCTCAGGAGCTTGGGGTCCCAGAATCTCAGAATCAGGACACCTGGACCCTCAGACTTACGTGAACTGGCTGGCCTCTCCCAAGAAGCTCACGTCTGGGACTCTTGTGTTCTCAAGAGACACATTTCTTGGGGTCTCACTCCCTTAGCTGGTCCAGGCCTTCATTCCCCAAACCTCGAACCCTCTCCAGCACTCCCCTAACCCTTGCATCCGGGCTCAACCCTGACCTGGCCCTGCTCCCCATCTCTCTACCACAGAGCTTCTCAAAGGAAGGAGATTCTGCCCCCAGGGGACACTGTGACCATGTCTGAAGACAATTTTGGTTGTCATGACTGCAGGTTCAAGGGTAGGGGTGGCTCCTGGCATCTGGTGTGTGGAGGCCAGGGGTGCTACTGAAGATCCCACAACGCACAGGATGCCCCCCACTCCAGAGAATGATTCAGCCCCTCAAGTGAGCAGCCCCACGTTTGAGAAACTGTTCTAAATGATGCAGACTCCTGTATCCCCATCACACTCTCACCTCCTGGAGGCCACGTGCCAGTCATGCGCCTTCTCTCAGGCTCCACAGAAAGACCCTTGTGGCGGTGATCACAGCCTGCTGACCCTTCCCCTCCACCCTCATCAGCTCTGAATTCTTTGGCCCCTGACCATCGGCTCTCAATCTCCTGGGCAAATTGGAGAGTAGGGGATTGGGAAAAGTATCAGTACCAACCCCAGTGCTTAGCCCTCTTTCTGGACCATCCTCAAATTGAAGCTGATCCAGCAATTGCATCTGTTGGGCTCTGGATGGGGCACAAGATCTCCCAGTGTGTTAACCTTGGCCCCAGCAATTGGCCTGTGCCCCGACTGGCATGCTTGCCTGCATCAGGCGGGCGTGGCAGGCAGAGGAGGCACAGGCCAGGATTCCTGTGGTCACTCCAGGCATTGGCTCCACAGGCGGATAATGGAGAGTTGGCTCTATCTGTGTGAGGGTTCTTAGGAGGGATGTGATTCCAAGTCGTAGGCCTGAAAGGGGGTCTTGGAGGCAGGAGGCAGGGATGGGCCCTCTGCAGCTCAGGCTCAAGGGCTCCTCACTCTTCATCTGGCAGCTGTTGGTTGAGTACCTGCCATGTGCCAGGCACTGAGATGCTGCAGTGAGCGAGGCCCCTGGGGTGGGGGTGGGTGGCTTATGTGCCAGCGGAGGACCCTGGCAATTTCAGAGAGTGCTAAGGAAAGAAAAGAAAAAAGGCAATGAGCGAGGAAATCACAGAGGCTCAGTTTAGCAGGTGGCCAGGGAAGGGTTCTCCAGGCAGAGGGACTAGCCAGTGCATAGGCCCCAAGGCCAAAAAGAGTAAGGTGGGCTTGAAGCTTCATGAGCTGTCTGGGCAGAGTGAGAGAGGGGTGAGGAGGAGAAGGCAGCGAAGCTGGAAAGACCCGCAAAGGTCTGACCTCGCAGGGCCTTGCAGGTGGTAGTTGGGGATCTGGCTTTTATTGGAGGTATGATGAGAAGCCAGGCAAGTTTTTACCAGGGTGTGACTTAAAAAATAGGAAAAAATATCACCCTGGCTGCTAGGTGGGGGACAAAGAGAGGAAGACTGAAGGCAGCAAGCCCTGGTGGTCCCCTAGGAAAGCCAAGAGGACCCCTCCAGAGAAACCCTTTCGGGGCTCAGGAGTACAGAGGCCAGAGGCCTCTCAGGGGAGAGGGGTGGGGAGCTAGCTGGGCCCTTCCAAGGTGCCCGGTTGGGCTTCCGGAGCTGGGGTGCTGTGAAGGGCCCCAGCCGGGGGGACCCCAGCCCCTCAGGGTCTCCCCTCTCTGTTGCAGATGGGCAGCCCCACCCTGGCCTCAGCGAAGCCCTTCCCCGTGCCACCTCCGCCACCCATCGGATCAGCAGCTGGTGAGTTGCCACGCTGGCCCTGACCTCAGGGAGGGCAGGGGGGTGAGCAGGACATACCTAGGCCCAAGAGAAGCCCCTAGGAGTGAGACGGGATCAGGAGGGAATCAGGATGCTAGGCAGGAGGAGGTGGCTCCCCTCAGGCAAGCCCCTGGGCGCTCGCAGGGGGTGGTGGGAGGACTGGGATGAACACAGACAGTCAACTCTCATTATCCCTGCCGGGAGCAGGGCCAGAAGGCCAGGAGCCTGGAGGTTGGACCCTCGGAGTCCTGTCTCTGCCAGGTGACCCTTAGAATAAGGTTCGGCTTCTCTGAGTCTCAGTTTCCTCATCTGTAAATGGAGTCCTTGTAGTGTATCTCACAACCTCACCTCGAAGACCAGAGGGATGTAGCATCGGAGCAGGAATCAACAGCAGTGCTGATGGCAGCAACCTTTTATTAAATGGCTTGAAAGTGAAACTGTTAGTCGCTCAGTCATGTCCGACTCGTTGCAACCCTATGGACTGCAGCCCGTCCGGCTCCTCTGTCCATGGGATTCTCCAGGCAAGAATACTGGAGTAGGTAGCCATTCCTTTCTCCAGGGGATCTTCCTGACCCAGGAATCGAACCTGGGTCTCCTGCACTGCAGGCAGATTCTTTACCATCTGAGCCACCAGTGAAGCCCCCTATTAAATGGATGGGCAGGCGCTAATGTGTAACAGCGTCCATATTGGGATTAATAATAGCTCTGTTATTTAGTGCTTTCTGTATACTGTGCTCTCAGTGTGGGACTTTACCCTACTGAATCTTTGCCACAGCCCTGCGGGGAGTGGGCCCGTTAACATGGAGGTAACCCCATGATTTCTGCTCAGCCTCGCAGTAGAGCCCATCTCCACATCTGTTCCATGGGTGTGAGTCATAGCCGCTTATGGAGGCCAGATCTTGAAAATGAGAGAAATCGATCAGGAACAGTCATAATAAGAACCCACATTGGTTGTGGGCCTACTGGGAGCTAGGCTTCGGGCCAAGTGAAGCGTTTCCCAGCACTGAGTTGTGTCACATTCACCCTGCACTTCACGGGGTCAAGGTTCCCATTTGAAAGCTTGTGGTTGCTATCATTTAAATAAGCACCTGCAGCGTGTGAAGTGTTCTTTGATTACTGTGTGAGAAAACTTCCTCAGTCACTGCATACAGGCACAGAAGCTCTTGGTTCTTGGGACTTGTCCCCATTTTTAGGGCTGGAAAACTGAGGCTCAGTGAGGTTGCCGCGCCTCTCCTTGCCCCTCAAAGGAGGTCAGGGTCACTGGAGCCACAGGCTGCCCAGGGCCTGACTCTGCCCTCCTCCCAAGACGGGAGACGTAGGGAGGAAAGTGCATTCTCTTGAATGGTTCCTGCTGCCGAGTTTTACCAAATTTGCTGGAAAGAGGAAAATCAATGCACAAATCACTCCAATTTGGGGAGGACCAAGACAAAAAAAGCAGCCTGCGGCGTAACCGAAATGGGAAAGTCATCTAGGACCCTCCCAGGGGACATATGAGAGTTGACTGTGCCACCAGACTTGGAGACATTCCTTGTGATCCCCACTGTGGTCTCTGCACACTCCGCCCCTTTCCCCACCCTCCACAGTGCAGCAGGGCTGGGTTCCATACACAGGCATGAGCCCTGGGAGCTGAATCTCGTATTTGACCCAACTGCTCTGGAAGGGTCCACACACACTCCCCCAACCTCCCAGCTGACACCCACACACTCCCCGCCTCAGTCCCCGTGGGCTGAGTTCTCTGGAACCTGTGTCAGATCGCCTGGGAACCCCACCCCCACCCCCTCACTGTCCCTTGCCCAAGGAAAAGAAACCGAGGCCTGTGGCTAACCTGTCCCCATTGGCCCTTCCTTGCAGCTGCTGGGATGGAGGCAGCCTGGACTTCCAACCGGGCTCCCCCTCACCCCATCCCCTGGGCCACTACCCAGGCCCCCTGGATGGCCGGGGGCCCTGGGAGCGCCCCCTGGTTCAGGAGGCTGGGGAGGACCTCGCATCTGAGCAGAGGTTCGAGGACTCCGTCATCATGAGAACTGTGAAGCCCCATGCTGAGCTGGAGGGCTCCAGAAGGTTCTTGTACCACCACCAAGGGGAATCAAAGGTATTTGAGAAGGTCCCCCGGGGCCGCCCCAGGTTCGACTGGCTGAAAGACGCAGATGAGGTGGTCCCGCTCCAGGATGCGGGGCTGGACATGGACTTGCCTCCCCAGCCACCACCCCTCACCTCCTTCAGGACAGTGCTCATGCCTGTAGATGATACCATGAAGACGTTGGATGGGCCAGTGGTGGGCACCAGAGAGCACCTGGCAGGCCTGGAGGGCCTGACCCAGCCGTCCGAGTGGAGCCTGCCCCGGTCCGCCTCAGAGGTGGCCACGCAGACCTGGACGGTGAACTCAGAGGCATCTGTGGAGCGGCTGCAGCCGCTGCTGTCCTCCGTCCGGACGAGGCCCTACTTGTGTGAGCTCCTGGAGGAGGTGGCCGAGGGGGCAGACAGCCCCGACGAGGACGAAGACGAGGAGCCAGCCGTGTTCCCGTGCATCGAGTGCAGCATCTACTTCAAGCAAAAGGAGCACCTCCTGGAGCACATGAGCCAGCACCGCCGAGCCCCGGGCCAGGAGCCACCGGCTGAGCTGGCCCCACTGGCCTGTGGCGAGTGTGGCTGGGCCTTTGCCGACCCCGGTGCCCTCGAGCGGCACCGCCAGCTGCACCAGGCCTCCCGGGAAAAGATCATTGAGGAGATTCAGAAGCTAAAGCAGGTCCCAGGTGATGCGGGCCGGGAGGCACGGCTGCAGTGCCCCAGATGCGTCTTTGGCACCAATTCCTCCAAGGCCTTCGTGCAGCACGCCAAGCTGCACGCACAGGAGCCACGGGGCCCAGCAGCCCAGGAGCCCTTCGGGGGCAGCAGCGGGGCGGGTAGCCCAGGCCCCGATGCCACCTCCCTTGCCTACCAGCCCTATGGAGACCCCTCGGGCCTCAGTGCCTGTGTTTTCTGTGGCTTCCCCGCACCCAGTGAGAGCCTGCTCAGGGAGCATGTGAGGCTGGTGCACGCCCATCCCCACTGGGAGGAGGAGGATGGTGAGGCTTTTGAGGAGGAGGGCCCTGCAAGCCGGCCCGGCACCAGCCAGGACGCCTACACCCGATTCTCTGAGGCCGCCGACTACTTTGGCAAAGCTGAGCCGCTCTTGGCCCCCACGTGGCAGGAGAATCCGGCTGGATACGACCCCAGCCTGGCCTTTGGCCCAGGCTGCCAGCAGCTGGGCACGAGGGATTTCCCACTGTCAAAGCCACTCCCACACTGCTCAAGCCAGAGGCCCCTGGGAAGGCCAGCCTTCCCCTCGCCACTAGCATCCACTGCCTACTCCTTACAGGCGAGCAGAAGCAAGAGTGTTGTCCAACCTCAGGGGCTCCCAGGCCACCTGGAGGACCAGAGGCACCCATGGAGTGAAGAGGAAGAGGAGGAAGAGGAGGAGGAGGAGGAGGAATTACTGCTGGCCTCAGAAATGGACTTTCCCCCTGAAAACAGGGTCTTCGCGCCGCCAGCCAGCCCCAGCCTCATCCCACAGTCAGCCCTGGAGCTGAAGCGGACATTCCGAGAAGCCCTGCAGACGGCGGTGGCCTCGCGGGCACAGCAGCAGCAGCTCTGTGGGATGGTGCCTGTAGTGTTGGTGGCGAAGCTCGGGCCGCGAGTCATGGCTGCGGCGGCCAGGGCCCCCCCAAGGCTGCAGCCTGAGGAGCTGGGGCTGGGGGGCGCCCACCCCCTGGACTTCCTGCTCCTGGACACTCCACTGGGGGGCCCTCTGGGGCTGGACCCATTCCTGGATGGGGACCCAGGGGTGGCACTGAAGCCTGAGGAGCGGAAATGCCCCTATTGCCCTGACCGCTTCCACAATGGCATTGGCTTGGCCAACCACGTGCGGGGCCACCTGAACCGCGTGGGTGTCAGCTACAACGTGCGGCATTTCATCTCCGCTGAGGAGGTGAAGGCCATCGAGCGCAGGTTCTCCTTCCAAAAGAAGAAGAAAAAAGGTAGGGTGGCTCCACTCCAGCACCCACTTCCCTCCGAGGCCAAGGCCGGGGAGACGCACAGCTGGGTGGCTGAGTCCTGAACCAACAAACCCTCAATCTAAAGCCTCCTGCAGTGCCCAGCAGGGTGAAGGCAGGGAGCTGGGGCCAAGGTCACCGCATCAGAGGAGATATGGGGACATCCCAACTGTCTGGCCCTTCCAGTAGCTGGAGTGTGGGCTGAGGAGTCAGCCCCAAGCAGAAAATATCACTGAATCCTTCATTCGACAAATCTTTATTGAGTGAGGTCACCACAATGAACAGAAAGGAGTCCCTGCCCTTCTGGAGTGCACAGTCCCAGAGGCATGGTGGGACCCTGGCTGACTTCAGAACCCCTGGGGCTGCCTGTGAGGTATGCTGATTCCCAGGCACCAAGGTTCTGATTCCAGAGGTCTGTCTCCACATGAGTGCCCTGGGGAGTTCTGATACTGGCAGACATGGAGCCTACATGGGGAGGGGCTGGTATGGTGTTTGAGAGAGTGTGCGTGTATGCACACTGTGGGGAACGGGCAGGGGACCGACTGCCACAAAACTAGGCAGTTACAATGTTAAGGGACCTGGGCTGTGATGGGGGCAACTCGGGGAGGGGTTTAGGGAAGCTCAGAGAAGATCCCCATCTCTGGGGGATCTGAGCAGATTCCCAGAGGAAGGCATCCCACCCACTGATCCATTGCTTCATTCAGCCAAGGTTTCATTGATAACACTGGGGTGATACAGACATGAGCTCTAGAGGAAAGAAGGGTATTAATCAAACACTTGTCCAAATGACTGCAAATCGATCCTGGAGAAGTATTTCTGGGGGTGAGGTCCCTGATGCTTTGAGCTGTGTGAAGGGAGACAATAGAAGGCCAGGAAGAGAAAGCTTCTTTAAGTGAGCAGATGCAGGCAGGAGCATGTACAACAAAGGGCAGGGAGGCATCCAGGGTGAGGACCAGCACGGGGTGTGTGATCCACTGGGGGAGTGGCCCTGGGAACTGGAGAGCGGAAGATGTAGAGTAACACACACACACACACACACACACCCCACCCCCCACTCAGGCAGTCTATGTCCTCTCTGTCTCCACAGTGGCTAACTTTGACCCGGGCACCTTCAGCCTGATGCGCTGTGACTTCTGCGGGGCTGGCTTTGACACTCGGGCTGGCCTCTCCAGCCATGCCCGGGCCCACCTGCGTGACTTTGGCATCACCAACTGGGAGCTCACAGTCTCGCCCATCAACATCCTGCAAGAGCTGCTGGCCACCTCAGCTGCTGAGCGGCCCCCCAGCCCCCTGTGTCGTGAAGCTGGGGTGCCGCCTAGTGGCTTCCTGACCTCCCGCCGGCCCCGCTTACCTCTTACAGTGCCCTTCCCACCCACCTGGGCTGAGGACCCTGGGCCAGCCTACGGAGATGGTAAGGGGAAAGGGGACAGGCAGGCTGGAGCCCTGACCCTTCCCAGGGGCCTGGAGGGATGGAGGAGTGGGAGGTGGGCCGCCACTCTGCTTTCCTGCAAGTGTTTTCAAGTCACTTTACCAAGTAGGTTGACTACTGTCCTGCCACTTAGGGGTCCTATTTTACTCAGTGGCTGGGCCAGGGCTCTGTCTAGGTCCAGTTCCTCCCCGCCCTGCCTGACAGTGGTTTTAACAGAGGCTTACTGATCTCTTTACTAGGAGCCAGATACTCTTCTAAGCCTTTTACAAATATGAACTCATTTATATCCTCATAACAACCCTTTAAAGGCAGGTGTTATTATCCCCATTTTATCAATTAGGAAACTGAGGCTCAGAGATCTTCATTAATATGCCCCAGGTCATACAGCTGAAAGCATGTGGAGCTGGGGTTTGAAAGCCCTCCTTGATCTTAATGATGTCTTTTACCTGGAGCAGCACTGTCTGGTGGAACTTCCTGAGGCAATGGAAATGTTCTCTAGAGACTCATACCGTCCTACAGGGTCACCACCACTGGCCACATATGGCTGTTGAGTCAAAGGCAGTTAGTACAAGGTTAGTGGTGATCCAAGTGGACAGTGTAGATCTAGAGTTTACATTCTAGATTTTCAGTGGTGCCTACAGTGTCCATCTGGGCTTCCCAGATGGCTCAATGGTAAAGAATCCGCCTGCCAATGCAGGAGCCACAGGGATGCGTGTTCGATCCTTAGGTCAGGAAGATCCCCTGCAGGAGAAAACGACGACCATTCTAGTATTCTTGCTGGGATGATCCTGTGGAGAGAGGAGCCTGGTGGGCTATAATCCATGGGGTGACAAAGAATCGGACACGACTGAGCAACCGAGCACACACGCATGCACTGTGTCCAGCAGCATTGATAACCCCTCCCTTAAGTGAGAGCTTGCTGTGTCCCAAGGTTTCACCTCACCTACACCTCAAAACAGTTCCATGCAGCTAAGGTGTTCCTGTATTTTGGATAAGGAAACTGTGGGTCATCCGCTTTGCCACAGCCACAAAGCAGCACAGCTAGACTTCTGAGCACCACGTTAGGTGCTCTCGTCAGAGGCTTGGGTGATCCAGAAGTAATATTTTGGTGAAGGAGCCTGGGGCAGGACTCCATGGAGGAAGTGGAAATATGAAGGACTCAGCCTGACAAAGCCTGACTTTGTGGGAGTCTTTACTGAACCTCACAGGAGAAAAACTCAGCAGTGAGGAGAAAGTAGGCTCTGAGGAATGGAGAAGGTACCTGGACAGGGGAATTGTCCAGGGGCTGCTTGGGGCTAAGGGTTCCTTCTGTTTCTCCTACCTGGAGTTTTCAGGGTCCTGGGCTTCCCAGGTGGTGCTAGTGGTAAAGCACCCATCTGCCAATGCAGGAGATATAAAAGATGTGGGTTCAATCCCTGGGTCAAGAAGATCCCCCGGAGAAGGGCAGGGCAACCCACTCCAGAATTCTTGCCTGGAGAATCCCGTGGACAGGAGCCTGGCGGGCTACAGTCCATAGGGTCTCAGAGTCAGACACGACTGTAGTGACTTAGCGCACACGCGTGCGCGCGCACACACACACGCACACCCCTAGATCTGTACTCTGCCTTTGCTGGATCCATCCACAAGACCGAAGGACATTTGAGGGTCTGCAAAGGGAAGAGTGTGGCTGTTGAAGCCCTCTCCCCTCCTTGGACAAGGAAGAGATTTGAGGCACAGAGAGAGGATAGTGGTTGGTTGAGGTCACACTTCAGGGAGAGGCGGAGTGGGGCCGTGACCTCAGGTTTCTTGCCTCTGTGAAGGCTATCCCCTTCAGCTCACATACCTGGCTAGGTTTCCTGGTGTCTCAGTGGTGGCTGGGAGGTGCGGTTGCTCTGAAGATGGCTAGTTGCGGGTGGGAGTGGGGAAGGGGGTGAAGGGGGGACAGGAAGCAGTTTATAGGCTCCAACCTTGGCCCCTTCTTTCTCTGACTGAGTCCTGGATGTCAGGCTTACAACCCTTTACTTGGCACCCGGTTCAGGCACCCAGGGGATGACAACACGCAACCAGCAGCCAGGTTCTGTTTCTATCAGAAGACCAATGTACCAGCCCCCAGTTAGTGCTGAGTAATCTGACCATGTCACTGGGACAAAGGAGTCAGCCTGCTACCGCTCTGGCCCTGTCCTTGGGGGGTTAGGGGTATAATCAGTCTTTCAGTGAACATGTTGTGGGTGAGGGTGTTAAGGAGTGGTTGAGAAGATCCTAGAAGCCTTGAGAAACGATATCCAACAGTAGGGCCAGGTCTGGGCACCAACCACGAGAAGCGGCCATCCTTAGAAGGATCTCCCATGCCTCTCAAAGTGGGCGGTGGGGAGCGGACTCCAAGTTGGGGGCGGGGCAGTGGTCAGATGCTAGTCCCACCCAGCTGTCAAGTAACAGCTGGGGGCAATCCGTTTAGCTTGGGGGAGGGAGAAGCAGGTTGCGCTTGAAACGCGCGGTGCCGGCCTTGTGTGGAGTTCAGTAGGATTGCCAGACAGCGCCGTCAGGGGACAGCTGGATGCCAGCATGATGTTGGGGGATCCTCCTGGTTGGGGATCAGGTGTCTTCCAGGATTCCTGACCCGGAGGGGAGACTTCCAAGGAAGGGAATGAAACAGTGTCCCCAGGCAGGTCCTAGGTCCGCCCGTCGGGCTCTAGGAGCCTGGATGCTGTTAAGGCGAATGCGTGTGGCCGGAGGATTCCCATCGTAGTCTTAGAGATGTCCAGGGTACGGGGAGAATGTCTCGGGCCGTTGAGACCCGGCTAGGGCAGCAATTGGCAGCCGCTAGTAGCACTGCGTGCGTGAGTGCGCGAGCTCTCCTCTGGTCGGGCGGGGACAAGGGGTTCGTTCGCGGTGCTCGGTGCTCGGCTGGCTGCCCTGGGCGCACCCCGAGGGGTGGGGCGGAGCGGAGCAGGCTCTGCGGCGGCGGCACTCGGCGTTCGGCTGCTCTCGCCTGGGGCGGCCGCCCCGCGTGCGCCGGAGCCAAGATGGCCGCCTCCACCGCCCAGTGCCGAGTGACAAAAGCGGAGAGCAAGGCGGCGGCGGGGCCGCGCGCGGGGGGCGCCCGTGAGCGCGCGCCCGCGGGGGCGCCCCCGCCGGGCCCCCCGAGCCCGGGCCCCGCGGCTCTTCCCTCGCCGCCGCCGCCGCCCCCACCCCCGCCGCCGCCGCCGCCGCCGCGGGACGGGCCCAAGGCCGAGCCGGAGCCGGGGCCCGGGCCCGCGCCCGCGCCGGGTAAGAGCCCGCGCCGGGGAGGGTGCGGGGAGGGCAGAATTGGCGTCCCGCCCGGCCCCTGCTGTAGCCGCCGCCCCAGACACCCGCCGTCCAGTCTCCGGGACTTCCCCTCCCCCAAGCGCTCCAGTCGCGGGGACCCTGGGCCTCCTGTCGCGGCTCGCAGGGTCCCGAGCTTCAGGAACACTCTCCGCCGCCACTTTGCTGAACCCTCACCCCATCTGACAGATAGCCGCTAAGCTCCTTGGAGCCCGTGGTTTGCCTCTCACCGCAGCCTCTGTTCCTCCGGCGCGGAAACCGACTCCAAGTCACTTCAGCCTTGACACGGTCGCTGCCCCGACTGACAGATGAGCCCACTCCACCCGGAGACTTTGACAAAGTCCTCGGCGTCCCAGGCGCCCACCCCCGCCGAACCCCAACTTCCTTTCTCTTTGCCTCTGTAGGACTCAGACTGAGCCCGGGACCTACCTGTCCATCCCTCCCCACCTCCCGCTGCTCATAACGCGGAGCACCTCCAGGGCCCCATCTGACACACCATTCCTTCATTCTGACCTCTCTCCATGCTCTGAACGCTAAAACTCGGACTCAACAGGCCTCTCAGGCCCCTTTCTCCAAAAAATTAGACCATGAAAACTCACCTTTGATTCTCTGTCCTCATACATCTTACCCAGAGAAGCTTTCCAGCCCGATGGATGCCTCAGAAACTTCTGAGAAAGTTCAGTGATTCCCATTCTCACTGTCCCCAGTCAGGTTCCTGGCTGTTCCAGGCTCACAGTTCTTACCTTTACCCTTTCCTTGGGCTTAGCTTGAGATTAGAAGACCAACCTAGGGCCCCCAGTTGTCTTGCCTGGTGGAGATTCCCCACAAGTCTTTGGGAGCCTCCCTTCCAGTCCTGTGCTGCCTGCCTCTGCACTGCCTCTGCGGCCTCTGACCCTGGCCTTTTCTTTCCGAATTCCCTTTCTGACTGCCACCTACCCGTCCCCCCATGACTGACAGATGCTCCGCTCCGCAGAGTGGAGCCCAGAGACATCTCTCTGCCTGGAGAGATATTTTCTCTGAGATTAGCACTGTGTCCGGTGACCTGTCTGTGCTGTGGTAGGTGGAAGCCGTTCCTAAGTCTGTGCTGTCAGTTGGCGGCCTCGACATCCCTGCGTCGTATCGGAGCTCGGGGTTATGGATGGAGCCTCAGCTTTCATGGGGTGAGCTGCGTCCCAGAGTGAGAGCAGGCACCAAGGATGAGGAAGAAGGCTCCCACTACTGCCAGCCCTACGCCCCTGGCCCTCCGTCCTCACAGGGGTAGACAGCCCACACCTTACCTGGGCTGAGCCTGTCTTCCCAACCTCACAGGCCTGGGTTCTGAGGAAAACGCAATGGTGGCCATGGACTTGGGCTCCCCCCCGCTTCCCAAGAAGAGCCTGCCTGTCCCTGGGCCCCTGGAGCAGGTGGCCAATCGGCTGAGCAGCAAAATGGCTGCAGAGGTTCCTCATGGCAGCAAGCAAGAGCTGCCGGACCTCAAGGGTGAGTGGCGCAGGTGACAAGGGTGCTGACCAGGATGGTCATGCTCTCAGGGAGCTCTTGGGCTGGAGGTTTAATGGGGAGGAGGCCCTAGGTTAGCCACAGCTTTCTCTCTGGCATCTCATGGTACCAAGGAGACCCCCGGCTGTCTTCTCTCTTGAGTTTTTGCTGCCACAGGTATGCTTGGCCTCAAGCCCTGGTCAGGGGAGGGGCATCCAGAGAGGCAGTGGGCACGGTCATCAGGAGCGCACCCCCCAGACCCAGTTCATTTGCTGACTTTAATTGTTGGTAGCTATCTGATCTTCTCCATAAAACTGCCTTGTACTTCCGTTGATTCTCAGGTTGTTACTCAGTAATGGCAGGCACTGTGCTGGACCCTTGGGATGTGAGAGACGCAAAAGAGACCTGGCCTTTGTCTTTGGGGGTCACTGCCATTGGGGGACAGCAAAGCAGAGAAGTAGAGATGAGGGCTCTGCAGAAAAGCGTGCAGACAGGGCTCCACGGAGACCATGGCTGAGGCCACCAGCCTAGCATCTGGGGCATGAGTTAAGCTACTCTTTAAAGTGTGTGTCTAGCAGGTCAGCGTCTGTGTGAAAACCTGTTGCCAGGACACCCTGGTACATTAGAAATGTGAACAGCATGTCACTGGGTGGACCACCAAGGGCTCTGCCTCCTGCTGTGTGCCTTTGGGCACAACTTTTCCTCCCCCTCTCTCTGAGACTCAGTTTCCTATATTTGAAAACTGAACAGGCTAAATCCTGCCTCATTAGGGTCATTTTAAGTGTGGGAGGGGCTGACGGAAGCCAGGAGCCTGCGTGAGCGGGACCCCAGGGGGAGGAACAGCGGGAGAGCAGAGCCTGTGCAGCCTCACAGACAGCTCTCCCGGCCTCGGTCTCACCCTCCAGCCCAGAGCCTGACCACCTGCGAGGTCTGCGGTGCCTGCTTTGAGACACGCAAGGGCCTGTCCAGCCATGCGCGCTCCCACCTGCGGCAGCTGGGGGTGGCTGAGTCGGAGAGCAGCGGTGCCCCCATTGACCTCCTCTACGAGCTTGTGAAGCAGAAGGGCCTGCCTGACACACCCCTCGGGCTGCCCCCAAGCCTGACGAAGAAGTCCAACTCGCCGAAGGAGATAGTCGCTGGAGCCCCACGACCTGGCCTGCTCGCCCTGGCCAAGCCCCTCGATGCCCCTGCTGTCAACAAGGCCATCAAGTCGCCTCCCGGCTTCTCGGCTAAGGGCCTGGCCCACCCGCCCAACTCCCCACTCCTCAAGAAGGCATCGCTGGCCCTGGCGGGCTCCCCTACCCATAAGAATCCTGAGGACAAGAGCCCCCAGCTGTCTCTGAGCCCCCGGCCAGCCTCTCCAAAGGCCCAGTGGCCCCAGTCTGAAGACGAGGGGCCCCTGAACCTCAGTGAGTGCGGGTCCTGGGAGCCGAGGGAAGGGTGGGGCCTCAGGCTGGGCCGCGGGGCTCAGGGTGGATGCAGTGGGGATCATAGTGCCTGCGTATCCTGGGTCGGCTGGGTCAGAGCGTGTTAATTAAGGTGCTGTGTCTCCGTTTGGGCATATTACCTGTATCCCATTTCACTTCGCCATTCTTCCCCCTGGAAGTCTGGCGGTGGCTACTAAGCCTGCCAGGGTCATCCTTGCCCCTTAGGGCTGCTTTTGACCTTCTCTGAGCCTGAGGGTTGGGGCAGTGAAGGTAGCCAGGGTTCCCATGGGGCACCTGGGGTCCTGCAGGTAAACAGGTGGTCCACTAGCCAGGTGGGCCCATGCTTGGCCCTGTCTTCACATCCTCTTGTTCCTGGTGTCCTTTGCAGAGGTACCTCCGTGCCCAGGGCTGGAACTATACCTCTTGGGCTGCCTGTGGGCATGGCAAAGAAGGGCTTGGGAAGCAACTCCCAGGCATGGTGAGCAGACTTAACAAAGGCCATCTCAGGAATTCAGACCTCCCCGCACATTTGTGGGCCTCAGGGTCTGAGAGTGAGCCTAGGGTCTGGCCCCCTGACCAACAGGGCACCCCAGTTGCACCTCATGTTCCAATGAAGCTGCTTCCACGGTCTGTGCTTCCAGGAGCAAGGGTCTGAGCAGGTGTGCCCTTGGTTGTGTGATGCCTGGCAGCCAGTGTGCCCCTGCTTTGTCACCTCCAGCCCATCCTGCACAGCTTCCCTGGCTGAGCTACCTGGGAAGGGGGACTGGAAGCCTCAGATTGTGCCATTAGAACTGGGCCACTGCCTCTCTACCCCACTGTCTCCGTAGCCTTAAGCTCTCTACACTCACCTTGATGCCAAAGGCCTAGGCAAGGAACATGACTTTCTGCTGCCCCAAACCTCATAAATCCACAGCAATGAGTCTTGGACTCCCACCAGCCTGGGCCGCCGAGACTCACACCAGGCCTTCCCGCCTCAGTCCTGGAGGGCCGGCCGAGGTGGCGGCCGTGAACCGCCCCCCTGTGTTTTGTCTCCGCAGCTTTAGATAGTGACGGGGGCAGAGAGCTGGACTGCCAGCTGTGCGGTGCCTGGTTTGAGACCCGCAGGGGCCTGTCCAGCCACGCCCGCGCCCACCTGCGCCACCTGGGCGTCAGCGACCCGGATGCCAAGGGATCCCCCATAGACGTGCTCCACGGGCTCATCCGGAGGGCCGGCGTCCAGATCCGCCTCCCACTCGGGCGGGGCGCCCTGGCCCTGCTGGGGCGGCCTCCTCCCGCTCCTGCGGCCCTCTCCTTGCTCCCCCCCCCACCGCCGGCCAAGAGGGCCAAGCTGAAGGCCAAGGGTACGGCCAGCCCCTGGGGGAAGCAGGACCTCCCGGCCGCCGCAGCCGCTGGCATTTTCTGGGCCTCTGATGTGGAGCCGTCTCCTCTCAACCTCTGTAGGTTCTCGCTTCAGCCGCCCCGGTCCTCCCTGCGGGCCCTGGAGCCCCTCCCAGGGTGGGGAGTCACAGCCCTGTCCCTCCTCCTTCCCTGCTGAGGCCGGGAGTGGACAGGGGCCCTTAGCAGTGGCCCAGTTCTGCCCAGAGATCTTGCTGGCCGTTGGCTGCTAGGCCTTCTCTCTCGGCTTTTGACCTTCCCTCAGAATGAAGGCCAAGGGTGGGGTGCTGCCTCTTGGTATAGAAGGTGCCCATGGTTGCCCCTGATCCGGATGGCAGGGCTACCACTTCCTGCCCCCATCCCGGTTGGGACCCTCAGGGCTGTGGCGTCTTGGTTCTGTCCTTTTTCCACCAGGACCCAAGGCCCACAGGCTCTCTCTAGAGCCTCCCTGCGCTCCTGGCCGGGTGTCTGCCCCCACCCCCAGCCCGCTCCTCAGCTCCCTCCCTTGCACTTACCCTCCATCACCACCCCGGCCCCTGGACATGCTGCTGTCCACGCCCAGCCGACCAGGAGACCCGCAGGTGATGATGCTAACAGTGCCGGTGAAGCTAACCGACCCTCTCTCCCGCTGCAGCCTCGGGCCCGGAGCCGGCACGCGACATCCGCTGTGAGTTCTGCGGAGAGTTCTTCGAGAACCGCAAGGGCCTGTCGAGCCATGCCCGCTCGCACCTGCGTCAGATGGGCGTAACCGAGTGGTACGTCAACGGTTCACCCATCGACACGCTGCGGGAGATCCTCAAGAGACGGACCCAGTCCCGGCCTGGCGGACCCCCCAACCCATCAGGGCCTAGCCCCAAAGCTCTGGCCAAGGTGGTGAGCAGCGGAGGTCCTGGCAGCTCACTGGAAGCCCGCAGTCCCGCGGACCTTCACCTCTCACCCCTGGCCAAGAAGTTGCCGCCACCAGGCAGCCCCCTGGGCCACTCACCAACTGTCTCTCCTCCTCCCACGGCCCGGAAGATGTTCCCAGGCCTCTCCTCACCCTCCCTGCCCAAGAAGCTGAAGCCTGAACAAATGAGGGTTGAGATCAAGCGGGAGATGCTGCCGGGGGCCCTTCATGGGGAACCGCACCCATCCGAGGGTCCCTGGGTGGCACCTCGGGAAGACATGACCCCCTTGAACCTGTGTAAGTGTGACCCTGGGGCAGGACAGGGAGAACAGGTAGAGGGGTCTTCCCCTCACTTCCCTCGGGGGTACCCGGAACACCCAGGGTTGAAATGGAAAAGGAAGGAGTACACAGGTCCAGAGGACAAGGGGCTAACAGTTCCAGCTATGCAGACCCCCAACTGAGTGAGCTGCTGCTTGATTCTACATTCCTGTGAAGGAGGCAGAATTGTGTCATTAGGCAGGGGTAAAGAGATTCTCTCTGCCATCTTTGATTGGTAGTGGCTACCATCCAGATTTCTAGGGGAAAAAAAACACGCTTGTAGGGATCAATCAGTGATGTCTGCCATGGGCAGGAGTGTTAAGTGCTGGAAATGAGTGTCTTTCTGATATTCCCGGTCACTAAGCACTTGGTATTTGGAGAAGGTTAAGGTCTCAGCTGCTCCAGAGTCTACCAGTACGTGACTTTGGACAGTTTCCTCTTTTGGAAGATGGAGATGCTCATGCTCCCAACTCTACAGTTTTCCGAAGTGGTGTAAAACACTTAGCTTTAATGCTGAAACAAAGGTCCGTGTATGCAGTAGTTGTAACATCCCTATTACAGCAAGCAAGAGTGCTCCCCTCTCAAACTCTCACTGTGTTCATTCTGCTCCAGTTGGTTGAGCTGCTGTGTGCCGAGCAGGTAAGGAGGGCCCAGGCCTCTGCCTTAGTGCTCATATGCATTCCACGACTGCTGTAAACCACGTGTTTTGAATTGCTCCTGCTTTAGACCCCAGGAACACAAGAGAGGTGGTTTCCATCTCCCATTTTGCAGAGGAGGAAACTGAGACTCCCAGCTTCACACAGGGAGTCATGGCCAAGCTTGCAGCTGAGTCCAGGATCCAGGGAGCACTTGCCCCTCAATCCATCACAGTGTCAGGGAGTCATCGTGAAGCCAGCTAGAATTTGAGGTGATAGAAGCAGCAGAAGGGCTGGATCATGTACTCAAGGGCCTCTGGAGGCAGATGAGGGAGTGGGTCCATTCAGGTCTGGGACTGCATGGATGGGCAGTGGGGCACTTAACACTGACCTTGAGCTTGGAGGCTTCCTGCCAACAGCCGCCGCCTCCCTCTCCTCCCCCTACCCTGACCCACTGCAGCATCCCGGGCAGAGCCGGTGCGTGACATCCGCTGTGAGTTCTGCGGCGAGTTCTTCGAGAACCGCAAGGGCCTGTCAAGCCACGCACGCTCACACCTGCGGCAGATGGGCGTGACCGAGTGGTCTGTCAACGGCTCACCCATCGACACGCTGCGGGAGATCCTCAAGAAGAAATCCAAGCCATGCCTCATAAAGAAGGAGCCGCCGGCTGGAGACCTGGCCCCTGCCTTGACCGAGGACGGGCCCCCCACAGTGGCCCCTGGGCCTATGCAGGCCCCCTTGCCTCTGGCGCCGATGGCTGGCCGGCCAGGCAAACCTGGAGCTGGGCCAGCCCAGATTCCCCGTGAGCTCACCCTGGCACCCATCACTGGCACCAAGCATTCAGCCACCGGCTACCTGGGCTCCGTGGCAGCCAAGCGGCCCCTGCAGGAGGACCGCCTCCTCCCAGCAGAGGTCAAGGCCAAGACCTACATCCAGACTGAACTGCCCTTCAAGGCAAAGACCCTCCATGAGAAGACCTCCCACTCCTGTAAGCAGTGGGCGGCAGGGTCCAGGGAGGGCATCTGCCAGGGCCTGTCGGGCTGGGCAGTGCCATGTCGCTCAGCCCCAGTGGGGGTCAAGGCGCCCGTGGGAGGCGGGACTGACTCCCGACCTGGGCAGTGCCTTCTGGGTACCCCTGCTCCCTCGGGGCTGGGGCTCAGCAGCACCCCCTCTGCCTGCAGCCACTGAGGCCTGCTGCGAGCTGTGTGGCCTTTACTTCGAAAACCGCAAGGCTCTGGCCAGTCACGCCCGGGCGCACCTGCGGCAGTTCGGCGTGACCGAGTGGTGCGTGAACGGCTCACCCATCGAGACACTGAGTGAGTGGATCAAGCACCGGCCCCAGAAGGCGGGCGCCTACCGGAGCTACATCCAGAGCGGCCGTCCCTTCACCAAGAAGTTTCGCAGTGCCGGCCACGGCCGTGATGGAGACAAGCGGCCGCCCCTGGGGCTGGCCCCTGGGGGCCTGGCTGTGGTGGGCCGTGGCGCTGGGGGTGAACCAGGGCCCGAGGCTGGCCGGGCAGCCGACAGTGGTGAGCGGCCTCTGGCGGCCAGCCCGCCAGGCACCGTGAAGGCCGAGGAGCACCAGCGTCAAAACATCAACAGTGAGTGCTGGTGGAGGAGGGTCATGAGCTGCCCCCGGGTCCTCTGCCATGCATCTCCCCTCAGGTCACTTTCCCAGCCACCCTCTTATTCAGTCATCCACCCTCTGTCCCGCGGTCCAGGAGGTTTCCATTCACCAGCAATCCTGACTTAAAATTCCCGCAGCATCTGCCCCTCGCTCGCTAAAGGCGGGAACCTCTTCGGGGGCCTTGCCATCCGGCTCATCTCCCGTCCCACTCCCCGCTTTTCCCCACCTCAGAATTTGAGCGCCGACAAGCCCGCCCTCCAGATGCCTCTGCGGCCCGGGGCAGTGAGGAGGCCAATGACCTGCACCAGAAGCTGGAGGAGGTGCGGCAACCTCCGCCCCGGGTCCGGCCAGTCCCCGCCCTGGTGCCCCGGCCCCCCCAGACATCACTGGTCAAGTTCGTGGGCAACATCTACACCCTCAAGTGCAGGTATGCAGCCCTCCCCTGGGGGAGGGAGGAGACCGCCCACCCAGGGCTGGGCCTCCAGAGCCTCTGGGCCAGACTGGGGTGTGGCTGGGCCCAGGGTGGGGGCTCCTCACAGACAGCGATGCCCCACAGCCTCAGGCCCTTGAGCTTTATAACCTGCAAGACCTGGGTTCAGTTGCCGGCTCTGACACACAGTTTTGTGACCTTGAGCAAGAGTTTCCTGCTCCATACCTCAATATTCCCACCTATAAAATGGGATTGGTAACAGACCCACCAAATAGATTTGTTGTCAGGATTAAAAGTTGTGTAGTTACAAAACACTCAAGCTGTACCTGTCACATAGTAAGCAGTTGGCAAGTGTTTGCTGGATTAAGGAGGAAAAAAATAGGTCTTAGTTCATTGTTAGTAAAGTCCACACATCCATCAGTGTCCAGGAAACTGAGAGTCTGGGATGCGATGTGCCTATCTGAGGCCACACAGGCCAAGTCAGAAGTAGGATTCAAACCCAGGACTCAGGACCATGAGCTTGGGTTCTGGATTTGAGGCTGAGAGGGTGAGGAGTGGATGAATTGTGAGCGTGAGTCAGGTGGGTGGGAGTTGGTGCCCAACCCCCCTTTCCCTGACTCCCATCCTTCTCTCCTGGGGCCGGGCAGGGTTGCATTTGCTTCCCTGGGGTCCCTCTCCGCCTCAGAGCACATGTTTCAGTCACCTGGCAGAGGTGTTTGGGAAGCTCAGTGACCCGTACCCAGCACCTGAGCTGGCAGACTGCCCTGAGCATAGGGAGGGTCTCTCCAGGGGCCCTAGCACAACCCCGTGATGGATAGAGGTAGCTGTACGTAGGAGGATGCCTAACTTCTGGGTCCCCCTTCCCTCACATCCTGGGCCTGCTTTGTTCACAGTGAGGAGCAGCAGGTGTGCCTGATGCTCAGGGTGTGGCCAGGGCTATGGTTCTGCCTCTCCTTACTGCAATGGCCACTTCTTCCTCTCTCTGTTCCCCGCGCCCCCCCAGGTTCTGTGAGGTGGAATTCCAGGGGCCCCTCTCCATCCAGGAGGAGTGGGTGCGGCACTTACAGCGGCACATCCTAGAGATGAATTTCTCCAAAGCGGACCCCCCGCCGGAGGAGCCTCAGGCCCCACAGGCACAGACAGCGGCAGCAGAGGCACCCTAACACAAAAGCATTCCAGACCCCCTCTCACGCCATCTTTCTCTCCTTCTCCTCTCTCTCCTCCCTCTTTCTTTTCTGTTTCCAAAGGAGCAAGCCAAAACCTCAAACCGGTACCTTTCACGGGCCGGGCACACTACAGCCGGGGCACCGGAAGCCAGCTAGCCACCCTTCCCCTAGCCCAAGGACTCTGGGGCCACACACAGGGCAGCTTCCTCCAGCCCACACCCACCTGCCCATTTGGTTCAGCAGCGGCGGCGGCCAGGTGTCTGGCGGCAGCCAGTCGGTTCACAAGGGAGGAAGACCAGCGTTCTCCCGCATCCAGCAGCCAGGCGGGCTATTTTTGCCATCTGTGGCCACTTGCAAAGACCCCAAGGACCCCTGTCCTGGTTCCTTCTTGCCCTTGCCCCTGTGAATACCCTCTCACACATGCACGCACGCACTCACGGACCTCGTGAGACCCGGGAATCGGCCCCAGCCCTCCAGTTCCCGAGTTGAACGACTACCACATCACGCCACGGTGCTTGCTCAGGAGAAGGCACACTCCCTCTGTGGCCCTCTGCCAGGGCCTGGGAGCCCCCTGCCTGAGCCCACAATGCCACGGAAATCCTTGTTGGCCGCCTCCCCCTCATCCCTTGCAAGAGGGGCCTTCCCAGCCAGGAAGAGCTCAGAGCTGACAGCTGCCTCCTGCCGTGTCAAGGCCCTCCCAGAGTCTCGGGGGCTCTGGGGCCTGGGAGGGGGTGGGGGTGGGACTCTCCTTCCCCACCCTCACCCTCCCCCCTTTTCACTGTTGCTTTCTATGTATAGCTCCCTAGACCTTTCACTTTTTTAAAAACGCGTTTTGTGTAGAGAATAAGGAACGTGGATCTTTTTATTTTGCAATCCTGGGCCAGCTAGAAACCGGGAGCCGATTGCCCTTTTAACTTTTTCAGTGGCCACATTTTGGTTATCGATGTACCTAGAAGTATGTAAATTAGATTAAATTTCTCTTCTGGAAACACCCCGGGGCAGGCAGCCAGCGTTGTGTTTTTCTGTCGAGTGGACAGGCTGGCATTGTCCGTCTGGCAGCCAGGGCTGGGATCAAGCCACCTCCGCCAAAAGCCCCTGGAAGCCCTGGGTTTTCCTGTTGGCTGCCAAGCCCACCAGACCTGTCTGGGGATGAGCCCAAGTTCCTAGCTGTTGGCCCTCCATGGCATGGCTGGTGGTTGGGGGAGGGGGCGGCGGGTGGGTCTCTGGCCAGCTGGTGCGGCAGCTCCTGTGAGCCAAGGAGAGGAACCAGAGCTCTGGGCAGCTGGTCTGGGAAGGGAGCCAGGATTGAGCCGTGATTGAGGCCTAAAGGGCTCTCCGAGGGCAGGAGCTGTCCATTGAGGGTGTGGGGACCTTCACTGGTGGGGTGGGTGAAGCTCACAGCCGTTGGGACTGCCCTGCCTTCAAGACATGTGACCTGTGTGGGGAGATACACGCTCTCCCTGAACCCAACTAACAGAAGGGGGAAAAAGAGCTGCTGGCTCCTTTTCGTTGTTATTTATTTTCTCATTCTGCAAATGTTTATTGAACGTTTCTGAGATTTTAACAGATTTTGTTGGCTGCTCCTTCTTGTTTATTGCATGTGATTTTTTAGCTCATTATTTTCACTTAAAACAGCCAGGGGCTGCAAAGTGGGAATGACCTCCTGGGGCAGAGGCCTCTCCTACCCCAACCCCATTATCCTTGGCCCCCAACCATGCCCCTGACTGGGAACGGGGGACTCACAAGCTGTGACAGTACGCACCCCTCCTCCCCAAGGGTGGTCTTGGCCTGCACACTTGGCTTTTCTGCTCCTATGAGATCAGGATGCATATCTTGCCTGCCAGAGGAGGGCCTCTACTACTCATGTCTAATATGAGACTTTGAATGCTGGTAGAGCCTCTCTCGGAATGAGACCTGACCCAAAGGCACCACCTCTTTCAGCTTTTTATAAGTTTTTTTTAAACTAATACATTAGTTTTAAAAAGTGATGTAAGCTGGATGTAAAGAAAAAGTTCAAACTATTCAAGAACTTAGAAAGTAGGAGGTCCTGCACCACCAACAGTGATGCCATGATAGGGGCCGGTCCTCGAAAGGGTTGAATGCTGTTCTTGCCACAGAGGGATCTTTCCCTAAAACTTGTGATCACACCCCTTCTCGTAAGCAGTTCTACTACTTGTCTCAGAGGCAGAGCATTAGATATTAGTGAAGTCAACATATGAGGGTAAAATATAGCTGTGGTACACGCCATGAAGGAAGCTATGGGATCCAGGAGAGGTGTCCTGGGACTGTGCCTTAGTTTGGAGGGCAGGCAGGTCTCCCTGAGGGTGACACTGAAATGAGCCCCACAACTGGAATGCACACGAGGCAGAACTTTATGTACTTCATATGTGGAGTTTTTCAATGCATTGTGAACTTTGTCCCACGTGGCAGCAAGTTTTGCATAGGCCCAGGGTTGGAGGAGTTGCTAAAGCCTTTCATGGAGAATCCTAACCACACAAAAGTGGAATAGTAAAATGAACTGTCACCTACTCATCAGTTGTAAACTCATGACCAGTCTCTTCAGCTACAGCCCCTTCATGTCCTCCTCTCCATATGAATTAGGGTCATCAGACCAATTAATCTCTAATGTTTCAGCATATTTCTCTGAAGGATACGGACTTTTAAAAAGTGCCATCGAAATGAGAGATTAATATCAAAAAGTCAGTAGTGGCATACTTTAAAACAAAAAGTACAAGTCACCCAGCTTGATGAATTTTCACGAACACAAGCACAATTTTCAGTGTCTGCAGCTCCCTCAAGTCATCTCTTAGCAGCTATGAGATGGCTCTGACAGTGGACACATCCAAAGAGGCTGCTGAGGACACAGCGCTGGAACCTGGCTGGGCTTCTTAACTGTAGGATCTCTGAAGTCCAGAACAAACGGAGAAGGGTTTAGAGCGGGTAGTTCCAGCTTTAACACTTAAGTGTCAAGGACCCTGAGCAAGTCATGAATTTCAAGCTTCAGTTTTCTTATCTTTTTAAATGGGAGTTAAAAACAAAAAACAACTTCCTCACAGAGCATTTGAAGTAATACAAATATATATTTATTACATATAATGATATAAACATGATGTATATCTGTTATCTTTATGTAACGGTGGATAACAAAATGTAACATTTCTTTAGATCACCCGACACCGGACTGAATTCTTCACATATGTTATTTCACATATTTGAAACTGCCCAGTATCTTGTTTGGCACTTAGCTGTAATTTTCATTCCAACATGGCTTTACCTTGTTCGTTTTGGAGCTGAAGGCCAGGGAAGTTAGGAAAGAGAGTAGATTGGCACGACACCCCCGTGGCAAAGCCGGGACTGGAGGAGTGCCCTGCCCTGCAGACCCAGCTCCCTCTGGCGGGCCTCCAGGGCACAGGCCTTTCCCGCCTGGCCGCGCTTGGGCCTCAGGTCTTTCCGTAGTGAACAGCTCCGCCCCTTAGAACTCTGCGGGAGTCCACCTCCAGGACGTCTCCTCTAGGCCAATCCGCATGGTCTCAAAATAACGGGAGGCGGGATTAGGGCGGGGCTCTCATGAGATTGGCAGAGCCCTCAGCCACGGGGCTAAGGAGGCTCCGAGATGGACAGCGAGGCTATCCAACAGGCGTGAAGCTAGGGTCCGGCGCGAGCCAATGCTGTCGAGGGGCGGGGCTTAGTTGTGTGTAGAAGGGGCTCGGGGGATTCTCTCCGCTAACGCGGCGGCGTCCGACGTGTGGAGCAGCTGCCAGAATCTTCGGGTGCAGTTTTCGCTGCTGCCATGAGCTACACAGGTGAGCCCGGCAGGGTTGGTGAGGAGAGGGGTCGGGCTTCAGGTGGAGAGGGATAGGGATGTGCCGGAGCCGCGCCGGGCTTGTCCGTGCCTCCCACGGGGCTTGGACACTGCCCTTTCTGCGGTCACAAAATGGCGCCGGGGTCCCGTCGCCTCAGTATCGCGCCCCTCACGCCTCGGCGTCTCAGTTCTCTGTGCTGGCCACCTTGGGTCCCGGCTCCCGACCGCCCGAAGTTTTGGTTTCTGTCGCCTGTGTCGGTGGGTCTTGGTTTCGGCACCTGAGTTCTCGCCTCCGTTCCTGGCCCGGCCACCTGGGCCCTCGTCGCCTCAGGTCGCCCTTTCTCGGGCCTCGGCCCTTCAGGTCGATCTGCGGACTTGGCTGCCGTCGCCATTGTCCCCCGTGCAGTTTCCCCGCAAATACCGCGGTTGCCCGCCCCACCCCCTCGCCTTTACCTGCCCCAGGCTGGGAGAGGCGCCAGCCCCTCCTTGGAGGGCGGGTGTGAGTGAATAAATACATGAAGCGTTTGGGCCGAGTGGGGGAACCTCGCGTCCTTAGGGACTGAGCCTTGTGAAGAACGGCTGGCTTCCGTGTTAACTCATTCCACAGCTGTCAAATTCATCGTGGCGTCGGGGGTTGAATACACTGACATACTGACGGGAATTCCTCAAGTGTTTTATAGAGGAGGGCAGACCATAATCGGGTGGGGCCGAACGTAGTATGTGTTGTGGAGTAGTCAGTACCCTGAGGACCTTGTTCTATTACGTGGGGTGGTTGGGGACCTCTGGAGAGCATTGAGCATTTGAGCAGAGACCTGAATGGAACGTGGGAGTTAGGGATATCTGGCCAAGGGGGCCCTCCATATAAAGACCTAGTGACAGGAGCTGCCTGGCGTGTTAAACGATCAGCCTGAGGTGATCAGTGGGTCTTGAGCTAAGGGGAGGGAGGGGATGATGAGATTAGAGAGGGAGCCATAGGATATGCCTGGGTGATTACAAATCATCCCTGAATGAATTCAAAGGCTGGCCTGGGACTGCTTTCGGAGTAACTGATGAGGCTTCTCAGCCAAGAGCTTCCCTTGTTAATAGGGCTTGAGCTTGTGTGGTTGCTGGGTAAGCTGCATTCTACTTGGAATGTTTAGGACTGAGAGTGGAATCTGAGCCTCTGGGGCTGCTCCATAGGCAGCTGTATGTTGGCCTTAGATGAGAAGGTAGTGTTAGCTCTCCCTCCTCCAGGTCAGGAGCTTGGCAAGAACTCCAGTTTTTTTAAGCAACCATCCCTTAGCCCAGTGGTTCTCAACCAGGGGCAAGTTTGCCCTCCAGGGGACATTGGCAAAGTTTGGAGCGTGGTATTCGGTTGTCACTTCTTGGGGTGGGAGTTGCTACTTGTGCATCTAGCGGGTAGAGGCCAGGAATGCTGCTAAAACATGCTATAGTGCAAAGGGTGGCCCCACCCTAAAGAATTTTCTGGCCTCAAACATCAGTAGTGCCAAGGTTGAGCAACCCTGCCCTAGCCTTTGTGTACCTTTTCTGGTTCACCAGGGTTCATCATCAGTCGGGTTGATACTAACATAACTGAAATTGAAAACTGATCCTTTTCACCAAATCTTATCAAGAACTGGAAGACAGTTCTGTGGTTATTAGGGACAGGACTGCTGAAGAAACCAGGGGATGACTGGTTGGGTGCTGGTGGGTAGCTTAATAATGATCCATTTAATTTCATAGACAAGGAAACTGATATATAGAGGTCACAGATGGTCAAGTTTGAATTTCAGCTCCATATCTTGTAGGCTGTAATTCTGTGTTTGAGTTGGCAGTGAGGTAGCCAAGCTAATGAGGTTATGGTTAGTTTTCCCTTGATCTTGACCAACTGAAAACCACAGTTGCTTTATAACGTGTGACTTTCCCTTTTAAGAAGCAGACCACTGAAGTCAGAGGCATGTAAGGACTTCCCTTGCAATCCAGTGGTTAAGATTCCACTGCAGGGGCACTGGTTCAGTTCCTGGTGGGGGAACTAAGACCCCACATGTCAGGAAGTGCTGTCATAAATAAATGAATGAACGAATGTCAGGCATTTTATGTCACATTTTAGACAACTCTTTGCCTTTAAGGGGAATTTCTGGAGGCCTTAAAGCAAATGTTAGCATTATTAGTAAGGGTAGAAGGTGATTTAAAATGTATCTTTTTGATAACTTATCTAATCTTTTAATCTAATTTTATTATGTATACTTGAAAAAGAAGGTTCTATCTCTACCACCAAGGGGAGGAAGATAGGAGCAGTGGAAAAACAGGGCAAAAAATCCAGAATCAGATCTTTAAACAAAGGTCTGAAATGCTGCCAGTCTTTTTACAGGAACATTCATCATCTCATATATTTTCTCTGTGTTAGGAATGCACAGGTGGTTTAGCTGGATGGCTCTGGCTTGGGATTTCTCATAAGGTTACATTTTGGATGTTAGTTGGGACCTTAGTCATCTGAAGGCTGAACTTGGGCTGAAGGTGACTCAGACTAATGTGCCTGACAGGTTGATGCTGGCTATTGATTTCTGTACTATCTGGAGCTCTCCACAGGCCTACTAGAGGGTCCTTACTATATGCTGGCTTATAGTAAGAGTGAATAATCTGAGAAAGAATGAGGTGGAAGCCTCAGAAGTTACACTGGGTCATTTCTGCAATATCTTCTATTAAACTGCCTCCCTCTATTTGGGAAGAGACAACATGATGTCAGAAGGCCAGAATCATTGGAGGCCATCTTGGAGGCTGATTTTCACTGGATAGTGGAGGTGGGCTGCAACCTAACCTCTTTCCTATTGTCTTCCAGTTTTTGTCACTTGATATTATTTTTTCAAAGAATCCCCTTCTAAAAAAAGAAGGAAAAGAATAAAATAGAGAAGCTTTGTGTGTTTTTGAGCAAAAAAGATATCAGAGAGGCTGGCCAGGAGGGAGGGGCTGTGATACACAGTTATAAACCCACGGTCTGACCTTTCACTTTATAGGACCAAAAATTTGCTTATTTTATTTTTTCACTCAGAGCTTATTTTTTCATTCAGAACTTAATCAAGCTGAAAAATTGAACCAAGACAAGATCGATACTCAAGCCAGATAAGAATTGGTTCATAATTGGAGCATAACTAGCTAAAGAAGGTCCTGCCCTGGGGGCAGTGTTGTGGCACAGAATATTAATGTAGAGAGGATAGAACTAGAGCTGAGTTTGCCTTTGAACTCTGAAGGTTTGATTGACTGATGAATTATATTTCCTTTTTCTCAAGGAAGAATCAGGGCCCTCTCCCCTGAATATACATAGATCTTTTGCTCTATAGCTTTAATACTGTGTATTTAATCCAGTATGTATTCCTGTTAGCTTGTGGTACGTTCTAGTTGCAGCTGCAGTACCTTCAGACCATATTACCTAAAGTCTGGAGTTGTTTTGCCAGTGGCACTATTGCTGAACAAACAGGTTTCCAGAAGCTAGTTGAGCAAACAGTGGAAAAGGCCAGTGTAAGGTGGTACTTACATTGGGAGCCTTTCCCACAGGTGAACCTGCTTTAGATTACTTTCAATGTTTCTTGTGTATAGTTATTATCAGGGTTACAGTTTGGGCATCTCAGGAACGTCCTGGGTCCCTGGAGGAAATCCATTCCAGTGTGCCCTCTTTAATTAGGGTATGTAGGAAATGTTGGATTTATATGCTTCTGTCACCAGCTCTGTTATTCCCCCGTGCCCAGTTTCAGTTCCCTCCTCTGGGAAGTAAAGTGTGGATCCACTGATCTTTGTTTGAAACCCTTGGAGCTGGGTGTGTTTTGGAATTCTAGCTTAAAAGGACATTGCACGACACCTGTAGTGGGGTTTGGGGCAGCGCCTGGTAATTAAATGAAGAAAGATAAAGAATGTCCTCATGGGTCATTTTTTCTCAAAATGCATGTTGACACCACATTTGACGAAAACACTTGGTTTTCAGACCTTTTTGGACTTTGGAATTGGCAGGGTAAGGGATCTTGGCCCTGTCCCTTCTGTTGGCTGTGGTGAGGATGAAGCGAAATAATGCAAATGAACCCCTTAGCACCCTGCAGGAAAAACACTTGTTCAGTGTTGGCTGCTGTTGCTGTCCTATTTGCTGCTATGGTCTTAAGAAATGAACTGGAAAAAAAAAAAAAGAGAGAGAACTAGAAAGAGTGTCAACAAATACTTGAATGCTGCCCAGGGAAAGGCACTTGGTGTATGCTTTTATTGTGAGCAAGCTACTGGAGGTGCTGGCTTTAATTTTTAGGTCATGAGCTGGGTCTTGATGGGAACAGGCAAATGTTGCCTCTTATGGTATCTATCATAATTTCAGTGCTAAGGGCAAATCACTTAAAAATATTTTACAAAAATATTTTAAAAGCGTAGATTAAAAGATAATCAGCATTTGAGACCAGTAGTTTCTGGTAGAAGTTCAGATTTTCCTTACTTGTTACTAATTCATTAGAAGTTGAGAAATAGTATAAGATTTGAGAAGATTGGAAATTATACATAGAATCTATAATGCTTGTTCCATGTAAACATGCTAACCCCAAGTAATTACATTTAAGAGGTAATTGTAATACACTTTTTTTTTTTAATGGAAAGATGAAAAATATATATAAGCTTTAGATTTGGGGGAATGGAATAGGTATTATTTACCTTAACATTGTTCAAAATTAACCCCCATTGTTATTTGAGTTGAAGCTCACCTTTCAGTGATATAAACACTTTCTTCATTTACCTGAATAATTTGGGTACCCATTTATCAAAACAGGGTACTGGTTTAAAGATTTAAAAATGTTTATCCAATTCTTCTGACATAACAAGTTAAATATAGCCTGCCTTTCCTTTGGTTGATATGTTCTGGAGGTGTTCAGAAACCAAAAGTTTTGGTGGCTTTCCAGTGAGGGGTCTGCCAGGCAGTCTCCACTGAAGGGTAGTCTTAGGTCATTTTCATGTGGCTTTTTTGGAGAAATTAACCACACTGTACATATATTTAGGCTTTGTCCAGGGATCTGAAACCACTTTGCAGTCAACGTACTCAGACACAAGCGCGCAGCCCACCTGTGATTATGGTAAGTGTGGGCCCCTGGGAATTGGAGGGTGTGTGCTCTGCTTTTAGTGGCAGAGCAATCCACTGGTTTATTAGTTGCCTTTAACATTGCTGTCACACTGTCTTTTCCAAATGCAAACTTGTGTGAAATGGTATGGTGGGCTCTTAGAATAGCTTCGGGGGGTTAGAATTGCCCTTTGGGGGCCATTATGGGAAAGAGGTCTGTTATTGAGCAAGCTGGGGAATTCTTGACTGTATATGATTGGTTCTTTTGACCCTTTGACAAACTGTTAGAAGTACTTGTGGCCTGTGACAAAGATGTAGGTTCAGAAAATCCCCTCGAGGGAGGGTCTGGGGAGGAGAGTAGCCAATCAAAGTCCAAAGGATTGATGTGAGCAGAGTAGTGCATGAGATTCCAATGTAGGAGAGGCTGCCTGTCTGAATCTAGATGGCTTTTAGAGACACAGTCAGGCTGGTAGGCTCCTCACACACAGGGTTGAAAGTTTCTCATTGATTTCTCAACTGTGGACAGACACACTGAATCTCTAATTCAGAAGGATCCATAGATATTCTGTTGGTGTCTCTCAGCAGTCCAAAACTGCCCGTAAAGCTGTTTCTCTGTGATTTGTGACCGTGACCCTAGTTCTCTGTCATGAAGGAGCTTTCTTCAAAGGGTTTTGCCTTGGTTATTGAGATGGGTAATTGGTTTTACTGCCAAGGTCTAGGGAAAGACTGAGTTTACACAGTCACATTCTCTCAGGAGTCACTGATTAAGTGGAAATAAGTAAAACTCCTTGAAGGATTGTCAGATTGTCCCAGGGGAGAGAGAGACTTAAAAAAATGTTCTGAAAATGAGTAAGGAGGTATCAAATAGTTCATAAGGAGGAGAAACTTTGTTTGCATGGCTTCTCTGTCCTGCCCTCCCTGCCTCAACCCTTTTCATTAGACTTAATCCCAAATTACACATCTTTTTTGAACCATTTTCTCTCAAGTTTATATATTCTAGTCCAAAGCATTTTATAAGATGTGCCATTTGCAAATATTTTCTCCCAGGCTGGGGCTTATCTATTTGTTCTCTTGATAGTATCTTTTGAAGAACACCAATTCTTCATTTTGGTGAAGTCCAGTTCATCAGTCTTTTATTTTTGTTTTAAAAATCTTGGAGCTGTGCTGTGTGGCATGTGGAATCTTAATTCCCTGACCAGGGATTGAACTTGAGTCTTAACCACTGGACTGCCAGGGAAATGCCAGTCTTTTTTTTTTTTTTGCACTGACTCTTCTTTGCAGCGCAGGAGCTTCTCTAGTTGCAAGATGTTTCTCTTGTTGTAGAACACAGGCTCTAGAGCGCATGGGCTCAGTAATTACAGCACATGGGACTCTCTAGTTGTGACTCTTGAGCTTAGTTGCCTGACCAGGGTTTGAACCCAAGTTCCCTGCTTGTGTTGGAAGGCAGATTCTCAACCACTGGATCACCAGGGAAGTCCCCCCAGTTGTATCTCGGAAATTTATACTTAACCCAAGGTCACAAAGATTTTCTTTTAAGCGCTTCATAGTCTTAGGTTTTACATTTATTTTGTGATTTTGAGTTAATATTTCTACCAGGTATACAATATAGGTCAAGATTCTTCATTACCTTTGTTGAAAATTAATTGAATGTATATGTGTGGGTCTGTATCTGGATTCTAATTCTCTTTCATTGATTTGCCTGTCCTAAGTTTCCTCTAGTACCTTACTGTCTTGATCACTATAGTCAGTCTTGAAATTTATGAATATGAGTCCTCTAGGTTTATTCTTTTTCCAAAATTGACTTGGATATTCTTGTTCCTTAGCTTGTACGTATAAATTTTAGACACAGTTTGTCAATTTCTATAAAAATTCCTCTGGAGATTTGGAGTGGAATGGTCTTGAATCTATAGTTTGGGAGAATTGAAATCTTAACAGTATTAAGTCTTCTAATATGTGAACACAGAATGTCACTTCATTTGTTCATGTCTTTTTTTTTTTTTTTTTTTAGTGTTTTGTAGTTTTTGCACACAAATCTTACACATATTTTGTTCAGTTTACAGCTAAGCATTTCATGTCTTTAATGGTATGGGATATGATAGTTTTCAAAAATTCAGTTTCCAATTGTTCATTGCTGTTATGTAGAAATTTGATTTTTTTTTTTTTCTTTTTGTATGTTGACCTTGTAATAAAACCTTGCCAAGCTCACTTATTCACAAGTTAACTTTTTTTTCCACTAGTAACTTTTTTTTGTAGTTTTTTTTTTTTTGAGAAGTTTTACATCATGTTTTGAAGGAATAGTTTTACTTCTGGCTTAAATTGTAAGATTAATATAACAACATTTAAATAACATTTTGAAAAACAGTCAACCAAGGTCCCACCATTTTATACTTGTCAGCATAGTTATTTTAGGTAGTTGAATAGCTTACAGGCGGCTAGAACTTGTTTTGTTGTGCTGTTAGAGCGTTTCCTTGGGCAGCATAAGGCTTAGTAGTTTCTTTTTTGATGCCTATGTCATATCACTGAGTAGGTTGACCATAATGTGATTAACTATTACCTTAAAGTCAAACATTTACATAGTTTTCTATTTTTGCTCTTTAAATATTGTTTTCTATAACCAGCTTCTTTTCTTTACTTTTTCTTTCCTTTTTTCTTTTTTTGGTTTCCTTTTTAAAAATAAATTACATTCTTAAAATAGTCTGTCAACTATGGTCTCATCTCTGTGGAGATGAAGTGAATTCCAGTGTTCTTTTGCAAGGAAGTCACCAAAGAACACAGTGTAGACAAAGATTTCTCCTGAGGGGATCTGGCTGGGGAGCCCACCAGGGTTACTCTAGGCATAGCAGGTAGCGCATAGAGAGTGCTTGCCTGCCACTGTCATAGGAGCCACCAGCCTGTGCTTGTGTTCAGAGTTAATGCCTACTGCTGCTTCCTTTCTTTGTGCTTCTTTGCTGGTCTGGCAAGTCCTCAGTAGTGGAAGCCTGGAGTGGGGCAGGGACACCATATTTGGGGCTCAGGCATAGCCTCGATGGGCTGCCTTTGTCTCCCAGTCCTGTCTCTTTTTGAATAGACAGTGTCCACCGTCCTGGTTGCAGACAGCCACGTGGCCAGACCCTTTTAGCTGTTGGGACTAAGTGTGCATTATTCCTTGTGTGGCTCTGCCAGCCACTCTTCTTGCCTGTTTGAATGCCTCATTCACCACTCACTCCTTGCATGATCTCCATCTGCTGTCCCTTGCTGCTCTCTAATTATTTAGGGTCTGCTTTACCACACAGTGCTCTGGGCCTGAGGAGTGCCTGGGACTGCTAGCCTCTGTTCTGTGTGCTCTGAGCATGATCATCGTTGAATAACAAATGAATGAGAAGCCCCTACTTTGGTTTCCCCAGCTGTAGAGGATTTTTGCTTTGTGAGCTCTAGCATGTCCACAGTTCATTAGTGTTCATCTCCAGGTCCTTGCTGGTTTCCAGTGTCTCCCTATTCGTTTGTGCAGTAGATCGAGGGGAAACCTGAGTATAGGATCTCAGCTTGCCCCCCCTTGCATGTTCACTCTGATTCATCTTCTCAGTGTATGCACTCTTGCCTTCTTGTGGCTGGATTCTGTTGTTCATCATGCTGCCGTCTCGCTGAGGTTTGGTCCTCTCTCTGTTCTGGGACAAGGATGACTTGTCTGTCTGCAAGGTAGACATTGTGGAATAGGAGATAACTCTGAGGTCCCACCAGAGACGCTGGGAAAGTGGTCTCCTGTTCTCATGTACTTCCTTGGGAAAGAATCGTGTGTGCTCGACTCAGAGATTGCCCTTTGCTTTGCACTTGGTCAGTTTTCAGTGGCTTTACGTTTTCGAAGGAAAGAATTTTTCTTTAGTTCAGTTCAGTTCAGTCGCTCAGTCGTGTCTGACTCTTTGCGACCCCATGAATCGCAGCATGCCAGGCCTCCCTGTCCATCACCGATTTTTCTTATGTGCTATAATAAAATGCAAAGTACATTTAGTTTATAAGCCAAATTGTATTTTCATCAGTTCTTCTCAAGAGTGGTGTCCTGTCTTTCCCTCTGCTTATGTGTTCCAGCACAGCACACTCACACAATTCAAGGGCTTGATAGTTCTCCCTGTTAAGGCAGACGTTTGAGGGACTAGGGTGGTTATTTTCTCTGCTCCAGATGGCTTTGTCGGGTGATCTGATTGACAGGGTTTTGGAGTGGATATGAGCTCTTTGCTGAGCTTCTTTTACAGCATGGAATCAGTGTGAGGCGCCAGAACTGCTTGACTCTCCTCTCATTGGTGCTTAGCCAAGGGTGAGAGTAATCTTCCAATTCTGGCTTACTGCGACCGTTTGTGTTGTGTATGAAGGATGGGGTGAGCCCTCGGGCTGAGCACCGCGAGCTGGGCCGTCCCACGTAAGGCACGGGAAAGATGGGGGCACGTCCTGGCCACCCTTCAGTGCCTTATCACTGTGTAGCTGTTGAGCCTCAGAAGTGCCCCTGTGGGGAGCTGTTGATGTCCTCACTTTGTGGATGAGGAAAGTGAAGCGCCCGTGGGTTGCATTTCTTGCTCAGAGGCACACAGGACCTGGGCCTCCCACTCAGATTATTGCGGAAGCCATATAGGAGCTTGCAGCACTCCCTGAGAGTGTTAGGAATCGGGGGTTCCTTAAATAGCAGATGGTCAGAGCCACGAAAGATCGGGCACCAGGGCAACATGTGGCCTAGGTCAGTTATATAGTGCTCTCAAGCTCAAGGCTTCTCAGGGGAGGTTCAGCCTCCTATAACCGCTCAGGTTCTAGGAATCATTGTTTTTATGCCGGAATTAGACTCTCATCGTATTGTAAGCAATTATAGATATAATTGCCCTTTTACATTTTTGTAGGATATGGAACTTGGAACTCTGGGACAAACAGAGGCAAGTATTATTCCCATGATCACTCTTCTCTCCCTTGGGATTGTGCAGCTTAACCAAGGTTTCGGGATGGGGCTTGCCTTTGGGGGTCCAAGGTGCCCTGGGGCTGGCTGTTCCTTCCCAGAAGGCTGGGCCCATCCAGCCTTGGGTGGCTAAAATCCAGGCTTGTCTCTGTGACCAAAGATGTCCTTGTCTCTGTGTTTGTCTGTCTCTCCTCGCCCCCTCCATCTTGTCTGTCTGTCTTTCTGTCTCCATCGTTGCAGGCTACGAGAACTATGGTTATGGCTATGGCTATGGCCAGGATAACACCACCAACTATGGGTATGGTATGGCCACTTCAAACTCTTGGGAAATGCCTAACTCTGACACAAATGCAAACCCTAGTGCCATGGGTAGTGCCAGTGCTGATTCCGTTTTGTCCAGAATTAACCAACGCTTAGATATGGTGCCGCATTTGGAGACGGACATGATACAAGGAGGCGTGTACGGCTCAGGTGGAGAAAGGTGAGTGGGCACCAGCCTAGGGGTGAAGGCTTTGCAGGGTCACCCTCTGCCCCCTGGCAGTCTCCCTCTCCTGAACTTCCTGTTATATCTGTCTGCTTTCTCCTTCTTTGCTGTACTGCTGGGGCTTCCCAGAGACTGTGTAGGGTCTGTTTCACATTCCTTCTCTGGCTTGTGTCCCGTCCTCCCTCCGTCCTCACCCATTGCCTGATGGTGAGCCTCTTTTCCAGCTTGCGGAGGGCCAAGCAAGCCCACTCTGGGCTGGTTTCACTGTGACCTCTGAGTGGCTCTTCTCAGGGTCATTGTTGAATGACTCTTCCCTCTGGAGACAGCCATTTGAAGTCCTTGGAATACTTTGCACCCTGCACTCTGTCAGGGCACGACCGTTTGGGTTGTGTATGAAGTATGGGGTGAGCCCTCGGGCTGAGCACCGCAAGCTGGGCCGTCCCACGTAAGGCACGGGAAAGATGGGGGCACGTCCTAGCCACCCTTCAGTGCCTTATCACTGTGTAGCTGTTGAGCCTCAGAAGTGCCCCTGTGGGGAGCTGTTGATGTCCTCACTTTGTAGATGAGGAAAGTGAAGTGCCCGTGGGTTGCATCTCTTGCCCAGAGGCACACAGGAGCTGGGCCTCCCACTCAGATCTGCCTTCGGGTTTGTCCTTATCTGATCTGGTGCTGGCCCAGGAGTTCTGTGCCCTAGTGAGAGGTTTCAGTGATAAGGGCACATGTATTTCTACCACAGGATGGAGTGAAGTGGCCTAATGGCTCCAGTTGACAGATGGGAGAGTGTAAGGAGGGGCCTGACCAGACACTGATAGGGCCAAGTGAGGCTCCAGGAGCACTAGGGCTGAGGGTGCCAAGGAGACTTCTGCTTGCATGAGCTCTCTAGCAAGCAGAAAGTGTTGGGGGAGGCCCAGCACATCCCCTCTCCTTGTGCCTGATAGTCATCGTGTTGGATCAGAGGCTGCCAGATGGTGGAGTGGGGGTGGGTTGAGGGGTGGTTGGGCTGACATTGCTGCTGGTGCCAGCTGCCTGTGTACCGTCTTACAGCAACCTAAAGCTGGAAAGCAGGGTTCAGAGACAGTGTGACAGTTGGGTCGCCCTGGCCTCTTCTTTCATGCTGCTGGTGCTTCTTAACTACCCAGCTTTGGCAAAGAGACGTGTGGGGCCTGGGCCTGTGGGCTGCAGCCGAAGTTAGAATAGCTGTCTCTGATTCCACAGTCAGAACCTCTGGCTTGCTTTCCCACTTGCTGTGTAGGCTATGATGCCCTGTCCTGGGCGCCAGGGATGATACGAGCTCATAAGAGTTCTGTTCTTGTCATTGGACAAGCTTGCAGTGTCTCTCCTGGCAAACGTTCTGTATTCTTTTTTGTTTTCAGTGGTGAGGGGGTTTGAAGGTTTCCTGTGAATGTTACCAGCCCCAGTGGACAAAACACTGATGCGCTGGATTGCCCATGTATTGCGGGATGCCGGGATGCTTGGCTCTGCCCCTCGAGGAGCGGCCTTGGGCATTGTGACTGCCACAGACACATGCACATTTCCTGTGGCCCCACTGTTCCCCTGAGACCTACTCTACCCTCGTAGTCAGTCCTTGTTAGGGTCTGAAAGCTGGTGCGTGGTCATATGCAGGCTTGGGGACATGAGCTGAGGGGACCTGCTAGCTTCTAGAAATCTGCCCCGAGAAGCCTTTTAAGTTGGCATTTCTGAACGTTGGTTCTCTACAGTGGGCTGGGGTAGTGCTGGAGTGGGTCTTCTGTCCCTGAAACGGAAAGGTTTGCTGGAAGGCAGGAACAGAAGGGTGAGGGGACCCGAGGCCCCCTTGATGCTTGTCATCTGCCTCTACAGGTATGATTCCTACGAGGCCTGTGACTCGAGGGCTGTCCTGAGCGAGCGTGACTTGTACCGGTCGGGCTATGACTACGGAGAGCTTGACCCTGATATGGAAATGGCCTATGAGGGCCAGTACGATGCCTACCGCGACCAGTTCCGCATGCGTGGCAGCGACACTTTTGGCCCACGGGCTCAGGGCTGGGCCCGGGACTCCCGGAGTGGCCGGCCGATGGCCTCGGGCTATGGGCGCATGTGGGAAGACCCCATGGGGGCCCGGGGCCAGTGCATGCCTGGTGCCTCCCGGCTGCCCTCCCTCTTCTCCCAGAACATCATCCCTGAGTACGGCATGTTCCAGGGCATGCGTGGCGGGGGCACCTTCCCAGGTGGCTCCCGATTTGGCTTTGGGTTTGGCAATGGCATGAAGCAGATGAGGCGGACCTGGAAGACCTGGACCACGGCTGACTTCCGGGTGAGTGAAAGGGGCCCCTCCTGGTCTGTGACTGAGAAAGTGAAGGGCCTTGAAGCCATTTACCCTGACCCTGCTCGCTCTTTCTGACCCAGACCAAGAAAAAGAAGAGAAAGCAATGCGGCAGTCCTGACGAGCCAGACAGCAAAGCCACCCGGACGGACTGCTCTGATAACAGTGATTCAGACAACGGTGAGCCCGGGTGCTGGGCCCATGACCCTAGCCCTCTGCCCCATGGGCCTCCTGCACTGAGCTTGCTTCCTCTTGCCTTTCAGACGAGGGCACAGAGGGGGAAGCTGCAGAGGGCACGGAAGGCGCTGAGACTGTGGAGAAGGGCTCCAGAGCAGTAAGTGGCCCCAGCCCTGCACTCTTGTCTGTCTGTGGGTGAGGCCTGCGGACAGGGGGCTGCTTGAGCCCCGGCGCTCCAGAGCAGGCCTCTCCCAAGAAACACAGGCCAGCCTGAGTTATCCCTGCATGCAGACATGATTAGCACAAGGGAGTGGAGGTCTGGTAGAGGGCGCAGGCTGCCGGCAGCCGCTGATCAGAGGCTGGGTTTCCTTTTCAGAACATGGCCCAGTGAGGCCTCTGTGCAAGGCCTGCTGGGAGGCTGTGAGGCGCCAGCTCTATGCCAGCCTGGTACAGGGCCTTGTTATTTACAGCTGTTTGGAGCGACTGCACAGGCTTTAACACTGACTGTCTGAAATTGTGTCTTAGGAAGGAGAAGACGAAGAGGGAAAAGAGGAGGGGAAGGAAGGTGGCAAAGAGGATGCAGAGAAGGGTGAGTCTTCTGAGTGGCCAGGCACTGGGGGCTTTTCCAGATGCTTGTGGCGGGAGGGGGCCAGCCGAGGGCAGGGTCTTGGCAGAAATATGCCCAACTTGGATCGTCCCTGTGTGGCTGACTATGTACTGGTAGGGAGTAACCTCTCTTCCTCTGCCTGGTTCCTACTCTGGCCCTGATCTCGAGACAGTACACTGGTTTCGCCTTCAGGTGGGCGGGGCAAGCAAAAGTGTGGGGGAACCCCAGGCGCAACCCCTGCCCTCAGGCCCTTAGTAACATGCAGTTCCAAGTCCTCAGTGGCTGGTGTCCAAGCTGAGACCCTTGGTGCAGTTTTTACGGCTCTGGTTTGCGTGTCCTTTCCCTTAGCACCTCTACAGCCCCTGTTGGGAGTCCGTGTCTCCCTATTCGAGTGATGAGCGCCAGCAGGTACCTAACCTAAATCCAGCCTCAGCCTACTGTTGCCGCGGTACCCAGTGTGGGTGGGCAGGGCCATGTGAGCTTTGGGGCCTTTACCCTTGGGGGCTGCACTCAGGCCCCTCCTGAGGCCTTCCTGCATTCTGCCACCTGGGTCCTCTGAACTTTGGCCAGTGTCCCCACTGAGACAGCCTCTCTTTACCTTCCAGCTTCCCTGTGGCTCACTCTGCAGAGTGTGGATGTCCTGGAACGTGGTGGGGTCAACTCCCCACCCATCCCAGGGCACCCGGTCCTGCTCGCAGCCAGAGGCCTTGCTCGGACAGCTGCTTTCAGAATGGACCCCCTGGAGTAGACAGTGGATATCCAGCCAGAGGCCACAGACTGGTAACCATATCCTTCTGTTCCCACAGGGGTCCTGAGCACCCAGGATGAGAGTGGCCAGGCCAAACGCAAGTTGCAGGCAGGCAAAAAGAGCCTGGACAAGCAGAAAAAGCGGCAGCGAGACCGCATGGTGGAAAGGTAACCAGCTTCCCTCCACCCCTTTGCCTCTGCCTCACTCTGGGGCTGCCTCCAGGAGAGCAGGGCCATAGCTCTGCTGCCTCACCGCCCTCTGGCCTCCCTTGGGAGCCGTCACCTGCTCGGCCGTGCATGGACCCTGCTTTCCTCCAGGCCCAGCTCCCAGGGCCTGATTCGTCCCCTGCCCCTGTGCGGCCGCCTGGTGACCGCTAGCGACTTTGGCCTGAGATCTGACACTGCTCAGCACCGTTGCCCAGAAGCTCCGGCGCTAGGTCACTCGGCACATGAGCCCCGAGGTGTACTGGGGGCCTGATGCCCCTGCGGGAGGGGGCCAGCTCAGCAGAGACTCAAGGTCCAAGGCGCCTGTGCCACCCCAGCTAGCTGCCAAGAGGCCGTCACTGTGCTCAGGAGAGACGGCAGCACCTGTGGGCTGTGGCAGCCTCAGGCCTGCCCTCTGCCCGGCCCGCCGGCCCTGTCAGGCCGGGCCTGTCTGCGGCTGAGCCCTTCACGCCCCTTGGTCGGGTCTGTCTGCCCTCAGGGCTCCCGCACTGGCGCTTGCCTCCTCCTCCTCCGCCTCAGACTCTTGCTCTTGCTGGACCTTCCTCAGCCTCGCCGGCGCCCGGCCCCTGGGCTCTCCAGACAAAGCTGACCCCGTGGCCCAGATAAGGACGTCCGGCAGAGGTAGGGACCTGCCCCGAGGCCTCGGTGGCGGCTGGCCTCTTCCGCCCCTTGCCACGGCGGCCTGCTCCGGCCCAGGCCCCAGACCCCGGGCTTCTGCTGTGGACACGCGGCCCAGACAGAGCACCTCGCTCAGGTGACTCCAGGCTGCCCTCTGGCAGGCCGGGCGGGCGCCCTCCTCCAGCTCAGACTGGTCTCTTCTCAGAAGAGGAAGATGAGGCAGCAGGTGCCCAGGCCTGCTTGCCTCCCATCCCTCCCGACACTACCCCCACGCATTCTGAGCAGAGGATGGGCTGGGTCTTTGAGCCCCTCAGCCCCCACAAGGAAGATGCAGCACCTTTCCGGGCCCTGCCTCAGGACTGCGTACTTCACTCTGCACTCAGGGCCACCTGGCTCACGCCAGGGCATCCTTCCTCTGCTCCCCAGCTGGGCCAAGTGCACAAGCTCCTGCCCAGCCTCGGTAGAGAGGCCCTCCAGCAACCTTCCAGCGACTCCTTGCCTGTTGCAGCAGCTGCTGCCTCAGGCTTCAGCCTCCTGCCTGTGGGAAGGAAGAGCTCCTGCCCTGTCCCCTACGTTGCAGTAACTGCAGCCTGCAGATGTTCTGTCCCTTTGCACTCCCAGCCCCACTGGTCCTAGCCTGTCCCCCTGCTGGGACCACACCTCAGAGGCCCATGAGCAAGGCCTGTTTCAGGGCTCGCAGCTGGGTTGGGTGATGCAACAGCACTCTTCCCCGGAACCCTCTTGGTCTCAGCTCTGCGTTTCCCTCCTGTGGCAGGATCCAGTTTGTGTGTTCTCTCTGCAAATACCGAACCTTTTATGAGGATGAGATGGTCAGCCACCTTGACAGCAAGTTTCACAAGGAACACTTTAAGTACGTAGGCACCAAGCTCCCCAAGCAGACGGCTGACTTTCTGCAGGTGAGCCTTAGAGTGGTTGGTACAGCTGCTGTTACCCTGCAGACATAGAGTGGCCCACACAAAGCTTGATATCTCCTTGGTGTATCCGGCAGGAATATGTCGCCAACAAGACGAAGAAGACAGAGGAGCTCAGAAAAACCGTGGAGGACCTTGATGGTCTGATCCAGCAGATCTACAGAGACCAAGATCTGACACAAGGTGAGGAGGTTCCATCCCAGTCCTACCAGGCCGGACCTCAGCCTTCCCTCCTCTGGTTCTCAGAGTAGGGTCACAACACCCCTCTGTTCCCCCAGGGAGGGTCAGTGAGAACAGCCTCAGGCCCACGTGGAAATGGCAGGGTGAGGTGAGGAGCTGGTCTGGCATTTTCCCCCAACTCCTGGGTCTTTCTTAGGTGTCTGGGACCAGTGGCGACTCCCTCCTTCTCTCCTCTACAGAAATTGCCATGGAACATTTTGTGAAGAAGGTAGAGGCAGCCCACTGCGCAGCCTGTGACCTCTTCATTCCCATGCAGTTTGGGATCATTCAGAAGCACCTCAAGACCATGGATCACAACCGGAACCGCAGGGTGAGTGGCCACCAGTGCCCTCCCACCATTCTGTGGGCTAACTGGCTTAGGCCTCTGGGGAGGTGCTGAGGTCATGACCCCTGCCTGCTCATGAAGAGCTGCCAGGGGCAGGAATATAAACACATCTCCAGCCCAGAGCAGTCAGCCACGCTACAGAGGGATGGAAATCGGTGACTCTGCCTGGCAGGTGGTGGCATCAGGGCCAGACCTTAAGAAGAAGTAGGCTGTGGGAAATGGGGACCTGCGTATGCATAAGGGCCAATGGCCAGATTAGGTTCAGACACCAAACAGGGAGAAGCATATGATACAAGTGTTGTTGGAGGAGCGATTGGACACAGGTTTACAAGGGCTGGGCTGAGGGGCCTGGTCTTGTTCCGGTAGGCAGCAGAGTTTTTAAGTGGGGGACTAGAAGGATTAGAGTTGGTATTTGACTAGAGACTTTGGGTACCTGTTCTGGGAAGGAAGTGTGATCAGTGAAGGACCTTGGGAGATGATGGAAGAGCAGTTTAAGAAAGTGAATAGGAGTTCAGCATGAGGGAGTGATGAAAGTCTGGGTTATTACAGATTTCTGGCTTGTTTAACTGGTGGACAGTGGTGCTGGTAAGATGAGAAGGGTGGGGTAGTATATGGTATAAGAAAAGGAGCGAGTTTGGCAAGAAATTGAAAAAATTGTGTCTTGCATTCCAGTGTATTCCCAGGGCCTAACACAGAAGCCAGAGTGGGTGTTCTTTTGGTTGAATGGGTGACATCCTGAATTAAAGCTGGCTATTAGAGATCAAGTGAGCGGGGTGGGGCTTTGCAGTAGGGAGAGAGCTGGGAGGCCCAGGGCCAGGTCTGGGCTAGAAAGAGAGGCCTGGCTGCCGTCACCCTGGATGATGCTGATAGACCTTATGAGCAGATGTAGCAGCCAAGGGGAGTGTAAGGAATCATTTCTCAACCTTTTTCCATGCCCATGAAATTCATCTCTGGTCTTTCTCAGTGCAGTGATTCTCAACAGTGGGATGGGCTTAGAGATCTGGCTGGGATGGTGGAGGAGATTCGGGATTGGCACATACCGTTGACAGATCTGAAAAGATACAGAAAATGTCCGTTGGCTTTGGCAACAGAGAAGCTGTAGGGATCTTGGCATGGTGAGATTCTTGGGTTGGTAGCTGATAAGGGTTGAAAGAGAACAGAGAACAGACTATAGAGACTGGATAGTGCATGGTATTAAAACTTGGAAAATTTAGGTGAAATGAATGATAGCTAGCAAAATATAAACTGATTCCAAAGCAAGTTGCAAAAAAAAAAAAAAATAGCTGTAACAACCAGCAGCCATAGAGGGGATTGGAAGGGTACTAAAAGATACTTTGAAGACACCAGAAGTAGTTGGTTATAGAGAGTTCAAATATAAATACTATAGTCTGTAAAATGCCAGATTTAGAAGTAAATAAAAAGCTTCCAGTTATTATTAATTTTGGTAACAGTTTTATTGATGCTCAATTCCCATACCGTGCAATTCGTCCATGTAAGGCACACAAGTCAGTAGTTTGTACTAGAGGCACAGTTGTGTAGCTGTCAGCACAGTTGTAGAACATCTCCATCACCTCAGAAAGAAAGCCACGCCTTACAGCTGTCACTCTGCAACCACCATACTCCCCAAACCTTAGGCAACCACTAATTTACCGTCTGTCTCCATGTATTTCTAGGCATTTCATATAAATGCAGTCACCATAGTATGTGGTCTTTTGTGATTGGCTTCTTCCATTTAGCATGTGTTCAAGGTTCATCCATAGTGTAGCATGTATCAGAACTTCATCCCTCTGTGTGGCCTAAACCTTTTCTCTTGTGTGGATATATACCACATTTAGTTTATTCATGCTTTAGAATTTGGATTGTTTCCACCTCTTGGCTATTATGGGTAATTCTATTATGATGCAAATTTTTGTATGGACATGTGTTATGGTTTTTTTAGACAGGAGTGGAATGTCTGGGTCAAATAGTAACAGTTTAACTTCTTGAGGAACTGCCAGCTTATCTTCCAGAATGGCTGTACCATTTTATATCCCCAACAACAATGTGTGAGTTCTGATTTATTCATATGTCACCACTACTTCACCAGTACTTGTTATTATCTGACTTGTTGATTCCAGCCAGTCAGTCATTCAGGTGTGCAGTGAGTTGTATCTGTTGTATTTTTCATTTGCATTTCCCTGATAACTGACCAGTGATGTCAAGCATCTTATCATGGACTTGTTGGCCATTTGTCTGTCTTCTTGGAAGGGAAGAAATGTCTGTTCAGATACTTTATTTTTGAACTGTGTGGTCTTTACGAGTTACGGTTCTTTATATATTCTAGATACGACTCCTTAATCAGACATATGATTTGCAAATATTTTCTCCCATCCCATGGCATGGGTTTTTTCACCTTGATGTGTCGTTGTAGCACAAAAGTTTAATTTTGATGAAGTTCAGTTTATCTAAATTTTTTTCTTTTGTTCCTTGTGCTTGGGGTATCATATCTAAGAATCCATTGTCAAATAAAAGGTCACAAAGATTTATCCCTTTGTCTTCTTATAATAAGGGTTTTACAGTTTTAGCTCCTACAATTTGGTTTTTAATGCATATGAATTAATTTTTGTATGTGGTGTAAGGTAAGGTTCAACTTCATTCTAGTCCATGTGATTTTCCAATTGTCCCAACATCATTTGTAGAAGAAAGTATTCTTTCTTTGTTGAATGGCCATGGCTCTCTCGCCAGAAGTCAGCTGACTGCAGCTCCATGCATTTATTTCTGGACTCTTTATTCTGTTGTTCTCTGTGTTTATCCTTATGCCATTACCACACTGTAGCTTTGTAGTAAGGTTTAGCGTCAGAAACAGACACCTGTAACTTCTGCTGCTGCTTTTTTTTTTTTTTTGAAGATTGTTTTGGCTATACTGTGTTCCTTGAGATTCCACGAATTTTAGGACCAACATGTCAGTTTCTACAAAGAAGCCTGGTGTCCTAATGGGACTATATTCAATTTCTGTATCAGTTTGGAGAGTATTCCTTTCTCAGCAATATTAAGTCTTCCAATCCATGAAAATGGAATGTCTTTGCTTTATTAAGAATCTTTAATTTCTTTCAACAATATTTCAGTTTTCAGTGTATAAGTTTTTTATTTGGGGGATTGTTTATTCCCAAGTATTTCATTCTTTTGATACTAATATAAATGGAATTGTGTTCTTTAATTCCATTTCTGAGTTTTTCTTTGTACCTGTTTCAAAATAGAGTTGATTTTTGTTTGTTGATACTGTATCCTGTAACCTCACTGAAGTTGTTTATTAATTTTAATCATGGATTTTTTAGCATGTTCTGTATATCAGTTATCTGCAGATGGAGATAGTTATAGTTTAACTATTTCCTTGCCAATATGGATGCTGTTTAATTTTTTTTTTTCCTTGTTTAATTGCCCTGGCTAGAACATACCACACAGCCTTGAAGAGAAGTTCCTCCCTGCCCCTCCTCTTGTCTCTGGAGGAAGCATTGGTCTGACCACCCCTCCTCTTGTCTCTGGGGAAGCATCGGTCTGACCGCCCCTCCTCTTGACTCTGGGGGAGCATCGGTCTGACTGCCCCTCCTCTTGTCTCTGGGGGAGCATCGGTCTGACCATTGAGTGCGCTGCTTAGCTGTGGGTTTCCCATAGGTGCTCTCTGTCTGGTCGTTGAGTTCCCTTCTGGTCGTTGAATTCCCTTCTGGTCGTTGAATTCCCTTCTGGTTGCATCTTGTTGAGTGTTTTTATTCTGGAATGGCATTGGAGTTCATCAGATGCTTTTTCTGCATTTATTGAGATGATCGTGTGGTTTTTGTTTTTTATTTATTGATACAGTATAAATTTCATTGACTTGAGGGTGTTAAGCCACCCTTGGCGTTTTGGGGAAAAATCCTATTTGGTCATGGTGTATACTTCTTTTTATATGTTGTTGAATTGGCTTTGCTAATATTTTGTTGAGAATTTTTTGTATCTGTACTCATGAGATATTGGTCTGTATGTTTTTTTGTGATATTTATGGGTTTGGTATCAATGTAATACTGGCCTCATTGGAGGGACTGATGTTGAAGCTGAAACTCCAATACTTTGGCCACCTGATGCGGAGAGCTGATGCATTTGAAAAGACCCTGATGCTGGGAAAGGTTGAGGGCAGAAGGAGAAGGGGACGACAGAAGATGAGATGGTTGGATGGCATCACCAACACAATGGACATGGGTTTGGGTGGACTCCAGGAGTTGGTGATGGACATGGAGGCCTGGTGTGCTGTGGTTCATGGGGTCACAAAGAGATGGACACAACTGAGCGACTAAACTGAACTGAACTGAATACTGGTCTCAAAAAATGAGTTGAGAAGTTTTCCTTCCTGTTGTTTGGAAGTTTGCAAAGAATTGGTATTAAATTGGTAGAACGTGCTCTGAAGCTGTCTGGACCTGGGCTGTTCTTTGTGAGTAGCTTTTTTTTTTTTTTTTTTTTTTTTTTACGAATTCAATTTCCTTACTTCAGTTCAGTTCAGTTCAGTCGCTCAGTCATGTCCAACTCTTTGCGACCCCATGAATCGCAGCACGCCAGGCCTCCCTGTCCATCACTATCTCCCGGAGTTCACTCAGACTCACGTCCATCAAGTCAATGATGCCATCCAGCCATCTCATCCTCTGTAGTCCCCTTCTCCTCCTGCCCCCAAACCCTCCCAGCATCAGAGTCTTTTCCAATGAGTCAACTCTTCGCATGAGGTGGCCAAAGTACTGGAGTTTCAGCTTTTGCATCAGTCCTTCCAAAGAACACCCAGGACTGATCTTCAGAATGGACTGGTTGGATCTCCTTGCAGTCCTAGGGACTCTCAAGAGTCTTCTCCAACACCACAGTTCAAAAGCATCAGTTCTTCGGTGCTCAAGCTTTCTTTATAGTCCAACTCTCACATCCATACATGACCACTGGAAGAACCATAGCCTTGACTAGACGGACCTTTGTTGGCAAAGTAATGTCTCTGCTTTTGAGTATGCTATCTAGGTTGGTCATAACTTTGCTTCCAAGGAGTAAGCGTCTTTTAATTTCATGGCTGGAGTCACCATCTGCAGTGATTTTGGAGCCCCCCAAAATAAAGTCTGACACGGTTTCCACTGTTTCCCCATCTATTTTCCATGAAGTGATGGGACCAGATGCCATGATCTTCGTTTTGTGAATGTTGAGCTTTAAGCCAACCTTTTCACTCTCCACTTTCACTTACATCAAGAGGCTTTTTAGTTCCTCTTCACTTTCTGCCATAAGGGTGGTGTCATCTGCACATCTCAGATCATTGATATTTCTCCTGGCAGTCTTGATTCCAGCTGGTGCTTCTTCCAGCCCAGCGTTTCTCATGATGTACTCTGCATATAAGTTAAATAAGCAGGGTGACAATCTACAGCCTTGACGTACTCCTTTTCCTATTTGGAACCAGTCTGTTGTTCCATGTCCAGTTCTAACTGTTGCTTCCTGACCTGCATATAGGTTTTTCAGGAGGCAGGTCACTGTTCTGTTTAGATTTTTCTTTTTTTTTTTTTTCCCACCTGATTTCTCTGCACTTGGGATCTTAGTTCTCTGTCCTGAAATTCAACCTGGGCCCCAGTAGTGAAGGTGCCATGTCCTAACCACTAGACTGTCAGGGAATTCCCTCTCTTTCTGAGTCAGTTTTAGTAATGTCTTTCTGGAAATCTGTGCATTTAATCTAATACTCAATTTACTATCATGCATTTATTCCTAGTGTTCCATTATAATCATTTTTATTTCTGTATTATCAGTAGTCCCCTTCTTTGATTTCTGATTGCTTTGAGTCTTTTTTTTCTTGATCAGTCTTGCTGAGGTTTAATTTTGCTGACATTTAAAAAGAACAAACTTATGGTTTTGGGTTTTTTTGCTCTTTTTTTTGTGTTCTCTGCTTCATTAATTTCTGTTTTAATCTTCTGCTTGCTTTAGGTTTTTCTCTATTTTAATATAGCCATTTATAACTGTAAGTTTTCCTCTGAGTACTGCTTTCACTGCATCCCATAAGTTTTGATATGTCTCGTCCTCACTTTCATTCATCTCAAATTATTTTCTAATTTCCCTCTGCCTTCTTTTTCTTAGACCCATTGGTTATTCAGCAATGTGTCATTTAATTTTAACATACTTCTAAATTTCCAAAATTCCTCTGTTATTGATTTCTAATTTTCTTCAGTGTAGTCAGACGATATACATTCCATTATTTCAGTCCTTTTCATTTACTGAAGTTTGGTTTATGGCCTAGTAGTATAGAGTCTGTGCTGTTTTGTAGATTTGAGAAGAATGGATATTCTGTTATTGTTGCAAAGTGTTCTTTAGATATCTGTTATGCCTGTTTGGTTTTATAGTGTTGAAGCCTTTTATTTCCTTGTTGATCTTCTGCCAAGTTGTTGTTTGCATTATTGACAGTGGGATATTAAAATCAGCTATGGTTGAATTGTTGTCCGGTGCATCTATACTTAAGTATCCCCCGATGGAGAGACCCTTTTATCATTATAAAATGTCCCTTTTTATCTTAGTAACATTTTTTACAGTCTGTTCATCTGGTATTAGTATAGTCAGTTCATTTTCTTACGGTTGATGTTTGTATATCTTTTCTCATCCTTTTCCTTTCTATTTATTTGTATCTTGAATCTATTGGATCTAAAGTTTGTCTCCTGTGGAGAGCATATTATTTGAACTTGTTTTTCTATCCAGTTTGACCATCTTTGCCTTTTGACTGGATTGTTTAATCCATTTACATTTAATGTTACTCTTTTTTTCAAATATTTATTTATCTTCTTTAATGGTTTTTTTGTAAAATTTCGGGGGGCATTATTAGTGGTTTCTCTAGGCCTTATTTTACATATATTAACTTCAAAAATTTCCTTTAGATACAGTCATTTCAGTGGGATTAAGTTACTCCTGTGAACCTCTCTCTGCATAGGTTTTTGTTATACAGAGTGGTACATCTATATGTGTTACAAACCCAATAATGTAATACAATGTAATTACATTATTTTATATAATTTGTCTTTTAAGGATGCCAAGAGAAGAAAGGAGAACAGCAGTTACATATTTCTAGCTTTTATTAAACTAGACTTCTTATTGCTCATTTCTGGTTCTCTTTGAATTCTTCCTGTGGATTCAAGTTACCATCTGTAGTCATTTCCTTATTAGCCCAATACAGTTTTATTCTCCCGACCTTCTTTGTGCTCTTACTGGCAAATATATTACATTTCTCTATGTTACTACAGGTCAAGTAATACAATTATATAGATTTAAGAGCTATATATATTTTTAATATTTAAATATTTATTGTTTTATACAACTCCTTTTTAAATTAGTTGAGAGGACAGGAAAAGACATTGCATTTATAGTATTTCTTTATAATTATATGATTACCTTTATTGTTCTTTCTTGTGGATTTGCATTACTATCTGGGATCACTTCTTTTCATCTTGAAGGACCTCCTTGGGTATTTCTTTAAAGGTCTGCCAACAGCAAACTCAATTGTTGTTTGTTGTGGACTGTTATTGTTTCACTTTCACTTTTGAAAGATAGCTTTCCTGGGCACAGGATTTTTGGTTGACAGTTTCTTTGAGCATTTTAAGTATGTTATCCCACTGCCTTCTGGCTCCGTTTCTGGTAAGACATCAGCTTTTAACTTTACTGGGGTTCCATTTTAAGTAATGATTCATTTTTCTTTTGCTGCTGTCAAAATTTTTCCGTTGTCTTTGGCTCAGCATTTTTATTATAAGATGTCTTTTTGTGGGTCTTTTTGTGTTTATTTGGAGTTTGTTAGCTTTTTGGATGTGTAGTTTAAAGTTTTTCATGAGATTTACAGTTTATAGCCATTATTCAGATTTTTTTTTTCCCTGCTCCTTTTGTCTTTCTGGTAATCTCATGGGTGTGATGGGACACCTAATGGTATCAAGGGTTGTTTGAGATTATTCATTTTTCTTCATTCATTCTTCTATTCTCCAGATTGTGTGATCTCTGCCAACTTACAGATTTTGCTTATTCTGCCAGTTCAGATCTACTGTTGAACCCCTCCAGTGAATTTTTCATTTCAGTTCATTGTATTTTTAAGCTCTAGGATTTATATATTTAACTTCTGTCCCTTTATTGATGTTCCCTATTTGATGAGACAGTGTTACCTTGTACTTCAAGCATGTTTCCTTTTAGTTCTTTAAATGGATTTATAATGGCTGCTTTTAAGTCTTTAAGTCTGACATCTGGCCATGGGCACAGGCAGTTTCTGTCGTTTGCCTGCCTGTTTTCCTGAATGTCAGTTTCCTTTGCACATCTCATAATTTTTTGTTGGAAACTAAACAGTTTATATAATCTCTTCTGGCAACTCTTTGTTCTAGACCTCCCCTACTGTAGGTCTTGTTACTGTGTTTGTTTGAGTGAATAGTCAAAATATTTTAGTGAAATCTCTTTAATTCCCACAGCGCAGAGCCTGTTACTGTACCTCAGAAGAGGAAGCCATTGGCCAAGTGCACAGCCACTTGGCCTGTGGTGGTGGTATTTTGGTGGTAGGGATGGTGGTAGTTTTGATAGGACCACATTTGTCTTTTTCCCATACTGCACCAAGCTGTTCTTCTCCATAAGTTGTTGGCTGATAGCTCTGTTGTTTTCAACAATGCCTAAAGGCATTAAATTGTTTTAATCCAACTGAATTAACCTAATCCAATTAAATAACTTTAATCCAATTAAATTCATTGTTTGAGATTTATCCTGAACCCTAGGGAGGCTCCTTCTACCTGTTTTACTGGTTCTTTTTGGAGACAGCAATGGCTTAGTTTGTGTTGTTTATCAAATCCATGCTCAGTTCAGTTCAGTTCAGTTCAGTCGCTCAGTCGTGTCCGACTCTTTGTGACGCTATGGACTGTAGCCCACCAGGCTTCTCTGTCCACGGAATTTTCTAGGCAGGAATACTGGAGTGGTTACCATTTCCTCCTCCAGGGGATCTCTCCCACCCAGGGTTGAGAACCCTGTCTCCTGCATCGGCAGGTGGATTCTTTACTGCTATGCCACCTGGGAGGTATATCTACCATCCTTTTAATTGCTTTTCTCCACACCCTCCATTGTTTTGAGAGAGCCCTTAGTTTTGAACTCCCCACACTCTTAAAAAAAGGAGTTCCTTTGGGAAGAGATTTGGGAGCTCATTGTTTTAAAGTCTGCCTTTCCCTCAGGCAAAACTCCTGAGTCCAGGCTTCTGAGCTAGGAGTGGTGACAAGACTCTGCTGGACTCTGCTGCTTTAGAAGAGAAGGGTTTGGGACTTCCCTGGTGGTGCAAAGACTCAGCGCTCCCAGTGCAGGGGGCTCGGGTTCAAACTCTCTTGGGGAATTAGATGCTACATGCCTCAACTAAAGATCCTGTGTGCTGCAAATAAGACCCAGTGTAGCCAATTAAATATATATTTTAAAAAAAAAAAAAAAAAAAAGGAGGGAAGAGGTGTGGAGGCAGCTGTAGCCCCTGGTCAAGTTGGTTTGGTTTGCCTCTCTAGGCATGGGGCCTCTGCCTTACAAACAAGCCAGGGTTAGAGCAATGCATGGTGTTAAACTTCCATTCCATGAGTGGGGCTCGATAGGAGGGAGCCCCACCTCTCAGCTGAATTTGCCCAGAACTTAGCCTCAGCAGCAGGCAGTTAGGGACAAGATGAGAAATGTTTACAGTCCTGCTTCTGGAAAGATACACCCCTCAATGGTGATAGCAGAGTAGAGAGGGAGGCCTTTTTTTGTTATTATTTCTGTTGTTGTTTTTAATTATTATATATTGGCTGTGCTGGGTCTTGTTGAGGTAGAGCCTCTTCATTGCTGGTCATGGGCTTTCTGTAGTTGGGATGAGCAGAGCCTTTTCTCTTAGTTGCGGTGCGTGGGCTTCTCATTGCACAGGCTTCTCTTGTTGTGAAGCACAGGCTCTAGGGCACATGCTCTTAGTTTCCTTGTGGCATTTGGGATCTTAGTTCCCAGACCAGGGATCAAACCCATGTCCCCTGCATTGGCAGGTGAATGAACCACTGGACCACCAGGGAATTCCTTTAGGAAGTCTTTTTAACCTTAATTCCAAAAATCTGTTAAGGATAATAATGAGATGAAACTATAGATTAGTTCATTGAAGAATAAAAGTGCTAAGTAAAATTATGTTGTCAAGGATGTGAAGCAAATGAAACTTTCATCCATTGATGTGGTTGGTGGTTTAGTCGCTGAGTCATATACAACAGTTTCCCAACCCCATGAACTGTAGCCCACTAGCCTTTTCTGTCCATGGAATTCTCCGGGTAAGAATATTGGAGTGGGTTGCCATTTCCTTCTCCAGGGGATCTTCCCGGCCCAAGGATCAAACCCGCATCTCCTGCATTGCAGGTATATTCTTTACCACTGAGCCACCAGGGATTCCCCAAATATTCCTAATTATCAATCTAGTGGTGAGTCAAATATGTAACACACTATAAGTAAAATTTGCTTCTGGAATACAAGGATGGTTCAATAAGAAATTAGCAACATTATCAGTATAAAGTCCTGGAAATGAAAACTGTTTATGTGCAAATAATGTGATTATATTCCTAGAAAAGCTGATGATTCCAGCAAAAAAAAAAAAAAGTGTTCTTAGAATTAATAGAATTTGGTAAGGGGTTGAAAAAAAAAAAATGTGAAAGTCACTCAGTAGTGTCCGACTTTTTGCAACCCCATAGAGGGTTGCTGCTGCTAAGTCGCTTCAGTCATGTCTGACTCCGTGCGACCCCATAGATGGCAGCCCACCAGGCTCCCCCATCCCTGGGATTCTCCAGGCAGGAACACTGGAGTGGGCTGCCGTCTCCTTCTGCAATGCATGAAAGTGAAAAGTGAAAGTGAAGTCGCTCAGTTGTGTCCGACTCTTAGCGACCCCATGGACTGCAGCCCACCAGGCTCCTCCGTCCATGGGATTTTCCAGGCAAGAATACTGGAGTGGGTTTCCATTGCCTTCTCCTCCATAGAGGGTTAGGACATACCAAAAGTAGGCTTTGCTGATAGCTCAGCTGGTGAAAAATCCACCTGCAATACAGGAGACCTGGGTTTGATTCCGGGGGTTGGGAATCTCTGCTGGAGAAGGGATAGGTTACCCACTCCAATATTCTTGGGCTTCCCTTGTGGCTCAGCTGGTAAAGAATCTGCCTGCATTGTGGGAGACCTGGGTTCAATTTGGGGGTTGGGAAGATCTGCTGGAGAAGGGATAGGTTACCCACTTCAGTATTCTGGCCTGGAGAATTCCATGGACTGTATAGTTGCAGAGTCTGGGGTTGCAGAGTCACAACTGAAAGACTTTCACTTTCAAATTAGTAGTAGTTTTTATCCATTCTAATAGTAATAACCAATTAGAAACATAAATGAGGAAACATCTATTCACAATAACCACAAAATGTGTGAAATAACTGGGAATGTAAAGAAGAAAGGTATGGGATCTTAAATTCAAGGATATGAAACAAGCAAGACCTCAGTGAATGGAAGGAAGTACTAAGTTCTTAGATGGGAGGTTTAATAGCAAAACAAAACAAAAACCAGTTCCTCCCATATTACTATTGACAGAGTTAAGTCTAATAGCCAGGAAAATTATACAGCAGTCAGTGAGTACAGGGACTTGCTGTGACAGATATATGACTCATGTAGAGTCAATTGTAATTGAAAATAAGTGATACTGGCATAGTGATTTAAAGAATAGAGTCTAATGAAGTAGCCCTCTATGCTTTGTTTTTGGAACTCAGTATTAAAGTCAGTTGCAGATCCCTTATCAGAAACCTGAATGTTTTTTAAAATAATTTTTAGATTTCAGAACAGCTACATGATAGTATTGCAGACATCCCCAGCAGAATCTGGTAAAGTGCCTTGCAGTTAAACCATCAACAACCCTTCAAGTGACTTGTTTAGGTAGGATAAATAAAGATGGTATAAAAATATGTCAGCTAATAATGAGCACCAAATGAATTTTTTTTTTTTTTTTAACCAAATGAATTTTAGAAGAAAAACTTTTCCTTTTGGATTTCAGATTTGCAGATAAGGGACTGTAGACCTCCATGTCAATTTGATGGGGGGAAACAATGGTTTATCTTACACATTTCTGGAAAGGAAAGTTGGACTCCTACCTCATACCATATATTAAATTCTCACGATCTTAAATGTGGGGGAAAAAGAACAACATTTTGAAGATTGTTGACCTTGACATTAAAGGAAGCCTTCCCTGAACAAGCTAGGAAACCAAGAGACCGTGGAAGAAATGACTTCATAGAAATCCGGACAGACAGCCCAGTGTGCATATCGGATTCGCTGGTGGGCAGGGAAATGCCACGGGAGGCAGCATACATTCCTTTCTCTCACCCTACAGGAAAAACATTCAACAGTGGTAACCGCTAATGCTGATGGAGAGGCGGGGACAAGTCCACTGTCTTAGGACAGGTGGAAGCAGCACAGCCTGCAGTGTTTTGCAGAGTACTCAGGCACTGTCACTGTAGGGAACGTGTTTAGTAGGATTAAAAACACTAGCATGGAAGTATTTAAGTTTATTCTTAATTTGGATATTATAGCAAAAATCTGAAAACTATGTTAAGTTTGCTCAGTTGGGAGACATTCTGGTGTGTCCGTCTGTGCACCTAGAGGGAGAAAGATAGTGTGTCAGCGAGTAAGATGTAGTAGTATCCTAATTGTGCCTGGTTTTTTTTTCCATTCATAAAATTATTCCACATTATACTTGGATTATTCATAAAAATCTCATAAGACATTAAACAAAGCCATCATCTCAAGTTATTTCCATGTTAACTATTTTTTTTTCAGCATCTGCATGTTAGACAAGTATATTTTTTAAAAAATCACAAAAGCAAAAACCCTGAAATTTAAACATATGAGATTTTTGTTTTATTGCTGTGCTTGATATACATGAAGTAATAGATATCAAGCAGTTCACTTTTATTGCATATTTGTATGTTTGTTCTTGAGTTACCTGAATACAAAGAACATGAGTGTGGCAAAAGTGATGAAAGCAAACAGCTGGTGACTTGACAAATAATGGAATGTGACATGTTTCTGCCCTTATCCAGAGAAAATTGAGTCACAGCTAAAGGAACACTTCTGTAGCTGTAGTCAACGGTGTGCACATTGAAAGTGTGTATTCCACAGATAACACATGATTTAACATATAATATCCACAGGATATCCATTTCTACTACAGCCTTGTAAGTGCTCCCGAGTTTAAAGTACCCGCGACTACACCTGTGATTAGAACCAGTTATCCCTTTTATTCCCCACCAGGGGAAACCAGTATGTAGGCAGTTTTCTTTTCTGCATCTTTAACTTGTTTCATTTTAACCATACATGAGGACTGTTTTCCCCAAGTAAAAAAGAAAAAAAGATGAAGGTGGGGAAAGGGAATAGAAACAGACAAATGAAGTGATTTTCTGAAATTTGAGGTAAAGAATTGGCTAGGGTTGAGTAGAGGTCCCAAAGGTCAGTTTCCCTACCCCTCCAAAAATAGCTTTACTTTTTTTTTTTTTTCTTCTGTTTATGGCTTTATACTTGGGTTACCATTACTTGCGTTAATGATGGAAGTGAGAGTTGCCTGCACGCACGGAGAAAATCATGTAGCATTTTGATGTAAATCCCCCCAGACACTGGCATGCTCCGCACTCTGTCCCATCACACATCTTATGCCAGGGGAGAGAGAAGCCCTGTTTTAAGACTGCATGGTGTTGTTGTGAACATCTGGTTTACGTAACCACTTTTCCACTGAAGAACACTAAGCTGCTTTCCAATTTTTCACCTCTGCAGCCAGTGTGCTTGCATGTTCCCAATTTTAAATTTAGGCTAGACTCCCGGGAGGAATTGCTGAGAGAAATTTTTAATTTTGATTATTGTTCAGTCATGTCCAACTCTTTGCGACCTCATGGACTGCAGCATGCTAGGCTTCCCTGTCCTTTACCATCTCCTGGAGTTGCACAGACTCATGTCCATTGAGTAAGTGATGCCATCCAACCATCTCATCCTCTGTCGCCCTCAATCTTTCACAGCATCAGAATCTTTACCAATGACTTCTATCACAATGATTTTTCAGAAAATAAACACTTGAGCTTCTCACCAAGAGTGTAAGTGTCTCTCTTTTCAACCTTTACATTTGAGGATATAATTCTTTAAATTGGGAATCTTACAGATTAAAAGGATGTATATCACTTAAGGGCTTCCCTGGTGGCTCAGATCGTAAAGAATCTGCCCGCAATGTGGGAGACCTGGTTTCAGTCCCTGGGTGGGTAAGATCCCCTGGAGAAGGGAATGGCAACCTACTCCGGTACTCTTGTCCGGAGAATCCCATAGACAGAGGAGCCTGACGGGGCTACAGTCCATGGGGTCGCAAAGAGTCGGAGACGACTGAGCAACTAACACTTTCGTATCACTTAAACATACTGTTTGACATTCTTTTCCTGCTTTTATATTCTCCCTGTTTATCCTGCAGAGTTGTGTGTGTTTTAGGGCAGTTGCCCTCTTGTTAGGAGTTGCACATTAGGTTTTTAGTATGTTTGTTCACTGCTTATGAATTTTTATGTAAGCAAATCAGATTGCTGCAGTACAGCTGTAAAGACATGACTTTAATCAGTTACAGTAAGTATGGCGTGGAAAGATGGACCATTGGAGCAAAGATCAAATCTGGTCGTGGCTCCATGCTTGTAGAGTGAACCCACGCTTGTACTCAAGGGTCCACTTACGGACCTAACGCAGTCTGGTTGTAGTCATTGGCAGTGCTGGGTCCCGAGGTGGAGGTGGAGAGGTGTGCGGGTGTGTGGGCTCTACCCGACCCGGCAGTGTGAGGGTTGGAGGCTCCTTTGGAATGCCTGGGTCAGCCTCTGCAGCCCTGCCTGCCTTGCCCGCAGCTCATGATGGAGCAGTCTAAGAAGTCCTCGCTCATGGTGGCTCGCAGCATCCTAAACAACAAGCTAATCAGTAAGAAGCTGGAGCGCTATCTGAAGGTGAGGTGCACGCCCCTGGTACGCCGGCCCAGTCCCCAGCCGTGACCCTGCGGGTTCTCCCTTTCTTCATGTCGTGCCCCTCTCCGCAGGGTGAGAACCCTTTCACTGACAGCCCAGAGGAGGAGAAGGAACAAGAGGAGGCCGAGGGAGGTGCCCTTGATGAGGGGGCGCTGGTCGAAGCGGCCGGGGTCGCGGAGGGTGCAGAGGCCGCGCCGGCGCAGCCTCCAGTGCCTCCAGAGCCAGTACCCGGGGCCGCGTCCCCGCCCCCGCCCCTGCCACCGGAGGAGGACGAGGAGGCCGTGCCCCTACTGGGAGGGGCGCTGGAGCGCCAGATCCGAGGCATCCCGGGCCTCGACGTGGAGGCTGACGACGACGAGGAGGAGGGAGGAGGAGGCGCTCCATGACTCGGGACGGGCGGGGCTCGCGGGGCCGAGGCTGGAAGCTGAGTCTAATAAAAGTTCTTCCCATCCCACCTCGTCGTCGTCTTTTGTCTGTGTGCTGCACTGTCCGCCTCGGCGGGTGCAGGCCTCACCGCTGGGCTGTGTGTGTCTGCGGGTGGGACTTGGGGCTGTTGGGTTACGCCTGCGCATTGGCGAGAAGGGATACGCCTGCGAGCGGTGAGGCACAGCGGCCAGGAGGAAAACTAGCGAGCTACGAACACCGACCCGGAACAACCGGAAGGCCAGCCGGGGTGATAAAGGAGGGCCCGCCGTGAACTACGACCAATGGTATCGCGTAGCAGGGGTGACGTATGCGCCTGGTCTACCAGTAGAGGACGGCGGGAAGTGCGTTGAGCGCATGCGTCCTGTGGTAGCCTAGAAAAAGGAGCTGCTTGGCGGGCGGAGCTGAAGACATGGATCAGGGCTACGGAGGTTGGTGTGGGTGACTCTGCGGGGTGGGGCGGGGAGGTGGTGTCCGGGCACAGTTTCGACGCCGTGCAGGGGTCCGCGGGCCGGAGACTACACCCTAGCGCGGTTACCGCAGTTCGGTCTTGCGGAGAGGCGGCCGGGGCGCGGGCGCGCAGCTCATTGGACCTCGGCCCTGTCGTTCCCGGGGCGCTGCGTGCGGATTGGCCGACGGGGCCTGAGGACGTTGGCCGAGTTCGGCGGGCCGACGCTGGGGCGGACTTCGGGGGGCGCTTCAGACAGTCGGGGTCGTTAAAGTTTTTCAGCCCCGGCTGGGTTGGCCGGGCCCTGCCGAACCCGGCCGCTCCCAGGCCCGGTGTCCCTTTTGGAAGACGCCACAAAATGGCGGCGCCGGGAGGCGGAGCTATGACGGGAGCTCGTGGGGCACGGGGTCTATGGCCTGGACCGAGACGGGACCGCTGCCTCTTCCAGGGCTGTCGTGCCTGCCTGTCTGGGAACCTGCGGGGTTGGCTGGGGCCTCCGTGCGGCACAGGAGGCCTGGGACGCTGGTCCCGAAGGCCGTGTGGGCTGCGCAGATTCCGACCCCTTGCCGCCAGCCGGGCGGTGCAGAGCAGCAGGACCTAGTGCCGCCTCTGCAGTGATCAGCCTCACTGGGCGCCTGTCGCGGACCTGGCTCAAGCACATCTGGGACAAGATACTGAGGGTCAGATGCGGGGTACCTTCTTGATCAAAGCCTGGAAACTCGATTTGCTCTGGGGTCGTGACAGACGGTGGTTCTCCTAAAGGTTGTCTTCTATGGTGGCCTGGAGACGCCAGAGGGGCTGTGTGAGGCGGAGAGTGCCCTTTACCCACTTGGATTTCAGGGCCTGCGGCAGGACGGACCTCGAGCGACCTGCTCTGTCTCTGGAATCTGAGCCTCCTAGGAGGCCTTTGCTGCGTGCTGGAAGCCGCGTTTACCTGCAGGGAACAGTTGGAATATGCAGGACTGGGCTTGACCCGGCGCGGATCTCTGTCCGGGCTTGTGAGGTTCAGACACGGGCGATCAGATCTTGGCTGCCTCAGGGAAGGCGCGTGTTTTGAAAGGGCAGCATTAGCAGGAGGCCAGCAGCTGAAATTGCAGAGAAGCAGAAAGGTCCTGGTGTCCTGGTGTGCTTGGGTGGCTCCAAGGTCGTTGAGTGGTTCAGCCTGGTTCTCCGGTCTTTTCTGCAGTCTGACTGGATCTCACCATTCTTTGCCTGCTTTGCTAACCAGATTTTTCAGCTAGTAATAATCCTGCCTTACCTGTGCTCATAGCTTAGAAGGGTTACACCCTGCTCCCCTTCCTACCTACCAAAAAACCTTTTCAGACTCAGTTTAAGTGCAGCGGCCTCCCAGAATCCTTTTGTAGCTTTTCCACCTGGAATTGTTTATTTCTTAAGATTTGTTGCGGTTTAAGAGTTGCTCCTTGGCCAGCGGAGGCACCTCTATCTGGGTCCAGGTCCTCCTCTTCCTGCTCCTTAACATGTTCTTGGGCAAGTGACTTATACTCTGGAACTCCTGTGTACAACAGAGTGAACAGTACCTATTTCAAGGGTCTTGAGGTTATGTGAACGGTTTATGCTTCTTAGTTAGACCAGTGCCACAGAATTGGTCATTTGCTATTAGAATCACTACTCTGCTTTTCTGCTGCATAGACGTGGAAATCTGTGTAACGGGAGATAACCTTCAGCAGGGTGACTTCAGTTCAAGTCCCATAACGTCTGAGCCTTAGCTCCCTACCTCCCTCTGAATGGCATTCTGGGATCACCAGCTGAGTGTCAGTCTCGTGTGGGCATACAGTAGGCGTTCATCTAATGGTTTGGATTGTCTTGGTAAGAACATTTGTGCTCAGTTGCTAACTCACGTCCAGCTCTTGCAACCCCATGAACTGCAGTCCACCAGACTTTTCTGTCCATGGGATTTTCCAGGCAAGAGTACCGGAATGAGTTGCCATTTCCTACTCCAGTCCTGGTCGGAGAAGGCAGTGGCACCCCACTCCAATACTCTTGCTGGAAAATCCCATGGACGGAGGAGCCTGGTGGGCTGCAGTCCATGGGGTCGCTAAGAGTCGGACACGACTGAGCGACTTCACTTTGACTTTTCACTTTCATGCATTGGAGAAGGAAATGGCAACCCACTCCAGTGTTCTTGCCTGGAGAATCCCAGGGACAGGGGAGCCTGGTGGGCTGCCTTCTATGGGGTGGCACAGAGTCAGACACAACTGAAGCGACTTAGCAGCAGCAGCAGCAACTCCAGTCCTGTAGGAGAGAAGGGAGGTATTTGAGAGAGAGGAGGCTTTGCAGAGGTGAAGTCATTTAGCAGGTGTGAATGGTTACCTGTGCCCAGCTCAGTGCCAGGCTGGAGACACAGATGAAGAGGGACCAGATAGATGCTATCATGGGATTTCCGGAGGGGCTGGGGGAGTCACCACAGAGAGGAATGCCATCTGATGCCTCAGGACCAGGCTGAAGCCCTGGGACTTCAAGGCCCAGGGGAGCACTGGAGAGTTCAGAGTCAAAAGAAGCGAGGCCTACAGAGGCACAGCTGTTGGCTCCAGATAATCAAAGTTTGTTCCCAATTATGAGGTTCTTATGGCTGCTTGAGGGGGCTGGGGGTGGGGACTGTGTCCTAATGGTGAGTGAGCTGGTAGCTAGTCCTGTGTCTTCCTCAGTTGTGGGTTGAGGCTTAGGTCAAGGTCCCTCAGCAGGCGATGGACCAAACTGGCACAGAGGCCCATCCGCCTCCTCTTTTTTCTGCTTTGACCTCAGGCAGGTGGAGTGTGATAATGCAAAAGCCAGCTGTGGGATGGCAGCGGGGCATTGTTGTGGTTGTGCTGCCCTCCTGTAAGGCTGGCACATCTCCTTCAAGGAGATTCCTTTATGCTCCTCAGAAGCGCTTGTTCTCTGGTGTGACAGATATGACTGTAACTCACAAATATGTTCACAGGTTATGGGGCGTGGAGTGCTGGACCTACCAACACCCAGGGTAAGTGAGACCTGCTTGTCAGGGAGGCATGGGCTACCCCCCGCCAGCACTAGCATGAACATAGCTGGAACCAGGAAGCCTTTTTTGTAAAGGGCCAGGTAGTAAATTTTTTGACTTTGCAGGCTACACGGTCTCTATAGTGCAGAAGCCACCATAGACAGTTTATAAACAAGCAGGTAGGACTGTGTGCCCATAATGTTTACATAAAGACACTGAGATTTGCATACCATGTGATTTCCATTATGTCATCAAACAGTCTTCAACAATTTTTGTTGTTCTATCTTAAGTCAATAGTTGAGGGTATAACCAAAGATTTTTATAAATAATACTTTTCAGTAGTTGTAGACTTACGGGATTGATCAGGTAGTAATGTAGAACTTCATATGCACACCCACAGCCTATCTTCGACCCAGGCACAATTCCCCTTATTATTATAGTTAGCAGAATGTGTTACAGTTTATAAGCCAGTGTTCATACAATGTATGGTCTATAGTGCACATTAGTTTTTACTCTGTTACAGTTTTGTGAGTTTTGACAGATATGAAAATGTGTCCTTTGTCAGAATTTGCATTTTATGGAGTATTATTTCGACTCTTTTTGTTTGTTTGTTCCCCAACCGTTTAAAAACATAAAACCCATTCTTAGCTTGTGGGCCCTACAAAAACAGGGCTGTGGACTAGATTTGGCCCTGGGCCCGTCCATGGACCCTGCTCAGGAGTCCCCATCATGGTACTTAGTGTGTTTGAAGAACTAGAATGTGCTCTCTGGTGGGCGAGGTTTTCTGCTTTTTGCCAGCATTTGTTCCAGGGGATTGGTTGAAGGTTTCCTTTGTTTTCTGAGCCTGGGACTTGGCCCTTGCCCCACTGGCAGCAGGGTCGCTTTTGAGTCACTTTTCCACCCATCACCTAGTTTCCCAGCAGGAGGCCTTCTGTGTTGCTCAGGCACATGATGTCCCCTGCTCAGTTGAGCTGGGGACATGATTCTCCACCAGTGCACTCCGTGCTGTTGGCGGTGCCTTAGATCTGGCGCCGGGTGAAAACTGGCACTTAAGAACAGCTCTGCCTGGGGACCTGGCCTGGCAGCCTCTTCACTGCTGGCCCACGCTGGACAAGCTTCCTGGGAAAAGACTGTAGTGTCCTTTCTGTTGCACTAAAGGATAGCTTACTTAGGAGAGATGCCCTGGTTATGCTTAGCTGAGCATTTCTGTAGGAAGTGAGTTTTACAGCTAGTGGACCGCACCTTTCCTGACCTCAGTGGGCAACCAAGGGGGCCTCCTTGCAGCACTGACCTGGCCACCCCCGGCTCTGGCCCTGTGGATGGTGGAGTGAGGTGGCGACCGTCCTTCAGTGTCTGGGCTGGGGCTGGGGTTGGGGTGTGGAACTACGTCTTACATGCCTTCGTTTTGTAAACCAACATCTTGTATGTTTTTGTTTCTTCTAATTTAAGGTACATATGGAACTGGTGTGGCCAGCTGGCAAGGTAAGCCCTTCTAGGGGTCTGTGGGTGGATGAATAGGCCTCTGACCAGCTACCTAGAGGGGCTGGGGTGCAGGGACCCCCATCTCCCATCCTTGGTGTGCTCACGGTTGTCCTGAAGGCTCAGCAGACTGGGTCTGAGATATGGGGGAGTGCTGGGGGCAGGCCTCCAAGGGAGCTTGCTGGAGGTAGCAGGTAGGGAGGGTTGTGGTGGTGGTCTGCTCTTTGGTGGGCCCATCAGTCTTCCAACTGCCAGCTCCTGGGCTCTCTGGCTTTGGATGAGAAGCAAGTCCTATGATTCGGTATAAAAAACCCACTGCTCAGAGTTGAGGCCGTGCCCTCCTGCCGCCTGCTGGCAGGTGACGTGTGCAGTGCCGGGGCAGGGGCAGCAGCCCTTGATCCCAGGACCCTTTTCCTTCTTCACAGGTGGTGGGTGCTCCTTGCCTGACTTGTCCCCCAGGGACTGGTCTTGTAGCTGCTGAGATCTGACTTAGCTCTTCCTCCCTCCATCAGGTTATGAAAACTACAATTACTATGGTGCCCAGAACACCAGCGTCACCACGGGAGCAGCATACAGCTACGGCCCAGCCTCATGGGAGGCCACCAAGGCCAGTGACGGCCTGGCGCCTGGGGGCCCTGCCATGCACATGGCTGCTTACGGCCCAGAACCATGCACTGACAGTTCTGACTCCCTCATCGCCAAGATCAACCAGCGTTTGGACATGATGTCCAAGGAAGGAGGAAGGGGCGGGAGCAGCAGCGGTGGGGAGGGCGTGCAGGACCGGGAGAGGTGATTATAGACCTGAGTCCTTCCCGGGGGTCCCACGTGCCCCGCTTTGTATAGAGGGAGTGGGCACCTGCTCATCCTGGGAGGGCTCTTCCCCAGCTCCCTCCTCAGTGTAGAGCAGATAAGTTGAGCCTTTGTTGGGGCAGAGGCATTTGGTAGGGCTTGCTGGTTTCCTGGGTGGTGGGCCTTAGGGCATGCCCGTTAGCTCAGCTATGTAAGACCCCTTACTTCTGCATCAGGCACCCAGCATCTTCTCCCTGTTCCTGTGGCCAGGGTTTCACTCCCCTTGTTCAGTGGTGTTTCAAAGGGATTCAGTCTGTTTTACTTTGTGAGCATCTCAGAGGGGTGCGTGGCGGTTTGGTTTTGCTGCTCTGAATGTAGGGAGGTGTGCTTTGCAGGAGGCGTTGAGATCGTGCCTGGACAGTGTGGTGATGGGTTGTGCTTTCTTTGCAGCTCCTTTCGCTTCCAGTCGTTTGAGTCCTATGATTCCAGGCCTTGCCTGCCTGAGCACAATCCCTACCGCCCCAGCTACAGCTACGACTATGACTTTGACCTGGGGCCCAACCGCAATGGTGGCTTTGGTGGTCAGTACAGTGACTGCCGGGACCCAACCCGTGAGCGGGGCTCCCTCGATGGCTTCATGCGGGGTCGCGGCCAGGGCCGCTTCCAGGACCGGAGCAACCCCAGCACATTTATGCGCGGTGACCCCTTCATGACACCTGCAGCCGCCTCTGAGCCTCTTTCTACTCCGTGGACAGAGATGAACTATGCGGGTGGGCGGGGCCTTGGAGGCCCCTCCCCCAGCAGGCCCCCACCTTCCCTCTTTTCCCAGTCCATGGCCCCTGACTTTGGCATGATGGGCATGCAGGGGGCAGGTGGTTATGACAACTCTGTGCCCTACGGATGTGGCCGGTCACAGACCCGGATAAGAGATCAGGTAAGCCTTTTCCAAGTTCTAACCTGCCTTGTTTGTGTTTTTTTTTATATATTTACCTTTAAAGTATTTTAGAGATCTTACGAGACCTTATGTCACTTTTTTAAAGTGCAGTTCAACTTCTAGTGAAAATGTACAGAGTTGTGCAACCTTCACTTTTCACTATTATGTAATTAAGAGTGTTTCCATCATCCCAGAAAGAAACCTGTCGTTTCTTCTTCTCTCCCTCAATGCATGGCAACAGCTAATCTAGCTTTTGTCTCTCTAGATGTCCTTCTGGACATTTCATATGAAGGCAGTCATGTAATACGTGGCCTTTTGTGTCCAGCTTCTTTCACTCAGCATAAAGTTTTTGTGTTTTGGTTGGGGGGGTGAGGGTGGGAGAGGTTCCAACCGTAGTGTCTTCCTTTGCTTTCTGAAAGACCTTTTCTGCCCTTGTTCTCTGACCTGACAATCCCTTTGTTCTTCATTGCTCTGGGGACAAATGGGGACCATCAGAGTAAGCAATACATGGGAGTGTGCTTCTCTTTGTAGCCTCGGCGGAGAGGGTTCAATCGCTGTGGCCCAGAAAGCTTGGGCAGGAAACGGAAGCAGCTGCAGATTTATGACGAGCCTGACACCAAACAAGCTCGAGCTGACAGTGAAGGAGATTTTTCTGAAAACGGTATGCCCTGGGGCCAGTAGGCCAGGGTGGGTATAAGATGGGTCAGCTGCATGTTTGGTGTTCTGCCTGCCTGTCTGGACAGCGCACACAGGGGAACTCACTGACGTGTGTCACTCGCACTGCCACAGTCCCCACTGTAGCCAGGATGAGCGCAGTCACTCTGGACAGTGAGTTTGGGAAGTGAAAACAGGGAGTGGGCCCGCTGCCAGGGGCTGACTTTCTTTATTCCTTTGTGTTTGGTAGATGATGGAGCTGGTGACTTCCGATCAGGAGATGAAGAATTCAGGGGTGTAAGTTCGCCTTTACCGATCAACCTCCAGTGTCTCTAGTGTGGGATTTCTTCCTTTAGTGTCTTCCTCACAGAGAGGCAGGAACAGCTGCTGTGGTAGATTCAACTCCACCTTATGAGTCAATTTAATAATCAGACTTGCAGCTCGGTTTCTGAGAGTTTTCCACTTGAAACAATCCTTGTTTTCCTGAAAACGTTCCCAGCCCTCTCCCCAGCCATTCCTAGGCCCTCACAGTGATGTGCCTGGCTGCCACATGGTAACTGCAGTGGCCACGTAGGCTGAGGCTTTCAAATAGACACTGAAGACTCATTTGCTTACCAACTCTGTGCTGGTGCTGAGTTGTATCCCTGTCCTTCAGCTCCTAAAACCAGTCATGGGAGATGGGTGTCGGAGGCTGGCTCTTAGCCAGGACCAGGCACAAGTACCTGGGGTGCAAGCCTTTGCCGCCTCCTGCAAACTCTGATCCAAGTCTGGGGCAGGACAGGAAATCTGGGCATGTGAAGCTTCATCCCAGGGCTTCTGATGATCAGATGAGGTTAGGGGCGGGGAGGAAGGCCCTGGGTACAGTGACTTTTCAGCTCCTCTGATTGTCTTGCTTGTCCCTTGTCTAGGTTGTTTAGATGTTGAGTCTGGGAATTTCTGTATACCTGCTGATAGATCTGTATATCAGCTTGATGTCTAAGGACTGGGTTCAGTTACATGAGTTTTTAATCTATACCTGACTTGTTATCATCTTTGGTAGATGTAAATGTAGCTGGGAAATGTCATAAAGCCCATTTTCAGGAAAGAGTGCTAGGACTAGCTTTTTCTACAAATCGGGGGCTCTTGACATTGTTGATGGATGAACTTTTGGTATTCCCATGTGCAGAGCTGTGCATTTGCCAGAGGTAGGAGCCTGGTAGGCTGCCGTCCATGGGGTCACACAGAGTCGGACACGACTGAAGTGACTTAGCAGCAGCAGCAGTAGTTCTCTAGCTTTAGAAAAAACTGAAAGCCAGTCTGTGTCTTTAATTTAAAAAAAGCAAGTAAGTTAGTTAGCACAGAGCCTCAGAAGGCAAGCAGGACTAGTGGCAGGATGCTCAGGCCCCGTCCCGAGGCCCTGGGACTTGTCCTGATGCGCTGTGGCTGTGTTCTTGGTGGCAGGGAGCTTGGCTGCTTGTGGAGAGCTCGAAAAATTCTACCTCACAGTGTGCCTTTGTGCCCTTTTTCAGGAGGACGAATCCTTTGACTCCGGGAGACAGAGAGGTAGGCATCCCCCAGCATCCCTTTGAGCTTTCTTGTGTCTGCCCAGCTGCCCTGTACTCACTGCCTGATGCCCAGCCGAGCTGGGCTTCTGAGCAAGGTTGGAGGAGGGGCTGGAGGCTCAGGGCAGAAGAGGGGCCGTGGCTGCCAGGTGGGCCTTGGCCTTGCCACTCACTCTGAGGCTTTGCCTTGGTGTTTGCAGCAACACTTGCTGGAAATGGGTCTGTTTGCCTCACTCAGTGCAGGCCCTGGAGGCAGGGGGAACTCATCGCTGGGTATCTGCAGTAGCTTGAAGTGGTAGGGAGGAGAGAGTCTCAGAAATGCAAGAGAGAAGAGAAAAGGCACCCTCCAGCCTGTCTTCTCTGTTCCCCCTTTGGGCAGTGCAGGTCCCTGTACTGTTTGCTCCTGGGCTTCATTCTGTCCACAGCCCCCTTGCTTGCCAGGCCAGGGCCATGCTTCTGGCCTCTGTGGTGGGGACACTGGCACAGTGTGGGGCAGAGATCAGATGCCTGCCTGGGAGGGGCGCAGGGGGTGGGGGGGCCTGGATCCTCCAGAGGCAGGCACTGCTCAGCAGGCCCCAGCACAGTTCCAGTGTGAGAGACTTAAGAGTCCCAAATGAGTGGCAGGAACAGAGGAACGTTGAGCCCTTTAGGAGGGGCGTGGAGAGGTGGCCACTTGTTTCTCTCCTGTTCCCGTGGGTATGTCCATAGCTGGTTTCGCACAGGCTGCTCCCATTCATTATGAAGGCCCTGACTTAGATGCTCCTTCTCTTACATGTTCAGGTTTAGCCAACCCTCTGAGGTCCTCCTGCCCTGTTTATTGAAGCAATTACATCCATAGCATGGGACCACAGAGCATTTAGCGGCTCGTGCAGCGGGGTAAATGCTAAAGCAAAGGTGACATGTTTATTGCGCACAGGTCCTGCTGCCTACCCGGGATGACTTTGCTATTAAACAGCAGTAATAGTTTCAGGCAGTGACCTCTTGCCAAAAATCCCACACGCCCTTTTGAGAGGCTTCTGAGCAGCGCACGCCGGTCGCCATCTTCGTGGGACAGTCTCGTGACTGGCATCAGGGGTAGGGGTTACAGTTCAGATGCTTATCCAACCTTGTTTCAGCGTCCGGCCCTGGCCCTGAGCCACGGCGAGGCGGCCTGGCCCAGGCTGCACCTCTGGGCTGCACTGCTCTCTCCGGAGCTCCCGCGCTGGCCCCATGGGGTGGACAGAGGACCGTTTGGTCTCTTCCCATTTTTATTTCTGGGATTGCTTCCTGCATATCGCTGGTAAAGCCAGAGATTGATGGTTCTTGTGAGTGGGAGGTAGAGTCTGGGCCAGCAGGGATTGTCAGACCTGCTGAGGCCCTAGCTCAGAGGAGGCCGGCAGGACGGCTGTCATAGCCCACCTGGCGGCGGGACGGAGGGCGGCAGAGTGGCTGGCGTCACTCTCAGAGGCCGTCCAGCTGCTGCCTGGGGAGAATCGCTTCTGTCTCCTTAAGTAACATTGGGAGAAGACCCAATGGTAGGGTGCTAGACTGGAAAAGCAAGATAGGGAAGGACAGAGCAAGTGGGCCGTAGTTTGAGTGGGGTGGGCGGGCCGTGTCCCTGGCCCATCCCAACTTTATCAGGCCCTGGTGGGGAGTGACGTGACTCCCCTGGGAACTGCTCAGGGTTCTCATCAAAGGCCTACTCCTTTTGGGAGCCTTTGACAGCCCTTGCTGCCTCAGGGTGTCCTGACCCTGCCATGCGTGGAGGGCGCAGCAGGGCATGGGGTATGGTGGCACAGCTGTGGCCCCCGTCAAAGCCCTGGTGCTCAGCACCTCTACAGGTGCCTCAGAGGGTCTGGAAGGGACTTCTCTGTTGCAGGAGAGAAGGACGATGAAGATGATGAAGTGAAGAAGAGAAGGGAAAAGCAGAGGAGGAGAGACAGGATGCGAGACCGAGCAGCTGACAGGTGAGGAGGCAGATGAGGTGAGCACAGTCAAGGCTCTCCTGAGCACATCTGTCTTCACTCTGTAGTGTTAGAGGTGAGGGGCCTGGTCACCTCATTTCCAACCCTCCCACCCACCCCTCAGGGCCTGATAAGGTTGGGATGAGCTGGGGAGACATGGCCTGCCCACCCCACTCATACTACGGCCCACCTGCTGTCTGTGTCCTTCCCTATCTTGCTTTTCCAGTCCAGCAGCCTACCATCTGACTCTGGGTGTGTGTCAGGAAAGCCTTGTCAGGTCGATGGGAGACAAAACTTGGGAAACATACTGAGTCTTATCCTTGCTGGTGTTGCTTGCCCTCCTGTAGGCCTGTAAGGAGTTCCCTTGTCTCTTGGCTGTCATCCCAGACAGATGAAGTGTATTTAGCCAAACTGCCAAGGTGTTCTGGGTGCCTTGTCCATATAAATCCAAACCACTTGTGGAGTTTGACATGTATAGAAGTCAAACTTCAAGATTTAAAAGCAGCAGTGCAAACCGCAAAGGGCATTGGTGTGAGCACACTGCACCTCTACTCATAAACCACTGGAGTACATGGTTGATGAGGCCTTGACCAAGCTGGCTACTTCCCTGTGCGCAGGTTCTCTTGAAGACTTGAGAGGAAATCCTTGCCCTTAAGGCTCAAATGGGGATAATGGTTTTCCTGTGCAAGTAACACTTAGCAAAAGAGCAAACAGTAGAGGCTGGAAAGCGGGGTAGGAGGAGTTCCAAGTATTACAGAATTCACTGAAATCTTATCTTTAAACAGGTGAATAAAAATGACGGTCATTCTAGATCTGTTTTCATGCCACGTGGGAACTGAGATTAATTTTAAAGGAATCTTTAGACTGCCCTGGGCTTCCCTTGTGGCTCAGCTGGTAAAGAATCCGCCCACAATGCAGGAGACCTGGGTTTGATCCCTGGGTTGGGAAGATCCCCTGGAGAGGGAAAGACTACCCATTCCAGTATTCTGGCCTGGAGAATTCCAGGGACAGTCCATGGGGTCGCAAACAGTCAGACACGACTGAGCCACTTTCACTTACACTGCCCTAGTGACTAATGATCCTCAAAAAAATTGGAGAAGCTGTCACAGGGGAGGTCAAGATGCAGCAGAGAACCGGGAACCCTGTATTTCTTTGGTGGCTTCCTGACAGTTGTGCACACAGGGCCCAGGAGATTTTCCTCTTCACTCCTCTTTCGGGGGTATCTGCAAAGGCAAGGGTGTCTTGTGGCACTTGTCCAGCAGAACTCTGATTTGTCAGAGGAGCATTCCTGAGTGGCACAGGGCCTCTGCTCTTAGACCCATGAGGAGCAGAGCTGAGGGAAGCAACACCCAGCTCTGGGGGTTTGGGAGTCTGTCTGTAGGGTGCTCTCCCCTTGTCACACGGCATGTATGTATCTGGTGAGATTTTGAAAGCACACAACAAAGAAACCTCAGTTTTCATCCTTAGGTATCATGTGTCCTTCTGTTGAGTCCCATTGGAGAACTGAGATCATGTGAGTTTTGAATTTTGTGAGATCATCAGGAATTCTGTGGTACTAAATGGGGTCAGTTGTCTTGTATCTTCCAAGTGGCTGCAGAAAGAAACGTCTGAGAAGCTATGGAGTTGGGTTCTAGGTCCCCAGAACAATGGGCTAGAGACTTAGGGAATCCACAGTTCTGAAAAATCTCCACCTCTTTGGGCCAAAAAAAGTGGTATGGTAGTAAAGTGCTACAGGAATCATTTTCCTGAAATACTTGCAAGGTTGTACTCTGATTCTTAATATGGAGAATCTTGGAGTAACTGTTACTCTGATGCAGAGATAAGCTGGTTATCTCCAGCACTGCTTTTCGTTTTGTCTTCCTTCTCCAGGATTCAGTTTGCCTGTTCCGTGTGCAAGTTCCGTAGCTTTGAAGATGAAGAAATCCAGAAGCATTTGCAAAGCAAGTTTCACAAAGAGACACTGCGCTTTATAAGTACCAAGCTGCCTGACAAGACGGTGGAATTCCTCCAGGTAAATCACACTCAGCCTCCATCACGGCGTGTCCCAGTGATCCTGCAGGTGTTGGATCCCTCGTGGAGAAGGGAAGCCTAAACTAGGTCAAGACTTCTTTTTCCAGAATAGCAGTGTGCAGATCCCTGAGGCAGAAGGACAAGTGAGAGCTCCACTCATTGTAGTTCGCATTAATTCTGCCCATGGAGCTGCTCTGATGGCTGTCTTCCAGTCCTGAGAGCAGCTGAGATAAGGCTGTCACCACCCACCATGGGCTTGGCAGCCACCCTTGGTGAGCTGCCTCTGGTGCAGTTGAAAAAATACCCACATGCGCCATGTCCCCTCATTTCATTTGGTGCATCTCCCAACCTCTCTAGGAATACATTATAAACAGGAATAAGAAAATTGAGAAACGGCGGCAGGAACTGATGGAGAAGGAAAGTACAAAACCAAAACCAGATCCTTTCAAAGGTGAGTTACGATCTGAGGTGGAGGGTGGGTGTTAGTCCAGATCACAGAGCCCAGGTCAGAGGGGCTGAAAATGTGACAAAGTGAAGACAAATGGGAGGGGCGCTTAGCAGGGGAAGGAGACCTTCGTGTGTGGCCTAAGGTAGATGACAGCTCTACAGGCAGCTTATTGGGGTGCTATTTAAGCACTCGGATGTTTTTCCTCCTTAGCATGGAGAGAAAGGACCGAAGGATGAGAAAAGTTAAAAATAAAGTTCCCAGGTGCGGAGGCCTTGTGTTCTGTCTCCATGCACCTGCTGCAGGGCAGGTGATGTGTGTCTCAGATTCTGGCCTAACTAAATCCTTAGGGCCAGGGGAGAAAATGTGAGCCCTGATGGGGAGTGAGTGGAAGAGAAGCATCACTTGGATGCCGACCCAGATCCCACAAGACTGGGGTGTTGTCAACAGGGATTGGCCAGGAGCACTTCTTCAAGAAAATAGAGGCTGCTCACTGCCTGGCCTGTGACATGCTGATCCCGGCGCAGCCCCAGCTCCTCCAGCGGCACCTGCACTCTGTCGACCACAATCACAATCGCCGGGTGAGTGCCCCCCTGGTGTGGGGTGGGCCAAGCATCCTGGCTGCAGTGCGAGGGCTTCAGCACTGTGTGTGTCTCATGTGGAAGGTAACATCTTTAGGGGCTTTTGCCATACTCCATCAAGTCCATCATTTCATGAAGTGATTGTAACATGCACCCCAGTTTCTATTAAAATGTGAGGAAAATGTGTTGCTAAAGATTGACTAAACAGTAGCTGGAAATTTTCCCAGTTTGAGAATATTCCCTGTAAGTCATATGAGTAAATTCCCCAGTTGCTGAAAAACTGGATTTCTTACCAGCTGAGGCTGAGGACCACTCAGAGCAGAATGGTCTGGAGGACTCAGGGTCAGGGATTGGTTTGATCCTTACTAGCTGATGGGGCCTGAGGCTAAATGCCAAAGTATTGGCAGGTTTTTTTTTTTTTTTTTTTTTTTAATAAAGGGTCAAACTGTAAATATTTTTAGCTTTGCAAGCCATCAGGTCCCTGCCTTAACTTGTTAATCCTCAAGTCTGTGGCTGATGGGCAGAAATGGCCACAGGCCTTAAGTAAAGGGAATGGGTGTGGCCGCGTCTGGCCTGCAGGCTCTAGCTTGCCAAGCCCTGGTTTAGCATCTTTGTGGTTAGTTTACCTGACTACCAGATTGGAGCTACCTGGCTGCCCATCATCTCCTGGTATTACTAAAGACCAGACAAAAACCACTGTACAAACAAGGGATTATCATCTGAGTTAGGCTCTAAAACAGTCAAATGTTTGCAGCATTCAGACTTTTCCTATAGAATTTACTTGTAAAGTCAGTATAACTCAGAAAACTGAAAAGAAAAAGCTTGGCCTTCTCCCCTACTGAGTCCACGTAGCTTCTGATCTGTAAATGTTTTTATTTCCTCCTTGCTTGTACGTGTGGTACTTGGACATCAGTGGTGTGCCTGCGCTTTTTAAGGTCTCAGACTTATCCCCACTATTTCACAGACTCAGTTCTGATTCTTCTCCAGTGCTTGCTTGCTTTTATTATTGGAGTCCAGCACTTGGGGACTTGGCATACTGAAGAAAGATTTTAGTTGCATAGGACAAATCTCAGAACAACTCAGTGTACCCAGGCTGGTTTATTCTCTCGCTCCTCTGCACACCATTTTTAAAAACTCATGTTTGATTCCCTTTGTAGTTGGCTGCTGAACAGTTCAAGAAAACAAGTCTCCATGTGGCTAAGAGTGTTTTGAACAACAGACATATAGTGAAGATGCTGGAAAAATACCTCAAGGTTTGTGCTTCAGAGTCCAGTAGATGGGAAAAGCTTTGGAAATGGAGGATGAACTAACTCTCTGGGTTTGGAATTCTATCCAAAGTGCAGTATTTAGCATTTCTGAGTCTTTTGAAGAATTGAGAGATGTTGGAATGTATCAGGCTTGGGGATTCTACAACGGTGCATTCCCTGAGACTCACTGCTTGCCTGGGAACTCTGGGAAATGGTCCTGCTTGATTAATCTGTGCAGTAGTGCTGACTATCACCATGACTGTCTCTCCATAAAGTAGCAACCCAAATGATGGTGAAGTGCTTACAACAAAACAAAAAAACCAAGTAGATGATAATTCTCCATGTAGATGCTAAAACACATTTTTGCTGGCAGAGACAACCAACAGTAAGATGGGGAACAAGGGAGAGGGAAGAGCTAGCAGTGCCATGGTATCAGGAGCAGAGTAATCAAAAAAAGTCCCGAGGAGGATACCCTGGAGAGGAGTCTGGTTAGAAGAGTCTCTGGTTCCTCCTTCGGAAGCCCATTTTGCTAAGTGCTCAGGCCCACAACTTCAACGTTTGGGGCTGGCAGTTAAGATTCAGCATAACCTGACTAGGACGTGTTTGCCCTCCTCTCAGTTATTAATTGCTTCAGTATTTGAAGATTCATTTCATCCTTAAAGGGATAGAATTTAAATAACCAGTGTAAGAACCAGGACTGGTCAGTGTTTTACCTTGTGGCTTAGACAGACTTAAAGTTTCTGGAGTTAGCTGTTAACTCAAGCTTCTAAATACTTGGTTTCGTTTTGGACCTACCTCATAGCTTGTGGAATCTCAGTTCCCCGACCAGGGACTGAATCCAGGCCGTGGCAGTGAAAGCTCAGAATCCTAAGCGTGAGGCCACCAGGGAACTCTACACACCAATATTTTTTTGGTATGTGGGATCTTAGTTTCCCCAACCAGGGATCGAACGCACATCCCCTGCAGTGGAAGATAGGAGTCTTAACCACGGGACTGCCAGGAAAGTCCTAAACACTATTTGAAAACATGTTCTGACCTGCTAGTGGTCCTGTTTAGCAAGTCTCATTTTCTTCACTGTCACATGGGGGTAACCTTTATGCCTGGGCTGTGTGCTTAAATGAAACTTTAGAAAGAGCCTTGGGACTTTTCCTGGTGGTCCAGTGATGAACAATATGCCTTCCAATGCAAGGGATGCTTGTTTGATCCCAGGTCAGAGAACTAAGATCCTACATACCACGTGGCCAAAAAATCAAAATACAAAAGAGAAGTAGTATTGTGTTAGATTCAATAAAAACTTTAAAAATGGTCCACATTAAAAAAAAAAAGCCTGAACTTCCTGTTAAAATGAGGTTTGGGGTTTTGGGTTTTTTTTTTTAATTGGGTTAAGAATATCGATGACTTTTTTTTTTTTTTTAAGAATATCTATGACTTTTTAAACCTTTCCTCGTCATTATATGCTTGAATAACAAGTGCAAAATAGTGCTCGTGAAGCTTTTCTGAGATGTTTTTTCTGAGCACATGTAGGATGGACTCACTTGATGTGATTTAAAATGTTTCTTTTGTTGACTCTGCCCATCATGAAAACATGAACTCCCAGCAGCCTGAGCCTCAGTCTCTCGTTTGGACAGTTGTTTAGACCGCACTAACCTGGGTTTCCTCTTCTTGGCCAGGGTGAAGACCCTTTCACCAGTGAAGCTGGTGATGCAGAAATAGAAGGAGATGAGCCTTTAGGAGGTGAGGATAAGGAGGAGACCCCTGAGGAGGTGGTGGCCCAGGTCTTGGCTGAGGTAGTTACGGCAGCAGTGAGGGCGGTGGATGGCGAGGAAGCTCCTGCTCCAGAAAGTGGGGAGATGCCAGCCGAACGGGACGGCCCCACAGACACGGCCGGAGCCACCAGTAGTCCCCATCCCGAAGCAGAGACTCCCTGCAGAGTGGCGCCTGGGAAGGGCAGCACTGACGCAGAAGCTGCAGGTGAAGCTGCAGAGGCTGGAGTCGAAGTGGAGGCCATGGCGGCAGAGTCAGAAAGCACCGTGACAGCCACAGCTGCTGCAGAAGCCACAGTGGAACAGACTGATGCAGAGTCCAAAGATGCTGTTCCCACAGAATGATCCTTCTTTCCCTGTTTCAAGGGATATGTTATATAATGCATATTCTCTCTCCTTTGGTTTGTAAGTAGTACTAGGGTATGTGATACTGGAATATTATTTTGGCGAAGAGACACAGCCATTTCCTTCAAAAAAGTGTACCTCACAGGCTTGTCTCACAGAGTCGTGTGGCTTTCTGCCTTGGTGTGAAGGCTGTAAAAGTTGTACATTCCCCCAAGTGGCTGTGACATCTCTCTTTACATGATAGTTGGAATAATAAAAGTTGGATAATTAGACCTTGCTGATACTTTGCTTGTTAAATACAGCCACTGGCTGAATGCACCCCTTTTTATTTTTTGGTCTGGGGGCAGTTCGATACTAGGATGTATCTTGCTTTATAGAGCTTTTACTGTTTTTGTTAAAGTTTCAAGAATTTACTTGGGCTTCGGTTTTTAATCTCTGCTTTTGTGGTGCACTGTGTGGTGTGTGGTCCTCCTTCACAAGAGGCAGCAGAATCTTGGTAACGTGGTTTGATTCTGTCACGTCAGTGAATTCTCAAAGGCCTGGAGAATTCACGTGAACCACTGGAAGCACACCTACTTACCCTCAAGAATGAGGATATTTTGCCTGGGGCATTGTTTCCCAACTTTTAGTCCTTGTGAATCACCTTTGCAATGTTTTACCTCATTTGTGACCCACCTCTGCATTACTTCAGGGTTTCTTGTTTTTCTTTAAATTGAGTTACTTTTACTTAAATATATTTAAAAAGAAAATTTGATGTCTTGTGAATGGAAAATCAATATAAATTGCCATAGAGATACCTATCTGTGGAAAATGAATAAACATTTTATTTTAGATAAATATTCCTTGGGAAGTTTCTGAATCTGTAAGAAAGAAAAGCTAGCATGTCTTGAAGGTTAGTAAGCAACAGTTACACTTTCATGTAATCAAAAGAACTGGAAGATAACCGCCCTTTTGAAATGGTACTGCTGGGTCTGTTTTCCTGTAAGCCTTTGAGCTGTCGCACTTAGGAAGGCACTGGCCAGCGGGACGTTATTAGAAAAGAGGTGATAGAAAAGAGAGCACCTGTTGTGTACCAGGTGCTGATTCATGACAAAACTTAGATGTGTGCACTGCTCTCAAGGAGCCTTATTGGAGATGTGAGATGGGTATTTATGAAAAAGTCAAATGGTAGAACTAAGAACAAATAAACTGCTTAGTAAGCAAGAAACGGTGCCTCTGAATCTTTTCTACTAATCATTCCTTAATACTGCATTTGTTTTGTTCAGTCACTAAGTTGCGTCTGACTTTGCAACCCTATGGACTACAGCATGCCAGGCTCCCCTGTCCATCTCTCAGAGTTTGCTCGGATTCATGTCCATTGAATCAGCAATGTTATCTAACCATCTCATTCTCTACAAGCCCCTACTTCAATCTTTCAGGATCAGGGTCTTTTCCAATGAGTCAGCTCTTCGCATCAGGTGGCCAAAGTATTGGAGCTTCAGCATCAGTCCTTCCAAGGAACTTTCAGGGTTGATTTCCTTTAGGATTGACCAGTTTGATCTTGCTGTCCAAGGGACTCAAGAGTCTTCTCCAACACCACAGTTTGAAAGAATCAATTCTTCGGTGTTCAGCCTTGTTTATAGTCCAACTCACATCTGTATAGGACTACTGGAAAACCCATAGCTTTGACTATATGGACCTTTGTTGGCAAAGTGATGTCTCTACTTTTTAATACACTAGGTTTGTCATAGATTTCCTTCCATGGAGCAAGTGCCTTTTAATTTCATGGCTGCTGTCACTGTCCACAGTGATTTTGGAGCCCGAGAAAATAAAACTTGTCACTGTTTACATTTTTTCCCCATCTTATTTGCCTTGAACTATTGGGACTAGATGCCATGATATTCATTTTTTGAACATTGAGTTTTAAGCCAGCTTTTTCACTCTCTTTCACCCTTATCAAGAGACTAGTTCCTCTTCACTTTGTGCCATTAGAGTGGTATCATCTGCATATCTGAGGTTGCTGATATTTCTCCTGGCAATCTTGATTCCAGCTTGAGCCTGGCATTTCCCATGATGTACACTGCATATAACTTAAATAAGCAGGGTGACAATACACAGCCTTGTCATACTACTTTCCCAATTTGGAACCAGTCAGTTGTTCATGTCTGGTTCTGTCGTTTCTTGATCTGCATACAGTTTTCTTAGGAGACAGGTAAGGTGATCTGGCATTCCCATCTCGAGGAATTTTCCACAGTTTGCTGTGATCCACAAAGGCTTTAGTGTTGTTCATGAAGCAGAGTAGATGTTTTTCTGGAATTCCCTTGCTTTCTGTATGATCCAACAAATGTTGGCAATTTGATCTCTGATTCCTATGCCTTTTCTGAATCCAGCTTATATATCTGGAAGTTCTCGATTCCAGAAGCTCCAACGGACTCCTGAGGCCTAGCTTGAAGGATTTTGAGCATAACCTCACTGGCATGTGAAATGAGCACAGTTGTACAGTAGTCTGAACATTCTTTGGCACCGCCCTTTAAGGTTGGAATGAAAACTGACCTCTTCCAGTCCTGTGGCCACTGCTGAGTTTTCCACATTTGCTGACTAATACTGCATAGACGTGGCTTTGAATGCATGCCCGTTGGAGCTTGTTTCTTGAGGCAAAAGTGTCTGAGAGAGAATAACAAAACTATGTAACTAGGTTTTTTTGGCCGTGCCATGTGACTTGGGGGATCGTGGTTCCGCAGTCACCGGTGCCCTCAGCAGTGAAAGCATGGCGTCCTAACCGCTGAACTGCCAGGGAATTCCCTTGATTTTCTTGTAAAATTAATACAAGGCCTGCCATTGAATCTGAATTTCTATTAAGTTCTTTTACCACCAACCTTACCACCTACCCCCAGTATGAAATGACATGGTTCATTTCATTCCTAAATTTAGGTTTAAATGAGGCCCTCATTCCCCAAGATGGGGAGTCATTACTTGGTTGCACAAAAGGATGTCTTAATATGCCTGAGATGACAGGAATAAGTTGCAGGCTCACTCATTGGAAATGAATATTTATCAGTTATATCTTACCTGTAGGGGAGAAACCTGAGAGGGAAGTTAAGTAACTTCTAAGGCCCCACATTAAAGATGTGGGAATGCTGTGACATCCCTGGTGGCTCAGTGGTAAGGAATCCGCCTACCATCCCTGGTCGAGGAAGATCCCAATGCCTCGGAGCAACTAAGCTTCTGTGACACATCTATTGAGCCTGTGCTCTAGAGCCCGGGAGCCACAGCTAACTGAAGCCCACAGACCCTAGAGCCTGTGCTCCACAACAGGAGAAGCCACCACAGTGAGAAGCCCACACGTCACAACTAGATAAAAGTCCGTGCAGCAACGAGGACCCAGCACAGCCAAAAATTTTAAAAGTTAGTTTAAAAAAAATCCACCTTCCATGCATGGGACACGGGTTCAATCCGTAGTGGGGGAACTAAGATCCCACACGCTATGGAGCAATTAAGCCTGAGTGCTTCAGAGCCCACGAGCCACAGGCGCACAAGCCACAGCTAGAGAATCTGTGCCACAACGAAGATCCCACTACCCACAACTAAGACCCAATGCAGCCAAAAAAAAAAGATGTGGGAATCTGAAATACTGAGATCAATACACAGGGACTTCCCTGGTGGTCGAGTGGCTAAGACTCCAAGCTCCCAGTGCAGGAGGCCCAGGTTCGATCCCTGGTCAGGCAGGGAACTAGATTCCCTATGCCACAAACTAACAGTTTGCATGCTGCAACTAAAAACAACAACAACAAAAAAAAACAGGTTTAGAGAATGTATTCTCTGCTGCTGCTGCTGCTAAGTCGCTTCAGTCCTGTCCAACTCTGTGCGACCCCATAGATGGCTGGCGGCAAAAAAATAATCTTAAGAATGTCAACCTATTAATAGTTTCAGCTTTAGGTAATACTGTAGGTCTGTGTGATCCAATTGGGTTTTTATGAAGTTACTACAGTTGCTAAAGAGGAAAAAATACAATGTAATAACCAAAGTGCTCATTCAAGAGTACATAATCAGTATTTGTAAATCTTCTCTTAGATTTTGGACCATAAAGAAATCATGTCTACTGCTGAAAGTGATCCTGGCTCACCAAAAAGGAGGCCAGGAGTGATTAGACAGGTACCACAGAGTTCGAGTAGAATTTTAGAACAAAGTAGAAGAGCCTTTTAGAACTGGGCCACTTCCTTCATCTGGTACCAGGACCCTGAGGCCTATGAGGTTTAGTTGGTTTTCTATAATCAGACTTAAGAGTCTATATACTTGCTCTCAAAACGCCATCTGGTCGAGTGTATACTTTATATGTATTCGAAAGAAACTGGAATTCAGCTTGGGGGATAACATAATGTGGTGGGGTAGGGAGGAATCTGTCCATTCTCACAGGGCTGGTATCAAAATTAAGTGACATAAGGGGACCTGCCTTGTGATCCAGTGGATAAGACTCTACACTCCCAATGTAGAGGGCCAGGGTTTGTTCCCTAGTCAGGGAACTAGATCCCACATGCCTGAACTATTATATGTGTTTACATGCTGCAGTGAAGATCCTGCCTGCCACAATTAAGACCCAGTGCAGCCAAATATTTTTTTAAATTGTATAATAAATACTTGGCACTACTGAAAAAAAAGTGGTTTCTAAGTTTTTTCCCCCGCAAGAGGTGAAATTCATGTGACAAAATGGGCTGTTAACCATTTTAAAGCTGATGGTGCAGTGGCATTTAGCACACTCACAAAGTTGTGCAACCATCACTTGTAACTGGTTCCAAGACATTTCTCTCACCCTTCAAGGAAACTCCTGATCCACCAGTAGTTTCTCCCACTCCTCCTCCCTAGTCTCCTGACAACCACTCATCTGCTTCCTGTCTTCACTTATCAATTCTGGTCGGCTTCTTAAGTAAGCATTCGTGTTTTTGAGGTTCTTCCCTGTTGCAGCCAGTATCAGTAGTTCATTTCTTTATATGGCTGAATATCCCATTGTAAGGACACACCACATTTATTTATCCAGTTGTAGTATATATATATGATGAGATATTCAGTCATATAAGGGGATGAAGCATTCATTTATTCAGCTGGCTCCCCAGGTGGCCAGAATCCGCCTGACAATGCAGGACACACAAGTTCAATCCCTGGGTCAGGAAGATCCCTGGAGGAGGAAACGGCAGCCCACTCCAGTATTCTTGCCTGGAAAATTACATGGATAGAGAAGCTTGGGGTTGCAAAGAGCTGGACGTGACTGAGAGACTGAGTAGGTACACCGCATGTCATGTGGGATCTTAGTTACCTAATGAGGGGTTAAACCCATGCCCCCTGCATTGGAAGCATGGAGTCTTAATGATTGGACTGCCAGGGAAATCAATTGAGTACCTTTTTTGAGGGAGGGGGCTTTGCGGGGTCTTTGTTGGGGAAATTGGGGGCTTCTCGAGTTGTGGAGCACAGGATCTAGAGCACGCAGGCTCAGCAGTTGAGGCACATGGGTTTCTCTCTAGTTGTGATGTGCACATGTGGCATCTTAGTTCACCTCCAGGGATGGAACCTGAGTCCCCGCATTGGAAGGCTGATTCTTAACCACTGGACCACCAGGGAAGTCTCTGAGTACCTATTTTCAATTTTGCAGGGTATATACCTAGCACAGAAATTACTGTATCATATGGTAATTCTTATGTTTAAAATTTTGAGGACCCACCAAATTTTTTCATAGCAGCTGTACCATTTTCCATTCCAATCAGCAATTTGCAAGGGTTCCACTTTCTCTACATCCTTCAGTTCACTTCAGTCACTCAGTCATGTCTGACTCTTTGTGACCCCATGGACTGCAGTATGCCAGGCTTCCCTGTCCATCACCAACTCCCAGAGTTTACACAAACTCATGTCCATTGAGTCAGTGATACCATCCAAACATCTCATCCTCTGCCGTCCTTCTCCTCCCACCTTCAATCTATCCCAGCATCAGGGTCTTTTCAAATGAGTCAGTTCTTCACATCAGGTGGCCAAAGTATAGATTGGAGCTTCAGCTTCAGCATCAGTCCCTCCAATGAATATTCAGGGCTGATTTCCTTTAGGATTGACTGGTTGGATCTCCTTGCAGTCCAAGGGACTCTCAAGAGTCTTCTCCGACACAGTTCAAAAGCATCAATTCTTCAGCGCTCAGCTTTCTTTATAGTCCAGCTCTTACAACCATATATGACCACTGGAAAAACCGTAACTTTTGAAGTGGTATCTGTCTCACTGTGAGGTTTTTTTTTTTTTTTTTTTTTTTTGATGACACTGTATGGCATATGGGATCTTAGTTCCCTGACCAGGGATTGAACCTGGGCCCATGGCAGTGAAAGCATGGTGTCCTAACCACTGGATTGCCAGGGAACTCTTTTACTGTGGTTTTGACCTACATTTTCCTAATGACAAATGATGTTGGGCACCCTTCCATGGGTTTTTGGTCCAGTCCAATTTATCTTTTTTTCTCTGTTGCTTGTACTTTGGGTGTGATAGGTAAGAAATCATTGCCAATTCCAAGGCTGTGAAGATTTACCCCTATGTTTTCTTCTAAGAGTTTTATGGTTTTAGCCCTTACATTTAAGTCTATGATGTATTTTAAGTTAATTTTTGTATATGGTAGGAGGTAGTCTTGCTGATGCTGCTGATAAGTTGCTTCAGTCATATCCGACTCTGTGCGACCCCATAGACGGCAGCCCACCAGGCTCCCCCATCCCTGGGATTCTCCAGGCAAGAACACTGGAGTGGGTTGCCATTTCCTTCTCCAATGCATCAAAGTGAAGTTGCTCAGTCGTGTCCGACTCCTAGCGACCCCATGGACTGTAGCCTACTAGGCTCCTCTGTCCATGAGATTTTCCAGGCAAGAGTACTGGAGTGGGTCGCCATTGCCTTCTGAAGGAGGTAGTCCTACCATATACAAAAATTCTATTCCATGTGATATCCAGTTTTCTCAACACCATTTGTTAGAGAAAGATCATTCATCTTTCCCCATTGAATGATCTTGGACACAGTTGTCAAAAACAAGTTGACCATAGCTTTATGGATTGATTTCTGTACTCTGTATTTTTTTGCTCTTTATATCTACCCTCATGCCAATACCATTAAGTAGATTTATAGTAAGATTTGGAATTAGGAAATGTGAATCTTTCAATGTTCTTCCCCTTTTTCAAGATTGTTTTGGTTATTCTGCATGTGAAGTCGCTTCAGTTCAGCCCAGTTCAGTCGCTCAGTCGTGTCCGACTCTTTGTGACCCCATGAATCGCAACACGCCAGGCCTCCTTGTCCATCACCAACTCCTGGAGTTCACTCAGACTCACGTCCATCAAGTCAATGATGCCATCCAGCCATCTCATCCTCTGTCGTCCCCTTCTCCTCCTGCCCCCAATCCCTCCCAGCATCAGAGGCTTTTCCAATGAGTCAACTCTTCGCATGAGGTGGCCAAAGTACTGGAGTTTCAGCTTTAGCATCATTCCTTCCAAAGAAATCCCAGGGCTGATCTCCTTCAGAATGGACTGGTTGGATCTCCTTGCAGTCCAAAGGACTCTCAAGAGTCTTCTCCAACACCACAGTTCAAAAGCATCAATTCTTCGGCGCTCAGCTTTCTTCACAGTCCAACTCTCACATCCATACATGACCACAGGAAAAACCATAGCCCTGACTAGACAGACCTTTGTTGGCAAAGTAATGTCTCTACTTTTCAATATGCTATCTAGGTTGGACATAACTTTCTTTCCAAGGAGTAAGCGTCTTTTAATTTCATGGCTGCAGTCACCATCTGCAGTGATTTTGGAGCCCCCCAAAATAAAGTCTGACACGGTTTCCACTGTTTCCCCATCTATTTCCCATGAAGTGATGGGACTGGATGCCATGATCTTCGTTTTCTGAATGTTGAGCTTTAAGCCAACTTTTTCACTCTCCACTTTCACTTTCATCAAGAGGCTTTTTAGTTCCTCTTCACTTTCTGCCATAAGGGTGGTGTCATCTGCATATCTGAGGTTATTGATATTTCTCCCGGCAATCTTGATTCCAGCTGGTGCTTCTTCCAGCCCAGTGTTTCTCATGATGTACTCTGCAGAGAAGTTAAATAAGCAGGGTGACAATATACAGCCTTGACGTACTCCTTTTCCTATTTGGAACCAGTCTGTTGTTCCATGTCCACTTCTAACTGTTGCTTCCTGACCTGCATACAGATTTCTCAAGAGGCAGGTCAGGTGGTCTGGTATTCCCATCTCTTTCAGAATTTTCCACAGTTTATTGTGATCCACACAGTCAAAGGCTTTGGCATAGTCAATAAAGCAGAAATGGATGTTTTTCTGGAACTCTCTTGCTTTTTCCATGATCCAGCGGATGCTGGCCATTTGATCTCTGGTTCCTCTGCCTTTTCTAAAACCAGCTTGAACATCAGGAAGTTCACGGTTCACATATTGCTGAAGCCTGGCTTGGAGAATTTTGAGCATTACTTTACTAGCATGTGAGATGAGTGCAATTGTGCGGTAGTTTGAGCATTCTTTGGCATTGCCTTTCTTTGGGATTGGAATGAAAACTGACCTTTTCCAGTCCTGTGGCCACTGCTGAGTTTTCCAGATTTGCTGGCATATTGAGTGCAGCACTTTCACAGCATCATCTTTCAGGATTTGGAATAGCTCAACTGGAATGCCATCACCTCCACCAGCTTTGTAGTGATGCTTTCTAAGGCCCACTTGACTTCACATTCCAGGATGTCTGGCTCTAGGTGAGTGATCACACCATCGTGATTATCTGGATCGTGAAGATCTTTTTTGTACAGTTCTTATGTGTATTCTTGCCACCTCTTCTTAATATCTTCTGCTTCTGTTAGGTCCATACCATTTCTGTCCTTTATCGAGCCCATCTTTGCATGAAATGTTCCATTGGTGTCTCTAATTTTCTTGAAGAGATCTCTAGTGTTTCCCATTCTGTTGTTTTCCTCTATTTCTTTGCATTGATCACTGAGGAAGGCTTTCTTATCTCTTCTTGCTACTCTTTGGAACTCTGCATTCAGATGCTTGTATCTTTTCTTTTCGTTTCTCTTCTTTTCACAGCTATTTGTAAGGCCTCCCCAGATAGCCATTTTGCTTTTTTGCATTTCTTTTCCATGGGGATGGTCTTGATCCCTGTCTCCTGTACTATGTCACAAACCTCATTCCATAGTTCATCAGGCACTCTATCTATCAGATGTAGTCCCTTAAATCTATTTCTCACTTCCACGGTATAATCATAAAGTCATTTTAGGTCATACCTGAATGGTCTAGTGGTTTTCCCTACTTTCTTCAATTTCAGTCTGAATTTGGTAATAAGGAGTTCATGATCTGAGCCACAGTCAGCTCCTGGTCTTGTTTTTGTTGACTGTATAGAGATTCTCCATCTTTGGCTGCAAAGAATATAATCAATCTGATTTCGGTGATGTCCATGTGTAGAGTCTTCTCTTGTGTTGTTGGAAGAGGGTGTTAACTTTAGGGTTATCTTATTTTCTAAACATAAGTCAATGATACTCTGGCAGCAATTACACTGAATCTGTAGACCAATTTGGAGATTACTGTCATCTGTAAAAGATTAAGTTTTCCAACTCATGATTATGGATGTCTTTCCACTATTTAGTTCTTCTTTAACTTCTTTAAGCAGTATTCTGTAGTTTCCAATGTATAACTTCTGCACTTACTTTGTCAAATGTATTCCTAAGTATTCTTTTGGTGCAACTGTAAATGGAATTGTTTTCTTTCTCTTTTAGCTGCACTGCACAGCTTGTGGGATTTTAGTTCCCCAACCATGAATCAAACCCAGGCATGGATCAAACCTCAGCAGTGACAGCAGAGTGCTAACCACTGGTCCACCAGAGAATTCGCAATACATTTTTTTTTTATAAAGTTACTTATATTCTTAGTAATTTCTCCTTACTGTGAATTGCATTAAGTTTATGTGGACGACCATGTGTCTAGGTTCCTGCAAGTACTCCTAATTCCAGCCAATCCATTTAAGCTGGATTCTTTAAATAAAGAACATAAAGTATACAGCAGCTTCTTTATGAGTAAGGTCAACACATTGACTGCTGAATGCCTGCAGGGCCAAGGCATTGTGGATGCATGCATCAACTCTTTGTTCAGTAACCTGCCCACAGATACAAACTCAGGACAGATCCTCAACTTGCCCCATGGGAAATGCTTGGATATTTTAGCCTCTTAGATGCCTACAAAGATTTGGGAGCATTTCTCTAAAGAGGAGTGAAGACAGACAGGTCACAAATGTATCATAGATTTCCCTTATTTGCTGCCTTGAAATTATCTTAGGAAAAATTCCTCTTTAGAGATAACCCCCAAGGGTCAATGACTGACTAACTTCAGGGTAACAGAATGTGTGAACTGTTTACTACAATAGTCCCCAGAAGGAAAACTCTAGCCTCCTTAGAGACGTAAGTTCCTAACTCATTCCCGTTGGGAGAGAACTTAAAGATAATACTGTTTGTCTCAAAAGAACTAAGACCACAGCAATATCCCCCAGTGACTGAAATACACTTTGTCTAGTTTAACAATGCAAAACCAGGGCAACTAAAGGGGATATTTTGGGAGAAGGAAGAATTTGCTTGCCACACCATTCATCAACCCCACGAAGGCTGAAACATGTCTTCCCTAGGGGAAAGGGTATTTGGTCCCAGGATGTGTTATTAGTTATCTACTGCCGCATAACAAACTACTCCAAAATTTACTGTTAAAAAATTAAAGCACACTTAGCATTTTATAATTTCTGGAAGTCAGATGTCACTTAGTTGGGTCCTCTGGTTGGAATTACAGGATTGTAATCAAAGTGTTGGCCTAGGCTGTGGTTTCTTCTGAAGGTTTGACTATGGATCTACTTTCAAGGGTACTGATGTGTTTGCTGGCAGAACTAAGTTCCTTGCAGCTGTTAGACTGACGGCTTTAGTCCAGTGCTGGCATTGACCAGATGCTACCCTCAGTCCCTTGCCACATGGGCCTCTCCTACATGGCAGCTTGCTTTGTCAAAAAAGTTGAAGCCGAAAAGGCAAAAAAGAGTCCAGCTGGAAAGTCAGTCTTTTGTAACCTAATCATGAAACAGATACCCTATTGCTTTTGCCATAATTTTTTTGTCATCAACAAGTCAACAGACCACACTCAAGGGGAGGAGTTTAGATATTGGTAATCTTTGGGGGCCATTTTTGAAAGCCGGCTACCAGACAATACTAGTATAAATCTAGATACAGATGCTCTTTTCTTTTTTGGCTGCACTGCTCAGCATGGGGGATGTTAGTTTTATGGCCAGGAATCGAACCTGTGCCCCCTACATTGGGAGCACAGAGTCTTAACCATTGGAATGCTGGAGAAGTCCCCAGATGCAAGAACCTGCTTCATCAGCGCATTTGTCTTGAAGATGAAAGAAGCAAAAGAGATGTAAGCTTTCAGTCCTGATATGTACTTACTCCAGTTAGAGCATTCCAACATGGTGAAGTCCTTGCTGAAATAAATGGTCAGGTATCCTTCACCAAAATAGGCTGGCTGCAATTACAGTGAAGATCTGTCAAGAAACCTTTTCTGCTCAGCAAATGCTGAAGAGAATTTTTGAGCAGTTGGGGCAATTTTACTTGACTCGTCTTTCATTTTGATGCCATGATGATTCCAGAAGGGCTTGAATCCCTGTGACCACCAGTAGCTCATGACAAAAATTTTACTTCCTGGCCATATATTCAGAAGTTTGTTCATGTCAACTTCATCATTACCTTTTTCTGTTCAGTTCTCTTCACTTAGGCACAGTTTTCTTTGTTTATATAATTTATTCTTTTCTTTCCTTAAAAAATGAATATATGAAACAAATATGTATAAAACATTGACTGAATAATTACAAAGTAAATGCATAATAAAGAAGCAAAATACTTTCCAGCCATGTAAGATGAAAAAGACCCCTGTACAACACTGTGCTTATACTTAATGTACGATACATGTAACAATTTAAAAGGGTAGATGTAATTTTTTTACCCACCCCCCCTCCCAACACACACAAGTGAATCAATAGGGCCATGCGAGGTTTTCGATCTAAAAAGTTTTAAAGGAAAAGAAATAGAATACTGCTATACCTAAGAAATCAGTTACCAACCCCATTCTCTTCATCCCTTCCTGATCACCCTGTCAAGTAACCAGTGGTAATTACCTGCTTGTTTTTTATAGTTCCCACACTCCACTGGTTCTTTCCCAGAACACATCCAAATCAAGGAAAGAAGCAGCAGTCCTCCTATCTCCACAGGACTTTGTGATGCTGGATCTCAGGTTCAGAGCTTCTCAGGTGACAGGAAATTGTATAATTTCCCTAAAAATCTCCACATATTTTTATCTGTTTTAGAAATCAGCATAGAAATGGAATCATTACATATGCCTTGCTTCTTTGGTTTTCCTCTGTGCTATTGTGAGTTTCATCTGTGCTATTGTGTGTGGCTGTGATTTGTTCATTTTCATTATACTACATTCTACCAGGCAGACATTTGGGTTGTTTTCAGTGTGGGCTCTAAGGACTATGCTGAACTTTCTTAAGTACGTCACTGAGAGTTTCCATGGATTGGAATTAGTGGGCCATGGAGTGTACAGAGCTTCAACTTCACCAAACAAGGCCAAATGTATTCTAAAATGATTGAACCACGCAATGAGCAGTATATAAGAGCTCCTACTATCATTCCTTTGACTTCCAGACTCCTTCCTCTTGAATACTTTTATCCCATGTGTAATACTTGCATTTTCTTTCCACTTTGAAATTTAAAGAAAAAAAAATCACTTCCTTTTCAAAATTGCAATTGTATGGTTTGTCACACTAGGTCTTTCAGCACTCTCATTAAGTGTTATAGTGAATGATATTTGTAAATACTTTGAAACTAAGCAACAACAGCAAATAAACATGAACAAAATAGCAGAAACCAAAATGACCCTTAGAGCCACCTTGTACCTCTTTGTGGCTGACAGAATTATAGTGCTTTATTCTGAAACTTATTTTTGTTCTTAGCTAGCTTTTGAGTTAAAAAATTGGCAAGCATAATGGTTGACGAGTGTGTCGTTATAGGTTTGTCAATACCCATAGGACGCACTGTGTCGTTCTACATTTGTCAATACCCATAAGACGCACAACACAAAAAGTGAACTCTAATGCAAACTATGAACTTTAGTTAATAATGTGTCACTATGGGCCCATCGACTCTAACCAGTGTACCACATTCTGCAAGATGGGGAAAGTGAAAGGTGTAAGGGAACTCTGTACTTTCTGCTCAATGTTAAATCTAAAACTGCTTTCCCAAAACTATTAATTAAACAAACAAACTGTAAGCAGAATAGCTTCTGTATAATGGTAAAGAAATTTCCATCTCTCTAAACTTGAGGTTCAAGAGCAGAGATCAGCAAATGTATGGGACAAATCTGGACTGCTGTCTGTTTTTCCAAGGCCTTCCAGCAAAGAATGATTTTCATATTTTTTCAATGGTTGGGGGAAAAAAAAAGAACAACATTTTGTGACTTTTGAAATTTACATGAAATCCTCATTTTAGTATCCATAAAGTTTTATTGGAACACATATTAATTATGGCTGCTTTTGTAGTACAATGGCAGAGCTACAGACTGGTTATGTTACAGAGATTGCATGGCCCACAAACCCTAAATATTTACTACCTGGCTCTTTATAGAAAACATTTATTGGGAGTACCCTGGCAGTCCAGTGGTTGGGACTCTGTCCTTTCATTGGGGGTTAGGAGGGGCACAGGTTTGATCCCTGGTAGGGGTCCCACAAAGCACACTAGGCGAGCAAAAAAAAAACAAAAAACACAACAACAAAGAGTTAATTCCTGGGTTAGAGAACGCAGCCTTCATGGAATCATGAGATCTGAGTTCTAACATGTAAACATGTGATCTTGGGTGAGACATTGCTCTCCTACAAGATTTTTGGACAAAGCTTTTGCGACTGCCTTCACAGCCTGTAAATTCTCTTAGGTTGGATTTGACTTCCAGTCATAGCCAAAAACCCTGTAGTAAGGCCCAGTAAATCAAGCTAGATATTATGGTTTTGTCTAAAATAAAGTGTAACAAAAGACTTTGTTATGTGACTTGCAAACTGGCAGTTCCAAATGCTTCCCAAAACATGTTTACAGCAACAACAATAAATTAAGTAGATAATGCAACTAGGCTACTATGGGGAAGATGAGCTTTAAATGGATATACTCTGTTTTGTCTTTTTTTTTCTTAAAAAAGGTTGTTACTCCATATTCATTTATCCCTGTGTACTTTCCTATTCTTTTTCCATTTCTCATCAGCTTCTGAAAATTGTCAGATATGTGACATTAGGAGCCAGAGATATTCACAAATTTCAATATTCTGTAATACAGTACTAGAATAAACCTTATTAATGAACCTGTTACAATTACCTTCTTTGTTGCTGGTACTTAATAGTTTGTTACTTCATGCTTTGTTAAAATAAAGGGCAAAAGTTAAGTCTTTACTTTGCCCAGGACCTATCATTAATTTATAATTGACCTTAGTGAAGAGTGAGCAAACCCCATCAGTCAGGTCAGTTCTCAGTCGTGTCCGATTCTTTGCGACCCCATGGACTGACTGCAGCATGCCAGGCTTCCCTGTCCATCACCAGTTCCTGGAGCTTGTTCAAACTCATGTCCATCGAGTCAATGATACCATTCAACCATATCTCATCCTCTGTCATCCCCTTCTCATGCCTTCAATCTTTCCCAGAATCAGAGTCTTTTCCAATGAGTCAATTCTTCGCATCAGGTGGCCAGAGTATTGGAGACTCAGCTTTAGCATCGTCCTTTCAATGAATAGTCAGGACTGATTTCCTTTAGGATGGACTGGTTGGATCAAGAGTCTTCTCCAACACCATAGTTCAAAAGCATCAATTCTTCGGTGCTCAGCTTTCTTTATAGTCCAACTCTCACATCCATACATGACTACTGGAAAAACCATAGCCTTGACTAGACGGACCTTTGTTGGCAAAGTAATGTCTCTGCTTTTTAATATGCTATCTAGGTTGGACTTCCCTGGTGGCTCTGATGGTAAAGCATCTGCCTACAATGCGGGAGACCTGGGTTCAATCCCTGGGTCGGGAAGATCTCCTGGAGAAGGAAATGGCAACCCACTCCAGTATTCTTGCCTGGAAAATCCCATGGATAGAAGAGCCTGGTAGGCTACAGTCCATGGGGTTGTAAAGAGTCAGACACAACTGAGTGACTTCACTTTCACTTTCAGGTTGGTCATAGCTTTTCTTCCAAGGAGCAAGCATCTTTTAATTTCATGGCTACAGTCACCATCTGCAGTGATTTTAGAGCCTGAGAAAATAAAGTCTGTCACTGTTTCCATTGATTCCCCAAATATTTTCCATGAAGTAATGGGACCGGATGCCATGATCTTAGTTTTTTGAATGTTGAGTTTTAAGCCAGCTTTTTCACTCTCCTCTTTCACTTTCATCAAGAGGCTCTTCAGTTCCTCTTCACTTTATGCCATAAGGGCGCTATCACCTGCATATCTGAGGTTATTGATATTTCTGTCTGTAATCTTGATTCCAGCTTGTGCTTCATCCAGCCCAGCATTTCTCATGATGTACTCTGCACATAAGTTAAATAAGCAGGGTGACAACATACAGCCTTGACGTACTCATTTCCCAATTTGGAACCAGTCTGTTGTTCCATGTCTAGTTCTAACTGTTGCTTCTTGACCTGCATACAGGTTTCTCAGGGGAGCAAACCCCATAAGAGAGACAAAACTATTTGACTGCTATCCTAGTGTATCAATATGTTCTGAAAGAAGGGGACATCAGGAATTTTTTTAAATTACCTAGACTTTTTAGAAGAACTGAGTTTGCTATTTTTAAAAGATGGGACTTAAAATGCTAAAAGTGATAATAAGGGCAAAAGGGGAAAAGAGGTTATGGCTCTCCATTTGAAAATTTTAACAGGATTACCACATTAAATTGTAAGCAACCTAAACCTAATCTCTTTGTTTTAGGGAGCTGGCTTGTAGTTTGGATTTTAAGGATGAGAATGAGGTCAGCTGGGGGCCAACTGCAGGGAGAGAGCCCTAGGCATAGGGTCTGATACCTTCCAGTCCTTAGATCCCAGTGGCTAGCGAGCCAGCCAAGAAAGATGCCACCCCAGCCTTGCTAACAGCCTCCTCTCCCACCTGTCTTCCCTCACCCCAGCGCCCCCATCGCAGCTCTCTCCCTTAACGTTCAAGCCCCATCCTACTCTAGCCTCCTCCAACACCCTTCAGCCTCCCCTGCAGCGCGGCCTCCCTCAGGCAGGTGTCTCTCCCGGCCTCTGTCATCAGTCTGTGGAGCCTATCCTCACTGTCTTCCCTCTCTTTGAGGGCCTGTCATCAATCCCTTTTTAAATTTTTGGACGTCTCCCTCTGTTTTCAGATGTTTTCCCTCAGGCTCAACTTTCAGCCTTCCCTCTGACTATTCCCTCCCTTAGTCCAAGGGATCCCCTTTCTCAGCCTGCAGGTCTCCTCGCTCTGTCTGAAGTGTTTCCTCTCCGTCTTCGGGATCCCAACTCTCGGTCGGTGAGGTCCCCTCTCAGTCTGAGGTGTATCCTTTTCGGTCTTCGGGGTCCCCTCACAGTCTGGGGGGGGTCCCCTCTAGGTCTGAAGTATCTCCCCTCTCGGTCTGCGAGGTCCTCTCTCCCGGTCTGAGATTTCTCCTCCCTCGTTCTGCGGGGCTCCTTCCCTCCGACGAAGCGGTCCCCTACCTCAGGTGTGCAAAATCTCTTGTCAGCCCTCACCCTTGGTCTGGGGTGGGGTGTGTGGGGGGGCGGATCTCATCTCTCCGCGGGCCGCGAGCACCTGCTTTCCCCACTCACCGCCCAGCCACCAGCTCGCTTAAGCTCGCTCCCGCGGGTCACGGTTTGGGGCGCGCACGCCGGGCGGCGGCAGCGCGTGACCGCGCCCGTAGCGTGCGCGGTGACGTCAGTGCGCTGGCGGCGGCGGCGGCGGCGGCGGCAGCGGCGGCACGGCTGTTTGTTCTGCTCTCCCGCAGCCAAGGAGCCGAAGCGGGGGCTGCGGCGGCGGCGGCGGCGGCTGCCGGCAGTGCCCGCGGCCGAGCTGGGCCTGTGAGCGCGGCGGAGCGGCGGGCGGGCCCCGGCGCCGCGCAGGCAGCCCGAAGAGGAGGGGGCGGCGGCGGGCGGCCGGCGGGGGCGGCGTGCGGCCTAGCGTCTCAGGTGAGGACCGGTGCCCTTCGGGGCAGCAGACGGCGCGGGGCAGCCTTCTGGGGCCCGCGGCGCGGTCCGCGTAACCTGCATTGCGTAATGGAGCTGGTGCGCCAGGAGCTACGCCATCGGCGCGGCGCGGCGCGGGGGCGGGGAGGCCGGGGCGACGCGGGCTCCGGCCTGCGGGCCTCCCGCGTCCCCGCGCCGCTCGCGCCGGGCTAGGGCCGCTTGCGCCGTTGGCGTCGGGGCGGCAGGGAGGCTCGCGAGCGCCCCGCCGTTGGCGCCACCGCACCCCGGCTCTGGCTGGGCGGCCGGGCAGGGGCGCGGGCGGGGGGCGCGGGCGCAGCGGCGGGGCGGGTGGCCGGGGGCGGGCAGGGGGCGGGCCGAGGCGCCCGGCACTTCCTGTCGCCGCCATTTTGTCAAGTGAGGAGGAGGAGGAGGAGGAGGAGGAGGAAGCGGCCGCCGCGGAGTCCGCGGTGCGCCAGGCCCGGGTAAGTCCGGGCCCGGCGTGGTGGTCACGAGCGCTGCTGTTTCCGGCCGCGGTCCCCGGGGCGGCCTCGGCCCCGGTGTTCACGTGGGGCGGCCCGACGCGCCCTCCCTCTGGAGCTTTGGTCCTCTGGCTCAGGCCGGGGCAGCGCGCCCCCGCCCTCATTTCCTCACCTTCCGGACTGTCCCCCGGAGCTCTGCGGAGAACGGAGCTGGTCCCCAGGTGGAGGGAGGAGGCTGCCGCCGTACACCTACCCGGAGAGAGGCCGTTGGGGGCGGGAGCCGTGCTCCGAGGGGCGAGCCTGGCCCCCTTTACCCACCCACTCCCGGCCCAGCAGCCCCTCACTGGGTGCTTTGTTTTGCTCGGTCGGTGCTTGCTGGCGTCCTTGCCACCGTCTCGTCTATTTGCAGTATTGTGCGTGGTGGTGGTTTGGGGTGGGGATATGGGGGAGTTGTGATTCAGCGAAATAAAATGACCCTCCCCTCCAAAACGGAAATAGCACAACTTCTCCCGACTGAGATACCCGTAAGGCCCAGGCTTGGATGAGGATGGGAAATCCCACTCTGGTGTAGTGGACTGTACAGATACTTGTGTTCAGGCCTGTGGATGAGTCATGTGCTTTTACTGTGTGGCTGACCTCTCTTTTACTCAGGATCACGCATTGTATTTTGAAGTGTTATTTTTGTTTACTCATTTAACGTTTTGTGCAACCTGGTCCTATGTATGGTCTTAGCCCTTGGGTTACTTTTTATGTGTGTGCTGGATGCAAGAAGTAACCTCTTGGAGTCTGCGCCTCATGAGAATTAAAGTGCCTTTGCTTACCTTCAAGAGGGTTTTCCCTGCCCGTTGTTTACAAAGACCATCAGAGTACCTCTAAGCCAGTGGCTCTTCGGTGCTGTACTAATGTTTGGGAGATTTCTATGAATGGGACTGTCAGGTTCCTTAAATTGTTGGTTCTTGGGATTTAGTTCTTGGAGGTTGTAAAGAAAGGAATTCCCAGTAGGATTTATGAGTATGTTACCAGTTTCAAGAAGTTTTTGGATGGCACAGTCTGTTTTATGACCTTGCCATTAATATGGTAAAACATTACTTTCTGTTGAATTTGGATGGGGTTTATCTTTCCACCAAGGTTTTAGGTAACTGAACTGTTCTCCCCCCAGTCTTCAACCTGGGAAAGATAAACTTCTCCGATGATTCCCTCAACCAAATCGAGAAAAATGTGATCTGAAACAAATGCATTGCTCCCTGTTACCTGCCATACCCACTTAACCTTAGTAGGAAACAGTATTTAAGGGCTCAAGCTGTGGAGTGAGTCTCTTAAGGTGGTTTTAGTTTGTCTTATCTGAGGACGTGAACCCTCATGTGTGCATCTTGCTAGAATTCAGCCCCAACCAAATTGCTGAAGATAAGAAATTTTGCCAACAGATGAAAGTTAGAACGCAAAAGTGACTGCATTTTAAGGATGGGTTGGCTGTTTGAGGTGTCTTTAAGGCTACTCTTCCTGGTTGAGAGGGTGATGAGAAAAAAATATTACTTAAGAAGTGCAAGAGAATCATTGGCCACTTTGTAAAATTTCCACTAAATTATTGAATTGTTTAATGGAATTTAGACTTTGTTTCCAAAAGTTACCCTTTTGAGCCAGTTGTTGTGATCTTTGAACTAAATTGCACTTTTGCTTTTGGAGGTGGAGGGGATGCAATATTTTCGTATTACACAATTCAGGTTATTGAATGACTTGAGATTATGAATTTTAGAGGGAGATTGGAGTCTTTTTATTTAAATTTTCAGTAAAAACCATTTGGTATCAATGATTTGAAAACCTTGGGCTGTTAAATCTGCTCTGAGAGCCCACTGTTGTCTGTATCAATAGACGTTGTCTATATCAACGCTTCAAATTCTGATTTTGAATAAAATTGTAAGTTAGACACGTTTGTCTTTATGTTCCAGGCACATCTGTAAAACGGGGGGAAAAGGGCTTGTCATTGAAAACTGCTGCTGATGTTTAATAAATCTTTGTGATTTTTAGTGTTTAGAAAAGACTGAACATTTGCAAGGTGAGAATTGGGATTCTTTGCTGATGCTGACATTTAATTCATAAGACATGAGTTTGTTAAAAATAAATAAAATTTCTTTAAATTATACTTTAAAAACAAAACAAAACTGGAATGTGAGTTCTATGAGGGCAGGGTTTTGTTTGCCAGTCTTTGCCTATTTTTATTCTTTAGTGTATCCTCAGCACCTTTGAAGAGCAGCTGTAATATTCTTTGAGTGAATAAACTGGAGAGAAATTGAAGAAGAATTTGGTATGCCCATAATAACATGCAAATAATTTTTCTTAAATCAATAAAATATTAACAGTGGGCATAATTAGTAGTGACTTTCGGGGAATGTGAATTTTAACTAAGGTAACGTTAAGGTCTCTAATTGTGGTAAACTTATTAATAGTCGAAGCAGCATGGCATGCAGTTGCCTCTGTGCCCTGTCTACGGTACATTTCCCGCTTTGCACTTTGAAATGTGGTGAGTGGGTTTGGGTTGTGGTTCAGTCCTGACCTGGGAAAAGTATTTTAAGAGGGAGATGAAGTGGGTAATGTTAAGTATAGGTAGCATTTCTTAATGTGAATCTCATTTTGTCAGTAAAAAAAAATTTTTTTTAAAAAGCATCGAGCCCTGATTTCACGTGATTGACCAGTCTATTTCATCAATGATTTTTTGAGCTTCTACTATATATAAAGGAAGACAAAAAGATATTTGTACGATGATTTCTTTATGGCTTATATAAGTTTAATGTATCTACCCCCAAACATTTATTGAATATAAACTATGTATATTTTGAACATTATACTATTGTAAAATCTTACTGTTTTGTTTTTTGTCATTTTGTAATAGCTTTATTGAGATATAATTCACAAATGATAGTTCACCAATTTACAGCGTACAATTCAGTGGTTTTTTAGTATATTCAGAATGGTGCAGCCACCACCACAACCAATTTTAGAACATTTTCATCCCTCCAAAAAGAGATCCCTATTCATTAGCAGGCACTCTCCATCCCTTCGATCCATGGCAACTACTAATGTACTCTGTGTGTCTATAAATTTGCCTATTCTGGATATTTCAGGAATTGTACAATATGTATAACCTTTTGTGTCTGGCTTCTGTTACTTGGTGTAATGTTTTCAAGGTTTTACATGGTGCAGCAGGAATCAGTACTTCATTTCTTTTATGAGTGAATACTATTTCTTTATATGCATATGTCACATTTTATTTCTCTGTTCTTCAGTTGATGGGTATTTGGGTTTCCACTTTTTTGAACTATGGTGAATGGTGCTGCTCCAAACATTCACGTACAAATTTTTGTGCGGACATTTTGTATTAATTTCTGTTGGGTGGATAGCTAGGAGTGGAATTGCTAGGTCATGGTACTTAACCATGCTCAATGACTTTATTGCAGTGATTTTTCTAGTACTTTCATGAAGTGGTTAAAAAAGAAAAACCTTAATGGAATGTGGTGTAGCCATCTAAAAGAATGGGGAATGGAAGTACAAGGATGTCAGCGTGTTGACCTGTGGTACAGTCTGTATGGTTTGATCCCCATTTGATTTCTTAATTGTAATTGTTAAAGAACAGTGCGAAGTGCTGATGAGGCACAGAGAACAGTCTGGAAGATGCACTCCAGACTTGTGCCGTTGCTGTAAAGTGTTTAAAAACACTTAGGGTTGTTTTTTTTACCCCCAGTCCAAACAGGCTACAACTGATTAAACTTGATTAAACTGCATCCACGTCTCCCAGTGTAAATCATGGGATGTATTCCATTCTAAAGAAATAGATGGAGAGTGAGTTCAGTCTCAAAGTTAGGGCAAAGCAGCCATCTGTCCATCTGTCCTGTAATAGCACTGGTTGGTCCACATCATCTGCAAAAGAGATTGTAAGGGTATTTTGTGCTTAACTTTTCAAAAAATATTACACTGTGAACATTTCCAAAATGCTCTATTTTAAGTGGGTATCTAAAATTCTGTTATGTGAACATACCATAATTCTGCTGTTTCTGGTCATGATTTTCAAGTTTTCCCCTTTTTTCATATCTAGAAATGAAATTACCAGACCAGAGGGGGTGTGTTTTTGGAAACTTGGTACAATTTAGTTTTCTGGAAAGGTTCTATGACTTTCCTTTTATCCAGTCAAACTTTACAGTGTTTTGTTTATAAGGATGAGGCTTTTAACAGTCCCCCAACCCCCAACAAATAGCAATTAGGTAAAACCCAAGTGTGGTCTTTGTGTTCTGTGAAGCGTTCTGAGAAGCAGAAGTGTCTCCGAGATCTTGCTCTTTGACCTTTCTTCTCTCCTGCCCAGAGTTGGACTTTGCTTCCTGAAATCAGGTCTCAGAATTCCTGACTCCGTGATAGAAGTCCAGTGTAATATGAATGCTCTGGGGAAGGCTTGCACAGCCTCTTGGCATCCAGTCCTGTCTCATTTTTGCTGACCTTCTCCAAGAACTGATACTGCCAGGGTGGCACTGTTAGACCCCAGTTTGAATCCGGGCCCTCTTGCCTGCTGTGTGACCTTCAGCCTGTCACTCAGCCTTCCCCAAACTTCACTTGTCCATCTTTCAGTTAAGGGTAAAGTGAGGTGGTGCTCTCTCAAGGTTATTTGCTGTCATTATCCAGGGTGAAGAATAGAAGTGGGGAGAGGTAGCCAGGTATTAGAAAGTGGAGCAGCTGAGGGTTTGGAAGATGTGCCAGCTGACATGCCTGGACACTGTGTCATCAGGTGACACCGAGATCAGCGAGGTGCCTTTCAGATCCCCCTCTGTGTTGTGTCTTCCTTTGAGTGAACTCTTGAGTAGAGCTCAGTGGGGGAGGTGATTTAAAGTGTGGATTGGGTTTTTTAAGTGAGGATTTGTCTTTAGCTTATAATGAGATTAAAAGTGGAGGGTAATGGGATTAATGGAAATTCAGCAAGCTCTGGGGGTGCCCACCCTGGGATATTGTTGGCTGCATAGTTTTGGAGAAATGATCCAGCTGGGGAAGGTGGTCCAGTGTATTCTCAGTCCTAAGATGAAACTTAACCATTTCCTTAAAACCTGGTTATGTGAACAATGGCAACAGTTGTCCAAAGTTGCTGGTCGAGGAAGTTTTTCCAAAGCACAACAAGCACAGCATCTTTGTATATCTTCCCTGCCTATTTTGACTCTAAAGTGTGTTGACATTTGGACTTGGTGAAAGGATTCTGGTCTCCAGGAAGGTTTGTATCACAAGTCAGGGACTTCTTGGAAAGGAGGCAGGCAGTTGTATGGTGGGCCAGGAAAGTGGAGTTCCTGGCTGGGAGGCTAAATCCTTGCTGATGGACTCTGGGCCTGTTGACCAGAAGAAAACCAGTCAATGCCAGTCACCTTTACTAGGGGCTGTCAGGATCCAGTTCCATGTGGAATGCGTTTTGTGTATGTGTGTGAAACCCAATTGAAGAGTCTATTTTTTTCAGAGATTGATCAGATACGAGCATTTAACTGAAAATTCAGAGCACCTAAATGAATATGCATTTCTTCTTTTTGATCTGTGACATACTTACAAATAAAGGCTTTTTAAAGGTCATTCTAGGTATAGGTTATTCTGTGATCTGTTCCTTGACAAGTGTTGGCCTGTTCTCAGTGTGGGAAGTTTCAGGATTTTGGGCTATGGCTAGCAGAGTTGGGCTTGGGTGGAGCTGCGTACTGAAAAGGGAGAACTGTGGAGTCCATGTTGGGGGATCAGTCCCAGCCCTACCTCCTTCTGACCTTGACCTCAGCCTCAGGCAAGTTACATTATCTCCCTACACCTCAGTTTCCTTATTGGTAAAATGGGGTCTGTATGTTTAAGCATTGACTGGGTAGACAAAAGATGGGGGTGCCTGGCATCTGGGTTGTATTAAGATGGGGAAGGGAAGGGGGTCTCTGACTTGTACTATATTTGTTTGGGGTGGGGGAGATAGCTGCTTTTGCTCTGCCGAAGGGGTTCAAGAATAGCTGAGCAGGCCTCACTGTGCCTGTGGTCACTTCTCTTGTCTTGGTGTGCGCTTAAGGCTGCAACTATTTGTTTCTAGTTGCTGTCACGCCAAGAGACACTGGCACATTGTGGAAGCACTGCCAGGAAGAGGTGTTGGGCTTGGTATTATGCAATCTCTAGAAACAGGAATTCATAGTTTCTGTGTCTTTGTGTGTGGCTAACATCCCCAGTTGTCATACCCCAGGCAGTAACACATACATGCCTACAGGCGAGTTGGCCTTTGAGATTATTTTGTGTAAAAGAGAGAGAGTAAGATAAATTGGGGGATTTTACACTTAAAACATTTCCCACTATGTTTGAGGAAACATACATTTCAGGTGAGCAAATTCTGAAGGTTGAAATCAGAGGACTGCATGGAGTGTGAACCTGCCAGTGCACGTTGTGCGAGCATGTGCTGGCGCCTCCACGCACAAGAGGGAGAGGAGGAAGGAGCTGGCCTGGACTCTGGATCTGCTGTGTGCCTGCCTTGGGCAAGTTGCATATCCTTCCAGGCCTCAGTTTCTCATATGTCCAGTTCAGCTCAGTTGTGTCCAACTCTTTGCGACCCCATGGACTGCAGCACGCCAGGCCTCCCTGTCCATCACCAACTCCCGGAGCTCACTCAAACCCATGTCCATTGAGTCAGTGATGCCATCCAGCCATCTCATCCTTTGTCGTCCCCTTCTCTCATCTTCAGTCTTTCCCGGCAAGAGGGTCTTGTCAAATGAATCAGTTCTTTGCATCAGGTGGCCAAAGTATTGGGTTTCAACTTCAGCATCACTCCTTCCAATGAATATTCAGGACTCATTTCCTTTAGGATGGACTGGTTGGATCTCCTTGCAGTCCAAGGGACACTCGAGTTTTCTCCAACACCACAGTTCAAAAGCATCAATTCTTTGGTGCTCAGCTTTCTTGATCGTCCAACTCTCACATCCATACATGAGTACTGGAAAAACCATAGCTCATATGTAAAAACAATACCTCATATGTAAAATGAGGTAATAGATTTGGGCTCCAGTGAACTTTGACCACAGTCTAGGTTTTAAGAGAAAGTAATTCTTGTTTCGGGTCTTGTTTTTCAAACTCTGGATTATGAAGTGAATTTAGTAGGTTGCAATCATTGTTTAAGGGGGGAGAAAAAGGAAATGTCAAAGGGTGTTACACATTCAAGGGTATTTCATAAAACCTTTGCTGTGATTCTGTGTATTGTGTACACGGCGAAATCTGTTTGCTATTGTGAATCTTTTCAGACTAGTATGAAATAGCCTTGTTTTAGATACCACTCATTGTTAACTGTGGGTACCCTGAATTTTTTTTCTTTCTTTTTTTGGTGGTTATTTTACAATCTATTTCTTTATCATTTGCCCAAGGTGATTGTCCTGGATATGCTTTCTAGTAGCATGTGAACTGCATTGATCTTTAGTTTCTTTTCTTCCTTGTGCTGTGCCTGCTAGAAGCTCTTCGGAGGGTAGAGTGGGATGGGGAAGTTGAGGAGGAAGCATGTGGGGAAGGCTGTCAGCAGATTGCAACAAGCAAAACAGTAAGTATGTAAAGAGTATTTTGTGTGTGTGTTGGGGGGGGGCAAGTTATTTTTGCTCTTGAAATAGTGTCCTCCCAACTTTTTAATCAAGCAAGATGTTAGTTCTAAAGGAAATGGCTATATTGGTTACTTACTTATGGTATCAATAACAAACATGAAACAAAAGGGGATTTGTTGAAACAAAATGGAATTTGCTGGTTGATGTAGTAGGTCTAGAGTGGACCTCAGGCACAGCTGAAATCAGGGACTCAAATAGGGACATCAGAGCTGTTTTTTATCTCTAATATCCTGACTTCAAGGTCAAGAATGATTCTTCCCCAGTAGTGCTCTGATGACAGAAGACACTGGCTTGGATCATTGCCCATCCCTGACCATGTTCAGAGTGGGAATGCCAAGCCACCTCACTCGAACATAACACATTGATTCATCTCTGCCCTCCACTTGCTCACCACCAGTGGTAACCCCAGCAGCATCTTGCTCCTCATTGTGAGCCATGCTAGATGGGATATTTTTCTTGAACAGTCTACATTTTATGTTTGAAGTAGAGTGTATCCCCTATCTTGAAGCAATAAATTTTGGATGGCTGAAGGGAAGTTAATTTTCCATACTTGGTAATAAAAACCAGAATTAGCTGCAATTAGCTTATAACGAGTTACTCAAGAAAAAGGATAAAGTGAAGATAGTTAAGGATGTGGGTATTCCAAATCCTTGGTCCAGAATTAAATGAAAGACATGATTTATACCAGGTTCAGGTACAGAGGAATTTGCTATGGGGACTCAGGGAGGAGTCAAGCCAAGTCTCAGTAGTCTCTTGGGTGGGCAAGAAGACTCCGGCCGCTGGTGATAGAGACTGATTTGATCAGTAAACAGCCCTCAGAAAGCACAGGGGTGAGATAGGCTTATAACATGGAAGGAAGTGCAGGGGAAGACTGGGTTAAGAGACCAGGTAGGTAAACATCAGCATATGCATTCATGAATGAAATTGTAATGGAGAATATTTCAGTAGACTGGATTCATCTTTGTCCACACAAAAACTACATTTGTAATTTTGCCATTTGTTAAGCTGTTTCTATACTTAAATTCTTGTAAAGTCTGCTGCTTGGCATTCCTCTAGTATTACAGAAAGCTTACTCAGATTTCCATAATCAAAAACAAGTGTTAAACATTGCTAGAGTAATCATCTTCCTACAGTTCTTTCTGTTGGATTTATTCAGTTCTTTAAGGAACTCAAAATAATTGAGGATCCAGTGGCCAAGGATAGATCAGCTCTGCTTCTCATTAGAGCATCAGTTCTTAACTTAAGGGGAGGTTGGAGGTCCCTTTGAAAAGGTGACAAAGCTGTGGATCCTTTCTCCAGAAAAATGCGTATGTGTGAACATTGAATAGTTAGGGGTAGAGGCATTTCTTAGAACCCTAGAGCCCATCCAAGAAGCATGTACTAAAATGAATTTCCTGGCGTTTACTTTGAGAATGAGAAATTATTATGTTATTAAATGACCCTTGATGATTTTGAAGACTTTTGTTTTTGCATGTATCCTGCTTTTCCAAACATTTGCAATTTTCATGACCCTAGGAAACAATGTGGAGCACCCATTTTGGTTTATTCTTGTGGAAAATCCTCCAGAGACTTTCTCAGAGCTGTCAACCTCTGTCAGCTTTGGTGCAGATCTGCCCAGGAGCCTTCTACACCCCTCTTTTTCAACTTGTTCTCTTTCTTGGGTATGAGGAATGTCTCAAAATGCCAGACTGGGCCTATTGCAGTGGCTGCAGATGAAGGAAGGTTTTTGTTCTAGGGCTCTTCGCTGAAGCAACTTCTGCTGTTCATAAAACTATTTTCCAGGATTTGGTGTTGGCTTGGAGGCTTTGCTGCAGAAGGTAATCCAGTGGCCTGCTAGCTAGCCTGATCATTTGGTCATCTGATCGTGCTGGATATGGATAGACTTAGAAAGACTCGTGGCTGTGTTCCCTTATGTGGCTTAGTGTTTGCTCTTAGCTGTGAGACCTTTTTTCCATGCTTGCATTTGAACCTTCAGACTGAGGGAGACAGAACTTGTGGGATGAGAAAATACCATTCTTCGGCGTGATATGTTTGTGCTTAGGGATTGAAGCATGCTGCACAGGTGGTGTGCATGAAACCATTCTTCTCTCTTCCAAATCCTTTGTCTGGTACAAGGAAGGGGAAATTCAGTGTTATTAACTTGAATAATTCATGCTTTGTAATTGGGGCAGAGTTGTCAAAGGATGGAAAATAACTTGTATTACTTCTAGGAATAGTGCATGTTTTAAAAATTCAGTGGAGTAAATTTTAAGATCTTAGTGACTTTCTTCAGTGATTTGTGAATGGAACAGCATTCTATCTAGCAGATACACGGAGCTGTACAGAGGAAAGACAGAGAGTGTGGTGGGGGAAACTAAGCTGTGAAAAAACAGATTGCTTGTGGCAAGGTCACTTTCTTTTTAGGGATGGCAGGGGTCTGTCAGGCAGATTACCTCACTAGTGCTGACCAGGTGATTCCTGATTGACTGGTTTTAAGATTCCATTTCTGGGAGAGCTGAAATGAATTAAGCTGTGGTTTGTTGACATGGGTTCATTTTGGGCCTGTTGTCCTATTTTTAACAATATCAAAACCTCTTTGCTCTCCCCTAATCTCTAAAGTTTGAATTAAATTTATATGTGCTAATGGATATTTCCCCCGTTCATTTTCTGCTGGTCTTTGGCTATAATGCATTCCTTTGCTCTGCCCAGTTGAGTTACAGTCTTATGTATTGTACACACATGGCTTTGTTGCTTAAACAGGTTGCTCTTTTTATTCTGTAATTAAAAGAAATAAACATAACTTATATGAAGGAGTTTTATAAGAGGCGGTATCATCCATGTGTAGGTTGTTTCATAATCTTCATTTAAAGTTATTTAGCTTTGAAGTGCTTTCAGTTATATATATTAAAAAAACAGCTAAGTAGTGAACTTTGCGTGTTTGTGTCTTCATTTTCCTTTTGATTCCAGGAAACTATTGAGCTCACAGATGAGTTGTCTGGAAATAACACCACCTTCATGTTTGTCCACCTTCATGTTCGTCTGTTTCAAGATAATAGCTCGCATATATTTGTAATCCCAGGAGTGCAGTTTTGAGTTCTTCACATTGGAGCTGATAGCCTGCATCTTAGCTTGCCTGTCCTCAGTGTCATTTCTCAGGACGCCTGTGGGCCTCTTTGCTCTGGGAGCACATCTGAGTACCCTTCCCTTACACTTGGGAGAGCTGGGTTCCTTCTTTGGCCTGTGGCTCTTTAAACACCCCCGACCCCCAGTTGTTCACATTGAGACAGTTGCTTGTCTTTGATCATTGACTCTTTGTGAAAAGGACTTCTAGCAAGTAGTTGCCTATGAACGGATTTCCCTTCAAAGGGTAGAAATACCTTTTCTGAATAGGTCTTTTTTTGTTTCTTGTTGTTTAGTTACCAAGTCGTGTCCAACTCTTGCGACCCAATAGACTGTAGCCCACCAGGCTCCTCTGTCCGTGGGGTTTTCCAGGCAAAAATACTGGAGTGGGTTGCCTTTTTTTTGTTCAGTTCAGTCGTGTCTGACTCTCTGTGACCCCATGGACAGCAGCATGCCAGGCTTCCTTGTCCATCACCAACTCCCGGATCTTACTCAAACTCATGTCCATCGAGTCAGTGATGCCATCCAACCATCTCATCCTCTGTCGGCCCCTTCTCCTGCCTTCAATCTTTCCCAGCATCAGGGTCTTTTCTAGCGAGTCCATTCTTCGCGTCAGGTGGCCAAAGTATTGGAGTTTCAACTTCATCATCAGTCCTTCCAATGAATATTCAGGACTAGTTTCCTTTAGGATACAGTGGTTGGATCTTCTTGCGGTCCAAGCGACTCTCAAGAGTCTTTTCCAACACTACAGTTCAAAAGCATCAGTTCTTCGGCGCTCAGCTTTCATCATAGTCCAACTCTCACATCCATACTGGAAAAATGACTACTGGAAAAACCACATGACTACTGGAAAAACCATAGCATAGCTTTGGCTAGACGGACCTTTGTTGGCAAAGTAATGTCTCTGCTTTTTAAAATGCTGTCTAGGTTGATCATAGCTTTCCTTCCAAGGAGCAAGCGTCTTTTAATTTCATGGTTGCAGTCTATTTCTTACTGCTGGCCTATTCTGAAGTGGTAGATTTGCACAGAAGTCACTCTGCTTGTTGTCTGAGTCAGCCTTCATGTATGGAACTGCAGTGTGAATCACTTCCCTTTCTCCACTGTATTCCCCTGCACAGATGGAGCTTGTGCATCCTTTTATGATCACTCCATTTTAGTGAATATCTGAGTGATTACTGTGTGCCAGGTGTACTGTTTGTTGAATTTCTAAGACCTTCTGTATTCCTCAAGTCCTCTGAAGATAGGTACTGGTATCATTTCTGTCTTAAGGATAAGAAATTTGACGTCCGGAGAGCTGTCACTTGGACAGGGTTGCTGTTAAGTGTCAAGGCCTGGCTCTAGACCCCAAGTGTTCATGACTAGGGAGGAAGGAATGTAATCCATGCAGATGGTTGGAATGGTACCTAATAGCATAAGGTAGATCTTGGAAGTACTCTCTGAGAGATGCAGGCCAGGCACTCCTGGAAGGAAGAGTCCATCCAGCTGTGAACATTGGAAAAGAACTGATGTTTAGGCTGGTCTGTCAGTGAGGATAGCTGAGGCTTGGAGGAAACCTGGATAGTGCTGCAAGCAAACACCTGTCCTTTGGAGGTAGTCTGCATGGCAGAGAATTATCAGAGGAGGGTCATTGCTTTCACTGGACAGATCTTTTCATCCAGAATTCTGTACCACTCTCCTGAAGAGTCTTATGAGGAAATTCAAACAAGTGGAATTAAGCTGCACCCTGAAAAGGTTTCCACCAGTGCTTTGATTTGGTTTCACCTCCATTTTCCCCTTGATACTCCAGTGGAAGTATTATGAGTACAGAAGAGGAATTTGGGGGGAGTAGTAAGCTGGAGTGTCATCTTTTGCCTAGGCACTCCACCCGGGCTTGTTAAATTGGTGTGAGCTGGATGATCTCTTATGATTACTGTGAGCTGCACAGTCTCGAAGCTCTGCTTTTTGTAGGGTGAAATTGAATTCCAGCTCTTGGGCGCTTATTTCCCACTTAGGGACTCTTATTTACAAGGAATTTCCTGCCGGAAGCAAACTTGTCAACTTGGATGATTCCTTCATCGTGTGCGCATGGGACTTCTATGTAATCAGATACTGTGTTCAGTATTCTGTGTGTGCAGTGAGGATTCAGTGATGAGTAAAAGTGTCTTCCATGTTTGTATGCCTAGTACATTTAAAATGTGATTGGGGCTTGGGGGAGTGAGACAGGTGTTTCAGAGATCTTAACTATCTTCACTGGTCAGCAGCAACCCAGTGTTAGAACAGTGGTAATTCATTTAAGAAGTGTGCCTTAAAGAAATAGATGTTTCATTTTACTTTTAAAACTTTTCTTTCAATTTGTAAAATGACAAATGATCTCATTAAAGGTTTGGTTTGAGTATATGTGAAAAAAAATATCCAGTCAAGAGAAAATGGTAGATGTTAAACAAATTCCCTGCAAAACTTGACTAGTAAGCTAGTTGGAAAGTATTGGGTTGGCTAAAAGGTTCATTTGTTTTTTTTTTCATAAGATAGCTGTGGTAGTGGTTAGCTGTCTTTAATGTCATCCGAAACAACTTTGTTAGATTGTATGGTGACAGCGGTCATATCAGTATGCATTAAAAAAAAAAAAACTTAACGAAATTGGCGAATTTTTGTATAGTCATCTTAATATTGAAGATGAAATAAAAAGCAACATTTTCAGCATATTATGCTTTATTGTTTCAAGAAAGGCAAAAATGCAACTGAAAAGCAAAAAGATTTGTGCAGTGTATGGAGAAGGTGCTGTGACTGATTGAATGCGTCAGAAGTGTTTTTCAAAGCTTTGTGATGGAAATTTCTCACTGCACCGTGCACCATAGTTGGGTAGACCAGTTGAAGTTGCTGGCAGTCAAACTGAAACATTAGTGGAGAATAACAATCAACATTACACCACTTGGGAGATAGCTGATATACTCACAATATCCAAATCAAGCATTGAAAATCTTTTGTACCATCTTGGTTATGTTGATCACTTTGATGTTTGGGTTCCACATAACTGAAGCAGAAAAAAACCTTCCTGACAGTATTTCCACCTATGATTTCTCTACTGAAACGTAACAAAAATGTTCTGTTTTTTAAAACAAATTGTGATAGACGATGAAAAGTGGAAACTGTACAATAATATGAAATGAAAGATTGTGGAGCAAACGAAATGAACCACCACCAACCACACCAAAGGCCAGTCTTCATCCAAAGAAGGTGATGTGTCTATGGTAGGATTGGAAGGAAGTCCTTTTATTAACATCTCCTTCTGGAAAATGAAACAATTATTTCTAACCAGTACTGCCCCCAGTTAGACTAGCTGAAGGCAGCACTTGATGAAAAGCATCTGGAATTAGTCAACAGAAAATGCATAATCTTCCATCAGGATAATGCAAGACCACATGTTTCTTTGGTGATTAGGCAAAAATGGTTACAGCTTGTCTGGGAAGTTCTGATTTGTCTGCTGTATTCACCACACATTGGACCTTTGGATGTCCATTTATTTTGGTCTTTATAAATTCTCTTAATGAAAAAAATTAAATTCCCTGATAGACTGTAAAAGGCACCTGAAACAGTTCTTTGCTCAAAAAAGGTAAGTTTTGGGAAGATGAAATTACAAAGTTGCCTGGAAAGTGGCAAAAGGTAGTAGAACAAAATGGCAAATATATTGTTCAATGAAGTTTTTGGTGAAAATGGATAATGTCTTTTGGTTTTACTTTAAAAACCGAAGGAACTTTTTTCCCAACTCAGTACATTATCAAAATATAATAGATTTATTGCTGCATAATTCTGTTGCTCTAAAACTCTAAAATTGCATATAGGATAAAATTGAAATTCCCATCCTGTGGTACTGTGAACTCCTGGCTTTTGTCACAAGACCATCGCCCAATTCCATGTCTTGATTCTTTGCTGCTTCTGTATTCCCTCCATATTTTAGGGTCCAGTTTGGAGCATTCTTACTTTACAGTGATCTGCCCAGTTTCTAGGGTTTCCCTTGTGGCTCAGCTGGTAAAGAATCCACCTACAATACGGGAGACCTGGGTTCCATCCCTGGGTTGGGAGGATCTCCTGGAGAACGGAAAGGTTACCCACTCAAAGCAGTGCTCTCCAGTGGAACTTTCTACAGTCATAGAAACATTTGTTTTCTGGGTTATTTAGTGTGTTAACACTACACTCATGTGGCACATAAGGCCTTGAAAGTGGCTGGAAGACTAACACTGTGCTTGGTTTGACAGGTTTTAGAGAAGCTGGACTCATTTTAGTCCCATGGTACTTTCACGTATCTGTGTTAACATTGGCCTGTGGGCAGGTGGCTGTGCAGTTCTAGAATTCAGGGGAGGGTTTGCCAGACTTGGAGGCTTTGGGCAATTGTCAGGAAGGTGAGAGAAGTCTCCTTGGGGCTGTGGGGGGAGAAATGAGGGACCTGGGGCCAGCATTTAGATGAGAAGATAGTGGGGACTGAATCCTGATTTATGGATAGGCAGGTTTCTCCTCTATTCCTCTCTCCCACCCCTAGGAGGTTGGAAGAGGACTCCCAGAAAGGGCCTGGACTTGAGAGCCAAGCCTGTGCAGGATGAGAACTCAGAGAATTAGCCCTCATCGGAAACTCCCATGGATGGAGAAGCCTGGAAGTCTGCAGTCCATGGGGTCTCTGAGGGTTGGGCACGACTGAGCGACTTCACTTTCCTGCATTGGAGAAGGAAATGGCAACCCACTCCAGTGTTCTTGCCTGGAGAATCCCAGGGATGGGGGAGCCCGGTGGGCTGCTGTCTTTGGGGTCGCACAGAGTTGGACACGACTGAAGTGACTTAGCAGCAGCAGCAGGGTGAGGTCTTTGTCTTCGGAAACTATTCATCCTGGAGTTATCTGGAAAAGATGATCTCTAGTCTCTGCCTGTCTTTATAGCCTAGAAAATCCCCCACCCCTCTTTGGAATTTGCTTTATCTGTCATCTTCCCTTCCACTCTCATTTTTGTGACCTTTAGGGGCAGGGCTGGGTCATTTGGCCCCATTACCTGTGTGTGGAGAATGTGAACTAAGGTTCAAGCAGAGACTGAAGACTGAGCTGACTCTAGAAGGTGCCGGTGGTGAGTCCACCTGGAGTGAATCAACTGAGCAAGGTGGGCAGAAAGCTGCCCACTGAGCTGTTGCTAGTGGGCTGCCTTTGGTTTTACATGTTTCGTGGTTTACAGCTCATGAAATGTGAATATTTTCAGAGTTAATAGTGTTTATCGAGCAATTTCTGTTGCATCTCATTTTGCTCTTAGACAGGCATTGTAAGGGCCATATTTCCATTTTAGAGTTGAGGAAGCTGCAGTGATGCCATCTACCTATTTTTTCTGGTCAAAAATGCATAAGACAATTTTGCCATCTTAACATTTAAGTGTATGATAGTGTTCACTATGTGTACATTGTTGTGCAGTAGATCCTGAGAACTTTTTCATCTTGCAAAACTGAAACTAGAGCCACTGAAAACTCTCCCCTTTCCTCTATACCTAGCCACTGGCAACTACATTCTACTTTCTGTTTTTAAGAGTTTGACTGTTTGAGATACTTCATACAGTGGAGTTACGCAGTATTTGTCTTTTTATGACTGACTTGTTTCACTGTGCATAATGTCATACAGGTTCATCCATGTCATAAATGCCAGCATTTCCTTTCTTTTTAAAAGGCTGATTACTAGTCCAGTGTATATACACATACCCCATTTTCTTTATCCATCCATCTGTCTGTTGATGGACATTTAAATTGCTTTCACCTCTTGGCTATTTTAAATACTTGGCTATTTATTTATCTGTTGCGTCTTTGTTGCATCACGTGGGATCTTCATTGCGGCTGGCGGGCTCCATACTTGAGGCATACGGTCTCTGGCTGGTTGTGGTGCATGGGTTTAGTTCCCCATCCAGGGATCCAGCCTGTGTCCCCTGCATTGCAAGGTGTATTCTTAACCACTAGACCACCAGGGAAGTCCTGGCAATTTTGAAAATAAGTTAGAACTTGAAACAAGCTTGCAGAGGACTGTAAACTTCTCATGTTCTAATTTTGCTCTGAAACTGATTTGTGGTTAGGGGATTTTTATCAGGCAGCTATGAAAGATGGTCAAAAGGTATAGGAGATGGTTCAAGCGGTGGCACTGTGGTATTCAGCCAGCTGTCTTTCAGGGCATCCTAAAAGAAGTGACTGGTTAAAATTGAAATGGATCCCACCCCATCTTGGTTTCTCAGGGTCTGACAGTTACCCCACAGCCCTGGCTTCTCAACCCCCAAAGTACCAAGACAGCCTTATCCACAGCAATTGGTTTGACATGTCTTTTTTTCAATTGTGGTATAGTTGATACACATTATTATATGTTTCAGGTGTACAACATAATTCACACTTTGAAAAGGTTATATTCCATTTATAGTTATTATAAAATATTGGCTATATTCTCCGTGACTTGTGTCGTGATTTCAACCAGTCGAACCCTAAAAAGACTCACAGAATTATTGTAATTGAACATTTCTCCATGTATTGCCTCAAAATGTGACCAGAGCAGCTTACTTTTTAAATCCTGTAAGTGGGAGGGCCCTTACCAACTCATGAGCAGACATATCAGAGTTGAGAGGAGCCTATAGCACCAGTCTCAGCAGACCACGTCTCTGCATTCAGTGTTCTGTGTCTTAAGCCTGGACAACTTTAGTAATTTTTAAATTTATTTTTGGCTGTGTTGGGTCTTAGTTGAAGCACACAGGATCTTCCTTGCGGCTCAATAGGCTTCTCTCTTGTTGTGGCATGTGGCTCAGTAGTTGTGACTTGGGGGCTCAGTTACCCAATGGCCTGTGGGATCTTACAGGGATGGAACCCATTTCCCCTGTTTTGGAAGATGGACCACTGGACCACCAGGGAAGTCCCAAGCCTGGGTAACTTTAATTGCTTCATCCTGCATCCCTGTGCCTCCTGAGTACCAAGCATCTCCTTCAAAGGGGAGTGCAATAAGCTAGACAATTTGCTCCCCCAAAAGGAAGCAGCTTAGATCACACACACACACACCCCCCCCCCCCCCATTTTCAGAAAATCTGTTGTATCCTTATGAATAGTATGATCCATTCATCAGTTCATGAACATTTCAGTTTCTACCTTTTGGCTTTTGGGAATAATGCTGCTGTGAACATTCATTTGCAAGTTTTTGTGTTTTTCTTTCTCTTGGCTGTATATCTACAGTAGTATTTCTGCATCATATGTACTTTTAAGGAACTGCTGGACTGTTGTCAGAAGTTGCTGCCCCATTTTACATTCCCATCAACACTGTATGAGGACTGCAAAACCCCATATCCTTTCTGGCACTTACGAATAATTTTTTGTTTGTAGCTTTTTAAACCTAGCAGAAGTTAAGTAGTTTTCAGCTTTTGTCCTTTTTTTTTTTTTTTTAACTTCCTTCTGTTCTGTGAGTTGACCAGGGATTGCAGGATACTTTGTTTTCTCAATGTTCTTGAAGGCTGCTTCCACCCAGATGAGTCTTTTGTCATGTGACACAGAAGTTACAAGGTGACTGAATGCATGTGAAGCACCTGGATGCGGGATGTTTTAAAGAGGTTGAATTTTAAGTGTTTAATGGACTCACTTTCTGTAAACTTTTAGTCTAGTAGTGTCTTGATTTGTTTTTTAGATAATACAGTGTTGGAATCTTGGGGTGAGGGTTCCAATCCACACTCTCCCTCCCGGTTTTTAGTCATAGGCACACATGTGCATCTGAATATAAAGATGTGTTTCAGAATCCACCTTGTCGTACATGTTGCCAAACAGCTTCTAGTCGAGGCCAGAGGATGCAGACTTGATTCATAAGGATCTTATGCAGACTGTGCATCAAGTTTTGAAGCCAGCTGTAACTTTGAAGTCACTTTTTTTAACTGTTAAACTGCCAGTGTCATTTTCTTGTCCTGGGAAGGGAGTGAGCTAGTCACTAAGTGTTTATGCTTAGCTGAAGTTCTCTGTACCTCCAGTGTGTTTTATGCTGACCATTAGAGCATGCTGAAAATGGAATGTACTACCTAAGGAGGTGAGCAGATGAGCTGTGGCTGATGGTATTGAAGCCGAAAATGGACTCAACGGCTTTTGGCAGTGATCTGGCAAAGACTGCTTAACCTCTGTTCACCTATCAGTAAAATGGGATGATAGAAGCACTGCACCTGCCTGGAGATGGTGAAGATTTGTCTGGGATCAAGTAGCCCTACTGTTAGGAGAATCGGGGGCAGCAGAGCATTGCTTCTGCCTACTTTGGGGTGGTCTGATTGCACAGAAGATACTGTAGTCATTCTGATTAAAGCTGCAGTGGTTTTCACATTAAATTTGAATGATTCTAATTTGTTTCCCAACTCGAGGGGACCTGGGACTACCTCATTCATTTCTGGTTTGCAGTGTGTTCCTTTCCCTACACATTTTCTTGCCCCATCCTGAATTTTGAGGAGACCATCTGATACTTTTGTTTCAGTTGCTTGTATTGCTGAACGGTATGTTGTTCAGTCTTGTTTTACAGCTTTGTTATCAATGCTGCATACCATTTGCAGACTTCTGCCACTTCTTCATTTAAAGTTCATCCATGTTGTGGTAGCTGTCTATGGTTACCTTATTTATTTTCACCTAAGTGTGAGTGTATCACAATTTATTCTTGTTGGTGGACGTTTAGGTCAGTAGATTTGCTTTTATTGAACAGGGAAGGGAGGGTGGAAGAGGCGCTGTTAATAAGTATTCTTGCTCTAGCATTCTTCTGCGTGCTTGCGTGCATCCAAGGGGTGTGCAGGTGTCTCAAGTAAGTGCCCCGGGAGTGGGATTGCTAGGCCATCGGGGATATCTTAATGCCAGGTTACTTAAAAAAAAAAGAAGCAGTTCCATCTGTTTACCTTCCCACGTCGGAAAATGTTGAACCGTGTTTTCACCAACATTTTGACATGAACAGACTTCTTATATTTGCAAGTTAACTCAGCTGTGAGCATCTTCTCATGTTTGTTTATTGTACCTGTTTGAAATACCTGTTTCTGACTTTTGCTCATTTTCCTTTAGCTTATCTTTTAAAATTGATTTGCAGCAGTTCTTTATATTTGAGTACCAGATCTTTGTGGATAGTACATTTTACAAAAATTTCCTCCTAGTTTGGTGTCTCTACCACCACCACCACGTACACACACTTTTTAGTATCTTTTTTAAAAAAATATTTATTATTTGACTGTATCAGTGTTTAGTTGTGGCACACAGAATCTTTTGTTGGGGCGCTCAGTCTGTCCAGTGTACTTGCGGGATACAGGCTTAATTGTTCCGGGCAGGTGGGATATTATTTCCTTAAGCAGGGATTAAACCCACATACCCTGCATTGCAAGGTGGATTCTTAGCCATTGGGCCACCATCTTCTAAAATTGATCAGGTTTTGCCTTTCGTCCATCAGGAAATGATTTGGGGGTATAGGGTGAAGAATCATGCAGCCTCTGAATTCCTTGCTGGCTTGGTGGCCTCATGTAAATGACTGATTTCTTCTACATCAGTGTCCTTGGCTACACGGTGAGATTCTAATCCCTACTGTGTGCAGGGTTCTTGTGAGGTCAGACAGCAAGCCTCAGTAAGCATTCAGTAATTGCTCCTTGTTCTGAGTCCAGCTGCATTCCCTAAGCATGTGGACACTCAGGGAAAATTGGCACTTAACTGGGAAAGTTGTTGCTAGTACATTGCCTGCCAACTGCTACAGCCATCGCAGCCAGGCTGGGTTTGACTGCTCAGCAAATCCCGCGGCAGGGCACTGGTGGCTTGCAGAATGTTCAGCAGCTTGCAGACTTGCCTGGTGCGGGCAGGTGCGCGGTCTTAGAGCTTATTAGTGTAGATCTGATGCATTGTAGAAGTGACTGCTTCCTAACTCTCCCATACAAAGTTGAGTTTGGACATTCTAACCAGGAGCTGTGGTCCTTGAAAGGAGCTTAAGTGACTGCCAGTGACCACATGTGCAGACATCCAGTGTGCAAGTCCTGTGAGCAAACAGAAGGCTGGGGATCTGGTGATGTTTGGCATTTGTGTCACAGTATGCTTTCTCTGACTCGTGGAGAGAATGGGCTGGGATTGTGTGGTGAAGTACAGTTAGAGATCCCTGTGATCAAAGAGGCTTTGCTTTTTCCTCTGGAGGAGAGTAATGACAGTGAAGGATGGGTGGACATTTTTCCATGTGTTTTGGGAGATCAGCTGTCAGAGGAGACTGAAGGCATGGATTTCAAGCATTGCTCATGGAGTCTATTATGGTGGTTACTGGCCTCTCTTGAGCCGTTTCTGGTTTCACTCTCCAGCATTCTTGCTGCCATTTTGATCAGGGGCTTGTCATAACACCTTTCACGGAGGAGACCACTGAGCTGAGCAGCTAATATTAAGCCATCAAACATTTGTTGAGCCTTCTCAATCATATAACATCCACACTTGAAAAACTGGAGATGTCCCAGTGTAAAAGTGCTGAGGAGTAGTAAACTTTGCCCTTTGGAGTGGCTGTCAGGTCCCGTGTAAAGGTGATAGCCAGGGTCTGTACACGTGTCCCATCAACGCCAGAGCACAGTATGAGGGGGATATTGATTGTAAGTGACCCTGTGAGTTTACCGATGTGAAAATAGGTGTTCATGCTTTAGGGTGACCTTTCCCCTACTTGTGGCTTTGTTATATTTTGTTATAATAACAGCTAAATGTTTTAATCAAGAGCTCTAAAAATATAGGGCAGAATTGCCCTGTTTTAACGTTGCTTGTTCCCAGTGAACTGGAAGGTATTCTTTTGTCAGGGCTAGTAGGCCGTTGCTTGGTTCTCTGGCACTTGTTGTCTGGGAGTCCCACTCTCAGCCCTGCAGCAGCAAATCTATACTAGTTTAGAAATTTAACCAAAACTGTAAAATTGGACTAAGGTCCTCAAGGAAATATTTACTATGAAAAATTGCTCTGCAGAATAGCTTTGTTCTATAAGGGTAAGTTAATTTTCTCAAAAGATTAATAAACTTTTCTTGTACATTAAACACTCTTGAACAGCTGGGTATCAAGTTTCTGAGCTAGGAGTAGCCTCATGTCTGCACTGATGTGAGTGCAGGAAATGTGGTTGTGCAGCCCACAAGGATTTTTTTTATTCCTCTTTTAAGATTGTTAGTCTCGATTGTTAGTCTCGCTGTTTTGCTGTCTTAAATGTAAACCACAAGTCATAGAACCTATTCTTTATCTTAAACTTTCCTTTCAGAAAAGCACTTCATAACAGTTGTTAAGCAGTGCTCCAGTAGCTGCTCTCATCTTGGAGGTGTGTTTCCAGTTTGCACAAGGTGGATGGATCATTCCCAGAAAGTAGAGCAGTTTGGGTCTTTCTCAGCCCCGCTGCCCTCCAAAAGCTGTGATTGAACAGCACTGGCCACTGCACATAAGGCAGGCACTGTTTGTAAGCCTTCGGAATTTGAGACGGTCCTAAGGATGGGCCCTGTTAGCCACTCTGTTTCACAGATGAGGAGTCACAGGTTTAATGACAGTGTCTGTGGCTAAAAGTTTCAGAGATTAGCTCTGGAGGTTGAGAAGGCTCAGGCCAGCCTGCTTTTGTTCTTCATCTGCAGGTCTGTCTGTCTCCACGTTCCCTGCACAGTGTCAAGTCTGAAGTAGGTGGGGGCACAGACATGATTTGTTTATCCATTTTCTATATGGGTATAGAAATATATGCTATAAAATTCACTCTGACAAATACACCACTGCAGTCAAGATAGAGTGTTTCCAGCATTCCCCCAAACTCCTTTTGTGCTTCTTTGCAGTCAGCCCTTCCTCCTGTCCCCAGCTGTACACATGAGGGTTTAAAGCAAGATCCCTAAACAATTCTCTGTGCAGCCAGAGATGAGTACCACCACCTTATGAGCTCTCTCCGGAGCGGCAGTTATGTCATGGTTTTGCCTGTGAGCCTGGTGGGTAAGATGCAGAAGGAGGTGACCAGTTGCTGTAAGAAGAGAGAGCCCTGGAATATCGGGCTTTGTTCTCAGTGGTGGCTGCCTGCCTGCTGTTGTCGCTGCCTCACCTGGGGAGGGAGGAGGAAGCTTGAACACGATGCCACAGCGTACACTCGTGCTGAAAGCTATGAAAGTGTGTCCCTCTTGTGTGCCTCTCTGCATTTGTCCATATTGGGAGTTCTGCCTGAGGCGAAGGCCTCTCTTGCCTGGAATCACAGAGTAAACTGCTTCTTAGCTGATATTGGCCATGGCTTGGATGCCCCAGGTCCTATCCTGTCCCTTCATCCCTGTCCCCCCCCCCACCCCCCCAGGGACTCTTGAGTTGGTTACTGTGCCTATGGAGCACAAAGCAAGAATTGTGAAAGAATTGTGTGAAAACAGCAAAATTCTAAGGAGAGGATTTTTTTTTTTTAATGGCAAGGAGGGCTGCTCTACCCATTCCATGCATGATGGTCCCCTTCTAGTGAAATGCTGGGTCCTTCTGCTGTGAGATAGTCACATGGATCACAAGTGTGAGCGGAGCCAGTGCAGAGCCTAAGGCATTCAGGTGGGCAGTTGGAGGTAGCTAAGCATGTCTGCTCCCCAAGGAGCGTCTGTATCCACAGGTGTTTATAGTGCCCGGCTCTGTGCCAGCAGAAGAGGGCTGTTGGCGACGGTGCCAGAGGCACAACATATAGAAGTGACGGCATGAAGTGTCAGCAGTAACCCAAGTGCTGGAGTCCCAGGAGGTAGCCTGGACTGCTTCGGGAGCTCTCAGTGTGGGACTGATTTTCTTTCTTGAGGCCTCGGGTGGAGTTGGATTGACTTTGTATTTTAGTTGGGATAAACAGTTTGGCTTTCTTTTTATTACGCCAAATTTCTGATTGTAGGAAATAGATTGTTATAATTTGGTCTAGTTCACAAGTGTTAGGGAGGCTGTAGAGAAGTGTAGTTTCATCCCTTTATCAGGGATGGAGTGAGGAGAGGAATGATGTGACTGCAAGCTTTTATATTAAGTATGCAAGGAAAGCATTTTGTGATTCTTTTCTCAACTACCATTGGAGTTAACCACCGTCTTGTATAGACTTAGGCAAGATTTGGGCGAAAAGAAACCAACTATCCCAGCAGTACTTACAGTAAATATTTCTGTTTGTGGAATTTTATCCATGTTTGTGTGTTTTTGCAGAGCCCACGAAAAAAACCAGTTTAAGAATCAAGTCCCAGTTGGGTTGTGAGTCTTTGCGCCTGCCGTGTGCCCCATTGCCTTTGTAGAATAGGCTCACAGGAACCTTTATCACAGTTAGCTGCTGCGTCCCTGGTGTCTGGCCGCCTGTTGTGCTGTGGCTCATAGTGGTTCTCCCATCTGGGGACATTGCTGGTTGTAACAACTCCCTGTTGTTAATACCTTCACCTCGAAGATGAGATTGCAAAAATGCCCGAGATTGGGAACGAGGACCTGCAGACATCACCTCTTCCTTCCTGCTGTGAGGGTGTTTGCTTTATGGGCTGGGCCCATCTATGCTGCTGGTTCCATTTTCAATTTCCAAGTGAACCAGCTGCTTTCTGCCTTTTGCCACCTCAGATAAGAGAAAATGAGGACTCTCCTAGATGGAGCCTACCTCTGTTTTCCCTTTATCAGCAAGTGGGGCATCTCCCACTAGACCTGAGCCCCTTATAAAGATAAATCTAAAAGCTGATGACTGAAGCCTTGAAATCAGATGACTATTGCTCCTTAGCAGGAAAGCTATGACAAACCTAGACTCTGCAGGTTGAAAAGCAGAAAAGTTAACATTACTCTGTCCACAAAGATCCGTATAGTCAAGACTGTGGTCTTCCCATTGGTCATGTATGGTTGTGAGAGCTGTACTGTAAAGAAGGCAGGGTGCCAAAGAACTGATGCCTTCAAACTGTGGTGCTGGAGGAGATTTCTGAAGGTCCCTTGGACAGCAAGGAGATCAAACCAGTCAGTCTTAAGGGAAATTAACCCTTAATACTCAGGGTTTGAAGGAATAATGCTGAAGTTCCAGTATTTTGGTCATCTGATGTGAACAGCTGACTTGATTGGGGAAGTCCCTGATGCTGGGAAAGATTGAGGGCAGAAGGAGAAGAGGGCAACAGAGGATGAGATGTGTGAATGGCATCACCGATGCAATGGACATGAAGTTGGGCAAACTCTGGGAGATTGTGAGGGACAGGGAGCCCTGGCGTGCTGCCGTCCATGGGGTCACAAAGAGTCGGACACGACTGGGTGACTGAGCAACAACAACGAAAGCTGATGAAATGTCAACAAGCCCCTGAAGGAGAGTTAAAATTGAAATTGTTAGTCTCTCAGTCATGTCTGACTCTTTGCCACCCCATGGACTGTAGCCAGGAACCTGCCAGGCTCCTCAGTTCATGGAATTTCCCAGGCAAGAATACTGGAGTGCGTTGCCATGACTCCTCCAGGGGATCTTCCTGACCCAGGGATTGAACCCAGGTCTCCCACGTTGCAGGCAAATTCTTCACCGTCTGAGCCACCAGGGAAGCCTGAAGGAGGCTTATTAACTGTGCAAATAGAAAGTTTCTTGTACTTGTCCAGTAGAACAAAGGAGGGTATGGGAGTGTGTCAGGCTTTGGTGAGTAGAAGATTTAAGAAGCAGCTGAAGCCATCCAGAGATTTACAGACTTGGTGAAGATAGGTCTGGGGCTCTAAATATTTCTCTGTCTTGTTTGTGCATTGCTTGTTTGTGACAATAAGCGGGTAACATATTCTACCCGACCTTTTTTTAGAGACCGAAAAGAGAAAAAGCTCTCATTAAATTTAGAACTGTGAAGAACAGTTTGGAAAGTCCTCCAGTTTGTGTGGCCTGGTCAGCAGGAGGGTGGCAGGATACCCTGGCCTTTCTGACATTTGAAAGTGACATAATGCAGTGATGCCAGACCTGGTTGCCATGCTGTGTCCCCCTCCCTTTTTTTTTTTTTTTTTAAAGAAACAACCATTTCTCTTTTTAAAATTAATTTTTGGTTGCAGTGGGGTTTCATGCTGCGTAAGGGCTTTCTCTAGTTGCAGCAAGTGGGAGCTACTCTTGATTGAGGTGTGTGGGTTTCTCATTGCAGTGGTTTCTCTTGTTGCAAAGCACAGGCTCTAGGTGCACAGGCTCAGCAGTCAATATTCCTGGCATGTGGAATCTTCCTGGATCAGGGATTGAACCTATATCCCCTGCATTGGCAATCAGTCTCCTGTTCACTGTAGCACCAGGGGAATTCCATGCTATGTCTTTTCTGAGGATTATGACACTTGTAACTGAGGGCTACTAGTGTTTCACAACTTGTTATTATCTATTTGTGTGTGAGAGGGGAAGGAACTTTTTTTTTCTTTAATCTTTTGCTGGGAGCTGTACTAACTTCTTATCCTTTTTAGTTTTCAGAAGAACACAAGAAGATAAGACAAAATCCCAGCAGAAGGCGGCCCCTGGCTAAGGTGCCTGCTTAGGGTCACACAGGCAGGATCTGAACCAAGGTCTTCCTGGCTTTGAAGTACTGATAAGTCTTTCACCTGGGGGAATCACCACCATCAGAAACCAATCCCCCAGGAAAGGGAGGCAAAGGGAGTTATGTGTTTAGAGAAGCAAATTAGAGGTGCCTTTCCCACACATCTCATTTGTTAAGTGGATTTTCAGAAGATTGAGAGTCAGTTGGTTTGTCTCCCCTTTGTTGTTTAGTCGCTCAGGCCTCCCTGTCCATCACCATCTCCCAGAGCTTGCTCAAACTCATGTCCATTGAGTCGGTGATGCTGTCCAACCATCTCGTCTTCTGTCGTCCCTTTCTCCCCCTGCCTTCAATCTTTCCCAGAATTAGGGTCTTTTCTAATGAGTCGGCTCTTCGTATCAGGTGGCCAAAGTATTGGAGCTTCAGCATCAGTCCTTGCATTGAATATTCAGGATTGATTTCCTTCAGGATTGACTGGTTTGATCTCCTTGCAGTCCAAGGGACTCTCAAGAGTCTTCTCCGACACCATAGTTCAAAAGCATTAGGTGTCTGGATTTCCCAAACTCAAATTTAAAGCTCTGTCCTTGGGTGAAGTGCTGCTTCAGAAGCTCAGTGTGCTTAAGAGGTCAGTGCACTGCACATTGGGCTTCCCAGGTGGCACCGCTAGTAGTAAAGAAACTGCCTGCCAGTCCAGGAGACAAAAGAGATTTGGGTTCGATCCCTGGGTCAGGAAGATCCCTTGGAGGAGTCATGGCAACCCACTCCAGTATTCTTGCCTGGGGAATCCCATGGACAGAGGAGCCTGGCGGGCTGCAGTGTATAGGGTTGAAAAGAGTTGGACACAACTGAAGTGACTTAGCATGCATGCACTCACACTGCATATTGTGGGGCCACCTTGATGATCAGTGATTATCACTGTTGATGATCCACCCCCGACACTGACCCTCTAGGTTCCCTGTTCACCTTGGCTGACATGTCATACTCTCTGCATTACGACTGTCTGAAGACACACTGACTTGTCTGCAGACATCCTGCCCTCTCTCTCTGGGGTTGGGAGGCCTCTGTCCCAGGCTTTGGGCTTTGCATAACTGGCAACTGTGGTTGGTTTCTAGCTTTCTTCGAACTTTTATTGAGACCTTTCAACCTGTCAGACACTGACTTGATGTTGTCTGTAGCAATATGAACTTGGAGAAGGAGAACAAACATGATCGCAGATCTGTGTGTGCTGTGGTTATAATTTCCGATTGTTCATTGCTGATATATAGGAAAGTGGTTGGCTTTTGTACATTAACCCTGTATCCTGCAACTTTGCTCTAATTGCTTCTTAGTTCCAGGTGGTTTTTTTGATTGATTCTTTCAGATTCTCTGTAGATGCAATCATGCCGTTTTCAAATAAAGACAGTCTTGTTTCTTCCCAGTCTGTATTCTTTTTATTTCCTTTTCTTAATGCATTTGTTAGGACTTACAGTACAGTGTTGAAGGATTGGTGAGAAAGGACATCCTTGGACTTTCTGGTGGTTCAGTGGCTAGGACTCTGCCCTTCCAATGCAGAGGGCCCAGGTTCTATCCCTGGTCAGGGAACTAGATTCCACATGTCACAACTAAGAGTTCTCATGCTTCAACTAAAGATCCTACATACCACAACAAAGATCGAAGGTGCTGAGTGCCACAACTAAGACCCAGTGCAGTCAATAAATAAATAATAATAAATATTGAAAGAAAAGAAGGGACATCCTTGCCTTGGTCCAAGATCTTAAGGAGAAAGTGTCTAGTTTCTCAGTAGGAAGTAGATCCTGTGATTGTGATAAGACAAAATCTGGCCACAGGAACTCTTGGGAAAGCCCCCTGCGGCACACTTGGGGTGGGCAGGGGGTGGGGACTCAGCGAAGGCTTCTTGAAGGAGAGTGGTGTGCCAGGATGGGGAGCTGTGGAGGGCAGGGTGTTTTTAGACAGGGAAGGCCTAGTATAGTGAAAATAAGAAGTCATATGTGTCAGAATGGTACATATGTGAGTAGCAGCAAGCATCTTTTTGAGAAAGATGGGGACTAGGAGGAGGGTTCTGGCTAGAATCCTTGGGCTCCTGTCATGGGCCCAGTGCCCTGAGATGCCAGGGACAATACCCGCAGACTGCAGGAGGAGTTTAGTTGTGGTGCAGCTTCCTTCAACATGCTGGTTCTCTAGTGTGGGCAGACTCTGCCAAGGTTCGGCTTCAACTCTGTGGCTTGTTCCCTGGGCCACTGGCCCTATTCGTGGCACCTCCAGTCGGGACCTGATTTTGAAATTCTAAACAAGATGAAGTAGTATTATGGTATTAAGTGTTGAGACGATTGGGGAAACGATCATAACTGAAGAATAATTTTATCTTCTCTCTTTTTAAAAACAGATGTGTTAGTTCTTTGTTCTCTGGCCTCGGGTCTGGGACAGCCTGCCCCACCATTCATTAGCCTTAACTGTATCCATGACTGCTTTGCCACTTCACCACACAGCGCCTAAACTCCAGGCTTTGCGTCACACTGACTCGCTGCATCCTGGGAATGAATCTTGGATGTCAGCCAGATATTAGAGCCCTAGGCTCCAAGGAAATCACCCTGTTCATTTTGGATTAGTCCTGGCATCCAGCCATCTTTTACAGCATTCTTCCCTGGGAACCCAGCAGAGACATCCCAAGAGCTGACTTGATGAACCTTTGGAACAGGAGCCTGCCCTAGGTTGCTGTGGTATACTGAGAAAACTTTTCTGGAAAAAAACAGTGGGAAGAGGGAAGTTCCACACCCAGAAATTAGCCCTGGAATTATAGTCAAGTTTCAGTTGTATTCAGTGCTGGCAGTGGAATCTTATTCCTCTTCCTGTCCCCTTGGCTTCTGGATTGGAAAGGAAACGAGGACCCAGGAAATCTCTGCACAAGGTGGTTTTCCTCCTAGTTGGCGGAGATCACAGATGGTCTGATAGATGTATTTGTAGAGGCCAGCATGTCTTTCTCTTCCTCTGTGAACTTGCACCTTCAGACCTTTATTTTATCAGTTACAGCTGAAGAAATGCAGGGGGAAGGAGAACCTTAGATTTTGGTGTTTTCATTTGTGTTTTACTCAGCATATAGTTTGAGAAAGTTGTTGAGAAGTACATTTGTGAGCACTCCAGACCACTGGTGTGTCCTGGCGTTGGCACCCCAGCTCTTGGTTTGTACATTGGGTCAGTCTTGCCTTGACTGTTAAGAATCCCCTTGGGAGCATGTGAGACTCCTAATACTTGGCCCTTACCCAAGACTCTTGTCACTGGGCTTTCTGAGGAGGGGCCCAGGCGTCTTTATTTTCTTTCCTTTTTTAAAATGTTTTCCAGATGCTGCCAACTGTACAGGTCTGTAAACTGTTGTTTACCCAGATTTCACACCAAGTCGAGTACTGAGTATTGAGAATCTGGAAGCTGCACAGTCTTGTGAAGAGAGACATACACTGGGCAAGTTACAGACTCTTCTGGGCATGCTTGGCTTAAAGACACTGGTTTAAATCTGGTACTGAATTTTTCCTTTGCTATCTTCATTGTAGAGCACCTTCTTAGTGTGAGGACAGAGGGAATGGTGGTCTGGTTTGTTATTAAAGCCCAGTTAACTAGTTGGGCTATATTTGGGCCTCGTTAAAATCTGGAATGCAGGCCCCTGACTGACTGAAGTGTTGAAGCCGTTTCTGCCAGTCAGTTGGAGATGGACCATGCTCTGAACGGAATTACAGCATCTCTGTCCTGAGGCAGAGAGCTGTGCCCTCACCATTGCTCATACCGCCACTCCTCCCAGTAGTAAAAAGCTAGGAGCAATCCAGACGTCCACTTGATGAATGGTTGAACAAAGTGTGGCATCTCCATATAATGGAGCATTAGTCAACTGCAGAAGGAAGGAAGTTCTGACATTTGGTTACAACATGGACAAACCTTAAAGACCCTGCCAAGTTAGAGCAGCCAGGCACAGAAGGACAGACACTGTGTGATCCCACTTAGGTGAGATACCTGCAGCAGCCTTATTCGTAGAGACAGGAAACAGAACACTGGTTGCCAGGAGTTGGGGGAGGTAGGGGAGGGGGAGTTCTTGTTTAATGGGGACAGAGTTCATGTTTAGAAAGATGAAAAAGTTCTGGAAATGGATGGTAGTGATGGTTGAATAACAGTGTGAATGTGCCTCATGCTATGGAACTTTACACTTTAAAATTGTAAACCTTATGTATATTTTACCACAATTAAAAAAATATTAATGCGTGTACCTTACCTCTTCCAGGTGACTAGCTGTATATTGATCATATTCACTGCAGACTAATGGCTTCTGGTCTGCACAGGTTGCCTAAGGCTGTTGTTCTCTGCCATGGTGGCAGTTAAATCGTTGGCTCTTTTTTCATTTAGTAAACGGGCGTAATTGTCTCCTTGTCTGCTATCGCATTGCCAGCTGTTGCTTCCTCCTGTGCCTTCAACTGCTCCTCTCTGCTTTCAGTGGGCTGCTTCTAATCTGGTGTCCTGGGAATGGAGATAAGCTTGTCTTCTTAGTGGTGTTGGGCTTTGTGGTAGCCTTACCCGATGCCACCCTTCTGGGCCTTCAAGTGGCCAGAACCACCCGCCTCTTCCAAATAGCCACTGTGGTTGTTGGGTTTCACGGTTTTCCCAGCTTCGGTTTTACACTGTTATCTGAGGTTCAGCTAATCTTGTTTTGAGTTAAAGGTGACTTTATTATTCATGGATTTTTTTCCATCTGGGTGTCATTGACTCGGGTGGTGCTTCTCTTGGCCCCCTTGAGCTGCTGGCATCGATGGTAGATGGCTGTTGTCAGGACCACCGGGTGTGCACTGGCATGGTGGTCTTGCACGAACCAGCCCTTGCAGGGGCACTGAAATCCAAAAGGAGGTGCTCGCCCTCCTCCCTGCCTGGTGAGGAGGACAGATGTGCTCGCCTTCCTTTGCTGGGATCCTCTGCGGCCTGAAGACTGTGAAACCCAAGGCCTGGGCCGCTTTAGGTTGGGGTCTTTGTGCTTTTCTCATGTGCTCACAGTGCTGTATTTGGCAGGTTTCTTCACAGCCCATTGCTCAGTCCAAATAATGACAAGGACTTTCCAGCAGCAAAGAGGAGACCCTTAGGGTGTAGATTAAATTCCCTGAGTCAGCAGTCATGGGTAGGGGTTGTGAAGGCACCTCCCCAGGTGAAGGCACACTTTGCCTTTGGCACATGGGAGCTGTGAAACTTCTGAGGATTCTGAGATAGACGATTAGGATAGGGAATGTGTAACAGTAATACCCCAGTTATTACTAGGGTACTCTCTTTGACCTGCTTTCCTAATTAAAGGTGGAATATGTTTGTGAAATGAAAAATCAGGCTTTGATCAACTGAGAAGTTGTCATTCGGCAAGGCTTACAACTGTGACATTTATTTAGGGAATCATTTTGTTTTAAGTTACTAAGTCCTGTTGCACTGCATAGTCGGTAGCCTGCCAGGCTCCTCTATCCATGGGATTTCCCAGGAAAGAATACTGGAGTGGGTTGCCATTTCCTTCTGCTGGGGATTTTCCTGACCCAGGGATTGAATCTGCGTCTCCTGCATTGCAGGCGGTTTCTTTACTCTTGAGCCACCAGGGAAACCCATAATTTTGTTATTGCCACCCAAGTAACTGGTGTACCAGAAGGAACTGCATTCTTCTGGCTGTAACAAGGTAAACCTAGGATTTGCTGTCTTTGTATCCTGCCTGAGGGGTGGAATCAAAGATGACTTGCCTCTCAGACATGACTCTTTGCAGGAAAATATGCTGTATAGTAAATGTGAATGGGCTTCCCAGGTGGCGTTAGTGGTAAAGATCTTGCTTGCCAATGCAGGAGACATTAGAGACACTCGGGTTCAATCCCTGAGTTGGGAAGATCCCCTGGAGGAGGGCATGGCGACCCACTGCAGTGTTTGTTCCTGGAGAATTCCATGGACAGAGGAGCCTAGCAGGCTGCAGTACATAGGATCACAAAGAGTTGGACACAACTGAAGCGGTTCAGCGTGCGTGCATGCAATAAATGTGTAGGCAAAAAGTGAATTTGTAGTATGAACTGGCTTAATGAGTTCTTTTGTCTTATATGTAAATTCTGTAAGGTAAATGAATTCTGTCCTTTTTCAGTATCTTTAAAGGTGAGCCTGTCATGGGATGAAAGCTGCGGTTTTAAGTAAGCCACAGGCTCCTGAATTCAAAGTAGATAGACCTGGGAAACCATCTTTAGAGTAATTTGCACATGAATTAGATATTTTAATGGAGAAAATTTGTCAGCTAGATTCCTTGAATACATCATACAGATGAAATGGGGAGAGCTCAGAAACCACAGTCTTGCTTTTTGTGAAAGTGCCAAGGAGTAGTTACTTTTAAAAGCTCCAATGCCATATGCCCCCTATCATTTCTTTTTTCGATATACATCACATAATTTTAGTTGTTATTTTAGTTCTTGGTTGCCTGTCTCCATTGCCCCACCTCTTGGCCAGAATGTAAGCCCATGAGGGTAGGTGTCTTCATACTGAATCCCAAGAGCCTGTAGAATTAAGAGATACACAGTAAGGTGTTTGTTGAAAACTATAGCAAATCCAAAGTTTTCACCTAAACCAGGAACACCTCAAATGACAGGGTTATACCTAGTCATCCCCAGGCCTCTGCTGCTTGGCCAGACTGGACCAGTTGGTTTTCAGCTTGTTCTTAATCTTCAACATCATCTCCTTACATACTCACACAACAGAAATACGTGTTATATTAGCATATATCTGTGTAGTGAAGGAAGCAAAAGTAAGAAGCAGGACAGGCCAGATAGATACTGGTTAGTGAGGAGAGCAGTAGTTGGATCACAGGAGCAAGTTAACAAGAAAGAGGAGCAAGCTCAGCCCTTTTCGGAACCCCTTGATTTGGGGTTCTGCGGGGTCTGGAGTACCATTTTGCCTGTCTCTTCATCTAGGTCTGCTGGGGACCGTTACCTCTGTAATGCAATAGGCTTTTCTCTTTTTAAGGAACACTTTTTAAAATGTTTCAAATCATGCCTTGGGTTGAAGTCAGATCCATAATAGCTTATATCTCTGTCCTTACTCACTAGAGGAAGTGAGCCTAACTCACTAGGGAAGTTGAATCCACTGGGAGTTAAAGCTTATGCTTTCAAATATGGGTCCATATAAAAATGGAATAAATCAAGAATAATAGAAGACTGGGCTTGGAGTGGGAATGTGTGTGTATGAGCTCTGTTGCCTCTGGTGTGTGTGCCCAGGCTGGGGACAGGGTGTGGAGGGTCCTGGTCAGGAGGATAGTCGGGCCAGGTTGGCTGTATTTCATGGGAGGGTCTTTCACAGGCCTGGTGTTCTATGTTTGTGTTGAGTGAAATTTCCCTTTCTTCCCCAGACCTGGAGCACATCGGTTTGAGTCGTGTTCTTGGTATACTTGTACCCATTTATTTTTAAAGGGATTTGAGTTTGAACTGGGTTTGATAAGGGTTTTTCTTCTTAAGCACCTATGGTGTATTTCTACACCTGAAAGTATAATACATTTTGATGCCATTCCTATGGCAACCAGTGAACTCCAAGGGAACAGATTCTATTTTTGTGCTTCAACATGGTAACAGGATTAGTGAAGGCACATCGAAAATACCATTATAAGTTTGTTGCAGTTTGAAGAGAATTTAAATGGTCCAGCACCAAATTTTCAACATTGACTTCATTTGAGTCCACTTCCAATAATCAATCTGCATGGCAGTCAAGTTAGTCTGGTTTTAAATGTCATTTGGGTGGGTGGTGGGGGTGTTGATGGAAGCTTATTTTTAATCCAAAATGGGTCTTCGGTAAAATGTCCATTCTCTGGGTTTCAAAACTTTGTTTAGAGGCTTCTATCATTGGGGATTCTTGTGTTCAAGCATGTAACTCTCTACCCCAGCCTGAGCCTGGAGATAGGTGATTTTAACTTAACTTATCTTGCCTCTCCAAGAGACAAAATAAAAATGTGAATTCCTTCCTCAGGAAGCTTTCCTTGACCTGAACCCCTTGCTGAGGTGGCGGTGGCATATGGAGAGAGTGTGCCCTGGGCCTTCCTCTCTCTGTGGATATGGTCTTGGCAATTGGTGGTGCCCCAGGGGGAGAGAGCAGTGGCCTCCACAAACCACACCTTTCCCAGCTTCCATTCTCTTGATTTCATCAGCTTGAGCTATCCTGTTAGCAGTTTGGGGTTGGGGAAATGCTTGCCTATTTTTTGATTTTAAGTTAGTAAGAAGCCTAGCTCTCTGCTGGAGTCATTTGGAGGCATCTTGGTGAAGCATCTCTACCCTCGCTGGCTCTGGGTGCTAATGTCTAAGCTGAGAAATGGGGGTGGGGTGGGGGGTGAGTTGGGGACGTGGAGTTGAACAGGGCAGCCAGAGGTGGAAGTTAAGAAGCTATCCTGAGATGGTTCTGCACTTTGGTTCCCCCCACTTGTTGCAGAGACTGTAGCTCACATGTTGCAGCTTCTCGTGTTCAGGCCTTGCCTGCTCCAGCAGCCTTGGCGGGGTGGAGAGCCAGGTGGTGGTTTTCACCCGACTCTGGAGGGCTGAGGACGCAGTGCCTGTTTTCTGACCTTTCTCTCCCCATAGCAGATGGCACTGCTGCACGCTCTCCTTTCCCAATGAAAGAGCTCATTCATGCCATTCGTTGAGGGTGGACTCAGAGCTCTGCCTTCCTCCATCTGCCTGGGTCGGTGCCCTCCACCCTATTCTGAAGCCACCCTCACAGGCTGACTTCCTCACATCCGCCTGGTGCAGCACACGATCCTGCGTAGCACCAGCTGCTGAGGCCAGAACAAGGGAAATGCAGAATGGCTCCGCGCTCCTTTATATTAGTGGGAGGAGCCGCCCGAGTTTGTGGAGGGCTCAGGGCAGGGTCAGTACGGGCTGAATTCTGCCTGTGTCTCACAAAACAGCCTCTGGGAAGGAGCTCAGTTTATAACTAAAACTTGTGTTCTAGTTCCCTCCCTCTAGTTATGAGGAACGTGGGGGCCCTGCAGGATCATAGCCCAGGCTCTGGAATCTTCTTTGAAATTTATTTTCTTTTGGTTTTTTTGCCTTGATCTAAAACTCTCCTTCGGTGTCTTGATGCTTCAAAAGCCTTTGTGTATCTCACATTTAATGTTTTCTGACGTATTTTCTACTTCCTCCCCTTTCACACCCATTTTTCAACTTTGGGAGGACAAAACTGTATGGTTTGAGTCCCCCTACTCTCACCCCAGGTTGCCAACCGCCTCATTGAAAACCCAGGAGCAGCCATGATGCCTGAGACCGTGACCCACACCTACTGCCTCTAACCTGTTTCTGTGGTGTCGCCATTCAGGAGGCTGCTGATTCCAGTGCCTCTGTCTACCTCCCTGGCAGGGATTTCAATTTGAGGCACTCTCATCTCTGGGCCGGAGAAGGCAATGGCACCTCACTCCAGTGTTCTTGCCTGGAGAATCCCAGGGACGGGGGAGCCTGGTGGGCTGCCGTCTATGGGGTCGCACAGAGTCGGACACAACTGAAGCGACTTAGCAGCAGCAGCAGCAGCATCTCTGGGCACAGTGTCCTGAATGGCCTCACTCAGCCTGGCTACTCTGCTGTGCTGTGCTGTGCTCTGCTCCTATAGCCAGATGCAAGTTTGTCTTATGATGGCTGATCAGCTAATTCTGGTCTTCCTTTGGGCCTCAACAGCTGGGATTTGTCCCCTTAAATTATCTTTGGGTCTGACCCCATCCTCCGCATGCATCTGCCCCGCCCTGGTCTTACTTTGTTCCTGCAGTAGCCTCCATGATAAATTTGCTCTCCAACCCCTCGTTAGTGTTCCCAAATTGTGGGATGCCTAACCCCTAAGTGCAATGACTTTGGCGAGTGCCAGGGCTAGCAGTCCTCATGAGAGAGGGGCGCAGTTATATTTTCAGTCTCCCACAGTGCTTATGTTCACTTTGAGGAAAAAGTGTCAGCTGTTCTAATCTCCCTTGGTGCACTTCTAATGCCAGTCAGAATCTTGGGCCAGTAGTCATGCCAACATTGCTTTCATTGTCCTTCTTTTTACACGGACTTTCTCTTCATAGCAGCTGGTGCTTGTTTTTAAGTTAATGACTTTTTCTTTTATTTTTGAAATTCTTCATAGCTTCAAAAAGTAGATTCACCAATTAATATTTTGCCACGTTTGTTTTATTTTTCAGTGCACAGGTTTCCTCACACCCCATTCGTTGAAAGTAGGTTGCAGATGTGATATTTCACCTCATGTACTTCAGCAAGCATCTCTTTCAGAATAAAAGTGTTTTCATGAAAGCAGGGACTCCCAGCAGATATTTGTGTATCCATGTTCATAGAAGTATTGGTCATAATGGCCAGAATAATGGCCAAAAGATGGAAGCAACCCAAGTTTCCATGGAGGGATGAATGAACAGATACAGTCTATCCACATGATGGAATATTATTCAGCCATAAAAGGAAGGGAATTCTGATACATGCCACATGTATGAACCTTGAGGACATTATGTTAAGAAAAAGAAGCCAGTTACAGAAGGACAAATGCTTTGTGATTCCACTTACATTAGGTAGTGAGAGTAGTTGGTTTCATAGAGACGGAAAGTAGAATGGTGATTACTAGGAGCTGGAGGGTAGAGGAAATGGAGAGTTAGTGTTTAATGGGCGTGGAGTTTCGATTTTGCAAGATGGAAAGTGTTCTCGAGTTGGACAGTGGCGATAGTTGGCCAACTGTGTGGTTGTGCTTAGCGCCACTCACCTGTGTGCTTGCGTGCGTGCTCAGACGCTCCAGTCATAGCCGGCTGTTTGCAACCCCACGGGCTACAGCCCGCCAGGCTCCTCTGTCCCTGGGATTCTCCAGGCAGGAATCCTGGGGTGGGCTGCCATGCCCTTCTCCAGGGGAGCTTCCCAGCCCAGGGATTGAACCAGTGTCTCCTGTGTCTCCCGCGTTGCAGGTGGATTCCTTACCCACTGAGCCACCTTGCAAATGGTTATAATGGTAAATTTCATGTTATGTGTATTTTGCCACAATAAAAGGATAAATAATATAAAAGGCTACTGAAGTTTTTATTATTTTTTTTAAAATAAGGGCATTGCATTGTCCTGTTAAACCACAGTAAATATTATGGAAAATCAACAATAATTGCATTCCATATTAAGAATTCCCATGTTGTTTCAAAAAATGTCTGTCTCCCATTCAAATAGGTTGACACATCACATGTGATATGTTAGCATTTTCTTTTAAATAAATATATTTAAATTTATAAAAAGCAAGTTGATGTAAAGTGCAGGTGGATGGGTTTGAAATCGCTAGGGTCAAACCAACCCTGAATGTGTAGTAATCTGGCCTCTTTGGCCCCAGAGCTGAGTTTCTAACATGACTGCCCCAGCCTGCCTAGCTTCTACAGGAGGAACCTTCTACATCTTTACAGTCAAGGTCAGTACTAACCTCATCAGGCTTTTAGGCCTCATCAAAATGTGGTACTGCGACTGAGGAACTGAATTTTAAATTTTTAATGAATTCTAATTAAAAATTTAAAACTGGTGCCACCATTTAGTTTTGGAGAACTTTAAGTATGTTTGGAACATCTTGGGCACGTGCATCTATTTTTTTCTTTCTTTGGCCATGCAGCATGGTATGCAAGATCTTGGTTCCCCAACCAGGGATTGAACCCGTGCCCTGTGAATGGAAGGTTGGCGCCCTAACCACTGGACCTCCAGGGAAGTCCGTGAATCTGCTTTAAACGTCAAATTTTATAAAATGTACACACAGATCAAATATTTTGAATGAAAATTTAGCTCCTGAATTGAGATGTGCTGAAGGTGTGGAGTACACACCAATTTAAGACATTTAGTATGAAAAATGTAAAATGTCTCAGATTCTCTTATGGTTACACATTGAAATGGAATTTTGAGTATATTGGGTTCCACAAAATATACTGTTAACTTCACCTTTTAGCATTATAATCTGGCTACAAGAAAATGAAGGTGCTTGAATGGTCACATTTATTTCTGTCAGACACATGTAGATAGGATGTAGGAGTGAAGAATCTTTTCCTCTGTGCGGCAGCCTGCACTGCCATCTTCTACCAGGTCCTTCTCTGACTTCTGGAGACTCCTGAAAACTTTTGGGCCCTGCTGTTTTTTTTTTTTTTTTGTGAATTCTCAGCTGGATTCTCTTTCTCACTTCTGTCCTTCTGTCTTAATAAGGCCTGGGAGCACCTAAGCCCTGGGCACACCTCTTGAAGCCTTTGCTTCTCCACTGAGTGTTAGACTGGTGGAGGGAAGGGGCCCAGCCACATCTCATCTGTGTAAGGCATGTGGGGGATGGGAATTACATGGCAGCCCATCTGTGTTCCTGGTTAAACGGGTGGAGAACACTTCTTTGCTCCTCTTCTGTCTAGCTCTTGGCCCCAGGTCTGAAGCTGCACAAAGTTGTGGGGATCATTGGTGGGAGCGCACTGAGACCCTGGAGAAGATAGTGGGGTCACTGGCCCTGTTCAGTTTTGCTCTCTTCTGGGTGAGACATACCTGGCATGGAGTCTAGAAGAACTCAGGATTCCAGAGAGTTATGTGGAGAGATGGGGAAGGGCCACGGGCCTCAGTCTGCCCAGCATGTGGGTCTCCAGCTTTCCCCATGCACTGGGGAAACCAGTTACTAAATCCAGTGAATGCAGTTGGCATTCCCAGCCAGAGACGTGTGTGCACACATTTTTTTATTCAGTCATTCTGTGCACTGGACCTTGGTTTGAAGCTTCATGTGGGGTGTATGTTAGTTCCACATCCTTAAATATTTTTCCTGATAGTAATAGAAAAGTGGCAGAGAGTTCCAGAAAATACCATGGGTTTATTGGGAGTGTGGTAATCTATGCACTGGGGCAGGGGTTTTGGCTTCTGATGGGCTGAGAGCTCCTCACCAGTGAGCAACCCTTACTTTCCTAAGTGGACACTGGGGACAAGCTGACCTGATTGTGTCTAGCAGGGAGTAAACTTGGGCTGTGCAACAAGATCTGAGCCTGTGAGATTCTGCTGCAGCTGAGGTTCCCCAGGGCAGAGCACTGCCTGTGGCAAGACCCCCCTGCCCAGAGCACAGTGGCTGAAGAGATCATATGTGCCTGGTGAGGTTTGACCTTTTTCTCTCCAGCACCTGTATCCACCTTCCTGTCTGTCAGAGTTGGGGCACTTGACTTCTGTGAATCAGCTTTTGGTGGAAGTTAGGTGGAATTAATGACAAACAAAAACATCAGTTTTTACAAAGAAACAGATCTCTGTCACCTTTTTTTTTTTTTTTTTTTTTTTTGCGCTTCCCTTGCTGTTCTCATCTAAAGCAGTGTTGAGTTTTGTCCTTGATTGGCTTTGCACTCCGAAAGTAACTGAGATTGAGAGGAGGTTGGTTGTTTAAATCCACACATCCTTCTCAAGCTGACGTGGTGAGATTGTGAGGGCAAAAGTCAACACTGGATGTTTCCTGAGGGTAGAGACCTCCTTGCAGTGCATGGAAGTGGCTTGCCCTTGCCTGAGAGAAGCACCTGTCTGGAAATCAGTGCATTTTGGAGGCCAGGGCCCCTCGGCCTATTTCCCTGGGGCAGCTTGACTCTCAGAGCACCAGCCTTTACTGTAGCCTTGGCAGTGGATGTCTAGTTCAGACACTGTCAGCTCTCACTATTATTTGAGTTCTGTACCTGGTGAAAGGTGAGGGAAACAGGTCATCCTAGCTGGATCCTCTTCTTGAGAGTGCCTGCTAATGACAGATAATTCCTTTTTCTGAGATTTTTCTTTTAAAGTTCAGCTTCACAGTGAAGGTCAGAGGGTAGTATCATTAAAGAAGAGGTCACCCATAAGCGTTGGCTCTTCATCAAGGTAAACAGGCTCTCCTGCTTTGCTAAAGCCCGAGTCAGTGTGTGCCCTTGTCCTTGATTGATGCATCTGTTCCTGCCTCCTTGGTGGTCACGGCCGAAGATGTTGGGGTCATGGTGTCTTGGGAAGCTCTTGGCGTTAGCCCTCTTCCTGAACCCCATTTGTCCCCAGTAAGTGTGGTTTTAAAAAATATTTATTTAGCAGCACTCAGGGTCCCTAGTTGCAGCATGTGAACTCTTCAGTTGGGGCATGTGGGCTCTAGCTCCCTGACTAGGGATCAGACCTGGGCCCTCTGTGTTGGGAGCATCGTCATAATTGGACCACCAGGGAAGTCCGAGTTAAGTGTGGTTTTGAGTCTCCCTCTCAGCTTACATTCTGCTGCTTTGGAGAGAAGCTCAGCGCCATGATAGGCTTTTGTGGGATATCTCCAACCTTGTTAGCTTGGCCTTCTTGTGGAGGCTGCTTCTCATTTCAGGGAATGACTTTGTGGGAAAGTTGGTTGGGATGTTGCTGTTGCCACTTAAAGCAGACCTGTGTGCCTGTGAGCTGGCATGTTCTGGAACATTTCAGCCACAGACAGTAGACTGCCTCTCCCCCGTGTGGTGCTTCCTTTTGCCTGTTGCAGGTGGTTCATCATCTGCACTTCATACCTTCCTCTTGGCCTCCCAAATTCCCAAACAGCTCGACTTTGACCACTAGCTTGAAGGTTAACACTAACATGTTTTCCTGGTGTTTGGTGTTCTAGAAACACCACAGTTGTCTTTCTTGTACTAGTTTTAGTTTTAAATTTTGTTCATGAGGATCATGAACTTGCTTTTTATCTTTTTGTTGGAAATGGGAGGGTTATAGAGAATCAATGTGACAGTTCCAGAGAACCAGTGTAGCATCACCCTCAGAAGCTTTATGGTCTACATGGAGGTCACCCACAACACTACGTCAGCCTTGTTTGGCTAATCCTAGTTTCTCACTTCTCAGACATTTTCCTCGTTTCAGTACTTTCTCTGTGTTGTGAAATGAACACCATCTCTCATTCTTGCTGCCTTGCAGATTATTCAATTCTGCATTGTTCCCTATGCTTCCTTCCTACTGGGAAACTCGAATCTAGGCAGAGGAAGTGCCTGACCTCTCTGCCTGCCTTGGCTTTGCGATCTGCATGTCTCTGGCCATACTGGAGTCCACCTCTCAAAGCGAGCAGGAGTTTTCTGCATGAGACGAGTCTGTTCTGTTGGCATTACGTGTTGTAGTGTGGGTTAATCTTAGTGTTACATACATCAGAACAGCTCTTTTGGAAAATAAAATCACTAAAAATAAAAGGTTTAAAAGTAAAGGCAGATAGAATAGTAGGAGTAATAACTTTAAAAGAGGCAACCAGAAGAAAGTATCTCTCTTACCTTACCTATGAAGGGCACAACCTTAGACCTAGGTCCGTGGGAGTGGAGAGTTTGAATTAATGGCAGATTGTGTTTCTGTCAGTCTTCCAGCCTCTGATTTGCAGACTTGGGCAGGTCAAGGCTGCTTTGAGAAGCAGTGTCTGGAGGCCAGCTTACCAGGTAAAGAGGCAGACAGATCAAAACACCACCTCAGCAGAGGTCAGTGGGGACTTGTGAGAGGGGGGGCATATTGTTGGTTGGTTGGTTTTTAAATGTAAGTAGGTATAGTCACGGAGAAGGCAATGGCACCCCACTCCAGTGTTCTTGCCTGGAGAATCCCAGGGACGGAGGAGCCTGGTGGGCTGCCGTCGTCTATGGGGTCACACAGAGTCGGACACGACTGAAGCGACTTAGCAGCAGCAGTAGGTATAGTCATCCACAGAGCTGCCACCATGTCTCACTTCCATTTTATGGTTTCGGGTACACACCCAGTTGTCTGTCTTTACCTAATTTCATCTGTAATTGTGTATTCTGCTTTTCTAACATAGCACTCATGTCACTTAAGAGTTCCTTCATTTTGACACAAAGTCTAGAAATTTATGAAATGGGGTTGCAAACTAAGGCCTGCCGACTAGTCTGAATTTTACTGACACACAGCCACAGTTCCTCGTCCCAGGATTGTCAGCAGGCCGCTTTCATGATACAGCAACAGCAGAATGAAGTGTTACAAAGACTGTTTATCCTGCATAGCTGGCTGTATTTACTCTCTGGGAAAAATTAGCCTCCCCCTGCTGATGTATGTTTTAGTAGTTTTAGTCTTGTCCACATCAAAGTTTTGTTTTCTTTTTAACTGCATGCGCATCTCAGGAACACTTTAAATTCACAAATCATCTGTCCAGATTTAACCATCAACGCCATGATGTAAGCCGTATGTAACAATGGAGCCTTTTATTGGACCTCCAGCTGCTGGCAGCTTTCATAGGGAAGCTAAAGATGGTACACATTTTTCACTGCCCCTAATGTAATGTTTCTGCTGATTGGTTTCTAAAGCAGAGCAAGTGGTTTTCTGATTGGCGGGGTTGTGGCCTGCCCAGCCTTCTGGGTCCTGGTCTTCCGGCTGCAGGGTCCTCATGGGCCTGGTTCCCTCCAGTGGGGGACAGAGAGTATGAGTGAGTCTGTGCACGCTTAGCAGCATGGCTGACTCATTTCCACCTGGAGCTGCTGGGCTCAAGGCAGCTGCCAGCTTTGATTCTGAGGTGATGGGGCCCTGTTTGGCAAGTCCAGGGGTCAGGACATGTTCAAGCTGCAGGGAGGAGGATTAAGGCTTCTAAGAGCTTCCTCAGTGCATAGCCACTGGCCAGCCTCCAGACACCTCAGTCTGGCTGATGACATGATTGCTGTTCTCACCAGCCGTCTGAGCCGGTCAGATGGAAGAGGAATCCTGTTTGTGCTTCCCCACCGACACAGATCGCACAGAGAAACGGGCCTTCACTGTGAACAGGAAGCAGCTTCTCCTCTGGGACCAGGAGGAACATGCTTTCTGATATTGGTGTTCCATAACCATTGTAACTAACATTTCAGCAAAGTGTTCCTAGGACAGGCTACGATTTGCTGCACATTAACTAGTATTGAGAAATTGCCAGGTTTTTTGTTTTGTTTTGTTTTGTTTTTTTTTAACCAGAATCAAGGTCCCCTATCGCCTTCTGTGTCTCCTTCTTATAGAAGAGCCTTGTAGTAGTGAGGAGGGAATCTCCTTTGTCTGAAGGGTGCATGCTACTGTCAGCTTATACTTTCAAGAGATGCTGGGGTCATCTGGCATTGGCCTGCTTTTTTTCTTGGCATGAAACCAGTTAAAGCCACAGCCCCTCCAGCCCTTTACTGCTTGGGAAGCATAAATAATTTGGTCTCCACTCCCCTTGACCCTGCTCCCCATGGCATCAGCAGGGGAGTGTGCTGCTGATTTTACCTATGATGTTGTCCAAGTCACAGATGGCCAGGTGCTGTGAGAGTTACCTTGACTTTGGTACATTTGCAGGGGTTTAATTCTTCGGAAGCTAACCTCATTTACTTGAGGGTCATGTGACATTCAGCTGCTGCTGCAGAGAGCGCAAGTCTGTTGATTAAAATACATGCCAAGGGCTTCCCTGGTGGCTCAGTGCTAAAGAATTCGCCTTCCAGTGCAAGAGACACAGGTTCAGTCGCTGATCTGGGAAGATGCCACATGCTACAGAGCAACCAAGCCCCTGTGGCACCACTATAGAGCCAGTGCTCTAGAGCCTGGGAGCTACAACGAGAAGCCGCTGCGGTGAGAAGCCCGCACAGCACAGCCAGAGTGGAGCCCCTGCTTGCCTCAGCTAGAGAAAGCCCATGCAGCAACGAAGGGCCAGCACAGCTCAAATAAATTTTTTAAGAAATAACATGCCAGGATATGGAAATGGGGTGCCCTCAGCCAAACCACACTTTCTGGGCCCAGCAGTTGACTGGGCCTTTGCCCCTGGGCTTCATGAACAGAAGCAGCTGTGAAACAGAGCACTCAAGAGACGCACAGCCCTGGCTGACCTCCTGCTGACCAGACCACCACCCATTATGCTGCTTTGTTGCCAGGACGATGAAAGTGGTAATGCCACCACCTCCCTTGTATGCTTGCCTTGAGGATTAAGTGAGTGATCAGTACAGGGCATCAGCCCAGGAAGCAGCAGTTATCTGCTGACAGGCTTTTCTAGGTCCCAGCACAGATGTTGAGTATCGTCACTGTATCTCACAGGAGAGTTTGTGAGGCTTCCCAGTTAACCTGCACTGCTCCTGCCTTCTCTGGCATCTTACTGCCTATGTGCTTTGTCACTTTAATTCAGAGGCGAGTGAATGGACGGGAAGGAGTCAAGGTGGGGTCACTGGGCTTGTGGGCCCTCTGGGAGGCCAGGAGTTAGGGTGGAACTGCAAATACAAAGTGTAACTGTCAGCCTCTCTCCAGAGACAGAGCTGGGACTAAATCTCCAGGAATCAAGTCTTTCTCTTGTCCTCTCTCAGTTATTTTCAGAAGCCTAGACCCAAGCCTCTCCCATGTCTGTCTCACCTCCTACTAATCTCCAGGAAAGAAAATATTTCTGTTGAAATTTGAAAAACATTACAGTTGTATTGTCTGCTAAACAGTGTCCTTAGATGAATTGGAATGATAGCAAGCAATATTCTTCATAGCAGGTGTAATTAATCAGGGGACTGTAAACATAGGAAAAGAACTGGCATTTTGGACTTCCTGGTGGTTTACTGGTTAAGAATACAGCTGCCACTGTGTAGGGGACAAGGGTTCAGTCACTGGTCCAGAAGATTCCACATGCTGCCAGGCAGCTAAGCCTGTGTGCCCTAGAGCCTACGCTCTGCAGTGAGAGAAACTACCGCAGCGCAAAGCCTGCACACCAGAACTCTAGCCCCCTCTCGCCACTAGAGAAAGCCTGCGAGCAGCAATGAAAACCCAGTGCAGACAAAAATAAATAGAATTGACATTTTAACTTTTATGAGTCAACCCAGAGGTTCCCATACTTTAGTTCACGGCAATAGTAGCATATCACTTTTTTTAACCATGATATTAGGCCACAAGGAATACCTAACAAGCTTGTTATTGGATAGTTAGGTACAAACAGCAAAGTAAGTACTAATATCCCAACAACAGTTTACACCTGTTTGAAGAAAATACATGAATTGAAAGGAAAAAATATTATATTCTTGCATTACTACAGCCAGTTGCTTATGGAATATGTGTGCCTGTTGGCTACAGCACAACTCCTTAAACCTTAGAACTAGAACCTTAAGACATCTGTCACCCACATTGTCTATCCTGTGTTGAATTTTACATGGTACAGCCGTCCCTTGGTATCTGTTGAGGATTCCGTTTTAGGACACACGGCCACACAATCACACCCACTGGCCAGGCACCCACATCCAGAGGTGCTCGAGTCTCTTACATTGCAGCAACATGGACAGACTAGAGATTATCATGCTGAGTGAAGTAAGTCAGAAAAAAACCGAATATCATATGATCATTGCACATATCATTTCACTTGTACGTGCAATCCAAAAAAATTGATACAAGTGAACTTAGTTATAAAACAAATCCAATCACAGATGTAGAAAACACTGTTACCAGTGGGGGGAGGGGGGGAGGGTTAGATTGGAAGGTTTGGAATGACATACGCACTGGTCTATAGAAGATAGAGAACTTTTAAGGACCCACTGTGCAACACAGCTCTACTCAGTACTCTGTAATGACCTTTACAGGCAAAGAGTCTAAAGCAGCGTCAGGGAGTTCCCTGGTGGTCCGGTGGCTTGGGCTCTGCACTGCCAATGCAGGGAGCTCAGGTTTGTTCCCTAATCAGGGGACTAGATCCCACATGCCTCAGCTGGGAGTTTGCACGTTGCAACTAAAGATCCCACATGCTGCAGTGAAGATGAAAGACCTGTGTCCTGCAACTAAGACCCAACACAGCCAAGAAATCAGTATTAAGAAAGAGTTGGTATACGTATAAATGGAACTGATTCACTTTGTTGTACAACAGAAACTAACACAACATTGTAAATCAGCTAGACTCCAATAAAGAAAATTTGATGGCATAGTGTTTGCATATAACCAACTGTGTGTCCTCTCCTATACTTTAAATCGTCTCTAGGTTATTTATAGCTAATGCAAGTAAACATTATGAAAGTAATTTAGACGGTGTAAATTCTGTGTTGCCAGTGCATACCAGTTCAAATTTTGCTTTTTAGAACTTTCTAGAATATTCCCCCCCCCCCCAATATTGTTGATCTGCTGTTGGTGGAATCTGCAGATAAGAAGGACCAGCTGTATTTGCTTTTTTTATGACAGTAACTGCTGAATGCAGGCTTTGGAAGATGGGACATTGTTGAATGTAGTAGGGTGTAACATTATCAATTACCTTGCACTGATAGTTCCCACTGTGACACTCTGTGGTGCCTCAGCAGTCAGTCTTTGAACCAGGACACTGACCATCCAGGTTTTCTTCATCTTTTTCATCTTCCTCTAAACTGGGAACATGCTGTAAGATAACTGTTGGGAGTAGATCCCGAATTGGACACCCTGTGGGGTCTTTCAGCCTTCTTTGGGTTGAAAACAATAGGTGAAATCCTCTTCCTGTCCCTTGACCTTCCCCTGTCTCAGCTCAGTACCTGGTGGCTCCTGCCTCTCAGCCACAGGTGAGTGTGGAATCAGGGGACAGCATTTTTGAATCTTTCAGCTGTAAAACTTTGGTTGAATTAGTTGAAGGCCATTTATACTTTGTCATGAGAATTTAATTAATAAATTCCTCCATATCTGCAGATTGATAAGTTTGACTTTTCAGCCTCCTCTCTCTAAAGAGAGCTCTGGTGCTGAGAGCTGTTCATTTCCTGTAGGACTCAGGGGCAGACAGAGAGCCACCCTGTGTTCACACTCGTGATTTACCCTGTCCCTGCGCATCCCATCTTCTGCATCTGTAAACAGCATGCTGCGGTGTGCAGGTATAGTTGAGGATGAAACTATATTCCAGGCAGGAATGAGATTCTTTATAGTCTTTACCTCCCGGCGTCCCTAGAATCAGACCTCAGTGCCTCTTCCACCTCCCTTGCCCCTTTCGCTGTCTTCCCTGCCCCGCAGTCAGGGACTTAGGGAGGACACGAGGCCAGCGTGGCCACATGCTCCTGTGTGTCCTCCTTTCGGCTCTGCACGTGCACTGGTGTCTCTCCTGCCTCCAGGCCTGTGCCTGTGTTACTGTGTCAGTGGCACCTTCCCCAGGCCATCACAAGCCTTGTCTCTCTCCACCTTCCCCACCACAGGCGTGCCCATCCTTGGTGTCGGTGGTCACAGCAACCCTGCCATTCTTTTTCACAGTACTCGCCCAAGTGTTGCTTAATCACTCGGAGGACATCATGTGGACTACAGAGTCCCCAAGCATGGCTTGTAACTCAGATGGGATGCATTGGCTGAGCAAGTGAGACTATAGGAGTCACATTTTCCATGTGAGAATGCTAGCTGGTTTCCTTTTCCAGAGTTTTGAAACTGAGCTAGAAGCCCCAGAGTAACTGACCATTGTGTGTGGTCAGTGTAGGGTGACGTCAGTACTTGAGTCATTCAGTAAATACCTGCTGTGTGTTAGGAGGACAAGAGTGAAGTAAAGATGGCCCTAGGGCTCGCAGCTGCATGTATGGGGAGGCTGACCATCAAAACCATGAGACAGATCAGGGAAGCGCCAGATACAGCAAATGAAAGTTGTAAAGGTGACAAGAGAAGGGGCCCATTGTGGCCACCGTGTTGTTCGGAGTATTGATACTAGGCGCTGGGACAGTGCAGGCTAGGGGTGACTACTGTGGGACCAATGTACTTGAGATGGCAACCCAGTTGGATCTGTACCTTAGAAAAGGCATCCTGGCTCTCACACAGCGCTGCTCACCAGTGCCTCTCTTGGCCCATAACAGATTAGAGATTCTTGTTGGTTTCCCTGGTGTTCTTGCCACAGTATGAATGAATGGCTTCTGAAAGTTTCCTAAGGAGTGTACTTGCCCAGTTCTTACAGGCTTGAAAGGATGTTTTGGTTTCTGTCATAGACATACTGGTTTAAAATAGAGATGACTCAAGGTTAAAGGGTCAGATTTTCTGTAGAAAAAGTATTCATTTTTTTGAGCAGGAAATTTAACTTCCTTGGCCCAAAGGCCCCTGTGGGCCTGGCTTGAAGGTGAAGGAAAATGGTTGTGTCCAGAGCCCACTGTGCTTTGACTTTGCTGAGAGTCCACTTGAAAAGAGAAAAGGCACAGCCCAGCCCTGAAGCTTTAGAAGTCATTTACTTTGACTCCCTCTTGCCTTGGGGACACTGCTTGAAGATTTCCAGAATGTCATTACTTAATGGAAAACATGGGGCTGTTTCCTCCTGGTGGGATGTGCTTGGCTCCACCCTCTGGCGGCTTGCATTCTTGTAGCCCATAGAGCTCCACTGCCCTAGAGCCAGACTGTCTCCTTCAGGGTGGGGTGGCTCCTGTCCCTTGCCTGCTGTAACTCACCTGGCTCGGGCTTGGCTGTGTAATTCGAGAGCTTCTTTCTGGGAGACATCTAAGAGGAGAAACCAGACTGTGCATCAATCTTTATCCTCATAGCTTAATTCCTCCCTTCATCATGGGTCACAGTTAACATTAGTCCCCTTGTGCTCCTCTGGACATGTTGGTCCTGCTGCATAGAAACCCTCCCCCAGCCAACTCCACGTGTTCTTTTTTTTTTTTTTTTTAATAAATTTATTCTCCATGTGTTCTTAGATCCCACTGACATATTTCCTTATCTGTGTGCTGCCCCTCTGTCAATGCTTATGTCCCGCACTCAGCATATCCTATATCTCTGTGTGTCTTGCTTGTGGCCACCAAACTAAAGGCTCCTGGCCAGCTGGTGTGTTGCCTGTGTCATTTGTCCTTCTGTCTCCCCCGTATTGGCCCAAAACCCCAGTTTCTGTTTCTGCCCAGTAAATGATTACCTCCATTCACTTACCTGTGGAGGGCTTCGAGGGAACGCTGCATAGTCTCCGCCGTCTTGGGGATGCCTCTCCATCTTCCCTCACTCTTCCAGCAGTTTCCTGCACATTTTCCTAGCCTACTGGCTTCCCCGGGCTTCCCTAGTAGCTCAGCTGGTAAAGAATCTGCCTGCAATGCAGGAGACCCCCAATTCAATTCCTGGATTGGGAAGATATTCGCTGGAGAATGGATGGGCTACCCACTCCAGTGTTCTTGAGCTTCCCTGGTGGCTCAGCTGGTAGAGAATCCACCTGCAATGCCAGAGACCTGAGTTTGATCCCTGGGTTGGGAAGATCCCCTGGAGAAGGGAACATGTACACATTCCAGTATTCTGGCCCGGAGAACTCCATGGACTGTATAGTCCATTGGGTCGCAAAAAGCCGGATACGACTGAGCGACTTTCACTGGCTTCCCCACCGGGAACCTGCAGTAGGTCTCGCCTGGCTCCCCTCTGAAGAGGATCACAGGGCAAGACCAGGTTGCCCTTACAACTCCTACTTTATTTTTGTCATGTCCTATCTTGATACTTGTATCCTTTACTGTGTGGTTTTTTTTTTTTTTTTTTTTTTTTAGTTTACTGTTTTGTTTGTAGTACCTTTATTTTGAAAGGAAACTAAATCAGGAGTCACGCGTGGATATTCAGTAACATTAGAAACCATGAGAGCAAAACAGTGTTGTTAAATTTCATCCAGAAAATAGTATTATTGTCTGCTGACACCTCTAAGTACAACCTTTAACACTGGTACAAACAGGAGCTTTTCTTATCACTGCTGGGGTAAGAATAAAAAGAAATGAAGAGGGGAATAAGTAAGTAAATGGCAGCTACCTAAAGGCAGTCTGCACTCGCCTGCTGCCATCAGGGACGCAGTTCTGTGAACTCGCCTGCCTGAACTTTGCCATGCCTTATTACTCTGCGGGTGGCTGTAAGACCTAGCTTCTGTGAGATTGAGGTCCCATTCTTTTATCAGCTAAACCTCAGAACTAGAGAAATTTCTTCTCTCTTCCTTGTCACTCACTTCAGGAGTGAAGGCATGCTTTTTGTGTGCAAGGTTCCACACGCGGCCAAATGCAGCTTCCAGGGGGCCGCCCTCCACATCCTGCTTCACCTGAGGTCAGCAGTGACATGCTCTCAGCCAGATTCCTCCCTTCCTCCCGAGTCACACTCAGTGTTGGGTGATTCAGCCTAAGCCCTTGTCCTCTCCACCTCTGTTCTCTGAGCACTCTTTCTGATGACTCCACACCTTATCCCACCCAGCCTTTGGAGGCTTCCCCTCCCTGAATCTGTATGTGACCTTCCTCCTTTCACTGGGGTGTGTTTACTCACCTTAAGGCTCCAGTGTCCACCCCGTCCTCTCCAGGCTCCCAGCCCGGTGTGCTTTATGTACCTCCCTCCCATTAGGAGCATCTCCATCCCCACTGTCCCACCACAGCTCATTGCATGACACGTTTTCAGGACCACATGGCCCTTAGTTCTGGCCATTCTTGTACCAGAAGTCCGCTTGGTGGAGAAAGGAAAGTGCCTTGTATCCTCAGCGCCTGAGGCAGGCCTGTCCTGTCACATCTGCCTTTGGAAACTATCGTATTTCAGTAGCTGTGGTCCTGAGAGCTTGTTGTGCTATTGCAGTGTTCACTGGCCCACCAGCAGATTAAGTTGCTTCTGGAAATGCCCCTTCGTGGGCCTCAGCTCCTAGCACACTGCTGTCATGGCTTGGAGGATGCTTTCCGCAGGCTGCTGGCCCATCAGTCTCCATCACACTTTTATGCCGGACACCTATCTGGTTTTAACTCTGGGTGCCCCTTCTCCATCTCCAGCACCATATGTGCAGGAGAGGTACCAGGAATCAGCTTTGCACCTGCAAAACGCTTTTTCCTGTAAGCGTTGTTAGAACTGGGTTGGTGTTCTCCTTGTAGAGAACTTAGAGGTTGCTGTAGGAGCTGTCCCTTCCTTCTTGGGTCTTGGAAGTTAGCTGGAGGGCATAAACCTTAAAGTCTTACTAGCATATTGGGAGCAGCTGGACATCATTGAATAGACGCATGACCACCTCTAGACACCTGACTGGCACTGCTGTAACACACCCTTCCTCTAGCACTAACAGTGTTGACCTTTCCTGTGAGTTAAATGATGAATCACTTATTCAGAGTGATGGATTTTTGTTTGTTTGAGTGATTGGTATCCCATCTCAGAATAGGCAAATGGCACTCTTTCCTGGTGGTTCAGAGGTTAAAGCGTCTGCCTGCAGTGCGGGAGACCTGGGTTTGATCCCTGGATCGAGAAGATTCCCCCGGAGAAGGAAATGGCAACCCACTCCAGGACTCTTGCCTGGAGAATCCCATGGACGGAGGAGCCTGGTGGGCTACAGTCCATGGGGTCGCAAAGAGTCGGACACGACTGAGTGACTTCACATTCACTTTTACTCTTAAGTTTTATATCTATATGGTGAAAGGGGGTAGAGAACAATTCTTCCTCTTAAAGCAAACAAGGATTCAGATTCCTAGGATCCACAGTCTGCCATGTGATGGCCATGGGCTCCCCACGTGGGTTCCTGCCCCCGCATCAGCCTTTTCTTCAGAGCAGCGCTCTCTTCTTGGATTCTCTAGCCACTTGATAGCTAGGTCTGTAGTCAGCAAGAGCACCCTGGGAGGAAAGCGGTCTCCCTGGCCGTGTCGGCTTTGTCAGGCCTCAGACCAAGAGGTTCAGCTCTCCACCCCCTCCCCGCCATGACGGACTTCACTACTGAGTTGCTTTTATGTAGTGAGTTCTCACCTTGTGCATTTAAAAATTCGGTGATTTGCCAGTCCTTCCTTGGAAGGACTAATGCTGAAGCTAAAGCTGCAATACTTTGGCCATCTGATGTGAAAAGCTGACTCATTGGAAAATACCTTCTTGCTGGGAAAGAGTGAAGGCAAAATGAGAAGGGGGCAGCAGAGGATGAGATGGTTAGATAGCATCACCGACTCAGTAAACTTGAATTTGAGCAAATTCGGGAGATACTGGAGGACAGAGGAGCCTGGCTTGCTGTAGTCCATGGGGTCACAAAGAGACATGACTTAGTGACAGAATAACAGCAGTAACATTTGGCCAGAACTGCATTTATGGAAACCATTGTGAAAACCTTGTTTTAAATTACACTTGGACTGAACCAGAATGCCTAGTATGTGCTGAGCATCTTCCAGAAAGAAAGCTGGGACAGAGCCAAACAGCTTGCCCCTTTTTTTCTTGTCCCCTCTGCCTGCCAGAGTCCTGTCGTCCCTCTTTGCCTAAGCCCTTGCCTGACTTCCTCAGCTTACCCTCACTGAACTCCTGGGTTTATTACTGGAGTTGCTTGTTACATGGAAGCAGCTCCTGCCTCACTTTCTGATTGTTCCTTCTTGCTAGTAGTAAAGTGTCAGAAAAGTACTGCACAAGAGTGCAAATGATCAATATGCTTTTAAGCAGATGTTTCTTCTCATTAAAAGCGTGAAGAGTAAGGAGTGGGTTACTGTGTTTTCTGAGGGGCCATTTGACATTAAAAACATGAACCCACTGCCCTGTGGTTGTCCTATAGAATAACTGGACAGGTGCACAAAGCCAGCGTTGCAAGAATGTCCATAGTATGGCTTGAAGCAGGGGTTGTTGGGGGCAGTGCATAGACAGAGTGCTAATAAGGCACTGATTGGGGTGGGGGGGTCACGTGCTGTCCCCCACCCCAAGCCCCCAGAGAATCACAGGAAGTGCCCCTCTATCCCTTTATAAACAAACTTTGAAAAGCTGGTTAATAAAACAGTAGGTCAAGTATGGATTCATTTTTATGTTATCAGCAGTTACCGTGTGGTATTTCTTTAATCTCCAAACCTACATTATGTAAGTTACCAAGAAATATTTTTCGTAAGTGAGCACTCAGCAGCGGATTGTGTGGGCTAAAAAAGGTTCAGGCAGTCTGGCCTTCCTGCTTGGCCCCCACTCACCAAGTGCAATTACTGACATGGCTAGATGTTTCATAAGCCACAAATATAAACAAAAATTTTAATGAAGAGATAATTTGAGGCTTGTAAATCATCCTCTCTCACAGTGCCCACTAAAAACTCAGAGGTGAAAACTTGGTTTGTTGTTTATTGTATCCACCTTCCCCTGAACTCCTTAGCTCCCACAGCCCCTTTCAGCCCCTGGCTGACTCTAGACTCCATGGCCTGGCCCTCAAAGTTGATTCCTGGTTCTCTTCCCTACTGGATGATGAATCTTTGAGGGGAGCAGACAGTGGGGCCCTTTTAGTCAGTGCCTGGAGTGTCTCTGCAGCCCACCCAGTTGGTCTTCATCAGAGGGGCTCAGCCTTTGGAGGCCACAGCCCTCGGGGCTGTGTCATTGTGAATGGCTCCGCTTTGCTGCCTCATCTCTGACAGTGGCTTTTCCTTTGTAGATTGCCCGGTGAAGAATGTGATGGGATCAGTAGCATGTCTGCGGAGAGCGGCCCTGGGACGAGATTGAGAAATCTGCCAGTAATGGGGGATGGACTAGAAACTACCCAGATGTCTACAACGCAGGCCCAGGCCCAACCCCAGCAAGCCAACACAGCCAGCACCAACCCCCCTCCTCCGGAGACTTCCAACCCCAACAAGCCCAAGAGGCAGACCAACCAACTGCAATATCTGCTCAAAGTGGTGCTCAAGACACTATGGAAACACCAGTTTGCGTGGCCTTTCCAGCAGCCTGTGGATGCCGTCAAGCTAAACCTCCCTGTGAGTAACCTGGGCAGGGTCCAGGGCTGCCTTCCTCCAGGTCTCCTCCTGTGTTGCTCCTGTAAGGGTGGATTGATGGGAGGGTGGAGCCAAACTCCAGTATCCTTGAGTGAGGGGTTTTAGCAGTCCTGATGAATGGAAGTGGGGAAAGAGAGGAGAGGTGCTGACTGAATTAAATAGTAACTGGTTTTTTTGATACTACGATTCTGGGACATGTTGTGTGATGAGATTGAAATAGAAGTGGAGGGTTGCTTGCAGTTTGCCCTTGCTTCGGGAGACCTGAAGTGGGGTCACTTGGTGGTCCAGGCCCTCCCTCCTCAGGCTTGGTCGGCCAGACCGACCCAGTAGGTTCAGCAGACGTGGTTGGTCAGATTCTGAGAAGAATTGGCTTGCTGCAGTACCTGTTCTGGTACTGGCATCCTTGTTGTCACCCAGAGCATGGGCAGGGAAAGGTGGCAGGATGGAGCCAGTTACACGGAGGTGGCCTGGATTGGAGGGGGGTGTGTTGTGGCCATGCTACACCTGCTGTTGTTCTTTTGTGCCCCTGTTCCTCTCCTTTTTGCTTTGTGAGCTCTCTGTTCCCCACATTCCTAGCAAATGGCTCTGGAAACTCAACTTCTGCCTTTAACTGAACCTTGGGGAGGAAACAGGATAACGTGTTAATTTTTTCTTTCTTCAAAGCATCAAGGACTAATTGTCTTTAAATTGTCTTCTGTTGTTTGCCAAATCCCACACACACCTGGACAAGGGCGTTGAAATTAGATGATTGTTGCAGCTGACCCAGATGTGAATCTGCGAGTCAGAGCTGCACTGGTGCAGGACCCCAGCCTCTGCCGGGCACCTGGTCTCAAGGAGGAGGGGGCCCATCAGTGCAACCTTCCTTGCTTGACGGTCGCTGTATCTCTGACAGCTGTCCAGTACTGTCTGTCCATTGAATACCCATCGTGTGCACTCAGGAGGAGAGTCAGGTGGGGGTGCTTCAGGCTCGGGTCATGAACTGGTGGAGGAAAGCCGGTGGGAACAAAAGAAGTGTCCTCATGGAATCTGGGCTCCAAAGGTTGCTCTCCTCATTGACCACACCAGGAGTAGAGGCATTGAGCCCATCACTGTAAGGAGGCTTTTGGGAGAGCTTGCGGTACCAGCTTCTAGCTACACTAAGGGGTGGGCTGTGCAGGATCCACAGGTGAGGTGACCTTCCTAGAGCACATGCAAAGAATGGGGAGAGAAGGCGCTGCGGTTGGAATCCAAAGGGGCCCACAGCTTTTATAGCACTGGAGGGAGCAGGAGGCTAGGAGGGTCACCAACAGAGAGCAGCCTCTCAGGTGTCCACATCAGAGACTACAGGAAGGTCAGAGAGCTGAGGATTCCACCCTGACCCTCCTGTTGGCCTTTAGGAGGGCATTGGTGACCTTAGGAAGCTGTGGCGCAGTAGTAGAAACCAGATTCGCAGCAGTGTGGACAAGAAGGTGAGGATGTGAAGCCACCGGTTCAAGAAATTTGGCTTTGAAGGGAAAGTGTGGCAGGGCCAGGTGGAGGAGGGAGGGGTTGGTTTGTTCAGGTGAACGCGGAGGGAGCAGAGGCACAGAGAGCTAAGAGGGTAAAGACTGAGCAGAAAGGGGGTTGGGGGACCGGAGATCCTGAGAAGGCGGCCTGCCAGCCAGTGGGACAGACAAAGGTGTGCGTGGGCTGGCAGGCTAAGGGGTTTGGGAGTTTGAGGTCATTCTCTGAAGTGGAGGCCAAGCTCCCCTGGGGCTCCAGTGTGACTTGGTGTCACCCTCAGCAGCTCCCATGGAGGAAGAAGAGGCTGGGGGGTGGTGGCACTGATCTGGTGCCTTCACAGAGGTGGCCGAGCTAGGGGCTAACCCAGAGGGCTGGGGCAGGGCTCTTTGGCTGGGAACGGTGTCATACTGAAGCCCAGTTTCCAGGGACAGCCCCCTCCCCAGGAAGTAGGAATAGGGCCATCTCAGGGAAGAGTTTATTCTTTTTCTATTTTCTGATCCCTTCCAGATCTTTACCTGTGTCTCGGCCTCTGGTCCCTGCTGGCCTTATTGGAATGCCTGCTTCTGTCATTCCATACATGTGTGCAGATGGGTGGTCGTCTTGCCCCTTAAGCCCCCGCCTCCCTTTCAGTACCCGCCGCCCTCACCTGTCACTGTCTCATTTCCTCCTCCCTGCTGTCCTCAGCTACTGTCTTGTTGGGCCTCATACCACTTTCGGCACCCCACAGCCGGTTCAAGCACCTGACACCAGTCTGAGGTGGTGACCCCACGATCTTGGGCCATGGACTAGCATCTGAGTTTCCCAGGGCAGATATATTTGGACTTGGTTCTCTTGCGAAAGGTGGTCAGAGCAAATACAGTGTAGAAAGTCGGGTTCAGTCTCCTCTTGAGGCCTGTTTGCCAGGGTACCTAGGCCTGTGCCTGCAGCCCCATTTGGGGCAGGGGTGTGAGCTGTGCCAGCTCTCAGGTGTATGCCAGCAGCTTCTGTTCCTTTCTCGTGGGTGTCAGAGCAACTCAGAACCTCACACCCTTGGCTCACTTTTTCAGCACTGCCTGCCTCTGTTCTTGGGCAGGACCTCGGTGCTTGCCAGAGCACCGACTTGACCCGCTGCCATCAGGCTGCCCCTGGGATGTGACGCGGTTCTGGTACTTCACCTGGGCCTGACTGTGGGAGCCTCGGAGAGAGTGGACCTCAGTGGGGCGGCGAGCTGTGTGCAGGTGCGCCTTCTCGCCTGCCCCTCTGTGGTCCTTCCTCCTGGAAACCCAGGCCCTGTCTGATCATAAGCATTTGCTTGTAAGATAGGTTTAGATTTGGGGAAAGGTATGATGGTAGAAGAGAGTTTGATTGGAAGGGCTTTCGCCACATCTACACCTGCTGTCTGATGTCTTCTGTTCAGCACTTGTAGAATAAGATCCAGAGGTTTGAGGAGTGGGTCTGCTGGAATTTTGAATTTTTTTTTTTTTTTTTAAAACTAAGAATAGTGAGGACTCTCCATTTGATTCCTCATCTGGCACTTAATCTGGTTAGTTGTTGAACTGTATCCAGATACTACTGGATCCTTAGTGATAGACTATATGTAGGTAAAAGGAATGGAAGTGAGATGAACTGAAGATAGAGGCTTTTGGTCCATGGTGCTTCAGTGTGGCAGGAAGCAAGGGGTCAAGTTGTTGAGGCGTGAATACATTTTATGGATGTGGATAATTTCACATGGTGGGGAGAAAGTAGAAACTCCCGTGGGTTATTTTACCAGATAAGAACCACTTTTTTAAAGGTTGAGTGACTTTCCCTGTTACTTATGCTAAATTGCCACTCAGCTTTTAGCAACTCTTGTGTGAACCACTTTATCTTGGAGCCCACCCATGAGATGGCTCACTGACGCGGTGGCAGGGCTTAGACCTGTGTGTCTGTGGCGTGGGGCAGGGTGAGATCTGCGCCCCACCCGTGAGTGCTGCCTGGCTGCGGAGGTGACATTGGCCTTTTTGCTCTCTCTGCTCTCCAGGATTACTATAAGATCATTAAAACACCTATGGATATGGGAACAATAAAGAAGCGCTTGGAAAACAACTATTACTGGAATGCTCAGGAATGTATCCAGGACTTCAACACTATGTTTACAAATTGTTACATCTACAACAAGGTGAGACGTGGGGGCTGGTGGAGAAGCAGAAGGTAGAGGAGGTGGTGGGCACGTCTGGAACCCATGGGCAGGGGTGCGGGGTGCAGGTAGAGTGGGGTCTGGCCAGAGGAGACCGCTGGCAGCAGAGGTAGGTGGGGCCGTTGGTTTTGCGTGTGAACTGGGTATGTGTCTTTTGAGGCCAGTAGCCTTCTGGCTGTGTTTCTCAGCCTTCCTCATTAGCATGTGCTTCTGGAAGCATGTGCTTCTGATGCTCTTGGGACTTTGGTTCTCGAGCATGTCTAGTAGAGAAGATGTGAAAAGGACGGTAGTGAATCACTAAAAAGTTTGTTAGGATGACTCAAATTGTCAGGAAGGAACCTACTAAAATGTAGAGAAAATGTAAAGAAAGTGAAAGCTGCTTAGTCGTGTCCGACTCTTTTCGACCCCAGGGACTACACAGTACATGAAATTGTCCAGGCCAATATACTGGCGTGGGTAGCCGTTCAGATCTCCAGGGGGTCTTCCCAACCCAGGGATTAAACAAAACGTATCTCCTGCATTGCAGGCAGATTCTTTACCAGCTGAGCCACCAGGGAAGCCCAGTTGTAAAGAAAGATGTGCTCAGACAGAAACCTACATGTGAGAGAGGGTACAGTGTGGGGCCTGCTGCATCTGCAACTGTGGACATGACCATCAATAATAGCCTGTGGCCGTAGAATCAAGTATCCCCTTGTAGGGTCTTAAACGTAGGCCTAAAGATCACATCTTAACCCAGTAGCCAAGCCATTCACCTTGGCTGTGCCGTGAAGCCAGATCATTTGTTTAAAGTCTCAGCTCTCATCGCTAGGTTTAAGGGAAATATGTACAGTTGGAGTTCTCCATTTAGAGCTGAGTGGGTTGAGGGATGTTACAGGTGAGGTGACAGATGGGGACCCATGAGGCAGTGAGGAGTGGGCAATTTCCCCAGGCCTCAGTGAGCTGCTTTGGCAACACCCTGGGGAATGTTATTGGAGCCCTGCTCATGTATCCTATGTAATCCAAGTAATTCTGGTGAAATTACATTGTGTCAAGGGAGGGACCCCTGCCTGTGGTTGTCAGTGCTTGGTAGATACTGCAGGCATTAGGATGATTTCTCAGGCCAGAAGTTAAAAGACTGGAGAGGCAGCAGACTTGCAGGCCTAGGAAGCCTCTGCAGTGCCAGGTAGTATAGCTGTGTTGTGGCCCTTTGGAGTTCAGATTGGAGGACTCTGAATACGATGCTCCACACTTTGGGACCTAGGATGGGGAGCTCTTGTTCTGTCTAGAAAGGTGGGGAGGGCTTGCCAACCCTCACTGTGTGTGTCTCCTCTTTTAGCCTGGAGATGACATAGTCTTAATGGCAGAAGCTCTGGAGAAGCTCTTCTTGCAAAAAATCAACGAACTGCCCACTGAAGAAACTGAGATCGTGATAGTCCAGGCAAAAGGAAGAGGACGTGGGAGGAAAGAAGCAGGTAGGGTACCTTCAGTGGCCCTGGCACTCTTAGCTTCACATTGAAACAGCAAGAAAATTGGCTTTCTCTCTCCCCAGTTGGCCAGCCTTCTCCAAGTTCATTGGGAGACTGGAGTGGTGGGAAGATGGCTATATTATTTGCTACCTATGTTGTTGCTGTTTTGGATATGGTGGAGCCAGGTTCATCAGGGGAGCCAGCCCAGAGGGTCATTCGACCCTCCAGCAGAGTACAAAACATTGGGCCTTGCCTTTCTCGATGGACTTCAGTTTAACTTTTTTTTTTCTTTTTTAAGTATTTCAGAATTATATGAGTTCTTCATGCCACCAATGCCATAGACCGTCTTTTTCATTTTGGGTAAAATTGATCTGATCAAGGGCAGTCTTAGTCTTAACTAATCCTAGAACCTTAAGGTTTGTCACTTGAGTTATCTTGATCCACTTGTGTCAGAGTCATACCTGCTACTGGATAGTCTTCTGAAGTCAAACTCTCTCTGTCTTAGCTCCCACCCCGCCCCTGCCCCCCAGCCTGATATACCATTCTGAAGGCCAGTTGGTAGGGAGTAGTCTACTCGTGAAATGTTTCTGTACAGGAAGTTTTCACAGCTGCCTTCTGCATCTTGCCATCTGCAGCACCCAAGTTGCAGAAAGATGATGCTTGCAAGGTGGCCTGTGCTGTGAGTTGTTTGCTTCTCTAAGGAGCAAGCTTTCACCTGACTTCCTGTCTTGCTTGGAAGGGGTAATTTCATGGGAGTGAAGGGGGTTGGCTATCTCCATTGCAGTGCTGAGGGGTAGCCAAGGAGAGCTGGTCTTGAGGGTCACCCCTTTCTTGAGGGTCACCCCTTAGCTGTGGAGCCTGCCCACAGGTGTCCAGTATAAGGAGCCGCAGCCTCCCTGCTGGGAGGGGTTTGGGCTTCATTCACCTGGGTAGCTGTGGGACCTTGTGTGTTTTGGCTCACCCACACTGCTGCAGGGAGGCAGTGTGAGCCAGTCCTGAAGGGCAGCAGCTGTCCATCCTGCCCCTGTGATTCAGAGGGATGGTGGGCTGCCAGTTTCCAGAAACCTTGGCTCGGGCTACTGATCCTGGCCTCCTGCCAGAAATGCTTACTCAAAAGGCAGCGTTTCTGGGAATGAGGACAGCTCTGCCTGAAAGTGCCAAGAAATATTTTTTTGCTATCACTGTCGTGGTGCTAAGTCTCAGCATGAGTTTCCTGTACCTTTGGCTCACACCTTCATGCTCATGAAGGGGTCTCTGTGCCTGAGTGAGGACTTGCATCCAGGACACCCCAGGAAGTGTGGCATGTGGTGTGCCGCTGCTCTTGGAGCCTCCTAGGACAGGTGGACAGATCTGTCTGAGGGCCAGGGTGTTCGGGCTGTTCTGTCTCTTAGACAAATTGTTCTGGTGACTCTGTGTGCCATGCCCATGCCACTGTGTGCTCACCACGTGTGGCAGTGTCCCCACAAGGTCAGCCAGCGTGCAGGCCTGGCATCTAACCACCTGTCCCTTTTATGATTGATAGGGACAGCAAAACCTGGCGTCTCTACGGTACCAAACACAACGCAAGCGTCGACTCCTCCGCAGACCCAGACCCCTCAGCAGAATCCTCCATCTGTGCAGGCCACACCTCACCCCTTCCCTGCCGTCACCCCAGACCTCATCGTCCAGACCCCTGTCATGACAGTGGTACCTGCCCAGCCGCTGCAGACGCCCCCGCCAATGCCCCCCCAGCCACTGCCCCCACCTGCGCCAGCCCCCCAGCCCGTGCAGAGCCACCCGCCCATCATTGCAGCCACCCCACAGCCTGTGAAGGTGAGCGTCCTGTGTATGTGTGGCCCAGCCTGGCCACTCTGTAGCTCCCGCCACGTCAGCTAAAGGAACCCCTTTCCCACTCCCCCAGTTGCAGTGAGGCTTACAGGAGATAGTCACCCATCCTTGCCAATGCTTCTGGCTCCCAGGGCACTTGGGGGTATTTCAAGGGGGCATCAAGCTGTGTTTAAATCAGCACAGCCCGAAAGCTGCTGACCCAGAGATCCCGTAATTGAGTAACACCTCCCAGGTGGTTGCTGCCCCCTTCCTGGTTCTAATTTAGACTGTGTGTTTGCAGATGCTATCTAAATAGTCTCTGAGTGTGCCTTCCGTGGGTGGCCAGTGACAGGGGTGGGCTCTGGGAGAGGTCCCTGGCCTGTAGGAAATTGCTCTCAGAAGTCTCTTTGGCCTCTGGTGAGCAGATCCCACACTTGGTTATGTGCTTTCTCCTGCCACTGGCAGGGTCCTGTCCCAGCTGCAGGACAGAGTGGTGGGACCGGGTCTCCCTGTTTTCAGTCCTTCACCTTTGGGCCCTGTTCCCTGTTGAGAATTGAGACCCTAGAAAGGACTTGGCTTCAGGAGTGACCCTGAGGGCCTGCTGTGCCAGCCGCTGCTTCTGACCATGCCTGTCGCGCCTGTGCTCTTGGCAGACAAAGAAGGGGGTTAAGAGGAAAGCGGATACCACCACCCCTACCACCATCGACCCCATTCATGAGCCGCCCTCACTGCCCCCGGAGCCTAAGACTGCCAAGCTGGGCCCCCGGCGGGAGAGCAGCAGGCCTGTTAAACCCCCGAAGAAGGACGTGCCTGACTCGCAGCAGCACCCGGCGCCAGATAAGAGCAGCAAGGTCTCAGAGCAGCTCAAGTGCTGCAGTGGCATCCTTAAGGAGATGTTTGCCAAGAAGCACGCGGCCTACGCCTGGCCCTTCTACAAGCCCGTGGACGTGGAGGCGCTGGGCCTGCATGACTACTGTGACATCATCAAGCACCCCATGGACATGAGCACAATCAAGGTGAGTGGATGCGTTTAGGACAGGAAAGGCCAGCACCTCTGAGGCCTGTCCAGGAGGAGAGCCCAGTCTCAGGAGCTGTCTAAATCTCCTCACCAACCCAGAGTGGCCCAGTGCCCCCTGCTGGGGGTTGTGGAGGCGTGCAGCCCCCGAGATCCTGGGACCCTGCTGGTCACGGACAGCTGTGCTGCCCCTGCCCCCATCTGAGGCCAGCCGTCTGTGGTCCCGAGGCCCAGTGCCCATAGACACCTTTGCGTGGCAGGCGCAGGAGGGTTTGGACAGTGGTGACTTTGACAGGCTCTTGAGAGGCACGTGAGTGCTGGCATTTTAAATATATATATATATGTTTTTTTTTTTGGCTGTGCTGGGTCTTAGTTGCAGCACATGGGGTCTTTAGTTGCAGCATGCAGGAGCCAGTTCCTTGACCAGGGGTTGAACCAGGGCCCCCTACATTGGGACCTCTGAATCTGAGCCACTAGACCACCAGGGGAAGTCCCAAGTGCTGGCATTTTCTTGGCATTTTTGGTTTTGTTTATTTTAAGCTTTTGGCTTTTTTTTCCATGTGGGAGTGGAGTAAACCTGTCCAAACTTGGGCAGAGCAGAGGACATTGCTGTCTTCCTTTTGATTGGTGTCCTGTCTGACGTCAACAGGACAAATACAGGCCAGGTCAGAACTAGGCCCAGCCCTCTCTTTACAGTTAGTTGTAGCTTAAGCTTTGTCTCTCTGGATCCTGTGTACTCTTGGCAGGCACAGTGGGTTAGACACTAGCAGGGCATTTCCTGGCCTTGAGACTTGCTGTTAGAGTATCTCTGTGTCCGCCTGATGCTGAGGACTGAGGTAATAACTTTTCCCCACTGAGGTCTGGGTTAAACTCCGAGCCATTGAGAAGTTGACTTGCTCCTGCGGACAGCCCTTCTCGGAGCATAGGCAGCCGTGACTAACCAGGACCCGTCCTGTCTTTTTAGTCTAAACTGGAGGCCCGTGAGTACCGTGATGCTCAGGAATTTGGTGCCGATGTCCGATTGATGTTCTCTAACTGCTACAAGTACAACCCTCCTGACCATGAGGTGGTGGCCATGGCCCGCAAGCTCCAGGTGAGGCTCTGGGGCAGCTCCGGGTGTGGCGTCCTGCAGCAGAGCAGGCTGGGGTCCTGGGTGGGCCAGGCCTCTGTGGGCCTCAGCAGGTTTTACTTTTGTCTCTTGCTTTGGTATAATGCCATGTTGCTTTGGAAGAGTGGACTAAAGTCAGAATAATACATATATTTTACATTGGGATTATTTCCTTTTGATTAAGGTTAGGGTGGTTGGTTTTGGTCTTGGGCATTTTGGGTTTTGGGGTGTTCCACTGAAAGCCCCCCCAACCCCCCACCCCCACCCCCCTGCATTCGATTCCCCTTGGCCGGAAGAGTGCGCATCCTGTGCATGGCCCAACTCTTCTCCAAAACAGACCTGTCTCAAGTCGGCGAGGGACACTCTTGCCAGGTAGACACTTTGTCCCAGCTGTGAGCTGAAGTAGCTGCTCACTTGAGGCCATTCACTGGAGCCTTGAGAGCCATGATGCGTGCCGTCCCGCTGCAGGGCAGCTGCCTCTAGACGTTCTGTGTGGCCGCCGGAGCCCTAGTGGGGTGGGATTCTGGCCCCTTCAGGCTGATTCTAGGTGGTGTGTGCTGTGGAGTGCACGTGTGGGTGGGGGCGAGGGGGCAGATTACAACAGAAATGTGTGAACTAGCTCCACTTTTCTTTGTTTTTTGGGTTTTTTTTTTTTTAAAAGAAACAAGGAACAACTATGCCCAAATTTCAGCAGAGACATGTCTTTTGAGTAAAAAGATTAGGAGTTAAAAATTATGGAGAATAAAGTCAACATTTAGTACTGTTACCTGTTTTCATTATTATAATTTTTTGAAATCACATGTAATGAAAATTCCCAGTCTCTTCTCCCCAAGATCCCAGGTTGCACTTCTGCTTTCAGGGTCAGAGCAGCCTGGACCACCCGTTGGCACACAGTCCAAGTCACACATCCTGCGACAGGCTCTCTCCTGGGGTCCTGGTGGGGCTTCCTCACCCCAGGCTTTCTCTGTCAGCTGTGGAATGCTTCCAGAAGCGAGGACTTGCACAGGGCCTTTGGTGGCCTTGAGTTGGTGTCTGTCGGAGACCATTCCGGCTCTGCTGTCCACCTGTCTCCCGGCTCCGCTAGCTTCACACACTGTCCCACACTCACCAGCATGTTGTCTCCTGTGTCATCGTCTTGGAGCCAAGATGTTCTTTCACTTGGGCCTGTCTGGGTCAGCCTTTGGTGTCCTGAAACTCTAGGTATTTAAAAAGAAAAGAACACCTGACTAGTATGAACCTGGTTATTGTTAATTAAACATGCACTCAGACTTGAAGGTTCTGATTTCTGCTGACTGTGTATTATTTTATTTGAGGTTTTCTGTTTTTGGAAGGGGCACGCTCTTCATTTTGGTGCTGTGTTGTCTGCTTTCTTCACAAAGTTGCTTTTTCTACTATTTACTTTTGCATTTGCCATCCTAGCTGCTCAGGCATCATACCTGTGCTGCAGTTCTCAGACATCACCACCAGGTGGCAGTGGTTCCCTCAGAGCCACACAGACACACACACAGCATTTTTCTTGTTCTGGGAGTGCCGTGAGCATGCCCAAACATGGGATCTACTCATAGCACGGACACCGAGGTGTTTGCCACATGGCAGCTCTTTTCTAAGTGTTGGTTCCACATACAAGGCTGGAATGGGACAAGGTCCTTGCCCTCAAGGAGGGTCCACTTAGGTGGGAGGCAGAAGGCAGTGCCCAGTGGGCAACTCAGTGCAGGGCTGCCTCTGCCCCCAGCTTGCTTTGCCCCTCACAGGGTGGGTCTCCATGCTACTGAAAGTAAAACGCCTGGAAGCGGGTCGGGGTGTCTGCTTCGGCAGAGTTGACGTGGCAGGTCCCGTGTGGGCATTTCTGGAACGCACTTCCTGTATTTTGTAGCATTTAGAGGTTTGTTTTTCTTCTTTCTTTCAAAGTTTTCCAGGATCAGCATGGTTTAGGTGGCTAGATTGCCTACTGGGGAAGAGGAGCAAAAAAAATTCTGGCCTTTGTGTGTGTCAGTAAGAAGAGTTGAGACCTGCTGTGCCCAGGGGCTGGGGTTTACCCAGAAAGTTTTACGGGAAAGAATCCACTTTATGTTTTTCGTCCAGCCTCCAAATGCTGGATCTTTAGAAAGCCCACATCCCACCTCCTGGCAGCTGTGGTCACAAAGATAGCTAGGAACCCTTAGGTTCACAGTGTCTTTGGGAACCTGCAGGTGACTTGAGCTGAGGGTTGCTAGCCTAGCTTCTGGGCCCAGAGCTGCTGCTGGTACAGTCCATTGCTCTCTGTTCTGCTGTGAAGGGTGGGGTAATTTAGGAAGTTTTGTGCTTATGTGGATTACCAGAGTTTTATTTTGGCAGAAAGTGCAAATTCATGGCAGTACACAATTGTTTTACAGCAAGGGAAAAACATGAAACTGAGGAAGGTACATACATATGCAGGGCCCCAATGTACCTCCATTGTATGTATGGTTGTGTGTGTTCGTGTGTGTATCTGAGTGTCCCCTCATGGCTGCATCTCCAGCATCTGGGGCCAAGTGGGCCTCCATGGCCTGAATTCTACTTCTCACTTGCATGCCCCCAGCCCCTGAGCCTGGTATGCCCAGGTATGTCTAAGCCCGAAAGCAGTATCCAGGCGGGGCAAAGACGGGATGACTGGACAGCACCTCCCTTTTGGTCTCCAACTGTGCTCAGCTGAAGGCTGGTTTGCCTGGGAGTCTTTGGACACCACCGCCTCCCAGCACCTGAGCATCTCTGTCACTAAAGAGGGTGGGGAGCTTCCTCCATGAGTCTGATACAGCCCAGAGTAGATGGCCCTGGTCAACACTATAGTAAGAGGAGATGCTTGCTCTCTGAAGCCACGGTTCTCTTTGATGTTGAGGGTTGTGATGTGGCCCAGGTCCTTGGAGTGGGGTGGAGGTCATGTCATACTAGGCAGAGTAGATGGGTTCACCTCAAGACACTAGCGTCCTAGCACAGAAGGCCTGAGCCCTGCTTCCCTGGTGTGTGCTGCTGATCACTGCTCCTTCCTGTCACTTCCCCCTCCTGAGACACTTGCCCTGGGTGCAGCTCATTGGGTTTTACTGTCTCTTGTCTGACCCCACGCCACTTTGACCTTTCTCTCATTTGTACCATCCTGTGTGTCTGCAGCCTTTGTTACCCTCTTCTCATTCTTAGGTCTCAGGTTCCCCCACAGGCTCTTTGCCAACTCTTGCTGTTTCTGCCTTAGCGCTTAGGACACATTATAACAATCTGTGTTTACCCCTTGAGGACAAGGAGCACATCAGTCTTGTTTACCACAGAGCAGGTGCATGTTTGTCTGGGTCACTTGGGAAGGTTTTCTGCAGCAGCCCTTAGCTCACTGGCACACAGGCCCAAGTGTGTTCCCGGGGTGTCCCCCCTAGGGCTGGAGCAGACACGGGGATGATGGATCATTTAGCTGGGCACAGCCCAGGAGGCTGGCGGCCCATTTGGCCTTCTGTCCCACGCTCCTTGCTGTTTGGTTTTGGGGCCTTGGTAGGTCAAGGGCCAGAAGCAGCCAGGAAGTGGAAGGAGGCTTCATTTCCACAGCAGCTGTAACCTGTGAGGCAAGAACAGGGCTGCCCTTGTGGTAAGGTAGAGCTGTCTGACGGCTGGCATGGGGGGCTGGTTCACAAACTGGTGACACAAGTAGCTTCTGCTTGGTAAAGGATCACCTCCTAGCTGCACCAGGTGCTTGCAACTGTCCTCTCTTGGGGTCCAGCTGCCCCACCGCCTTCTTAAACACACTTCTCCAAGTGTGGGCCCGGCTCTTCTAGATGCTTGTGGGGGGCAGTCGTGGGCCCCTGCCCACATTCAGGGCCCTGTGGGCAGAGATGGGCTTGCCCACAGGGTCTTGCACCTGGCAATCTGAGCGATGTTGGCGTCTGGTCATCTCTCCTGTTTTTCTTCTTCATTGCCCTTGGATATGCTCCAGGATTTATTTCTGAATAAATATAGAAAGCTATTGCCCTTCTTAACCTCAAACCCACTCAGCAGAGTTCAGGCAGGCACCTTGTTTGAGAGGAGAAACTGCCTTGGAGGAGGTCAAACTGAGTGATCTGGAGCGGAGGGAACAGTCCCACAGTCTGCTGCCCAGATCATGCTTCCCCAGCTCTCTGGGTGGGGAAACCTGAAGATGTGTCTCTAGAGCATCAAGAGAGTCTCCTAGGTTGCGCCCTGTCAAACACACCCCAGTTTGAAATAGCAGCCTTGGAGTTTGACCCTATGGCCTTTCTGGGCCCTGCTGTTCTCTCAAGCATCAGCTCACGCTTGAGAAAGGTCCCCCCCTTCTGTTGTGTGAGTTGCTGTATTAAACTGGGCTTAAAACAGGTCTCAACATCCTGCTAGGGAAACAGCTCTGTTCCTTCCACCACTATCAGTTCTGAGTCGTCATTGGATTTCTGGTGACAAAGTCCCTTGGGTAGAGAGGGAATGGCCAGCTGGCAGGCGAGGCAACACACAGCTGAACCCCTGGAGCCCAGGAAGGATTGCTGTCCCCCTGGGTTCTGTGACCCATGCAATTCCATCAGATTTCTGAATCTCAGAGTTGAAAGGTCTTGGGATCTCCTGGGATAGGTAGGATCTGGTGCTCAGTCCACCCAGGGTCTCTGCTTAGGTAGCTTTCGCCTCACAAAGCCAGCCCTCTCCCATAGCCGGTCTGCAGTGCTCCATACCTCTTCTGTACTTTCCTTGTATTTCTGTTGTGTCCTGGAGACGCCATCGCCAGTGAGGACCCGATAACCGCAGGCTGTGGGCTCTATGTGGGGCACACTCCCACCTTGGGGCCTTCACTCCCTCTGGAACTCTAAACCTGCAGGCCGTGTCTGCTGCCTGTGGGGATGTGACCCGTGAGAGAGCCTCCTGTTCTGTTCAGTGTTGTGTCCTGCTGCCCAGCCCAGCGTCCGGCAGGCTCCCCTGGGGGGTGCTGACTGAGCACCAAGCTGTCAGGAGCCTCAGAGCACTTTCTCTGTGAGTCTGTCCAGGTCTGCAGCTGTCAGGGGTCCCCAGCCTGATGTCCTCATTGGGCCAGCCGTCTACTGTGAGGTGGGTCCTTACTTAGGCCACATCTCTCAGGGACTGGGCATCAGGCCATGTTGGGAGTGCCTTTCACCTCCAAGTGAGATTTGAGAGAGGAGTTTTGGAAGAGCTACTGGGAGCCCTTGCACACGCCTCAGCTTAGTGGCAGGAAGGGGGTCACCGCTGACCCAGCCCTCTGCTTCCTGTCGAGTCAGCTCTCCCAGCCAGGAATGGCTTGGTGTGGGGCCACAGTCCAGGTGCCCCCGCGGGCACCTAGCAGCCCTCATGGGCACGGCTTCCCCTCCCTCCCCCGCCTCCAGGATGTGTTCGAGATGCGCTTTGCCAAGATGCCAGATGAGCCTGAGGAGCCTGCAGTGGCCGTGTCCTCCCCAGTGGTGCCGCCTCCCACCAAGGTTGCTGCCCCGCCGTCCTCCAGTGACAGCAGCAGCGACAGCTCCTCAGACAGTGACAGCTCCACGGACGACTCCGAGGAGGAGCGAGCCCAGCGGCTGGCCGAGCTCCAGGAGCAGGTGAGGGCAGAGGCAGCCCCGTTCTCCATCCAGCTCCCACCTCTGGCCTTGCCAGTCCATGGCCCAGGCAGCCCTGCTAGAGGGAGGTGTCCGCATGATGCCCTTGGCTTTGCGTGCCAGCAGGTCCCCTTGTGCCTAGTCAAATGCATATTGTTCATACTTATATGTACACTTTGGGTATGGACGTGGGCTGATGTGGCCGTTCTCTGGGCAGAAGTCAGGCTTCTGGAACTTTCTGGTGTCTGGAAGGAGGTGGTTGAGCCAGTTTGTCCATCTCCTGGGGCCTCCTGGATGGTCATCTCCCTACAATTTGGCCTTTAGAGTCCACACGTGTCTATACACTTGCCCAGCCACTTTAGGGACGCTCTTCCTGGGACCAAGGATAGTCATGGGGCTTGAGTGTCAGCTCCTCTGACAAGGAGGACACTGGTCTGCCCTGGGGGTTCAAGGGTCTGGGTGGGCCTGTGCCCCGCGGATACCTGGTGAGACGGCAGGTCATGACAAGAGTGTGTCTTGCTTGTCTGCACCACAGCTCAAAGCCGTGCACGAGCAGCTTGCAGCGCTTTCACAGCCCCAGCAGAACAAACCAAAGAAAAAGGAGAAAGACAAAAAGGAAAAGAAAAAAGAAAAGCACAAAAAGAAAGAGGAAGTGGAGGAGAATAAGAAAAGCAAAGCCAAGGAACTTCCTCCCAAAAAGACCAAGAAAAATAACAGCAGTAACAGCAGCACGAGGTCTGTGGCCGCCCCGCCTGACAAATGCCCCCTCCCTGGGATGGGCCTTGAGGGGAGGATGGTAGGGCGTGGTGGGCAGCGAGATGCCCCCAGCTCACTGGTCTTAGTCTCAGCCACAGCTCCGCACTCACAGAAGGGTGTTGCCAGCGTCCCCTGTCCTCTGTGAAGACCACTGGGAGGGGGTGTAGAAGCCTCCCCAAGCCCTAAATGAAGGGATGGGTGCTCCCCTTTCCTGCAGGGACCCATTCCTAACGGTATCTGCATCACCCCTTCGTAGCAAGAAGGAGCCAGCACCCTTGAAGAGCAAGCCCCCTCCCACCTATGAGTCGGAGGAAGAGGACAAGTGCAAGCCCATGTCATATGAGGAAAAGCGGCAGCTGAGCCTGGACATCAACAAACTGCCTGGCGAGAAGCTGGGCCGCGTGGTGCACATCATTCAGTCGCGGGAGCCCTCCCTCAAGAACTCCAACCCCGACGAGATCGAGATCGACTTCGAGACCCTGAAGCCATCCACCCTGCGTGAACTGGAGCGCTACGTCACCTCCTGTTTGCGGAAGAAGAGGAAACCTCAAGGTGCCCTTTGGCCCTCTGGGGTGGGGCTGGGGCGTTCCCAGTCCCGGGTGAGGGAGAGGGCTGGCAGGTGGGGCCAGGCGCTGCCCTTGCACCCCTATTAGCCAGGCCCCATTGGCACCTTTAGTTAACTTGGCCTTCCAATCCCGGCCCTCTCCCTCTGCAGGCTGTTTAAATTTCTGATTGTGAAGTCTGTGTCCTCGACATAGAAGCCTCTGGAGGGTTGTGACATCAAACTCGACCCTAGGCTGTGGGGCGCCTTTCTTGACCTCTCTGGCAGATGGCCCTTGGGGTCTTAAGCCTTGCTCTGACCAGCAGCTGCTGCCTTCATCCTCAGTTGCCACCTCTGAGTCTTCTTCAGAAGGCACCCCCCCACACACACCTCTTTGGGGTCTCTGGGGTGGGGGACATGGCTAGGAGGAAAGCATTAGATTGGCACTGCGCCTGCCTGCTGTCTAATCTAGTTCCTTGTGACCCGCTCTGCGAGTCTTCGAGGTGGCTCTTTGGTGTTATCAGTGCCTTGTCTTGGCTTGTAGTTTTGTCTCAGGACCAGTAGGATTTAGGATCTGAGTCAGGGTTTTGCACACAGCCTTCATTCCAGCCCAGACTGACTTGGGGTCCTTGGCACTCCCTCCGCTCTGTTAAGGGTGTCACACAGTGACACCGAACCTCACTCTGCACACTGAGGTGCTGGGAGGTCCCCTGGGGCCTTTTCCTTGTCTTGCTTTGTCTCTGGTGGTTGTCCCCTTTAGGTCTTCTCCCCACTGCCAGAAAAGTAGCTGAGGGAGCATACTCCCAGCAGTGCCTTGTTAGGGAGTCCCCTCCTGTCCTGGTCTCCTGATCCTCAGTGAATCCTGTGAGAGGGAATTTTGAGAGATTGAAGGGGCCTTGAAAGTTGAGTATAAGCCAGGATTTTGGTTGGCATGGGTGGTGCCAGGCTAGCTGCACCCTTGGGAAGTGTGGGTTGGGCCGGGGTCTGGAAGGACAGCAGCCAGTCTTTGGGAGCAGCTCTCTGGCTCATGGGGCTCTGGGCCCTGCCTGACTCTGTTGTCCTCGTTGCTTTATTGCAGCTGAGAAAGTTGATGTTATTGCTGGCTCCTCCAAGATGAAGGGCTTCTCGTCCTCAGAGTCGGAGAGCACCAGCGAGTCCAGCTCCTCTGACAGCGAAGACTCTGAAACAGGTTAGGTGTCTTTGATGTTGTCTCACCACACTCCTGCCTGTGTTCCACCCTGTGTCCAGGCTACCAGAGAGCAGACGGCAGTCATAAGAACCTGCTGGGCCCTCCCGTCTGTCCATCTTCCTGGTCACCGTGTTGACCTCTACCTGGGGTGGTGGGTATCCCAGCACCTACCTCCACCCCACCCCTGACCTGGGCTGGGGGCGGAGACCAGTGGCTAGTGGTGTTAACACTGCAGAGCCTTGGGAAAGGAGGAATAGGGGCAGATGATGGAATTGATCTTGGTGTGACCCTGCCCAGCCTCAGAGTCCCCCGGCGGCACTGTTGCATGCAGCTCGGCCCTTTCCAGTGTTGTGCTTCGGCAGGGGTGGAGCAGCCTGCTTTTGGCCCTGCTGTTCCTGGGGCTTAGAGCACTGCCATTCTTCCCGGAGTTTGCTCGCTGCTGCATTGGCTGCTCCTAACTGCACGCACTTGGACATGCGTGTCCTATACCTCTAACAGTTCCTTCTCTCCATGCTCCACGGGCGTGCACGTGTGCCCCCTGGTGCGGCTGAGCAGCAGCCTTGACGTGGGAGGCGGGGGCAGGTGGAGATGCTGAGAGCTGTGCCGGTGGTGGGGCAGGGGACCTTTCCTCCAGACACAAGCATTTCTGGTTATTCTTGGGAGCTGATGCTCAGACTGGCCCAGAGGAGAGGCTGAGAAGAAGCCTGGTGACTAGGCTGCTCTGAGGTGGAGCTGACTTCTGTGTCTGGGTGAATAGGGTTGTTGGTGGGCAGGCAGGTGTCTTCATCGGCTGAGTCGGCAGTCTGCAGACCGCCCACGAACCTGCCTTGGGCCAGTCCCTCCAGGCAGGCTGCACTGTGCACCTCACAGTGGGCAGCAAAGCTCCTGGCGTATTCTTCGTGTGCCTAATCCTGTCTCTGGTACTTTACTGTAACTGGAGGGAAACGACAAGCTCCTCTTAGTTCACATAGATAGATAATGTGATCCGGTGGTGCCGAGGAGGTATGAGGATTATTTGCAGCAGTTGAAGAGTGGTGCTGCTCTGAGGTGTGTGGGTCTTGTGGGGCAGGGGTCCCCTGGACCTTGTCACTGTTCCTTTCCCCTTGTAAGGACTCTAGGTTTCCCAGGGGAGGGGGAGGGGAGCCTTCTCTAGGACATCAGTGCTCTGGACTACCTCCTTTCAATGGGCCCAAGTGATGTGAAATCCATTGAGGATATTCTGTATTTATTGAGCTCCTGTTGTATGCAGAGACTGCTGTGGGTAGTTTGCTGGTCATGTTTCTGTCCTTTACCCTTTTTTCTTTCTTCCTAACCAGCTCCCTCTTCGGTGCGTTTTTAAAGTCTGCTGGCCAGTAGGGGGCGCCACACCCCGTGCTTGCTGAGGCAGAGTGGGGCCTTGGGCCAGGGCGCAGTGCGCTGGCCAGGGTGAATGGCTGTATTCTTGGGCCTAATTAGCATTCCAGGTGGCTGCTGACTTCTCACTCTCAGTTCCAGCCAAACCTCAGGTTTGCCTTTGCTTCTGGGGTTTTGTACCTCCTATGTTTTCTAGCAGGCTTCTCCTACTAGGGGTTTTGCAGCCTTTTCCCCTAAGGATCTGAGCAACCAGAGAAAACCCCAGAGATTGAAATTGGCAGAGGACCTGAGGGCTAAAACCCGCGTGACCAGGCCCCGCCCAGTGTGGCGCCTTAGGGCGTTGTGACCATCACACCCTGGTGTCCCAGTCCTGAGTTTGGACTGTGGCCTTTGTCCCTGACTCCTGAGCTTCTGAGTGCCCTGCACCCGGCCTGATGCCGCCGCCTGTGGAGTAACCATGACGGCATTTCCAGCAGCTCTCTGCTGCTGCCGAGATTTTTTTTTTTCCTTCACACTTTTCCCTCCTTTAAAGAAAGTGGAAAGATTGTGCAACAAGTAATCTGAGAGTCCTGGGAACAGCTGTCCTGGCGGGAAAGAGGGCAAGATTTACAGTCTCGGAGCCGCCAGCCTGCAGGCTCCCAGGCTCCAGCAGTCCAGCCCTGGCGGCTCCCTCGGCTGCCTCAGCTCCTTCTTCTCCCCAGGCGCCCTCCCCACCTTGAGTTTTGCGAGGCTGTCCTTTGTGTGGTTCTGGCTTTTCCTTTGCCATCTGTGTGCTCTGGGGACCGACTGAGAGCTTCTGCTCTCGGGAGGGACCAACCCTGTGGGTTTGTGCCCTGCACCCCAGGTGCTCCAGGCTCCAAGTGGGAGCCCGTGTCCTGGTTCCAGGGGATGGACTGTCTGCCACTACCCTCCTGCACAGGAAGCTATGCTTACTTGCTGGGTGGTTCCTCGTGTGGGGTCCATGGAGCTGGGTAGATTGCTGTGACTAGGTACAGGTGGTTCTGCCTTGGCAGGGAGGGGTGTGGGGGCCTGGTGGGGGGCACTGGGGGGATTTCTCTTGGTCTCTGGGGGCTTAACTGTTTTGCCCTTCTTGTTCTTGTGTTTCCATTTGGATTAGAGCCGAAATTCCTGAAGGGCCTGTATTTGTCAGTTCTGCCAACACAGCCCCAGGACTCAAATCACCAAAAGAAACTGACCAGAGGCACTAAATTGGGGCTAGGGCAGTGGTACGTAGTCTCATCTCTGGCCACTGTCCATAGACAAGGATGCTGCCAACTGCTCAGAACAGGGGGGCTGGCTGTTGGGACAGGGCTACTGTTCAGGGATGCAGTGCATCCACAGACTGGGGTTGGTGGGGATGTCTTTCCGTCCCAGGCACCATGTGCTCCTCCTCCCGTGAGCAGCAGGCAGCACTGTTGGCCAGACCCACCACATCTTTTGAACCCAACTGTTACCTGAGTCATAGTCTTCCATTGAGCTTTGATTGTGCTTAAACTCTGAATCTGCTTGAGAGGTTTAGTATTGGGACAAAGACAGTGGTACAAGGGCCACCCTCCCACTGCCCCTGAGCCAGCGTAAACTTTCACCCCATCCCATTGCTGATTGATGTCTGGCTCCTCCCCAGTGCTACCCACAGGTTTTATGGGCACACAGGGCTGGACACCACCTCCTGTCCCTCTCAGGAGCATCCTTAGCCTGGGCTGGGATAGGAGTTCAGAGCAGTCTCCTGAACTTGGTTTTGGTCTTCTAGTTGCAGAGAGAGCACGCACCAGCTATTTTAGTCTCCTGGTTTCCTTTTCCCAGGATTGGAGCATGTGGGTGTTTCTTAATAGCTCCAGGGGGAAAAGGAATGCTTTATGTTTTGGAAAGATTTGAGCTGGAAAGTGCAGACAGAGGCCGTGGGGCATTCTTCCTAGACAACCAACCTCAACTTCCGCGACCCTGGGTCTTGGAATGACTTGGTTCCTGTCCCATCCTGAGGCCTGCTGCTGCCCACTCCAAGGGTGTGATGCTTGCTCTTGGGAAAGGGCTGAGTCCCTGGTGGGGGTGGGGGTAGGAAGAGATCTGGAGGATGGGGCTACAGCCAATCTGCCTGCAGTGCCAGGCGACCCCTCACACCCACACACATGCAGGGAGGGATGCAAGGGCTTCCCGGGCGAGGGCGCGCCTTGTGGAATGTGCCTTGAATGAGAGAGCAGCCGGTGGGCGGGTTTTTCCCACACACACACACTTGGGGACCATGGGAGTGCAGTGTTGGTTGCATCCGTGATTCTAACAGAAGCATCTGCTCTGCTCTGTGGGTGGGAAAGAGCCCCAGCCCCTCTCCCCAAAGGAAGCTGCATTCGATGCCTGGGAAAAAAGAAAGGACAACTTTCTTCCTCTTGTTTTTATTTTTAATTTGTTCTCTTCCTTAACAGTGTATGTCACTGGCTCCTCTTTTTTATAATTTTGCTTGTTTCTTGGAGTTCAGAGGAATGCAGAGGCTGTTAGCTAGAGGTCCTGCACTCCAGAGCTCCTTTCTTAGAGGCATTCCCTCCTTCCAGCTGAGCCCCAAGGCAGGGTCAGCATTACCTTGCTGAGATAGGGTGCAGAAAAGTGGACCCTGGAGGGTAAGGACAGAATCTGTGGGTGCCCAGTGGGTGTGGCATACCATGCGGGACTTCAGAAGTGAGGCAAGGAGAGGACAGGCGGGGTAATCTCTCAGCCGCAGAGCCCAGCAAAAGAGACCCCAGCACGCAGTGCGCACACATGGAGCTCGTTACTGGAAGCCATTCTGTCTAGAGGCATGAGCAGTCTCAGGCGGTTCTGGAGACATCTGTGCGCGCCTGATCCGAGGCCCTTCTCGGGAAGGTGGGCCTGTCCCCACACGCAGCTGGTCAGGCAGGGGTGGAACTCCCAGTTGCGGCGCTGTCTTCTCGTGCCCTGACAGCAGGAGGGGCACCGGAGGCTGGCTTGGTCTGCAGTTCTTCTGTTCTTTATGACTTGAACGGTACATTCCACACCATTTCTCTCACACTGGTTTCTCTCTCCCTCTACGTAGGTCCTGCCTAATCATTGGACACGGACTCTTAATAAAACGGTCTTCAGTTCCAGATTCCTTCCCAGCAAGCTATAGCTTAAGTCCATTTTCTTCCGTGAAAGGGACAGGACTCCATCAAGTTATGGAATTCCTCAGAGCCCTGGGCCTGTCCCCCGGGGTGGATTAGTCATGTCCAGCAGCTCACACCTAGTCCCGCCTCCGGGAAGGCTGCCTGCCTGGCCGCCCGCCCGCCCGGGCCTCCTGTGTAAAGACTGCCTGGCTGTTCTGCCCAGCCTCCCTGGTCGTCTGGGGTCCTCTGAGTGGGTGGCATCTCCCAGAGGGTGATGACAATCCCCCTGCACACACATTCATGCGGTGCTGCTCCGTGTGCAAGGCCCCGTCACAGACGTGTTTTCTGTCTCCACCCCTCCCTCTTTTGGGGGGACTCTGGATCCTAACTGCTTCCCTCCTGGACCTTCTGATGATGTTAGCCCAGGGAAGATCTCACTCAACTCAGCCTCAGGAAGAACATTGTGACATCTAGAGTTTGCCCAAGTGAGGAGCGAGGCTTTAGAGGCGAGGCCAGCTGGGCCCACGGCTCCCTGGGGCTGTCCCTCAGCCTGCCTTCTCTGGTGGCCCACCCGGCTCTGTTGGCCAGAGGCGCACACCAGCCACAGCTGACCCACAGCCCCCTGGAGTCCTCTCTCTGTTTTCATCGTTCCCACTGTTGTCTGTTGGGCATCTTCCCAACTTCTTTGGCCTCTTCTCCTAAAGTTGCACAGGGAAAGTACCTCCTAGGTGGCCTCCTTGCCCCTCTCTTCCCAGGTACATAGACGCAGCCTGCAGGAGCTGCCAGGCAGGCCGGGAGTGAGGGACATCTGGGGAGACGTGGCCGTGCCGCCGGCTGACCTGATTCCTCCAGCCCACAGTCCTCGCCCCCGCTGGGGGTCGGGATCTGGGCTAGTAGCACGAGAGGGCTGGACCAGTCAGTGGTGAGGGCATTGGAGCCTTTGAGTCCTCTTCGTGCCCATGCAGGTACTCCCCTCTGTTCAGCCCCCAAGAGTGATGGGAGCTGCCGGGTGGGCCACATCATCCAAGCCCTCTGAGAGGCACTGGATAGGCTTTTTTTTTTGGCTCTAAAAATAAACATCAGCCCTTTTTTGGTCATGAATCCAGCATCTCAGCAGAAAACTGCCTGGCGTGAAAAGTCCCCTAAGGAATAGCGTTTGTTTTAAATGTAGTTGGTGTGTACTTCGAGGCCTGACCGTCTCCTGGCATTTTGGGATCAGCCTCCCCCTGCACCTGGGAGCAGGCTTGAGGAGGTGCAGTTGGCCAGCGCCTGCGTGGAAGCCCTGGCCCCCTCCCCACCTCCTTGGGACCTTGAGCCCAAGCAGTTGTAACAGCCCCAGACTGGTCTTGGCCTTGGGTTCTGCGCTCAGCCTCCCCGGAGCCCCTCGGGCCCTGCAGTGATACTTGGGAGTTCCTCAGCTGCTCCCGGATCCTCCAGCCGGTCAGCTTCCAGTTGAGCTCGTTTGCCAAACAGACTATTTTGAGCTGCCCTTTGGCCTGTTCCTGATGTGTTTCCAGTACTGCTTGGCCTGGCTTGGGTCCGGGGGCTTCATGCCCAGAGATTCCCACAGGACAGTTGGGAAGCTGCTGGCATTGTCTTTCTGGGAAGATTCTGCCGTCTTGGAGCAAATGGCAGGCTAGATTCCCATGGCGTCAGCCTGTGTGCCACCCCACCCCTTCCCGCTCGTGGGCACAGAGGCTGTAGCCCCAGGCCAGCTCTTCCTATGTGATCCTTGCATCTTCTCTGTTCAGGGGTCCTGTCCTTGCCCATGGTGCTTCCGTCTGACAGAGAACTTGATCGTTCGATTCGGGCTGGCACCGGTGCCCCAGGAAGAGCAGAGCGAGCAGAAGCCCGCCCACCCTTTCGGCAGCCTCCAGTGTGCGGGCGCTGGCCGGTGCCAGCCGGGCCTGAGAAGTTGCTCTAGGGAAGGGTGGGAGGCCGGGTGTCTGCTGGTGCGGAGGCTTCCAGTCTGTTCAGTTGAGGGGCTCTGCACCTCTGCCCTTGCCTTCCGTCCTGTCTCCTTCCCTTGAGTTGTGGGGGAGTGGGGAGGAATCAGTGTTTTAATCAGATTTTACAAAAACGTTTTAATTCTTTGTACAATTACCATCCTATGTAAAGCTGAAATTTGTGTTGAGTTCAAGATGTTCATGGAATAAAGATCACACAGTACTTGAGGCCATCTTCATGTAACCCTTTCTAGAGAGTTTTGTGTGGGGGGTGTCTTGGGGCTGGTGTGTGGTGAAGTTGTACACTTGCTGTCTTGTCTTCCTACCACGAGGCGAGTGGTGCCTGTGAGCCAGCTGTGACAGCCCCAAATAGGCTCCAGCACCCCTTGGTCCCTGCCGCCAGCCCCTTGAGTCCTCTGGTCCTGGTGGTCTGCTGGGTGCCTCCCACTTCTCTCCCGCTCTAGGCCAGCCCTACCCCACACTTCTGTGCAGCTTGGGGGTGATACTCCTGGTGACCTTTCTAAGGCAGCTTATACCCGCTCCCTGGATCCTTAAGGGCCCCATTGCACTTTGTCCCCGCTAGTTCCCCCAGTGGGCCTCTCTTGCTCATGGCTGCAGGGAGGTGGTGAGGGCTCAAAGCCACTTGTCCCTCTTCTGTGTTGGAAAAAAGTGTTTTCCCCACCAAGGCCATGAGATGACAGGCCACCTCAACCCCATCCAACCTTCTCCCTGCGACACAGTGTCCTATCCAGGTCATACTTAATGCACTGACCGCCTTCCTGCCCCCAGCCTCCCTTGAGCTGCAGTTTCTGTTGGTGGCATCCACCCTGGGAGGGGAGCCCGGGCTGGGGGAACGCCCCGTCCTCTTCCTCCTGTGTGCCATGCTCCAGCCTTGTGCGTGTAGGGTCCCCTCGGCCCTAGGCTTCCAGCCTCTGTATGGTCCAGCGTTCCTTCACCCCGAGGCTCCTGGACACCCGGCTTGTGGCCCAATCCTGCAAATTACCCAAACTGCTCCCTTTTCATACCTTGTGACTCAAGAGTGTCCTTTCTACCAGGTCTCATATGTGACCCATAGAGTCCTGAGCCCTGTATCCTGGCATCTCTAGTATCTGGGTTTGGGGCTGGGCCTGCAGTTCCCGCACCCCAGGTGTCCCTAGTCACTGCCACTCAGGTAAAAACGTGTCTGTAGCCGCAGAGTTCTGTGTCACTGTCTTACCTCTTGCATGGAATGGTGAGTTCTGGCAGGGCACGAGGTCTCCCTCACCCCTTTAAGTGGCCCACTACACCAAGGCCGTACGCCTCTCCAAAGCTTCCTTAGCACTGCCCTCCGTGAAGCAGCTACCAGTGGAGCTAGCCCCACTTTGGGCAAAAAGCATGTGTCCTCCAGCACCAGCGGCAAGAGCCGGCACCCTGGTGAGGAGCGCAAGGGAGGCCAGGCAAAGCGATGAGGTGCCTCTCAGTGACAGGAACCCCAAAGGCACCACGGGCGGGGTCCCATCTCCCACCTGGTGGTCGGTGGCTTCACTTCCCAGCCCTCGAGCCCTGGCCAGGCTTCCCCTCCCTGTCTCCCGCTCCAGGATGTGCACCCAGTGGTGTTTGGTGAGGGGAATCCCATGGGCCGAAGTTCCTTAGCATGAAGCTCTATAGAGGCGGGGCAGAGGGGCTCAGGGTGGCTCTTGCACACTCCTCACAGAGACGGGCACACCCCAGATGTGCCCACACAGTGGCAGCAACAAGCCGTGGGCTCCTGAGAAGCCAGGACACGTACTTTGTCTCCCTGCATCACATGAACTGTGTCCCGACACAGGGACTTCTCTGAGGCTGGTCTCCTGAGAGGAAGAGGAGTCTGGCCAGTGGCCGCCGCCTCTGCTGGCCACAGCATCGAGTGCCTCCCTCATTGGTTCCTGGGTCGTCCAGAGAGGCTGGCTGGCTGGCTGGCTTGCTTCTCTCCCTCCACAAAATGCACAAGCTTGGCAGCACTTCCCACTTGTCAGCACTCTCCTCACCTGTCCCACGGCTCTGTGGCCAGGGCCTTGGCCCGTGCTGGCACCAGTGGTCCCTGTCACCACCTATACATTTCTGCTGCTCCTGGGACAATGGGAAGGCGCAAGTGTCAGAGGGCAGTGCAGCTGGAGGCCGCCGAGTTGTTACTTTTGGGCTGTGTGGCTGGGGCAAGTCCCTCAACTTCTCTGAGCCTTACTTTACTAGTTTCTTAAATGGATAAGATCATTTCAAGCACCGTGGTGGTCCCAGGGTGAAGCAGGTTGGAGTGCAGATGCTCAGATCCCTGTGGAGGCCTCTGACTAGCCAAGAAGGGGAGACGGTTGAGGCAGGAGGTCCCTCGTAGCTCAGTCCCCCACACGTTCGGGTGTGCTCTTGTCATGAAGCTGGTGGTCTGGAGTTTGGTGGGGAAGCTAGGCATGGTCCCCGCTAGGGAAAAGAAGCCGCAGGCAAATGGGTAGGTGACACCCACACATCTTTCCCTCCCCTGTAACCCCTCCCGGACGGAACCTGGCCACCCTCCCTCTCACTGTCACTTGGCCCTTCTCCTGAACTCACCCTCTGTTTTCTCCTCACTCCGCGAGGAAGGCCCGCTCCCAGTCTTCTCCCTTAGAGCCTCACCGCCTTCTCTTTACCTCCACAGAGATGGCTCCGAAGTCAAAAAAGAAGGGGCACCCTGGGAGGGAGCAGAAGAAGGTAGGTGGTTTCAGGGGTGTCTTTGAGCAGGTGTGCACTGGCCGCCTGCTTGTGTGGGCCCTGGCGGGGAGGGGTCCTGTGCTTGGCCCAGACACTGTGGCCTACCTCATGTCAGCCTGTCCTGTCTGTCTGCAGCACCACCACCACCACCATCAGCAGATGCAGCAGGCCCCGGCCCCCGTGCCCCAGCCCCCGCCGCCGCCGCCGCCCCAGCAGCCCCCGCCGCCGCCACCGCCCCAGCAGCAGCCTCCGCAGCAGCCCCCGGCCCCGCCCCCACCCCCCTCCATGCCCCAGCAGGCGGCCCCCGCGATGAAGTCCTCGCCTCCACCCTTCATCGCCGCCCAGGTGCCTGTGCTGGAGCCCCAGCTTCCAGGCAGTGTCTTCGACCCCATCGGCCACTTCACCCAGCCCATCCTGCACCTGCCACAGCCCGAGCTGCCCCCTCACCTGCCCCAGCCTCCTGAGCACAGCACTCCGCCTCATCTCAACCAGCACTCGGTGGTCTCTCCTCCAGGTGAGCGGCGACCGCGCCCACTCGGGTCTTAGTACAGTGACGGGCTTCTCTGAGCGGCGGGTAGAATCCCTCTTAGCCTCAGCTGTCTGGTTGCTCGGGGTAGATTAGCCGCTCCTTGGGCCCATTCTGAAAATGACGCCAGAAGTGTGGACAGGACAGGCCTTGCGAGGAGAGACAGTGCTTTGGTGCAGAAGATACTGATTCAGGTCTGGTGGGCCAGGCCTCGCAGTGTGAGGTGGGAAAGGATGGGACTCCTCTGTGGCTCCCAGTCAGGGGTGGGAGGGCACGAACTCTCATCCTGCAAGGGATGTGGGGATGAGGAAAGACCTGGAGGGTGAGTGGAACGGTTGGAGGGGAGGGAAGAAAGTTAGGGGCACGGAGCACAGGGCAGGATGATGCTGGGGGCGGGGGTTGGGGGGGGAAGCTTGTTCCTGTAGCCCTCCCTGGATGCCATTCTGACTCTCGAGTTCTGGGGAAGCCAAGGAGGGTGGGGAGAGGTTGCCAGTTGAAGGGAGACAAGTCAGAGGGCGGGATGGAGGAGAAAGGCTGGGCCGGGGGCCGCACAGTGTGTGAGCCTCACCACCCGGCTCCCGTCCTTGCAGCTTTGCACAACGCGCTGCCTCAGCAGCCATCACGGCCCAGTAACCGAGCTGCCGCCTTGCCCCCCAAGGCTTCCCGTCCCCCTGCTGTGTCACCCGCCCTGGCCCAGCCACCCCTCCTCCCGCAGCCCCCCATGGCTCAGCCCCCCCAAGTGCTGCTGCAGGAGGACGAAGAGCCGCCTGCCCCGCCCCTCACCTCCATGCAGATGCAGCTCTACCTGCAGCAGCTGCAGAAGGTGCAGCCCCCCACGCCACTACTCCCTTCCGTGAAGGTGCAGTCCCAGCCCCCGCCCCCCCTGCCGCCCCCTCCCCACCCCTCCGTGCAGCAGCAGCTGCAGCAGCAGCAGCCGCCACCCCCACCCCCACCCCAACCCCAGCCCCCACCCCAGCAGCAGCACCAGCCCCCCCCACGGCCTGTGCACATGCAGCCCATGCAGTTCCCCGCCCACATCCAGCAGCCCCCACCGCCCCCTGGCCAGCAGCCACCCCACCCACCCACAGGCCAGCAGCCACCCCCGCCGCAGCCTGCCAAGCCTCAACAAGTCATCCAGCACCACCCTTCACCCCGGCACCACAAGTCAGACCCCTACTCCACTGGTAAGTGTCCCCACCCTGCCCCCGGGCTTTGGGGAGGCTGGCTCCAGGCCCAGAATCTCATCCCCAAGGAGCCAGGTGGGTCAGTTGGGCGCGGCAGGCTGACGTGAGCTCAGAGCTGAGTCTCGGAGGCTCTGGGTTGGTTGGAGAGACGCAGCTGAAAAGGGGCAGTGATACAGTGTTTTAATCAGGTGTGCATCTTGCTTCCAAGCCAAGGTGACAGATTAAGGCCTCAGTTGGTCAGTTTTTTGGAACTCACAGTCAAGATAGCATTACAGTGCATGGTGATTCCTGTAGGAAGGGGAGCTGAGAGCCCAAGGAAGGCACCTCCTCTGCCTCTGGAGGTTGGGGCAGGCTTCCTGGAGGTGACCAGGATGAGCAGGAGCTGGTTTAACAAACAGTGGGGTATAAGGTCCAGCCTGAGCCAGGAGCAAATCTGGGCAGCAGGGGCTCTCTGGATACCTGCCTGAAAAGGTGCTCTGCTTTTGGTGTCAGGAGGCCCCCCTGGTGGAGCTGGAAACATGTCAGGGAGAATTGGGCTGAAGCTCAAAGGTAGCGCACAACTTCCTGGGAAACCGCTCGTGTCTTCTGCTCCCAGTCTGTAGCCTGACCTCAGCTGCCCATTTTCAGTCAGCAGCATCGGGCAGGCCAAGCCCTCCTGCCTTTCCTGAATACTTGTTTTCTAGGTGTCTCTGACCAAAACAGTCTGGCAGTATTCTTGTTGATGCCACATGGTGTGGTGACATGTGAGGGTCCTGGGCTTGGCACATAGACTGTGCAGCCTGACCTGAGGGGTGCTGTGGGTGCTGCCAACAAATTGAATAAAGCTGTTGGCTTTAGGCTGTGACTTTTCTTAAACCTGGTAAAAGCTGTAGGTGCCAAGTGGCTCGCTGTGCACCCTGAGCTGAGAGCAGCTGGCCATCGTTTCTCGGGAAGACCAGTAGTGGTCCCAGCAGCTTGCAGACGGCTGGGGGTTTCCTTGAGCCTGAGACCAGGGCTGGTCTGGTGATGAGATACCTTTGGAAGAGTCAGCATCTGGGGCAGGGCAGGTTCCCTCTGGCTGCCTGTGCTTACAGTCCCTGGGCCCATTTCCGCTTGAGTTCAGTGGCCTAGACTGGTTCACAGGGAGTCCCACACACATGGGGGCTCTGGGTCAAAGGCCAAGTTTTTGGAGGCCAAGGAGGCTTGGCAAGCGTCCCTGGGGAAGGCCAACTTGCAGGCATTGCCCCAGGCTGCTGGGCTCCCCTTTAGGTGCTGTTGAGTGAGCCAACAGGAGGCAGGAGATGCCTCCATGTCACAGGCCTGGGAGCCATCAGCTAGGTCCTCCTCAGAAGGGGCTCCCAAGGGAGCGACCCCCCCCCCCCCCGGGGGTGCTTGTTGTACTTGTGTGTTTGTGGATTTCTGGCAGGCCTGGGCCAAGGCTGCCTGGGTCCCCCCAGCATTGGCTTGGATGAAGGTGGGTGTGCCGGGCCACTTTCTGCAAGAACCACATGTCCATTGCCTGTTCTGCCGTTGTGCTGTGGTGGAGGCCAGTCCCAGGCTTCTCCCTACTCTGTGGGCCTTGCAGGTTGAGTTGTGCTGGGGAGGTTCCTGGGGGTCCGGCCTTAGACCCGAAGCAGATGTCCAGGCAGACTGGCCTAGTCACATGGGGACAGCTGGGCACCGAGGCTGCCTGCTCTGTGAGGTTACTGACATCCGTCGTGTTTGACCCAGATCGTACCATCGGACCACCTGAAGAACTTTTAAAAAGGACTTAAGTCCAGACCCCACGTAGGCCCAGATGTATCTGTACTTCTTAAAGTTTCTTAATGAAGGCTGTTTCTCCTGACACACAGTGCTATCAAACAACCAGAATTGAGTTCATGGCTCCATAGAGCCCTGTTTTACAGTGAGCGCAGTGAACATAATGAGCTCAGCTGGTGAGGAATCCGCCTGCAATGCAGGAGACCCTGGTTTGATTCCTGGGCTGGGAAGTTCCCCTGGAGAAGGAATTTACCCATTCCAGTATTCTTGCTTGGAGAATTCTTATGGACAGAGGAGCTTGGTGGGCTATAGTCCATGGGGTTGCAGAGTCAGACACAACTGAGCCACTAAGCACAGCACAGTGAGCGGAGGGCCCGAGGTGCCAGGGGCTGAGCTGTTGTGGGGCTTCCCTGGTTGGGCTCAGGGCCTGTGACCTCCTCAAAGTGGAGGTCACAATCAACCAGATTGGCTGATAAGCTCCTTGTTCCTTTTCTTAGGTCACCTCCGTGAAGCCCCCTCCCCGCTTATGATACATTCCCCCCAGATACCACAGTTCCAGAGCCTGACCCACCAGTCGCCACCCCAGCAAAATGTCCAGCCTAAGAAGCAGGTAAAGGACAGGGCTGGGCATCAGCCCCCAGGGGTGGGGGCGGGCAGGGCCAGAGGTGGCTGTCTGCCTCACCAACTGCCATGCCTGTGCTGTCCCAGGAGCTCCGAGCGGCCTCTGTGGTCCAGCCCCAGCCTCTGGTGGTGGTGAAGGAGGAGAAGATCCACTCACCCATCATCCGCAGTGAGCCTTTCAGCCCCTCACTGCGGCCGGAGCCCCCCAAGCACCCGGAGAGCATCAAGGCCCCTGTCCACTTGCCCCAGCGTGAGTGCCCTCTCCAACCCCCGCAGAGGTTGAGGGCCTCCAGGAGCCTGCACTGGGTGTGAGCTTTCTGTGGGCCAGTCAGCCGTGCCCTACTGAGGTGGGTAGGGCCCAGGCCCATAGGCTGTTTGTGTTCCAGGGCCTGAGATGAAGCCTGTGGATGTCGGGAGGCCTGTCATTCGGCCCCCTGAGCAGAATGCACCCCCAGCAGGGGCCCCAGACAAGGACAAACAGAAACAGGAGCCGAAGACGCCAGTTGCACCCAAAAAGGTAGGAGCAGTTGGAGCCATGAATGCCCTTCACTCCCATCCCTCCCAGGGCACCCAGGGAGCTGCCTGGGTGGGTGCATCCTCAGACTTCGGGCCTCTTGAGGAGTCCAGGCACAGCAGAGTGCCTCACCAGCCCCGTGGTCTATCTGTCTCACAGGACCTAAAAATCAAGAACATGGGCTCCTGGGCTAGCCTGGTGCAGAAGCATCCTACCACCCCATCCTCCACAGCAAAGTCCTCGAGCGACAGCTTCGAGCAGTTCCGCCGCGCAGCCCGAGAGAAGGAGGAGCGCGAGAAGGCCTTGAAGGCGCAGGCTGAGCACGCAGAGAAGGAGAAGGAGCGGCTGCGGCAGGAGCGCATGAGGTGGGCGTGGGATCTGGGTGGGGCGTGGGGCTCCCTGGGCTCAAACCCGTCCCCATGCGGATGCTGACACGGAGCTCTGCCCTGCTCAGGAGCCGGGAGGATGAGGATGCGCTGGAGCAGGCCCGGCGAGCCCATGAGGAGGCACGGCGGCGCCAGGAGCAGCAGCAGCAGCAGCGCCAGGAACAGCAGCAGCAGCAGCAACAGGCAGCTGCTGTAGCTGCTGCCGCCGCCCCCCAGGCCCGGAGCTCCCAGCCCCAGTCCATGCTGGACCAGCAGCGAGAGCTGGCCCGGAAGCAGGAGCAGGAGCGAAGGCGCCGGGAAGCGGTGAGCCGGGGGGCTTTGCTGGGCACTACTGGGAAGAGATCCACCCCTGGGGGAGTTGAGAAAGGGGACCCTGCGGTCCAGGAGGTGGCGGGGTGCAAGCAGAGAGCTGTTGGGCAGAAACTCGGGGCCAAGCTCTTCTTGTTTGTGCTGTGCTGGCCCTCTGGGCCTCCAGGGTGCTCAGGCCTGATTCAGGAAGTACTGCAGTGTGGGCTTGTGGGGAGATCCGTCGCTGGAGGGCAGGGCGGGGATTCTGGGAGCAAGGGCAGGGCACCGAATTTCACTTCCTCTTACCCTCCTCTCTCCTCCAGATGGCAGCTACCATTGACATGAATTTTCAGAGTGATCTGTTGTCAATATTTGAAGAAAATCTTTTCTGAGAGCACCTGGGTGACTTCTGACTTTGATTTCCTGGCAAAACGTTGACTCTCCATAGTGTTAGGGGCAGCAACGGAGGCAGTAGCAGCGGCGAGGGGGTGTCTCCAGGCCTGGCTCTCCTGCATGCTATGCCTGGGGCAGGCCTGGTGGGCAGCTGAGGATCGCAGAGCCTGTCTGCCTTACAGCCAGCCGCACGTCCTGCCACCCCCACAGGACATCGGCACAGGGCACGCCTCGCCATGAGCAAGTGCCGGCTAGACCCAAGCCCCGAGTCCCCGCGTGTGGGGCAGAGGCCCTTCTCTCTGCCAAATGTCTACACAGTATACACAGGACATCGTTGCTGCCGCCACCGTGACTGGTTTACTGTCCCCAAGAGCGTGACGTTCGTGACGTCCTGCCCGCCGGGAGTCCTTTCCCACACCCCAGCTGCCGCTGCCCACACCCAGGAGACCAGGGCAGGCTTGCAAGAGCTGGAGGTGGCAAGGGCGCTGGCCCACCCCCTTGCTGGCACTGACTTTGCCTTGAACAGACCCCACCCCTCCCTTCCCCTCCCCCCACAAGCCTTTAATTGAGAGCCGCTCTCTGTAAGTGTTCGCTTGTGCAAAAGGGAATAGTGCCGTGGAGGTGTGTGTGTGTCCATGGCAATCTGGAGCGAGGTGACTGTCACACGCGTGTGTGTGGGCCGGCCTCGCCTGGCGAGTGAGGCCACCAACCAAAGTCAGTTCCTTCCCACCTGTGTTTCTGGTTTTGTTTTGTTTTGTTTTTTTCTATATATATATTTTTTGTTGGATTCTATTTTATTTTTAATTCTCTCTTCTCCTCCAGACACAATGGCACTGCTTATCTCTGAAATGGTGTGATCGTCTCCTCATTGAGCGGCGGCTGCCACCGCGCTGTGGGTAGTGTGTGACCGTGGCTGTACTGTGTAGTGAAACATAGTTGGCATATCTTTGTTTGAAGTTTGTTGGTGACTCCACCAAACTGGTGTAAAAAAAAACTCAAAAAAAAGAAAAACCCACACACACAAAAAATACAAAACATACAAAACACACACAAAAAAACTGCCTATATTTTACTCAGTTTCAAACTTTTACTAGTCTATTTTTAATTATAAAACCAGAAAACTGCGTTTTCTTATCCTTTTTTCCTCTCCCCATTTGTTGGCTTCTTTTTATTTTTAATGTAAAATCTGTTGGGGTTTTTTTTTTTTTTTTTTTTTTTTTTTTGAGTTTTTTGAGTTTTTTTTTTTTTTTTTAACCAGGAGAGGAAAGGCCAGGGGGTGAGGCGGGCACAAGGGGCCATAAGCCACAGACTGAGGCAGAGACTCCCTGCCCGGCGCTTGGCCCTACCAACCGGCTACCCCTTCCCAACTTTTTTTTTAATTTTATAATTGGAGCCCTTGGTGAGGTTACGCGTGCCATGAGAACCCACTCTACACCATGACGCTGGCGCCTCAGTGTTGGCCAAACTCTGGAGTCATTGACTGGTTTGACTTTCATACGGTGAATATGCATTTGGTCTGTACTGATCATGGAATAAACACATCTCTCTTTTTTAATGCTGGCGTCTCCCTGATATTTCTTTGTGAACCACCTGTTGTTGCCTAGGCTAAGTCTGCCACCCACCCCCCCCCACCCCCCACCCCCGCCCCACACACGCAAACGCACCAACTTGGTACAAGAACTACCACCTGGGACCACCTGGCCTGTCCCTGGGCAGGAGCTGCCCCCTCTAGACTGAAGCTGTTAACTGGGAGCCCAGGTATCCCTTCTCCCTGTGGACTCGAAGTTGGTGACATGCTCCAGCAGAACCTGGCCAAAGTCCAGACAGTATTCTTTCCTTTTGCCTTTCCTCCATTCTGATCTCCCACTTGCCCAAAGGACTTGAGCCACGTCTCCCACCTTGCCTGCCTCTGCCGAACTCCTTTCATTTAAGCTCAGGGTTAACAAGATACTTAGATAATGTACATCTCCCCAGATAGGATCCTCACCCCACTCCACCCCCAAGCCTGCCAGGTGGACACCCTGCTGGGCCTGCCTGTGCACCCATTTGTACACACATGCCCCAGCCACAGGGCAAGGGCGTACTCAAGAGCAGCCCCCAGGATGTAAGATGAAAGTTTATCACTTACACGTATGCAAAGACACAGTGGTTGAAACATTTCCAGCACTGTTTATTAACCCACATTCTCCTTTTTTTCAAGCAGAAAGGCCCTGTATCTTGGGTCTGGGATCTGCCAAACATCCCAACTGATGGTATATGTAGTTCAGGCATTCAGCCAGAGACCTGCCCCACTCCTGCTCCACACTCCTCCCTACCCTCTTCCCCCTCCCACAGCACTTCCTTATAAACAAACCACTGTGCTGGTTCAAGTGGGACTTATATTTTGGTTCCATGGGGTTTCTTCCTTCTCATCCCACTCTCATTTTTTGTTCCGTGTTTTGTTCAGAAACTTCCCCAGGCCAAGTCTGTTTAGCTGGAGAAACGGTTTGTCTGCACCTTCCTTCTAAAGATTTAACTCTGCCATGGCCCTCTCCACACCTCCCTGAAGGGTGTTTCTCTAACTGGGTTGTAATTAGAACTTGGATCTACTATTTAATTTCTCTGGCCACTTCCCAACCTCTCCCACAGTACTAGAAATCTTAGTTCTATACAAGAGTAAGAGGTGTGTACGAGCCCATACTGTACTGTATGCACGGATCGCTTGGCCAATAACTATGTCAGTGAATCTGAGACTTGTATTAAACACTTTAGACATTTGTAGAAGGGAATTCGTAGACTTTTCACTTATATACTAAAAGTTTTTTTTTTTTTTTTTGTGCAGTTCTCATTGCAAAAATAAACATTTGTACTGAATATAAAATTACCATCCTGTGACTACTGCTGTCTTTTTGTCTAAGGGTAGAGCTTGGGGATGGGTGTGGGTAGGGGGAATGTAGGAGTCAGTGTTCTGCAGAAGGGAGATCCACAAACACCCCCCAGCCATGGCTGGTGTGTGCAGCAGCCAAGTTAGAGGCCTCAGGAGGAGGGATTCCTGGATCAAGTGGTTGGAAAATTGATTTGATGGGAAATGTAAGTGAAACCAAAGCCATGATACAGGCTAATTGTGCAAGATAAAGGTAGGTGATAAATGTGAGGTGAACAACTGTTTGTATAATATACGCAATGTAATCATAGATCTCTGTTGGGCCCTGAGATGAATTGTTTACTGAAGCTGCTGCTGCTGCTGCTGTCACTTCAGTCGTGTCCGACTGTGTGTGACCCCATAGACGGCAGCCCACCAGGCTCCCCCGTCCCTGGGATTCTCCAGGCAAGAACACTGGAGTGGGTTGCCATTTCCTTCTCCAATGCGTGAAAGTGAAGTCGCTCAGTTGAGTCTGACTCTTAGCGACCCCATGGACTGCAACCTACCAGGCTCCTCCGCAGAACCACATAAACCATGATTTCCCTTAAATAGGCACCTGTGTGGTAATATCACCAAGAAAAACAAGGAATGGACCTATCTGAACACTGATTGACCTTAAGTATAAAAGGAGAAAACCAGGTGTATAAAATGTTTTCCATGAGAAACCAGGAAACTAGTTTGACAGTGGTCGATACACGTCCCCACAGCTCCGACGTGCCTGTTCACTCGCCCACACCATCCCCAGCCCTTCTCGACTGGCTGCTGTTTTAAAGTTTGCCCTTCTTTCCCCAAATTTGGATTTTTTATTACAGATCTAAAGCTCTTTCAATTTTACACTGATTAAATCACTACTGCAGTATTTGATTAAAAAAATAAATCAGGACCTATGAACTTCATATGGTCCCAGGACAAATATAATGTTGAGCAGCTTTGACAATACAAAGGCAAGGTTAACTGGTAGATGTAAGGGGAGATTTGATGATGGTGTTCAGTAGCTAAGTTGTGTCTGACTCTTTTGTGACCCTGGGGACTGTAGCCCGCCAGGCTCCTCTGTCCATGGGATTTCCCAGGCAAGAACATTGGAGTGGGTTGCCATTTCCTTCTCCAGGGGATCTTCCCGACCCAGGGGTCAAACCTGCATCTCCTGCGTTGGCAGGCGGATTTTGCCACTAAGTCACCACGAAAGTCCTTGTGAGGAAAGATGAGAGGTGACAAAACGGGGTAAAGTTAGAGGAAACCAGTAGGAAAACTAAACATGGATACGGCTCCTGCAGTGGTGGTGACAATGATAGTCAATGCCCCAAACTGGTAATCAAAAGATAAAACCACATAAACTAAATATCGAAAATCATCCCAAAGGCTGCCTCTGGTTGGAGGAAGAGGTGGAGCCGAAGACTGCTGTTTTTCTCAAGTCCTTGATTGCTGTTGAGTCAGCTGTTAGGCTTCAGGCAAATGATTTAATACTCGAATTTCAGGCTCTTGGTTTATAATACGGGAAGGTGATAGTATCTACACTTAATAGGATTATTATCAGGGTTAAGTAATGAGTAACTTTGAAATGTTTAGGATCTTGGGAGGAAGATTGCAAAACTGGAGGAGGAAGAAGCTACCCTGCCGGGCTTCTCGTCCAACCCTGCTCTGTTTCCTCTTTTGACCCGAGTCTCAGTGATTCGACCAGTCCGGTTCTCCAGGGCCCGAGCCGGGCCTGCCCTCTAGGAGTTAAGCTCTGGTCTTCACTGGCCGAGTCCCGGTCTCAACAACTGCGGATTGGCTCAGGGGCTGGACCTGTAGTCTGCATGTCAATAACCGCCGCTATCCAATCACAGGCGTGCAGGGGCGGGCCAACGGAATCCGCTGGACCAACTGGAGCCGGCGCGGGATCTGGGCGGCTGGACCACCGTTGGAACCAGAGCTTAGTGTAGGTACTGCCAGGTCCCTCGGAGTCAGACTGAGGGGAGGGTCGCGCGCTCCAGGGAGGGAAGCTCCTGGGAGATGAGGGTAGCTGCAGGAGCTTCCGAGGCCTCCTTGGGCCGCGGCGACAGCCCGCGATTCCCTCCTAACCTTCGCCATGGCACTGCCTATCCCCCTTCTTCCGCTTCCGGGCCCGCCTGACCCGCCATATTAGGTTTCGATCCCGGCCCCCCCGCCTCATTGGCCCGTAACCAGGCCGACTCCCAGTTCATTGGTCCATCCCTCTCACCGAAACCATCCAGACCCTGCCTCGGGCCTTCTCTAGGCTCCATTCTTATTCCCGGCCTCCTAAGCCGCGCCCCTAGCCCATATAAGGTTCTTAGGCCTAGTTGGGGCCCACCTTTCCAGCAAGTAGGCTGCACTTACCCTGCATTGCCCCGCCCCTGTGCCCCAGACCCCGCTCATTTCACCCACAGCGCCTCCTGTCTTCTGTTCATGCCGGACCCCAGTCTCTCTCTAGACTTTAGACCCCGATCACCCAGCCAACTCCGTCGTCCTACTAGACCCCCGCCCCTTAAGACTCGCCTTAAGCCTTTCTAGATTCCTCCCACAGCCCGAGTCTTTAGCATCCCTTCTCCCCAAGGCTCCACCCCAACCACCTGAGTCTCGTCCTCGCAGCCTCCTCCCCCGCACCTCGAGCCTTGCTCCCTGCCACTGTCGCGCCCAGGTGTTTATCTAGCACTTGGTTGAGTTGTAAGCCATGGCAGTTTCGGTCTGACCCGCCCGCTTCTTCTCTCGGTGCGTTCAGCAAACCCCGACGACACGGAGGGGCTCCAAACCAAAGGCGGCGGGCTCGCCAGCCCAGATCCCGCCTCGCTGCTGCAGCCCGCACCCCTCGCCCATACCCCAGACGGCAACGCGGTAGTCCCGGGACGCGGAGACATGCCCGAGCTGGTGGTGACGGCGCTACTGGCGCCCTCGCGCCTCACTCTGAAGCTGCTTCGTGCCTTTATGTGGAGCCTCGTGTTCTCGGCGGCGCTGGTGGCTGCAGCTGTCTATGGCTGCATCGCGCTCACACACGTGATGTGCCAGCCGCGACGCGGCTTTTTGGGGCGCCCCCGGCACACCCCACCGGTCTGCTTGAGCGACCCCACGCTGGGAGAGCACTGCTTCCTTATTCTCAGGGTGAGCATGACGGGGGCGCGGAAGGGGGCGCCGTCACCGGGCTTTCGAGATTCAAGGATCCTGGAAGGCCGGCCCGTGTTGGATCGGTGCGGAGTGGCAAATGGTTGAATCCAAGTCTGAGTACGCATGTGACCTGGGAGAAGGGAGGTGTTCAGGCCCGGGGAAGAGGGGTTTCCCAGGTCTCAGACTGTGCCCTCCCCCAGAGCTCGGGCCTGCGCCTGCACTATGTCTCTGCTGGACGCGGCAAAGGGCCCCTCATGCTGTTTCTGCATGGCTTCCCTGAGAACTGGTATGTCGGGGGCCCAGGGTCCTGGGACGCACAGGACCGGATGCGGGAGGAAGGGGTGGGGTCCGGCGGGCGGGAGGGGTGGGGTGGGGCGGGAGGTGTGGAGCTTGGACCACTAGAGCACTGAGGAGGCGGAGACAAGGGCTGGGTAGACTGGGAGCCCCTGGCCTAGACTGGAGGACAGGAGTCCAAACGGAGATAAATGGAGACAGAAGGCCCTGAAGGGATGGGACGAAGAATTACCATGTTGAGGCTGCCCAGAATCCAGGGCGCAGCTGACCTGCTGTGGTTCCCCATCCTCCCTTCTGCGAATACCTGGGCAGGAAAGTGAGGGTCACCCCAGGGTCCCTACTGGGCATCATGCAGAGGTGCTGCCCTGGTACCCTGACTCAACCTCCCTCCCTGGCCCGCCTAACAGGTTCTCCTGGCGCTACCAGCTCCGGGAGTTTCAGAGCCGCTTCCACGTGGTGGCTGTGGACCTGCGGGGATACGGCCCCTCCGATGCGCCAAAGGATGTGGATTGTTACACCATAGACCTACTGATGGCAGATATCCAGGATGTCATTCTGGGCCTGGGTAGGGAGGTGCCCCGGTCCCAGCCCTGGCCCCCCTCACCCCTGCTTCACCTCTACCTGACATCTCACTTACACAGTTTCCTCTGACTTCCCTGCCAGGTTATTCCAAGTGTATCCTCGTGGCCCATGACTGGGGTGCACTCCTAGCCTGGAATTTCTCCATCTACTACCCATCCCTGGTGGACCGAATGGTAGTGGTCAGTGCTGCCCCCATGTCAGTGTACCAAGGTGTGTCGGGGAGTCCTGGATGCTGGAGTATGCTTGTGTGAAGGGGTGTATGTCTGTGTCAGCACTTCTATGTCCATCCGTCCTAGTCACCACTCCAGGGGCTGGGGGCACAGCGGTAAACCTGGCTTCCTTCCCCCATGGTGCTCTCAATCTATAATCCATGACAGTACACCTAGGAGTAATCCACATTTTTGTGAGCACTTACGGGTTACAATTGCTTTTTTTTCCCCCAAGATCTACTATTTATTTATTTTCTTTTTGGCTGTGATGGGTCGTCGTTTCTGCACGTGGGCTTTCTCTAGTTGCCATGAGCAAGGACTGCTCTTTGTTGTGGTGCACAGGCTCCCCATTGTGGTGGCTTTTCTTGTTGCAGAGCATGGGTTCTAGGTGTGTGGGCTTCAGTAGTTGTCACATGTGGGCGTCATGCAGAGGTGCTGCCCTGGTAGCACCTGGGAGTTGTGACTCCCAGGCTCTGGAGCACAGGCTCGATAGCTGTGGTACACGGGCTTTGTTATTCCACAGCATGTGAGATCTTCCCAGACCAGGAATTGAACCCATGTCCCCCTGCATTGCAGGGTGCATTCTTAACCACTGGACCACCAGGAAAGGCCCTACAATTGCTTTGACAAGGAGCCTGCATAGAGTAACCTACACAAGCCTCCTGGGCTTATGAAAATGTTATTATCCCATGGTCCAGTTGGGGAAACAGAAGCAACTACAGTAACATTTGAGATGTCATTTCTCTGGCCACCCAGTGTCCATCACGTCACCTAATTTTAAATCCCAGAATTGTAGTCAGAGCTGTATTATCTCTCTTTTTTTGTTGTTTCTTATCTGTCTCCATCTCCAGCTTCCTGAGGGCAAGAGAGTTTTGTCTGTTCCATTCACTGCTATATCTCCAGAGTCTAGAACAGGGCCAGTAGGTGGTCAATAAATGTTAGCTGAATGAGGCAGGAGAAACGCATTCAGACATGGCAGGGGGAGCATGCCAGTGGCTCAGGGAGCTCCTGGGCACTGTGGAGGAAAGTGCCCCCATTCTGTGGGTACAGTGGCCACTTAGGAGAGACACAAGCTTATTCCCTGGCCGAGAGAACCATTGCGTGTCCCCACGGGCTCAGGCAGGCAGCCATGGTATTCCTGAGTCTTGGCATATCTGTGTGCACGATCTGGGTGTGTGTCAAGTGCAGAGGTGTGGGGCCCGCAGAAACCCAGGCCTCACACCTGCCTCCCTCTCCCTACCCTAGACTACTCTTTGCACCACATCGGCCAGTTCTTCCGTTCCAACTACATGTTCCTATTCCAGCTTCCCTGGCTGCCCGAGAAGCTGCTATCCATGTCTGACTTCCAGGTGCAGTAGGGTGAAGGCCCAGGGTTGGGTGGAGGGTCGTGGGCTGGGACTGAAGCCGGCGTCCTGTTGTTATGCCCAGATCCTGAAGACCACCCTCACCCACCGCAAGAGGGGCATTCCACAGTTGACTCCCAGTGAACTTGAAGCCTTCCTTTATGACTTCTCACAGCCTGGTGGCCTCATCGGGCCCCTCAACTACTATCGAAACATCTTCAGGTGAGGACCCAGGGCCTGACAGGCTCAGGAGAGTTGTGGGCATGGGGGTGGGGGTGGGGCAGCCATCCTTCTGCCTGTCTGTCTGTCTTGATCATAGGACCTTCCCCCTGGAGCCCCAGGAGCTGGCCACACCCACACTGCTGCTATGGGGGGAGAAGGACCCCTATTTTGAGCAAGGGCTGGTAGAGGCCATCAGCAGCCGTTTTGTGCCAGGCCGGCTCGAAGCCCACATCCTGCCAGGCATGGGGCACTGGATCCCCCAGACCAACCCTGTGGAAATGCACCAGTATATGTGGGCCTTCTTGCAAGACCTGCTGGACTGATGGCCCTAGCTCACTGGCTTGCATGCACCCAGGAGTTCTCACACTGGCTTGCATGGTCCCAGGTTGTGTATATACGGATGGACTCTTGATGCACATGGATGGAACTCCTAGACTGCACACAAGTGCTTCTGTGGATACCCTCAGGCACACCACCCTCATATGCTCACATACAGGCAGGCATGTATGCATGTGTGAGCAAGCACTTTGACCCCTGGGAACCAGGTATGCCTCTCTGTGGAGCTAGATACTGAGTGTCCTACTTCTCCTCTCCATGAGGCCCCACCCATCTTGCCAAAGTCAAAGCCCAGAGCTGCGTTGACCATGAACTATGACCTTTCTGTCCCTGGCTTCCACCGCCAGTCTGGAGTCCTCAGCTAAATGCTGCTCTGTCCAATACAGTATTTGTAGCCACGTCTGGCTACTTCCATTTAAATGCAAGTTAATTAAAATTAAATACGATGAAAAATTCAGTTCCTCACTCACACAGGCAGGTGGAGGTCCTCCTCTCCATCCAGGCCCTGGGTAAACTCCCATGATCTCCCTTCCGGTCATGACTCCTGGCCTTGTGAGGTCAAATTCTCCCGCCCCAGCCTGGGAAAGATCCCTGGGATCTCTGTCTCAGATCTATGGGAAAACAGCTCTTGGCTCTGTTAGGATAAGTAAGATTGTGGACTCAGCACAGGAAGGGACCAGCTCCCTAAATAGCCATCTGGGGTGTCTGGCCTGCCTCCCCAGTTCCTGGACTCTTCTGCTCCAAATTAACCAGAGTTTCAGCTGATTCTTCCTGGGGACTCCTGGCTCCAGCCTCCAAGTGAAGATCATACACGTCGAAGGTGAACCATCCAGCCCCAGGCCGGTCACAGCATTAACTTTTATCTCCCTAGGCCTTGTCCTGGCCTCTGGGAACACTGTCAGGACTTGCAGCAGTGTGATGAATCAGTCTGAGGGTCTCAGAAATATTAATACCTTTCTCTTATCTCCGGGGGTTTCTCTGGTGGCTCAGATGGTAAAGAATCTGCCTGCAATGCAGGAGACCTGGATTTGATCCCTGGTTGGGGATGATCCCCTGGAGAAGGGCATGGCAACCCACTCCAGTGTTTTTACCTGGAGAATCCCCTGGACAGAGAGCCTAGTGGGTTACAGTCTATGGGGTCTCAAAGACTTGGACATGACTGAGTGACTAACACTTTTTACTTTTTCACTTTTATCTCCGGGATGGGCCTGCCTAGCCAAAGCCTGCCCGCTGGTTACCCCGCTCTGTCCTCCTTTGTCCCCTGCATAAAAATCCTTTCACTCATCATATGTATCAGGAACTGTTCTAGGCCCTGAGGATAGAGTGTATTCAAGGACACAGGCCCCCTTCTGGAGTTAACAGAGAAGAGGCAGAAAGAGCAACGTGGGTGTGTGACCGGTCCCAGGAAAGGTTTTCGTTTCAGGGAGTGGGAAGCAGTAACAGGAAGGTCAGAGGCTGGGATATGCTTGGGCTACTGGAGTAGCAAACAGTGTGGAGATTAGTGCCTGCTAGGGTAGAGCGAGGGGTTAGGCTCGAGGAAGAGGCCACAGCCGGACCGCCAGGGGCTTCAAAGAGTTCGGATCTGATTCTCAAGGGGAGCCAGGGAGGGTTTTCAGCAGGGGAGGGACATGGTTTGCATTTTGAGAAGCTCCCTGTGGCGGCTGAACTTCTCACGCAAGAGTGAGAGCGAGGAGATAGGCCCAGAGCTGCGCACAGCCTCAGAACCAGATGGTCTGTTAGCCCCGATCTGAGCCGGGACCCCCAGACCCCACCCATTCCACCTCCCCCCCTACTCTTCCTCGCCGCAGTCGAAGGGCCAGGAAGATGAACGAGAGGAAGAGGGAGCCCGGGACCTTAGCTAAGGTTTAGGTCGAGGAAGCCTGTGTGCAGGATGAAGACGGTGTGTCGCGGGGGCGGGGGGCGGGCAGGGTTGGCGGTGGGTCTGGTGACCGTTGCTAGGGTGACGGGGAAAGGGCTGATGGTTAACCGGAACGGGTAGAGGTTGTCTGGGTGACCAGAGGGGCCCAGGAGAAGGCTGACGGGAGGCCTGGAACAGTTGCCAGGGCGACGGGGGAGGGGGTCCGCTGACGGTTGTCAGGGTAACGAGAAGGCGCCGTCTTACGCCTCCGCGGCTGCTGGCGGGCGAAAGGCGGTGTGGTGGGGAGAGGGGAGAGGCGATCGGGTTGATTGGGCAGAGTCCTGGCAAGTGAGCCAATAGCAACTAGAGGCCGGCCAAAACCCACCTCTCTCAGCCTGAGCCAATCCGGGAGCGTCTTTCTTAGAGCTGAGGAGGAGCCGACACGCGGAGGTTTTGGACTCTGACTGAGGCCCCTCCCAGACACCGAGTCACCCTCTTCCTGCTCCGGGCTCCCGTCTCCAGATCATCTTCCATCGTTTACTCACTTATCATTCACTCATTCATTCGCTCACCCACTCATGTACATGTCCTTGCTGCTGCTGCTGCTAAGTCGTGTCCGACTCTGTGTGACCCCATAGATGGCAGCCCACCAGGCTCCCCCATCCCTGGGATTCTCCAGGCAAGAACACTGGAGTGGGTTGCCATTTCCTTCTCCAATGCGTGAAAGTGAAGTCACTCAGTCGTGTCCGACTCTTCGCGACCCCATGGACTGCAGCCCACCAGACTCCTCCATCCATGGGATTTGCCAGGCAAGAGTACTGGAGTGGGGTGCCATTGCCTTCTCCAACATGTCCTTGCTACCAACTGTAATACATGGTTCTGCACCAGTGGACGGACAGGGGAGATACAGCCGGGCAGACTCTCCCAGCCCTATGTGGTCAGACCCCAGTGGAATGAGGGACTAGGGGCGAGGGGATGAGATGGGCACCTACCTGGAGGAGGTGGCCTGAGAGCTGAATCCTGCTGGAATGTGCTCCAGTCCACAGAAACCTCCCGTGCAAGGTCATTTAGCATTTCTGTGGGACTGGGAGGAAGGTTTGGAATGGGAAGACGTGGGAATGCAAAATGCTTCCAACACGAGGCCAGGAGCCACATCTCCAGTCCGACCAGGGCCACAGGGAAGGGTCCCAGACAGATCTGCATGTCTGGAATATTACTTGGGAGCTGGTAAGGGGGCAGGACCAGAGGGGGAAGACTGAAGGTGGGGAGGCCTGGAAGGAGAATGGGTGTGGTCCAGGCAATAGAGGATGAAATCCAGGCACTTGAAGGAGGAGTAGAATCCCAGGGAAGACCAGAAGCACGTTTGCGGCATATTCAACCTGAGGGAGCAGGACCCCTGAGGCAGGAACCTGGAAGCATCTAATAGGTTAAAGATAAAGATAATCCCTGGGCTTATCCTTAAAGATAATGGGCTTCCCTGGTGGCTCAGAAGTTAAAGCATCTGCCTGCAATGTGGGAGACCTGGGTTCGATCCCTGGGTCGGGAAGATCCCCTGGAGAAGGGAATGGCAACCCACTCCAGTATTCTTGCCTGGAGAATCCCATGGGCAGAGGAGCCTGGTGGGCTACAGTCCATGGGGTCGCAAAGAGTTGGACATGACTAAGCGACATAACTCCCTCAAAGATATACAGCAAGCATCCATGTTTGGTGAGGCAAAAGGGCACTGAAGCTGGGAGAGAGAATGAAGCCTCCCCAGAACAGAGTGGAGAACAAACAAGACTTGGGAGCCCCCAGCATCTAAGAGATAGGCAAAGAAGCAGGGGTTAGGGTTAGGCAGCAGAGGAAGTAGGCAAGGGTGATGCCCCAGAAATGGTGTGGGAGGAGGTCAAGGAAGAGCGGCATGCACAGCCCATGGTATCAAAAGCTACTGAGAGATTTGGAGGATTGAGCCATGCAGATTGTGAGGGAGGAAACCTGAGAATTCAGGCTGAGGACAGTAGACTTGGGTGCTCTGAATGCAGTTAAGTGGAGATGGGAGGGAAGCGTGGGGACCCCAGTCGGGAGCCTGGAGGGGAAAACTAACATTCAAATGGAGCAATTTGAGACAGGTTTGCTATAGAGACCATAAACAGTGGTCAGGGTTTGAGGAAACCAACAGGGGTTAGTGCAGCAAACCCCAGTGAGCACCCCTGAAGAGGCATGATCACTTCCGGATCCCCCTGCCTAGGAAGGGGGAAGGGAGGATGTTAGCAGAGCCCAGAGAGAGGTTTGTGTGTTGTTTGTTGTTCAGTCGCTGAGTCGTGTCTGACTATTTGCGACCCCATGGACTGCAGCACATCTGGCTCTCTGTTCTTCACTATCTCCTGGTGTTTGCTCAGATTCATGTCCATTGAGTTGGTGATGCTATCTAACCATCTCACCCTCTGTTGCCCCCTTGTTTCCCAGGAGACAGGGTCTTTCCCAGCATCAGGGTCTTTTCCAATGAGTCGGCTTTTCACATCAGGTGGCCAAAGTATTGGAGATTCAGCTTCAGCATCAGTCCTTCCAATGAATATTCAGGATTGATTTCCTTTAGGACTGACTGGTTTGATCTCCTTGCTGTCCAAGGGACTCTCAAGAGTCTTCTCCACACCACAGTTCAAAAGCATCAATTCTTCGGCACTTAGCCGTCCTTATGGACCAACTCTCACATCCATACATGACTACTGGAAAAACCATAGCTTTGACTATACAGACTTTTGTTGGCCAAATGATGTCTCTGCTCTTTAATACCCTGTGGATTGTATGGACAGGACCTTTGGTCAAGCGATACAGTCAGCTGAAGTGGTGACCCTACCAGGAAAGATACAAGTGAATTAATATCCTGTTTTCTCCTCCTCCCTCCCCCTATCCCCTGCCCCACCGCTTCATCCTCTGCCAGTGCCTCCTATTGGCCAAACCCACTTGGAAGCCAGAAGACAAGGATGTCCATTGATACAGTCTATAGAGGTCAGCCTCTTGGGGTGTAGAGCAGAATGGAGAAGGGGAAGAATGGAGCAAGCAGTGGGGAGAGATGCAGGGGAGAGAGACAAGAGCTCGGGGAAGGGGTGTGCGTGTGAAATGAGCGTTTGCTGCAGGTTTCACTTTATCATAGAATCCATGGTGGCTCAGATGGTATAGAATCCACCTTCAATGATGAGATTCGGGAGATGCGAGTTTGATCCCCTGGAGTAGGAAATGGCAACCCCCTCTAGCATCCTTGCCTGGAGAATCCCATGGACAAAAGAGCCTGGCAGGCTACAGTCCATAGGGTCTCAAGGATTCGCACTTCACTTTGTCACAGAAGAGACCTCAGCCTATGGCCAAGGAAAGAGGTAATGAAAAGCCAAGGTGTGGGGGAATGCTCCCGTTCTCTGAAGCAAGAGGAAAAGTGCATGGGTGGGGGACAAGTGCCACACCTGCAGGGGAGAAAGAAGACAAGTTTCAGGAGCTGGGGCGGCAAGGAAGTAATAAGAGTGTTTTGGTCTTCCCAGGTGATGCTAGTCGTAAAGAACCTGCTTGTCAATGTAGGAGACGTTAAGAGACATGGGTTTGATCCCTGGGTGGGGAAGATCCCCCGGAGGAGGGCATGGCAACCCACTCCAGTATTCTTTGCCTGGAGAATCCCATGGACAGAGGAGCCTGGTGGGCTACAATCCCTAGGGTCGCACAAAGTCTTACATGACTGAAGCAACTTAAAAAATGCACGCACGCACACACACAGAGTGTCTTAGTTCAGAGGTGAGCTGGAAGAGATGGGGTCCTGGGTGAGGCCCTGGGCAAGGAAGGTTGGAGTGGTCTGACCACACAGCCCGTGAGGCCAAGACATCCATTGGGTTGTCCTGCCCAGTGGAGGGTCTTAAGGCAGGGAAACCACTGCCTGCCCATCCCCCACCAAGGGTGGGAGTATGGCTTCCCTTCTTCCCCTGCCCAGAGCTGTTGAGCCAGTAGGTGCTTGATGGAAGTGAGTTCCTTTCTTTTCACTCCCCTTTCTTCCACTTTAAGCCTTCCCACCCACTCCTCCTTCAGGAGGTCCCATCAGCCCCCATCCCTCCTCCCTCTGACTGAGCCCTAGTCTAACTGAGGCCAGACATGTCCATGTCCAGATAGGGACTGGTTTCAAGCAGGTTCAAGTCCCAGCACCTGGGTCCTGCTGTTCCTCTTACACGTGCTGGGTATATTCATTCATTCAGCTGACTGTTATTTCACCTACTGTGTGTCAGGCTCTATACTAGACATCGGGGATTCAGCAGTGAGCAAGCCAGAGGCCCACAGAGCTCAGAATGCTGTGGGAGCCAGGTAGGATCACATGGAAGGGTCAGAGTGGAACTGAAGAGAGGCCATGGGAGCCAGCAGAGGCCATGGGAAACTGCAAGGAAGGATCCCTGGGAGAAGAAATAGCAGTGTTGGAACTTCCCTGGTGATCCAGTGCTTAAAGACTCCATGCTCCCAATGCAGGGGGCCCGGATTCAATCCCTGGTCAGGGAACTAGATCCATCATGACGCAACTGAAGATCCCACACGCAGAAATGAAGATGCCACCTGACGCAACCAAGACCCAGCACAGCCAAATAAAAAAATTAAAAAAAAAAAAAGAAAGAAATGGTGGTGCTATCATTTCCAACCTTTTTTTTTCTTCTTCTTTTATTTTTTTCGTTTCCAACCCTGATCAGGTCAGCTTCCCTTGGCCTAACCCCTCCAGTGGTGTCCACTGTGCTTTTCATTTAAACCCAGATCTTTGGCCCCTTGGAACTCGGCCCCCATCAGTTTCCCTGAGCGCCTACCCTTTGCTCACTTTGCACCCAGCACCCTGGCCTCCTTGCTGTTCCTCTTATCCACCCACCCCTCTCTCCTCTGGGCCTTTGCACTTTCTTTTCCTTCCACCTGGAACATGCTACCAGACGGTTTGCCTCTCTGGCTTACAGCTTACAGTTTGAAAATCTCCTCCTTTCAGATCACAGTTCTTTTAGCTCAAACTAGTCTATCCTAAAGGAAATCAACCCTGAATAGTCATTGGAAGGACTCATGCTGGAGCTGAAGCTCCAGTACTTAGGCCACGTGATGTGAAAAGCCGACTCATTGGAAAAGACCCTGATACTGGGAAAGATTGAGGGCAGGAGAAGCAGGTGACAGAGGATGAGATGGTTGAATGGAATCACCAACTCAAATGAGTTTGAACAAACTCCAGGAGATGGTGAAAGACAGGGAAGCCTGGCGTGCTGCAGTTCATGGGGCTGCAGAGTCAGACATGACTGAGCAACTGAACGTAACATAAATATTCATTTATTTTTTTGGCCTCACTGCAACACATGGGATCTTAGTTCCCTGACCAGGGATGGAATCCGCACCACCTGCAGTGGAAGCACAGTGTTTTTACCACTGGACCTCCAGGGAAGTCCCTAAATATTTTTATTTATTTATTTATTTGGCTGCTCTTAGTTGCGGTACATAGGATCTTCCATCTTCATCATGGCATTCGAACTCTTAGTTGTGGCATGCAAACTCCTTAGTTGTGGCATGTGGGATCTATTAATAGTTCCCTGATCAGGGATGGAATCCAGGCCCCCTGCATTGGGAGCTTGGGGTTGTTAGCCACTGGACCACAAGAGAAGTCCCATGTCTTAGTTCTAATGTTCCCTTGTCAGCAACGCCCATCTCCATCGCCTACACTGAAATCTCTTCATCTCTCATGTCCCATTCTAGGCTTCTTATTTGTTTACCTCCTTGTTTCTTATCTGTCTCCCCTATCAGGGCAGGAACCTGCTCGGTCTTCATCACCTCTACCTGTAGTAGGGTCAGGCACAAAGTAGTTGCTCAGTGTGTGTTTGTCAAATGACTGAATGAAGGTGAGGAGAGCTGGAGGGCCAGAGTGAGCTGTCAGGTGACAGGAGTCTCCCAAGTTGGAGGAAGGTGTTCCAGGCAGTGGGTACAGCCACTGTGAAAACTGGAAAGGCTGAGGGCTTCCCTGGTGGCTCCATGGTAAAGAATCCACCAGCTAATGCAACAGAGATAGGTTCAGTCCCTGGTCCCAAAAGATCTCATGTGCCACTGGGCAGCTAAGCCTGTGCACCACGACTGTAGAGCCTGTGTTCTGGAGCCCGGGAGCCACGACTGCTAAGCACATGGGCCACAACAACTGAAGCCCGAGTGCCCTAGAGCGTGTGCTCCGCAACAAGAGAAGCCACTGCAATGAGAAGCCGGCACGTTGCAACTAGAGAAAACCCTGCACAGCAGCCAAGGCCCCAGCACACAGCCAGAAAAAAAGCTAGGATGGCTGGGAAACAGGGAAGGGAAACTGGTGAGGAAGATGTCGCTCTGGGCAATGGGAAGCCATGAAGGGTTTGAGCATGAGAGGGCTCCAGGGAGGCAGTGGTCAGGATCGCTGGCCGGGTCTGCAGCCCACAACCCCTGGGGTCCATCCCTTCCCCCCATTGCCCAGGCCCCATAACCCAGCGGCCCTCACTCCTGCTGGTTCTTGTTAGGCTCCCACAGCCTGGGTGTAAGGGCCTAGCCCCAGTTTTCATGTGCAGAGGACAGGACTGTGGTCCCAAGAGGATAAGCGAAGGGCACATTCTCAGGTTCCCGGTCAGCGGGCCGGGGCCCAGCAGCTGTGTCTTGGCCTGGCCCCAGGTCCTGCATCCCTGGGGACTGAGCTCATTGAGGAGAAATGCAGTCCCTGGCCAAGGCAACCAGCAGGGGCAAGGGAGACGGCTCAAACCCACCCCTACCCCCACCATGTTGGGAACTGAGTGTCTGCCTGCTGCAAAGCCATGGGAATAATTGCTCTGACTGTCCTGACCCCCAGGGATCTGGACACCTTGGGCTATTCCTGCCACTGTGACTGGAGGGCAGCGGAAAACCGGAGTGGGGACCCTCACTTTCTGCCTTGCTGAGTTGGTGTCCTCAGAATTTGGGGGCTTCAGAAAGGGACTGACAGGGCTTCCCTGGTGGCTCAGTGGTTGCAATGCAGGGGATGCTGCTTCGATCCATGGTCCGGAAAGATCCCATGTGCCGCGGGGCAGCTAAGCTTGTGCACCACCACGACTGAGCCTGAGCTCTAGAGTCCATGAGCCGCAATTACTGAGCCTGTGTGCTGAAACTACTGAGGGCTGCATGCTGTAAAGCCCGTGCTCCACAGCGAGAGACGCCACCACAATGAGAAGTCTGAGCACCGCAACTAGAGAAAGCCTGCATGCAGCAATGAAGACCCAGGGCGGCCAAAAAGAAAGTAAATAATTGGAGGGGGAAAAGAGATGGATGCATAGTAGGGGCTCTGTAAACGTATCTTCTTTTTGTCCTCACTCCCCTTGTGCTATACTCAGCCTGTGTTTTCATCATTACTGCTTCCTCTCTGTCTCTGTCTGCCACAGGCCAGGGACCATTGGATCAACAGAGTAGGAGACTTTGGAATTCCTGCCTAGCAAAATGTGTGTCCAGGTTCTTGGTTGCTGCTTGTGATGGGGAGCTCAGCACCCATTAGGGCATCTATTGCAGCAGAAAATCCTTTCTCAGAGGGGTCAGGGGAGGCACTGAAGTCTCTACCTTTGTCTCCTGGGCCACTTGACCCTTTTCAGGACCCCCAGATCCCTAGAAGTTACTGAGGAGAGTCGTCTGGGCCCCCAGTGGTGGCTCCTTTGGACTGAGCATGCCAACTCCTTCAGCCAGTTCCCTCCCATGTTACCCCCTCAGTGCCCACCTCATGTTGTGTGATGTCTGGCCACTGGTGAGCCCCATTATAGAAGAGGGGAGAAAGAGCAGGATACAGATACCCCCAGCCCCTTGTGGACAAGGCCAAGTGGTAGGGTGAGAGTGTGCTAGGAAAGCCAGGGGTGGGGAGCAGAGAGGACTTCCTGGAGCTGAAATCTTAAAGAATAGGAATTTACCAGGTACAGGAATGGAGGTGAATAGACATGCTAGAAGGAGGGACCAGCGCGCAAAAAGCCATGACATGTGCAGGAAATAGTACAGCATTCCCTATAGCTAGAAGGAAATGCATTTAAAATTTTTTATTTATTTATGTACTTTGGCTGCACCGTGCAGCTTGTAGGATCTCAGTTCCCTAACCAGGGACTGAACCCAGGGCCGCAGAAGTGAAAGCCTGGAATCCTTAGCTCTAGGCCACCAGGGAACTCCCAGGAAATACATTTATTTATCTTTATTTTTGGCTGTGCTGGGTCTTCATCACTGTGCACTGGCTTCCTCCGGTTGCAGCGAGAGGGACTACTCTTCATCATGATGCACAGACTTCTTCTTGCGGTGGCTTCTCTTGTTGCAGAGCACAGGCTCTAGAGCCAGCGGGCTTTGGTAGTTGCAGCACATGGGCTCAGTTGCCCTGTGGCATGTAGAATCTTCCGGGACCAGGGATCAAACTGTGTCCCCTGAATTGCAAGGCAGAGTCTTAACCACTGGACCACCAGGGAAGCCCCAGGAAATGCATTTTTAAAAAGAACACATCTGCTATGAGTTCCTGCTTGGGGAGGAAGCAAAAGGGTCCTTCTAACTAGCTGGATGTCCCAGGCAGAAAGAACAACCTGAGCAAAGGCTGTGAGAGTGCAGAGCCTGCTGGGTGACTCAGTGTGATGATGAAGGGAACAGGAGGGGCTGGGGAGTGTCTGAAGGCTCTGAAAGCAGGGCTGAGGGGCTTGGATTTCCTCCTGGGGTGATGGGTATGAGAAGGACTTAAGCTTCGCCTTCCCTCATCCCCATGGGCCTGTTGACTCAGCACACTCACGGTGAGTCAGCTGTGCCCCTTCTGATTATGCAACTTTTGTCTTTTTCTCTTCCCAGTCCCTACCCCACCCCTCCCTCTCATTCCATGTGGCCCGGAGTCACTGGGTTCAAATCTCAGCTCTTCCTCTAGGAAGCCTCCAGCAAATCATCATAAGATGGGCAGAGACCCACCCCCATGAGGGTTGACCCCGTAAGATGGGTGAATAGCTCCCCTCCCGGATGGAGGTTGCACTCATAAGCTGAAAGGCTGGGACACCCTCAGTTCCTGTCCCCTGGTGCTTGACTCTCTGCCACCCTCAGCAGGGCTGGGGATCATCTCCTGTGTTGGGCCCTGGTCAGTTGTTCAACTTTCACCCTTGGCTTTTCATTTCTCTCTAATGGTACTTCTCTGCCTCTACCACCTCTTCCTCTTCCAGTGTTTTAATATCATCCAAGGGGACTTCCACAGTGGTACAGTGGATAGGAATCCACCTGCCAAGGCAGGGGACTCACATTCGATCCCTGGTCTGGGAAAATTCCACATGCCATGGAGCAACTAAGCCCAAAAGCTGCAACCACTGAGCCCATGTGCTGCAATTACTGAAGCTCACGCACCTAGAGCCCGTGCTCTGCAACAAGAGAAGCCACCGCAAGGAGAAGCCCACGCACCGCAACGAAGAGAAGCCCCTGCTCGTTCCAACGAGAGAGAGCCTTCACGCAGCAATGAAAACTCAACGCAGCAAAAATAAATAATTATAAAAATCATCCCAGGTAAACAGAGGAATGGATCAGTTAGCCATTCAATGGAATGTCGTGCCTGCGTGCTAAGTCACTTCAGTCGTGTCCGACTCTTTGCAACCCTTTGGACCGTAGCCCACTAGGCTCCTCTGTCCATGGGACTCTCCAGGCAAGAATACTGGAGTGGGTTGCCATTCCCTTCTCCAAGGGATCTTCCCAACCCAGGGATGGAACCCGCATCTCTTATATCTCCAATGGGATGTTCAGTTCAGTCCAGTTCAGTCACTCAGTCGTGTCTGACTCTTTGCGACCCCATGAATCGCAGCACGCCAGGCCTCCCTGTCCATCACCAACTCCCAGAGTTCACTCAGACTGACGTCCATTGAGTCAGTGATGCCATGCAGCCATCTCATCCTCTGTCGTCCCCTTCTCCTGCCCCTGATCCCTCCCAGCATCAGAGTCTTTTCCAATGAGTCAACTCTTCACATGAGGTGGCCAAAGTACTGGAGTTTCAGCTGTAGCATCATTCCTTCCAAAGAAATCCCAGGGCTTATCTCCTTTAGAATGGACTGGCTGGATCTCCTTGCAGTCCAAGGGACTCTCAAGAGTCTTCTCCAACACCACAGTTCAAAAGCATCAATTCTTTGGCGCTCAGCTTTCTTCACAGTCCAACTCTCACATCCCTACATGACCACAGGAAAAACCATAGCCTTGACTAGACGGACCTTTGTTGGCAAAGTAATGTCTCTGCTTTTCAATAAAAAGGAATGAAGAACTGACACATGCTACAAAATGGATGAACCTCTAAAACATTATACCCAGTGAAAAAAGTCAGACATAAAAGACCACATGCTGTATGATTCCATAGATGTGAAAGATTCAGAACAAGGTAAATCCATGGAGACAGAAACACATTAATGGCTGCCAGGGACAGAGGAGGAGTGACTGCTGATGGGGACAACATTTTCTTTAGGGTTGATGAAAATGTGATGAGACTAGGTAGAGCTGGTGGTTGCACTAAATGCCACTGAACTGTACACTTTAAAATGGTAAGTAATTTTATGTAAGGGAATTTTATCTCAATTTAAAAAAAAATCATCAGAGGCAATCACCAATAAATCCTCCAAACAGTGGTGATAGTTTGACAGGCATCGGGATAGTCACACAGTCTCAATATATCTCCCCACATGATATTGATATTTACTCATTACAAGAGGGGATGGGAAGAGAATGGTACATTTACAGTAGAGAAACTGGACCAGCTTCATTCAAGCGATCAAAATCTAATAAGACCAGTGTTGGGGACTCGTATCAGGTGCCTCCTGATACAACCCATGGAAGAGTACCAGCATCACTTCTTTAGCAGTTCTTGCCGAAGATACAGAGCCTGAACCTGGTCACGAGGAAACTGCAGCCCAGTTCACTAAGGGATGTTCTGTGAAACAGATGACCTTGCCTATCCAAAAATATCAACATCATGACAGACAAAGAAAGGCTAAGGAACCGATAAGGATTAAAGGACATGAAGAAACATAACAATTAAATGCAACACACGGTCAGAGATTAGATCCTGGACCAGCAAAGAAACATGCTACAGAGGATATAACTGGAGAAACCAAAAACTGTCCACATGGAGAAAACTTGTGTGTTTGTATAAGAGAATGTCCTCGATCTTAGGAAACATACAGTGATGATTTAGGGGGCAAAGGAACATCATAGCCACATCTTGCTTTCAAATACGTGTGCGTGCTAAGTCGCTTCAGTTGTGTCCGACTCTTTGTGATCCCATGAACTGTAGCCCACCAGGCTCCTCTGTCCATGGGATTCTCCAGGCATGAAGACTGGAGTGGGTTGCTATGCCCTTGTCCAGGGGATCTTCCTGACCCAGGGATTGGAACTGCATCTCTTATGTCTCCTGCACTTAGTAGGTAGGTTCTTTACCACCCGTCTGGGAAGCTCTGCTCTCAAATACATATATTATATAATATATTACATATAATTAAAAATTATATATAATTTCTTCAAAACTATGGTTTTTCCAGTAGTCATGTACAGATGTGAGAGTTGGACCATAAAGAAGGCTGAGCACTGAAGAACTGATACCTTCAAATTGGGGTGCTAGAGAAGATTCTTGAGAGTCCCTTGGACAGCAAGGAGATCAAACCAGTTAATCCTAAAGGAAATCAACCCTGAATATTCATTGGAAGGGGATGCTGGGATGCTGAAGCTCCAATACTTTGGCCACCTGATGCAAAGAGCCAACTCTTTTTCGATACTTTGGAAAAGACCCTAATGCTGGGAAAGACTGAAGTTTGCAAAAAGAGAAAGGAGTGACAGTGGATGAGATAGTTGGATGGCATCACTGACTCAACGGACATGAGTTTGAGCAAACTCCAGGAGATAGTGAAGGACAGGGGAGCCTGTCGTGCTGCAGTCCAGGGGGTCACAAAGAGTTGGACATGACTTAGTGACTGAACAACAATAATTATAAAGTAAATTTGGCAAAGTGTGGGCCGAGTTGGTGAAGCTGGATAAAAGGCCTATGGAAATTGCATTTTAAATTATTTCTAAATGAAATTTTAAAATTGCTCAAAGATCTCTGGGGTGCCCAGGTGACTGTCTCTCACCCTGGTGCCCCTGTGCTTAGCCCCAGTGCTCAGCTGCCTCATGGGTGAACCTCAGACTCCTGGGTTTCAGCACCTCACCCCCAACCCATTCCTCCTCACTACAGCCTCATCACCATGCTAAACACCTACAGGTCGGCCTGGTCTCTTTCTCCTCCTCCTCAGGGCCAGGGTGACCCCTGACCTGCCCACTCTCCCCTCCTTCCCTACTTGACTTGGCCCCCTCCTCTGTTTGGGAACCTGTCCCTCTCCTGAAATGTCTTTCTTTCAGTTCTGGGCTGAGCCCCCACTGAACCCTTCTCAGGGAAGCTCTCTCCTGGAGAGGGCAGGGGAGGTGTACTTCCAGCCGCTGAAACAACGCCAGACATAGAGCTTGAGTTTTATGTTGAATAAATGAATGAATGAATAAGTGACCCCTTCCCCCAAGCAGAGCCCTCACCAGCTTCTCTGCTGTGTCCCTCCCTCTGGCCCAACCCTAAGTCCGCAGTGCTGGAGTCTGGTTTTTTCTTCCCCAGAGCGGGGGGGCTTCTCTAGGCTGGTCTTGGGGTCTTTCCGGAGTACCCGTTCTTGCCACAGGGACAGAGCTCACTGCAGGGTGGTTGTTTTTCAGCATGACTGATTTTGGAAAAGGCAGTTGGATGAAACTGAGCAAGATTGGCTGAGCAGCAAAGCTGTGTAGGCTATGGGGTGGGGTGGACCTTTGGATATTGAGGAGGAAGGGGTTACTTTCAGGAAGCGCTGAGAGTAAGACGGGGTGAGGGTATTTGGTAGCACACTTGAGACGGCTAGACTGTGTCCGAGGTCCGAGGCTGCAAAAATCTTGCAAGGCTCTAGGTCTGAGAGGGCCTGAGTTTAGAGTTGTGAATATTTCAGATTTTAAGTCCCCCAGGAAGCTCTGTGCACGCCTCTGCATTTGTGCATCCTGGCTATGTATTCAGGAGCCTTGCAGGACGTGCCTGGTTTCAGTTTCGGGGTGTCGGGGCGGGGGGAGGGGGGAATGGAGGGGAGTGTCTGTTTGTGCCTGGCTCTGTGTGTATCTCGGGCTCTGGATGTGTTTTGGGGAGCAGGGAGATGTTCAGGAAGTTGGGTGTGTCTGACACCGTGGGCTGGGCCCGCTGGCCTGAGTTTCCGAGACGGTCTTCGGGTCCCAGGCTGTGTGGGTGGAGGGTGGGCAGGGACCCCAGGAGGCCGGGCCGGGGGCGGGGGAGTTCTGGGCCGGCCCTGGGGCGGGGCGAGCCGCCCAGGGTTGGGGGCGGGGCGGCCCGGCCGTCTCACTTCAGCGAAGTTGGCTGCGCGGAGGCTGGCCCCGGACGCGCCCGGAGCCCAAGGAAGGAGGGAGAAGGGAGGAGAGAGGTGGGAGGAGGGAGGGTCGCGGCCGGCCGCCATGGGGCCGGGGCCCCGGGGCCGCCGCCCCCGCCGCCGTCGCCCGATGTCGCCGCCGCCACCCCTGCCGTCCGTGCGGACGCTGCCCTTATTGCTGCTGCTAGCGGGGCCGGGGGCTGCAGGTGAGGGGCCGGGACCCTGAGGGCGGGATGGGGTGAGTGGGTGGGGGAAGGGGAAGAATGGAGTGCAAGGCCTCCCCGAGTCTGGGACTTGATGAGGGGTGGCGGGGGGGCGGGGCGGTCCCTGGGAATCAGGGACCAGAGCGCAGGGGCAGGGAGCGCAGGATCCGGGGGCAGGGACTCCGAATTGAGAGTGGGGGCGAGGCAGGACCCCAGAGACCGAGGGAACTGTGGCCCGGGAGAGATGTGGGCTGGGAATGAAGGGACCCTGGAGCCCGGGACTGGGAGCTGGAGGTGAGAGGATCAAGGTTAGCGGGCGAGTGGAGGGGTAACCAAGAATCTGGGGCTCTCTCACCAACCATGCCTGTCTAGAGCCCTGGGTAGGTCACGATTGGAATCCAAGTATCCCCAGGTCGGGGACCCCTCGCATAAAAGCTCCCCCTCCCATGCACACACCCGGGGCAGGTCTGGCAGGGCTGGGGGCCGGAGGGGGCGCGAAGTTCTCGGAGCTCTAAACTCGGAGAAAACTTCCCAGGCCGGAGGGCGGCAAGACCCGGAACCGGAGCCAGAGCTGGAGCCATAGAGGCGCCAGCGCCCCTTCCCCCGCCCGCGGCCTCGCTCCCTCCCCCGGCTGCTTGGACCGGACGGCGTCCCGGGACCCTCTCCCCGCCTGGGGAAGGGAGGGGAGGGCTTGGGGCGCGAGCCCACGTGCTCCTCTCCCGCTCCAGCGCCCCCTCCCAGCAGCCCGACCCCCTCCCCAGCGGGCCCGGGGAGCCCCCCGCCCCTCCCCCTCCCCACTCTTCCCCTCCCCCGCCTGGGACAATGGCCGCGCCGTCTAGACACCCCCTCCCCCCCGGCAGCCTCGCGCTTTCTTTGCCAGACAAAGCGGGACGGCAGCGGGGCCGGACCGGGGCGGCTGGGGCGCACCCCCAGCCAAGGGAGGCCTGGCCGGCAGGGGAGGGACGCGAGCCCAGTGGCCCTGGCCCTGGGTCTCTGGACGCCGCTGTGGGGCTCAGCCCAGGGAGGGGTGGGGAGGAAACAGGCCTCCCCAGCCCAGCCCAGCCCTGGGCGGGCAGATGGGGCAGGAGTGGGCAGGAGCGGGCAGGAGCAGCCGCCCCCAGAGGCCAGACGGCAGGCACACATGGCCTGTCACACACTCACAGGACACACAATCTTGGATCACACATGTGGAGATGCAGATGTGTATGTGCGTGCACGCACACACACACATACGGTACACCCGCACACGTGCACACCCAGCTCACACAAGACACAGACATTCACAGCTCACACGTGCTCATACAATCACACATGTTCATACATACCCTGCACCACCAGCCCAAGACCTCACACTCACTGTCTGCACACACTCAAATGCATATAGACAGATGCAAGGATATGCCTACACCCAGCTGACACATGCAGGTATAGGGGCACATCCAACCCATACCCAGACATAGCCATGCACACACAAGTCACACACAGACACACAGCTATATACCCAGATACATAGTTCACATACATGGACACACAACAAGTTTCAGCCTACAAACATCTCTACATCCATGCAGGCCATGCAGACACACACATGGCCCACAGGGCCCACTGCTCAGCAAGGCCCATGGCTCGTGTCATGTGGCCCCCAGCGTGAGTTCACAAACAGCCCTGGGCTCCTGTCTGGGTAATAGTGTCCTGGCTGCTTGTGCCTTGAAGGGGACAGAAGCCATGTTTAATGCATTCACATGTCTAGTTTATCTCATTCTCTCTCTTTTTTTTTTTTTAAAACTCTGTCTCTGTCCTTCTTGATCTCCTCTCTGTGTCTGTCTGCTTCTAGTTTCCTTCTTTTATGTCTGTTTTTCTCATCTTCTTCCTCTCCCTTTCTTTCTCCCCTACTTGCACACACAAGCACACATGCACAAGCGGCCCCACACCTGCCGGCTCACACAAGGGCCCACCAACTCACACCCCGCCACACCCCGACCCATCCGACAGGACACACTGCAGAGAGACACAGTCCTTAGGGGTGAGGGTGCTGGACAGGTCAGCTGTGCCAGCTGCCCCTCCCTCAACACAGATTCCGTCCCTGTGACACCCAGTTGCTGGCTGCGCACAGCGTTCGTTCATGCCCTGGCATCTCTCCCCAGAACTTGCACGCAGGCCTGCCCAGTTGGAGTAGATGCCCAGCATCAACAGAAGGAAGACCTGGGGCCCCAGGACTCCCCACCCCTGCCCCCTCCACAACCCTGGGATCTGGGTACACAGTCCCAGACCTCCCTTCAACCCTTGCAGCACCCCCACTTCCTGTCCCCCATGGTGGCAGCTTTTGAGCCCCCACATCTGGCACAAGTCGGCCCCTCCTCCTGCCTGCCCCTGCCTTGTGGTTCCCAGGGCCCGAGTTGGCAGTGACAGCTGCAGCCCCAACAGCTGGGGCCGGGGCGGGGGGCCGTGGGAACTGTGAATGGGGGGGCTCCCTGCACTCGTAGAGACGCCCCCAGCCTGGTGCAGCTGTTGTCTGAGGGAGCAAAGGATGGAGTCTCAATCTAGGCTGGGGTTCCTGGGCGCAGGCCTGACACCCCCACCTTCCTTCACCCCCACCCAGCCCCCCCTTGCCTGGACGGAAGCCCGTGTGCGAACGGAGGTCGCTGCACCCAGCTGCCCTCCCGGGAGGCTGCCTGCCTGTGAGTGCCTGGCTCTGAGCCATCAGTGGGCCCTGTGTGGGGAGGCGGTCTGTCTTCTCCCCCTGCCTCTGTGTTCACCATAGATGCTTCCACCACTTCCTTCAAGTGTGTGGCTTGGGCAACCTCTTGTTTCCCCTTTGAATGGAGCAGAGCTAAGAGTAGAGGCTCTGGAGTCTGCCTGGCTGGGGTTCAAATCCCACATCATGTTGCTGATGGTCTGACTTTTTAAGCCTCAGTGTCCTGGTCTGGAAAATGGGCCCACTAATGCTAACTACAGCAGAATTCTCTGCTGCCTGCAGTCTTGTGTAAATCCCCTGATGGACAGATAGTTATTCAATCAACAGATTTTCAGGGACTAGTAACAGTGGATTGGCAGTAGTGGGTATAGCATCTGTACCTTCCTGCAGCTCAAGATTTAGTGGTGGGGCCACAGGAGCCCTGCTCTGCCACTTACTTTCTGTGTGACCTTGAGTGAGTCACTTCCCCTCTCTGAACCTCATTGATCTGTAAAATAATGGTCTTTCTGCCTGATTTGTGACCAAAGCCCCCCCAAATGCAGTTGTTGGAAAGTGCAAGGAAAGGCAGAGGGTTGGAAAAGCAGGGCAGGGCCTGGGGAATTGCTGAGCAGAGGCAGACAGAGATCAATTTGAATTCTGGGCTCTGGGATAACCTTGAGCAAGTGCTTTGAGCTCTCTGAGCCTCATTTTTGCATCCGGAAAATGGGGCAATAACAGTTCTCTCCTTTATGGAGTTGATTGTAAAGATTAAGAGTGAAATCAGCATAGTGTCGGGCATACAGTAAGTGCTCAATAAATGGTATTTTTATTATTGTTACTGGTAGAGATGTGGAAAATAGGTGCCATAAGGAGAAACCGCTGAGGTTATGGGAAAATGCTTGGTTCCTTTTATAATATCATAATTAATAATAGCAGGTCACCCAGTAGCCATTGGTTAAATGCATCCATTTATTCAGCAACTTGTGTATCCAGCCCAAGCTGGGTGGGTCTGGGGTGACTTCAGAGACCCTTTGAAGTTACACAGGCACTTTGACTCATCTGGATGGGGGTGGGGGGGTGTCTCAGCCTGGTAGAGCGGGTTCCTCGGGTTGGGATGGTGGGAATAGGGGGAAAGTGTGACCTCACCTGGCGCTACTCACCTGAGAGGCGGAGTCACGGGACCGGGCGCCTGCGCTCTGGGACCCCGCGCCTGGAAAGCTGCCGACAGGTGAATGCGCCCCCGGCTGCCCCGCCCCCCCGACAGGTGAATCACCGGCCCGCGCGGCCGCCCGGAGCCCGGATCGCCCGGAGCGGAGCGCCGGGCTTAGTCTCCAGAGCTGGGCCGTGGGAACCTCTCCCCACGCCCCCACTCATCCCCAGTCTCCTTCAAAGTCCTTTCGTGGACCCCGCAGTCTGTCACCGCTCCATGGATCCTCCAACTCTCAAAGTCTCTCAATCTCTAGTCTCTATCTCCTAGTCATCACCTCTTCCCCAGCCAGTCCCCCAACCAAGTCTGTGGTCCCCGCCACCCCCACTCTCCCGCCCCCATCGGTCTCCGGTGAAGCCCAGGCGATTGGGCGGGGCGCGGGCAGCGGAGAACCAGCCCGACCGGTCGGCAGGGGCGCGGGGCACAGAGCGTGGGAACCCGCCGGGGGCCCCCGGGAGCGGGCCGCGCGGCCACGCCCTGCCTGCCGTGCGCGCGCGCGCGTGGTCGCGGGAGGAAGAACCCGCCGTGCTCGGCGCCCAGCGCAGCACGCCCCCTCCCGGCGCGCAGTCTTGGCGGTGGTCCTTGCCTTGCGGATCTTTGGGGAGGGGGTTTGGGAACTGGATTCCCTCTGCACCCGCCCGTGCCCCGACTTGTTTCGCTGGGGGCTGGGGTGGGGGGAATCTTGTGGGTGACGCTAAGGACTGAGTCAGCTACTTAAGTTTAGCCCCAAGCGACCGGGACAGGCCAGAGGGAGGAACACAGGCGAGGGACGGGTAGCGTCGGGGGCCGGTCCAAGTCCCTCCCTCTGACCCCACTCTGGAGGTTTCTACTCTTAAGACCAGCGCCCTTCTGTACCTTCACTCTCAGGGTGGCCTTAGTGGGTTTGGAGGGGGCTGGAGGCTGAAGGACCTTCCCCCAACAGGGGGCGCAAGCATTGGTGGCCACCTCCCCGCAACGGAAGGAAGGAAGGGGTCTCTGTGCCCCCAGGAAAGGAACTGAGGCTTTGTGGAGGTCCTCCTGCCTCGCATGTGAGAGTTAGTCCGTATTGGTGAATGAGGCTGTGGGTTGGTGTCTTTGAGTATTTGCCAGTCCAGTGCATCGTGTTAGTGTGTGCCTCTCATCTGGTACATTTGGGGGTTCTGCCCGTCTTTGTGTGCCTGGGTGGTGGTCGTCTGGAGCCTGAGACCTTTTGCATTTGCCATTTCCTCTACTCTTCCCCACACAGGCCCACGGCCCCCTCCCTCACTTTCTTTTCCCACACAGTCTTCTTTTTTCCCTCATTTTGTCTGGGAAAACATAGTTGCCTTATCCCCACCCCCATCCCTCTGTTCTCCTTATCCTGTGTTTTAGCTTCTTGTGGCTGTGGAACAAATGACCACAAACTGGGTGGTTTAAAACAACAGAAATTTATTCTCGCAGTTTTGGAGGCCAGAAGTCTTCACCTTTCCCTTGTAAGGACAGTTGTCACTCAGTTTAGAGCCAACTTGGGTAATCAGGATGGTCTCATCTAGACATCCATCATTTAATTATATCATTAATTACATTTCTTTTTCCAAATAAGGTCACAGTCACAGGTTCTTGGTCATGGACATAATTTTTCTGGGGCCACCACTCTATCCAACTGCATCCTTCATGGTCCCCATGGCCTGAACTACTCTTCCCTCCACTCCCGGCATGTTGCTTATTCATTCATTATTTGTGTATCTTCTCTTTGGCAGACCTGGCTATGAACATCAAGAGGGTAGGGACCACTTTAATTGTGTTTGCTGCTGGGCTTCTCAGGTGGCGCTAATGGTGAAGAACCCACTTGCCAATACAGGAGACTTAAGAGATGTGCAGGTTCAATTTCTGGGTTGGAAAGATCCCCTGGAGGAGGGCATGGCGACCCGCTCCAGTATTCTTGCCTGGAAAATCCCATAGATGGAGGAGCCAGCCAGTCCATGGGGTTGCAAAGAGTTGGACATGATTGAAGTGACTTAGCATGCACGCTGTATTCCCATTGCTAAGAACATAGTAGGTATGCTCAGGGAAACTGTTGCATGGATGAATACGTGTGTGTGTTTGTTTACGTCTGTGTTTTTGGTCTGTCTGGTGTGTATCTCTTATGTTCTGGGCTGTTCTGCCCTGACTTTCCTCACTGAGTCGTCTCTGTCTGCAGGTGCCCACCAGGCTGGGTGGGTGAACGGTGTCAGCTGGAAGACCCCTGCCATTCTGGCCCCTGTGCTGGCCGTGGTGTCTGCCAGAGCTCGGTGGTGGCAGGGATCGCCCGGTTTACCTGCCGCTGTCCCCGGGGCTTCCGAGGTAAAGGAGGGTCTGGAAGGGAGCTGAAGGCAGGCAAGGGTGTGGTCGGTCTGGGCTCACCATTTCTGGTTCCCGGCAGGCCCTGACTGCTCCCTACCAGACCCCTGCCTCAGCAGCCCCTGTGCCCATGGTGCCCGCTGCTCAGTGGGCTCCGATGGCCGCTACCTGTGCTCCTGCCCACCCGGCTACCAGGGCCGCAGCTGCCGGAGTGATGTAGATGAGTGCCGGATGGGTGGGCCCTGCCGCCATGGTGGCACCTGCCTCAACACGCCTGGCTCCTTCCGCTGCCAGTGCCCAGGTGGCTACACCGGGCCACTGTGTGAGAGCCCCGCGGCGCCCTGTGCTCCCTCCCCATGCCGTAACGGGGGCACCTGCAGACAGAGCGGCGACCTCACCTATGACTGTGCCTGCCTTCCTGGTGAGGGAGCTGTACCCAGGGGGAGGCAGCAGAGGTGGGGGCACAGCAAGCCCGCCTGGTAGTGACCATCCTTGTGCTCCACGCTAGGGTTTGAGGGCCAGAACTGTGAAGTGAATGTGGATGACTGTCCAGGGCACCGGTGTCTAAATGGGGGTACGTGCGTGGATGGTGTCAACACCTACAACTGCCAGTGCCCTCCTGAGTGGACAGGTGAGCAGTGGGACCTGAGGGAAGCCCTTGGATGGGCATGCTCCAGGTAACCGGACTCATGCGTCTGTGTGCCGTAGGCCAGTTCTGTACGGAGGACGTGGACGAGTGCCAGCTGCAGCCCAACGCTTGCCACAACGGGGGCACCTGCTTCAACACACTGGGTGGCCACAGTTGTGTGTGTGTCAATGGCTGGACGGGCGAGAGCTGCAGTCAGAATATTGATGACTGTGCCACGGCTGTGTGCTTCCATGGGGCCACCTGCCATGACCGTGTGGCCTCTTTTTACTGTGCCTGCCCCATGGGCAAAACTGGTGAGTGACTTTTTTCCCTGAAGGCAGCAGGGAGCCGTTGATGGCTCTTGAGTGGGGCCAAGGATGGAGTCTGACTTGAATCAGACTTACGCTATGCTAGAAGCATAATTAAACATATTGTTGTTAATTAATTAAGCATATGCTTAATGCTTATGCTAGAAGCTGGGTTTGGGGTGAAGGATAAGCCTGGGAGAGGCCTGGGAGGGCAGACAATCCAGGGAAGAAGTCACAGGAATGGAGAGCTAAACTGTGACTCAGAAGGAGAGGGCACTTTTGGGAGTGGCAAAGATCAGAGATGTTTGGGAGAGGGACTTGGAGCAGAGGGCAGCGTATGTCAGGCAGAGGGTACCCAGGGGCAAAGACTTAATGCTAGGACCCTCTTAGAATCATGAAAAGAGTCAACAGATTTTAAAAACAATATGTGGATATTTCCAACTTATTTTCAAATGGGTCAGAAAAAATAAAGTTACAATAGTTGAATCTAGGTGGTGGGTATATGAATAAACTTTTCTGTATGCTTAAATTTTAAATAAATGATTGGGGGAGAATAGCTACTAAATATGTGTGTGCATGCTAAGTTGCTTATGAACTGCAGCCCTGCCAGGCTCCTCTGTCCATGAGATTCTCCAGGAGAGAATACTGGAGTGGGTTGCCATGCCCTCCTCCAGGGGATCTTCCCAACCCAGGGATTGAACCTGCATCTCTTATGTCTCCTGCATTGGCAGGCAGATTCTTTACCACTAGCGCCACTTGGGAAGCCCACTAAATACACTGCTGGTTAATAAAAATAAACAAAAAACCCCCAAAACACTACAATGTTCAGGGATGTGGCACCTTTGGGCAGAGCTGGGGGATGGTCTTCCCTTGACTTCTACTTACTCTTTCCCAGGACTTTTGTGTCATCTGGACGATGCTTGTGTCAGCAACCCCTGTCACGAGGATGCTATCTGTGACACTAACCCAGTGAATGGCCGGGCCATCTGCACCTGTCCACCGGGTTTCACAGGTGGAGCTTGCGACCAGGACGTGGACGAGTGTTCCATTGGTGAGGGGGCACAGTCTGAGGGTAGGGAAGGAGGGGAGAGGCTGCTCCTCGGCCACCCACACCCACACTGACTGTTACTCCACCTTGCAGGTGCCAATCCTTGTGAGCACCTGGGCCGGTGTGTGAACACACAGGGCTCATTCCTGTGCCAGTGCGGCCGTGGCTACACCGGTCCGCGCTGTGAGACCGATGTAAATGAATGCCTCTCTGGACCCTGCCGCAACCAGGCCACGTGTCTGGACCGCATAGGCCAGTTTACCTGCATCTGCATGGCAGGTGTGTGGTGGGCGTGGCTGGGGCGGGGCCTGAGGCTGGGAGGCAGGGCGAGAAAAGCCTTCAGGCAGAGGGGCCCAGAGCAGATAGAACTGGGAGGGTGAGAGACTAAAGCCTGGGATGAGGTGGAGGCGGAGCCGGAGCAGAGTCTGGGGGCATGGTCTGGTGGAGTCAGTAGAACCTCAAACGGGCTGGGAGTGGAGTTTGGGCCTCAGGACGGCACTGTGGAATGGGAATGACATGAGGGCAGGACCAGGGTCTGGACTGGAGGTCAAAGTGGAGACTGCGGACAGAGATGCACTGATGCTGGGGTGGGATTGAGGTTGGGCACAAGGCTATGGTGGGCCCTAGGCTGGGAGCTGGGGAAGAGGCATAGTTTGAAGAAGGAAGGAGGTGGTCTGAAGACAAGCCCACATGGAGTCTCTTAAGCGTTGAACAAGTTGGGGCCACAATGAATGAAGATCCAGCCTGAGTCTGAAAACTGAATGTAGGTGTGAGGGGCAAGGCCCTTCAAATGAATGATGGGTTGAGGGGCAAGGCCAAGGCTCAAGGGAAGCGGGATATGTCCCCCCTTGCTCTCCCTTCAGACCAGAAGCTAAAGCCTCCTTGCCATAATGCCCCTGCCTCTATCCCTCCAGGCTTCACAGGCACCTATTGTGAGGTGGACATGGATGAGTGCCAGAGCAGCCCGTGTGTTAACGGTGGGCTCTGCAAGGACAGAGTCAATGGCTTCAGCTGCACGTGCCCCTCGGGTGAGGACTCTGGGTCAGGGAGCCTGAGAAAGACCTTTTGGGGTAAAGACTCCAGGATGGGAGCGTATAACATCGTGTTAGTGGCTTCCTATATAGCGGATACCACCTTATGAAAAACACTGAAGTTAATTTAAAAGTAAATGGGCTTTCCACCCAAACCAGGCAGCACTGGTGAGGGGTGACTGCCCCGACCCTACCTGGGTCTCTGTTTATCTCACACTCCCGGCTCCAGGCTTCAGTGGCGCCATGTGTCAGCTGGATGTGGATGAGTGCGCCAGCACACCCTGCCGGAACGGAGCCAAGTGCGTGGACCAGCCAGATGGCTACGAGTGCCGCTGCGCAGAGGGTGAGGGCGGGCCAATGACAAGACTACAGGAATCTGGAGGCAGGGCTAGTGGGGGAAAGGGGCCAATAATACGCTTGGGGGAAAGTTGGGGGCAGAGCTGCCGCAAGGCAGGCCCGGAGCAGGACCAATGAAAGAGCCAGGAGGAGGAGCCAATCCTGGACATAAGCAGAGGTAAGGCTATGGGGTGGGCCCAAAGGATCTGGCAGGATAGATGCGCACTGGATTGGAGGGAGTCCGTCTGACCCCCTCCACTCCCAGGAACCTCCCGTACTGTCCTGCTCTGTCACTTCAGTTGTGTCCACTCTTTGCAAGCCAATGGACTGTAGCCCACAAGGCTCCTCTGTCCATGGGATTCTACAGGCAAGAATACTGGAATGGGTTGTCATGCTCTCCTCCAGGGGACCTTCCCCACCCAGGGATCGAACTCATCTCTCCTGCATTGCAGGCGGATTCTTTACCCACTGAACCACCTGGGAAGCCCAGGAACCTCCCATGTGTCCGCATCTCCAGTGGAGGGAGAGGCAAATCAGGGCTGACGGTGTAAGGATTGGAAGCACGGTCTCGCTAGGGGTGTGATTTAACTGGTAGGGTCCTGGCCAGGGACAACCCTCGGAGGTGGCCGCTGGATGGCCTCTGGAGGCCAGCCAGGGGCGGAGCCTGAACTGAGCCCGCCTCCTATTGGCTCAATGGGCCAGGCCTGAGGGAGAGCTGAGTTAAGATTGGGCAGAGGCCATGGCTGTGGGCAGGACCTTGGCCAGTGGGCGGAGCCTGACCCTCTGTCCCCCGCAGGCTTCGAGGGCACAGTGTGTGAGCGCAACGTGGATGACTGCTCGCCTGACCCTTGCCACCACGGGCGCTGTGTGGACGGCATCGCCAGTTTCTCGTGCGCCTGTGCCCCGGGCTATACCGGCATGCGCTGTGAGAGCCAGGTGGATGAATGCCGAAGCCAGCCCTGCCGACATGGGGGCAAATGCCTAGACCTGGTGGACAAATACCTCTGCCGCTGCCCTCCTGGCACCACAGGTAGGGCCAGGAGCTGGGCTGGGACAGGAATAGTACATCTGATGGGACACAGAGGGTTCAGGAATGGTGTTTCTGGCAGGTCACGGTGGTGGCATACCCAGTCATGTTCCCCTTCCGCAGGTGTGAACTGCGAGGTGAACACTGATGATTGTGCTAGCAACCCCTGCACCTTTGGAGTCTGCCGGGACGGCATCAACCGCTATGACTGTGTCTGCCAGCCTGGATTCACAGGTGGGCAAGTGGCTGCCATGGAAACGGGGTCTTTATAGAGTGAGGGTGAAATCATCTATCTTTCCTGGCCGGGTTTTGCCCCTCTCTTTGCACGTGCTTGTCCTTAGGGATTGTCCATGCTTTGCCCTGAGATTTTTGCTTTCTCTCATTGGTATGTATCCCCATGTTGGCTCAAGATTATCCTGGTATGTCCATGAAGGTATTCAGACTCAGAGATTGAGGTGTTTCTGAGTGGGGCCAAGGCAATCCTTGGCGGAAATTAAAGTGACTTCATATAAGTTTGGGGGCAAGGGTGATCTGGGGCGAGGTATCTCTGGGTTGCGGAGGTGGCTGTCCTAATTTGCACAAGAGCTGATGTGTTATGAAGCAAATGAGATGGTCCTTGCTCAAGGGTGTGACTGTGCTAAATGGAGCCAAGTTGCCCTTCCCTGGTTGGCTCCGCTATCCTTGTCCCGGGACGAGGTTGCCTGCCTGCTCCCCAGGGCCCCTCTGCAACGTGGAGATCAACGAGTGTGCATCCAACCCCTGCGGCGAGGGAGCCTCCTGCGTGGATGGTGAAAATGGCTTCCGATGCCTCTGCCCACCTGGCTCCCTGCCCCCACTCTGCCTTCCCCCAAGCCATCCTTGTGCCCAGGAACCCTGCAGTCATGGCGTCTGCCACGATGCGCCTGGAGGGTGAGGTCTCTCCCCAGATCCCTGACCCCCACAGCTTCCCTACCCTCCTGCCAGCCCTGACTGCCTCCCTCACCAGGTTCCGCTGTGTGTGTGAACCTGGCTGGAGTGGCCCTCAGTGCAGTCAGAGCCTCACTCGAGATGCCTGTGAATCCCATCCCTGCCGGGCAGGCGGCACCTGCACCAGTGATGGAATGGGCTTCCGCTGCACGTGTCCCCCGGGTATCCAGGGTGCGTGTCTCCACCTTCCCTCCCCAGGGCCTCTTCCTTCCTTCTTCCTTCTTATTTCCTTTCTGCTTCATTCTCTCTTCCTTCTCTGTGTTTGCCCTTTTTTTCTTTTCCTTTCCCACTCTTACACAGGAGCTTGGGAGGTGGGTATCAAGGTGGGGACCTTGCGGGGAGATGGGAACAAGGAATCTCTCAAGACTATCTCACTCTGCCTGCCCACTACAGGCCATCAGTGTGAGCTGCTGTCCCCCTGCACCCCGAATCCCTGTGAGCATGGGGGCTACTGTGAGTCTGCTCCTGGCCAGATGGCTGTCTGCTCCTGCACCCCTGGTTGGCAAGGTACACCAGTTGCTTCTTCTCTTCCTCATCTCCTCTGCAACTTGCTCCGTACTGGGTGATGCTGGGGACCCAGAGAAGGAGTCCCCCCCACCACCGGCTCTGCCTTTAAAAAATTTTTTTTTTTTTTTAGTAAATTGTTTATTTATTATTTATTTGGCTGTACTGGGTCTTAGTTGCAGCATGTGAGATCTATTTTCCTGACCAGGGATTGAACCCAGGCCTCCTGCATTGGAAGCACAGTCTTAGCCACTGCACCAGCAGGGAAGTCCCCTGGTTCTGCCTTTTAAGGGAGCTTCCTCTGGGAAGGAACAGAGCTAGACACAGACACTTGCAGCCTGTGTAGTCAGTTCAGGAGAAGGGGAAGAGATATGGGCTGTGTTGTTCATTGTTTAGTTGCTAAGTCATGTCTGACTCTTTTGATCCCATGGAGGGCAGCATGCCAGGCTTCCCTGTCCTTCACCATCTCCCACAGTTTGCTCAAATTCACATCGATTGAGTCAGTGATGCCATACAACTTCCCATCTCACCCTCTGTTGTCCCCTTCTCCGTCTGCCCTCAATCTTTCCCAGAATCAGGGTCTTTTCCAGTGAGTTGGCTCTTAGCATCAGGTGGCCAAAGTATTGGAGGTTCGGCTTCAGCTTCAGTCCTTCCAATGAATATTCAGGGTTGATTTCCTTTACGAGTGACTGGTTTTGGTTTGATAAGGGCTTAAGAATCTAGAATTCAGGCTGAGAGTTTGGGGAGAGCCTGGAGGAGCAGACCTCAATCACAGAATCACATTCTTCATCCGCTGAAATAAGGAGAGGGGTGTTCTGGAACAGTATGTGCAAAATGCCCAGAGGCAAATTGTTCTTGCCTTCATCCATCTCAGTCTTAAGATTCCTCCTGAGCACCAGGTACTCCCGGACCCTACCCTGCATCTGCTAATCCTGGATGTTATTTTCCTCCCCACCCCCAGGCCCACGATGTCAGCAGGATGTGGATGAGTGTGCCAGCCCCTCACCCTGTGGTCCCCATGGTACCTGCACCAACCTGGCAGGGAGTTTCAGCTGTACCTGCCATGAGGGCTACAGTGGCCCTTCCTGTGATCAGGACATCGATGACTGTGACCCCAGTGAGTTCAAGGGAGCTCTTGGGGGGAGGATTCTGACCTAGGGAACATGTTCATCAAGTTGCTACAGTATGCCTAGCACTGTGCTTTCATTTCATCTTCACAGTTGTCTTACTTTCTGCATTTGTTCATGAAAACTGAGGCCCCACAGAGGTTAAGTGACTTGCCCAAGGTAATGCAGTGAGTAGAGAGATGAGCTAGGTTAGGAGCACAGGTCTGTTTGACTCTGAAGGCTGTAAACTGCCTCTGGCAGCAAGCAAGTTAAAATTGTATGTAAACTATGAGATAATAGGCCCCTTAGTGAGTCACCAGGAGCATTGTTCAATAGACAAATAATGCAAGTCACATATGAATTAAATTTTTTTAGTTGATTTTTAAAAAAAAAATATTTTTTTGTTTATTTTTGAATTAATTTTTAAAAAATTTATTTCATTGCACTGCATCTTAGTTGTAGCATGGGGGATCTTGTTCCCTTACCAGGGATCAAACCTAGGCCTCCTGCACTGGGAGCAGGTAGTCTTAACCTCTGGATCACCAGGGAAGTTCTTGAATTAATTATTTTCTAATAGCTGTATTAAAAAGCAAACAAAATGACAACAGGTGATATTAAATTTAATATTTTATTTAACCTAATACATAAAAACATTATCATTTCAACATGTAATCAATATAAAATGATTGAGGTATTTTACATTATTTTTTTCTTTTTTCATATGGAATCTTCACGATCTGCTCTCTGGTGTCTGTTTTATGCTGACAGTACATCTCAAATTGGACCGACCACATGTCAAGTGCTCAAGAGCCACATGTGGTCAGTGGCCACCCTAACTGGCTAGCCCAGGCCTGGAGGAGACCTCCTGTGCTGAGCTCAGGAATTAAGCAGATACAACTAGTACTTGGGGTTTCCCAGGTGGTGCTAGTGGTAAAGAATCCACCTGCCAATGCAGGAGACATAAGAGATGAGGGTTCGATCCCTGGGTGGGGGTGACCCTCTGAAGGAGGGCATGACAACCCACTCCGGTATTCTTGCCCAGAGAATCCCATGGACAGAGGAGCCTGGTGGGCTATAGTCCATAGAGTCAAACAGATTTGGATATGTCTGAAGTGACATAGCACACACGCAGGCAACTAGCACTTGGCAGCTCAAAGGGACCTTTTGGGAACTTCTCAAACCTTTCCTCCCTTCCACATAGATGAGGTTTCCACCAGATAAGGGAGGGAATGAGGCCACAGAGAGGACAGGGTTTGGTTCCCCTGGCTAAGTGTGCCCCTCCCAATGAAGCTTGGCTTTCTCTCCATTTCCGTCTATGCAAAGCATGGCCAGGTCAGGGTGTTAGGTGCGTGACCAGACCTCTTCCCTTCTGACCGTAGACCCCTGCCTGAATGGTGGCTCATGTCAGGATGGGGTGGGCTCCTTTTCCTGCTCCTGCCTCCCTGGCTTTGCTGGTCCCCGCTGTGCCCGAGACGTGGACGAGTGTCTGAGCAGCCCCTGCGGCTCAGGCACCTGCACAGACTACGTGGCCTCCTTCACCTGCACCTGCCCACCGGGTTATGGCGGCTTCTACTGCGAGCAGGACCTCCCTGACTGCAGTCCCAGGTGGGTGGGGCCTCTCCTGGGAGTCAAGGACCCTGGCATCAGTTGGGGCATGGGACCCGAGGAGCCGGGGACAAGGAGTCCTCGGCTGGACACCCACTTCAGGACTCTGATGCCCAATGGGAACATGTCCGGGAAGGGGCAGGACATCTGTTGGGAGGTCACCTTAGGTACCCTGGTCCCTGCGGTAGCAAGGCCCGGCCACGGGGATGAGGGCCTCCATGTGGCTTCCACATAGCCCTGAAGCATCTGGTATACTGGGGTTAAGGGACATGACAGGGCGGGGCCTTTGGGGGACCTCAGCTTCTCCTTGGGGTAGGGGTCTTGTCACTTCTGTCAGGAGGGGCCCAGGAGGGGGACAGGGCCTCTGAAGGGTGGGGCCAGACGCGCCCCTCTTTTCCCTCCAGCTCCTGCTTCAATGGAGGGACCTGCGTGGATGGTGTGAACTCATTCACCTGCCTGTGCCGCCCGGGCTACACTGGCACACACTGCCAACATGAAGCGGACCCTTGCCTCTCGCGGCCCTGCATGCACGGGGGCGTCTGCACTGCCGCCCACCCTGGCTTCCACTGTGCCTGCCCAGACGGCTTCACTGGTGCTCAGTGCCAGGTGGGCGGGGTCACTGGAGCCTTGGGGAGAAGTCTAGAGGGATGTTCTGGGGGAGGGGCCTTTTGGGTACCCTGGTTGGTTGAGAAGGCAGCCTGGATCCTGGGGAGGAGTTGGCAGAGGGATTGCGGTGAGGGGCCTGGCAGGGATCCTGAGGGAGAAATCTGAAGAGGCGTTCTGGAGCCTGCTCAGGGGAGAAGCTGGGCAGGGTTTCTAGGGGTCCCCGAGTGTGAACACCCTGCCCTTCCTCGACAGACGCTGGTGGACTGGTGCAGCCGCTCGCCCTGTCAGAATGGGGGTCGCTGTGCCCGAACAGGGGCCTCTTTCTACTGCCTTTGCCCCCCTGGGTGGAGCGGCCGCCTATGTGACATCCGGAGCCTGCCCTGCAGAGAGGCCGCAGCCCAAATCGGTGAGGGGGAGCGCGTGATTGGGCGTGTGTGCACATACTTCCTCCTAGTGTGAGCTGAATGAGAGTGCACCAGAGCTTATGGACGTCGTGGGGTGTGTGCGAGTGTGTGGATATGTGACTGACAGCTGGCCAGGACAAGGTGGTATGTGTGTCTATCACTGTGAAACAGCTGGGATGTCTGCAATGCTGGTGTGTGACCTGGCTGATGTGAGCTTTGAAAGTGCATGTGTGTGTGTGTCAGTGTCAGGGGATGTGTGGTAGCCCAGTGGAATGTGTGTGACACCTTGGTGACTGAGGCTAGTGGGGATGCTGGGTGTGCTGTGTATGACGGGGGCAGGGAGGAGGGAGTCTGCCTGATGCCGCTCTCCTCTGCTCAGGGGTGCCCACGGAGCAGCTGTGTCAGGCGGGTGGGCAGTGTGTGGACAAGGACAGCTCCCACTACTGTGTGTGCCCAGAGGGCCACACCGGCAGCCACTGTGAGCAGGAGATGGACCCCTGCTTGGCTCAGCCCTGCCAGCATGGGGGCACCTGCCGAGGCTACACGGGCGGTTATGTGTGTGAGGTAAGGAGCACACAGGGAAGGAGATGGAGGGCTGGTCACCCTGAATGTGTCTGGCTACACATTTCTGTGTGTCTAGAGCCTGGTGTGGTGTCCCTCTCTAGGCATGTCTGGGTTTTTGCTTTTGTGACTCTGGGTGTATCTTTGTGGGTGTCACTCTGGGTAGATCTCAGGGTGTCTCTGGCTCTACCTCTGTCTTTTGTTATTTCTTGGACATGTGTGTCTCTGTGCATAGTGTCTCTATGGGTATGAATGGCACGCATGTGCCAGTGTCTGAGTGTGCATCTCTGGCTGTGTGTGTCTTGGGTGTATCTGGGTATTTCTCCTGTGTACATTTGTATGTATGTGTGTTTCTTTGCACCGAGTGTATCTGTAGCCCTCTGTGTCTGGGTGTTTCCATGAACTGGGTGTGTGTTTTTGCTCGCTGAACGTATCTCTGTGTGTGGGATGACTGCGTGTGTCCCTTTGCCCTGGGATTCTCTGTATCTTCACGGGGAGCATCTGTGTCCCTCTGGGCTGAGGCGGTCCCTGTCTCGCCCCCACTGCAGTGTCCAGCTGGCTACACTGGCGACAACTGTGAGGATGCTGTAGACGAGTGTGCCTCCCAGCCCTGCCAGCATGGGGGCATCTGCATTGACCTCGTGGCCCACTATCTCTGCTCCTGTCCTCCAGGGACACTGGGTAGGCCAGGACCAGGGTTTGGGGACAGGTGGGGAGGCTGGGTTTCTGAGCCCTCCTGATGTCCCCCATCCCCCACCCCCCTAGGCGTGCTCTGCGAGATTAATGAGGATGACTGTGGCCCAGGCCCAGCCCTGGACCTGGGGCCCCGGTGCCTGCACAATGGTACCTGCGTGGATCTGGTGGGTGGTTTCCGCTGCACCTGCCCCCCAGGATACACTGGCCTGCGCTGTGAGGGGGACATCAATGAGTGTCGCCCAGGTGCCTGCCACGCGGCACATACCCGGGACTGCCTGCAGGACCCAGGTGGGGGCTTCCGCTGCCTGTGTCACCCTGGCTTCACAGGTGAGCATGGGAAGAGGGGGCTGGCCTGGGATCCTGCCTGTGTTCCCCACAGGCAGCTGATCCATTCCCTTCTGCTTGCCCAGGTCCCCGCTGTCAGACTGTCTTATCTCCCTGTGAGTCTCAGCCTTGCCAGCATGGAGGCCAGTGCCGTCCCAGCCCGGGCCCTGGGGGTGTGCTGACCTTCTCTTGCCACTGCATCCCGGTAGGTGGTAGGTGGGGGTGGCCGGTGGTAACGGGGTCTCTGGAAGCGGGTGGGGGTGGGGGGTAGGGGGCGTGGCCTCATAGGAGGGTGAGGCTTTTAGGGGACAAGAAGTGGAAGAGGATTTCTGGGAAATGTTGAAATTACCTGGAGGTTGTGTGTGTGTGTCTCTCCGGAATTTGGAGTTGCAGCCTCTTGGGAAAGCTTGGGCTTACCTGTAAGGTGGGGCCGGCAGTGGGAGCCGGGAGAGGTTGGGCCAGATCTCGGGAGATCAGAGGCACAACCTTTCCCAAGTTCTGATCCTCCATATTTCCTTTCCTCTCCCCCTTCAACCCTCAATGCCCTTCTCCACCTTTCCATTTCTCTCACCTTCCCTATTTTCTCCTCCCCTTCTCTCTCCCCCTCTATCCCCTGCCCCTCTTTCTCCCCTCCCCACAACCAACCCACAGCCGTTCTGGGGCCCGCGTTGCGAGCGGGTGGCACGCTCCTGCCGGGAGCTGCAGTGCCCCGTGGGTGTCCCGTGCCAGCAGACGGTCCGTGGACCGCGCTGCGCCTGCCCCCCGGGGCTGTCGGGTCCCGCCTGCCGGGGCTCCCGGGGGCTGCCTCCCGGGGCCGCCAATGCCAGCTGCGTGACCTCTCCCTGCCTCCACGGGGGCTCCTGCCGCCCGGAGCCGCTCGCGCCCTTCTTCCGCTGCGCTTGCGCGTCAGGCTGGGCCGGGCCCCGCTGTGAGGTGCCCGCGACGATGCCCGAGGTATCCGTGGCGATGCCCGAGGTCCCGGAGGAGCCGGCGTGCCCGAGAGCCGCCTGCGAGGCCAAGAGCGGTGACAAGAACTGCGACCGCGAGTGCAACAGCCCCGGCTGCGGCTGGGACGGCGGCGACTGCTCGCTGAGCGTGAGCGACCCCTGGCGGCAGTGCGCGGCGCTGCAGTGCTGGCTCCTGTTCAACAACAGCCGCTGCGACCCCGCCTGCAGTTCGCCCGCCTGCCTCTACGACAACTTCGACTGCCGCGCCGGCGGCCGCGAGCGCACCTGCAAGTGAGTCCGTCCTCAGTCTGGGTCTTGTCTGTCCATGTGCCACATCTGACCACCCGTGGGCCCTGCTTCTCTGTTGTCCATTCATTTGCCTTGATCTGTCAGTCCGTCCTCAGTCTGTCTGTTGGGCTGTCCCGTCGTTTGCTCCATCTGTTTCTTGGTGTACCTTGTCTGCCCATCCGCGTGCAGTTTGTCTGTCTGTGCCCCTCACCTAGCCATCCACGTGCCATTTATGTCTGTCTGCCTGTCTTCCCTTTCTTGTGCCCTGTCTGTACATCTTTGTTCCCTGCCTATCAGTGTGGCGGTCTGTTTGTCCATCCATTAGCCCTTTCTGTTTTTCTGTCTGCCTCTGCACTCCATCTGTCCCTCTTTATACCCTGTTTGTTGGTCTTTCTGTCCATCCATGAATTCGTTTTGTCCCTCTATGCACCCAGCTGTCTTTCTGCACCCCTGCTTGTCCATCCTCGGACCTCACCTGTCCATCTGTCTGTCTCTATGCCAGTCTGTCCCTGTATGTGCCCCATCTGTCCATCTGCACACCTTTGTGCCCCACCTGTTCATTTATGTGCCCCTTCTGTCCTTCTGTTCACCCATGCGTGTTTTTGCCCCTCTATATGCCCATTCATCTGTCCATGGCCCTGCTGGTCTTTCTCTGCCCCTCTTCTGACCTTCTCGGTCTCTTCATGAGGCCTGTCTATCTGTCTCATACATTCTATGTATCCATCCATATTCTCTGCCCTGTCTGACCCTCTGTCCCTCTGTCTCCCCCGTCTCATTCTGCTCCAGCCATCCTGGCCTTTTTCCCAGTCTTTAGATTCCCCAGGCTTGGTCCCATCTCAGGGCCTTTGCACTGGCTGTTCGCTCTGCTGGGATGCTGTCCTTCAGGAAGTCACATGGCTCCTCCCTCATCTCCTTCAAGTCTTTGCTCAAGCACAAGTCACTCTGTGAACTCCTTCCTGGCCACCCACAGCACTTCCTCTGCTTAATTTCTTCCTTTAGCATTTAATTTGTGTGTGTGTATGTTTACATTTAGCCTTTATTGGTGTGTAATCAAAATACTGTATGTTCTGCTCATTCATCATTTTTAATCTATGTCTCTGCCCATTGTAATGACAGCTTCAAGTGGGTAAGGTTTTGTGTTGGGGCCATATCCTTGGTGGACTTCCCTAGTAGCTCAGTCGGTAAAGAATCTGCCTGCAATGCAGGAGACCTGGATTTGATCCCTGGGTGGGAAAGATCCCCTGGAAAAGGGAAAGCTACTCACTTCCGTGTTCCTGCCTGGAGGATTCCATGGACAGAGGAGCCTGGCAGACCACCATCCATGGGATCTCAAAGAGTCAGACACGACTGAGTGACTAACGTTTTCACTTCACTCATATCCTTAGCTCCTATATCAGCGCTTAGCACCTAGGGTGCAGTTGTCAATAGTTATTGACTTATTAATAATTGCAAAGCAGCTGGCTGGTTTTGCAGAAAGCCTGATACATTCCACAAGCATGTGGATACATTCCAGTTCTCTGCTCCCTGAGGAGTCTTGGGTGCTTCGTGGTGTATTCGTGGGGCAGGTGGGGCAAGGTGGGGGCATGTGGGGTGGGGGGTGGGAGTTGGGGGAGAGGCTCCCTTGACCCAGCCCTCCTCCGCCCCCAGCCCAGTGTATGAGAAGTACTGCGCGGACCACTTCGCTGACGGCCGCTGCGACCAGGGCTGCAACACGGAGGAGTGCGGCTGGGATGGCCTGGACTGTGCGGGTGAGGTTCCGGCCCTGCTGGCCCGCGGCGTCCTGGTGCTCACAGTGCTGCTGCCGCCTGAGGAGCTGCTGCGCTCCAGCGCCGACTTCCTGCAGCGGCTCAGCGGCATCCTGCGCACCTCGCTGCGCTTCCGTCTGGACGAGAATGGCCAGGCCATGGTCTTCCCTTACCACCGGCCTGGGCCTGGCGCTGAATCCCGGAACCGGCGGGAGCTGGCCCCCGAGGTGATCGGGTGAGTGACTCCACCCCCAGGGGAGCCGTAGGGGGTGCACGCAGATGCTAGGGAAGGGGCACCATTCATAAGGCCTTGTGCGTTTGCTGTGCTGTGCTTAGTCTCTCAGTCGTGTCTGACTCTTTGCGATCCCATGGACTGTAGCCTGCCAGGCTCCTCTGTCCCTAGGGATTTTCCAGGCAAGAATACTAGAGTGGGTTGACATGCCCTCCTCCTGGGGATCTTCCCAACCCAGGGCTGGAACCCAGGTCTCCCGCATTGCAGGCAGATTCTTTACCAGCTGAGCTACCAGGGAAGCCCCTTGTGCGTTTTACTTCCCTTAACATCTGGGAACCACTATTCTAGCTATTTTTAAGTTCCCTTCAAACTCTAAAACTCTGTGGCTGAACTTGGCTTTATTCCGGAAATATCTGATAAAGCACCTAATAGGTTTCAGCACTGGGTTAGGTCTTTAGTCCAGTTATGTTTTCACTGATTTCACTGCTTAGGAAATGCCCAACGTGTGGGAGGGCCTTCATGGTGGTACATACAGAGTCATGTAATACATATAATACACACATCTCAGCCTCAGCACCATTGACATCTGGGGCCAGGTCATTCTTTACTGTGAGGGGCCGTTATGTCTTGTGCACTGTAGGATGTCTGGCATCTTCCCTGGCCTTTCCCCACTGTATGCAGGCAACAGATCTCCCCCCTCCCAGATGTGACAGCCAGAAATGCCTCCAGACATGGGCAATGGTCCTTTGGGGAGCAGAAGAAGAGCCCCCTCCTGACCCCTGTCTGCACCCCAGGCCCTCACTGAACCCCCTGATCCTATGCTCTATGAGCTCCAATACCACCTCTGGCTCTAACTTGCCCATTTTGTTTTAATTTTTTATTTTTTAACTTATAAAGTTTATAGTGAAGTAAAAGTCGCTCAGTCGTGTCTGACTCTTTGCGACCCCATGGACTATAGAGTCCATGGAATTCTCCAGGACAGAATACTGGAGTGGGTAGCCTTCCCCTTTTCCAGGGCATCTTCCCAACACAGGGATTGAACCCAGGTCTCCTGCATTGCAGGCAGATTCTTTACCAGCTGAGCCACAAGGGAAGCATATAGGAGAGTTGTAAAATAAAAAACAAAGTTACATGTATTTCCATTATATATTATGGGCTTTCCAGGTGGTGCTAGTGGTAAAGAACCCTCTTGCCAATGCAGGAGATATAAGAGACATGGGTTCGATCCCTGGGTCAGGAAGATTCCCTATAGAAGGGCATGTCAACCCACTCCGGTATCCTTGCCTAGAGAATTCCATGGACAGAGGAGTCTGGCGGGCTACAGTTCACTGGGGTCACAATGAGTTGGACATGAATGAAGCCACTTAGCACGAATGTGTATATTCTGATCATTTTTAAGTAGGTAAATTATGATTTTTAGTTGGAGTTTCAGTATCAAACTGTCAAAAATTAACATAAATGGAAAATATAAAACTCTCCTGCTGGTGACCTGGTGGAGGAGCCAGAGGGAGATGTGGCTTCTGAATAGGGTAGGACCCTGACACAGAGAGGAGGGCTGGAAGTCAGAGATGAGGAGCAGGACCTCTGACTGGGATGAAGGAGGTGGGTGGATGGGTGATGTGCCAGTCCTTGGCTGGGTGACTGAGTTGCTGGAGGTGTTCTCATCAAGATGAAGAAACAGCGCTTCCCTGGCAGCTTAGTGGTAAAGAATCTACCTGCCAATGCAAAGAGACATTGGTTTGATCCCTGTTTTGGGAAGCTCCCACCAGCGGTGGAGGGACTAAGCTCGTGCACCACAGCTACTGAGCCCGTGTTCCCTAGAGCCAAAGCTCTGCAACAAGAGACGTCAGCGCGGTGAGAAGCCCGCACACTGCAACTAGAGCATAGCCCCTGCTCTCCACAACTAGACACAAGTCCGTGGAGCAGTGAAGACTCAGCACAGCCAAAAATAAACAAACAAGTAAAATTATTTTAAAATCTCTTTTAAAAAAGATTAAGACACCAGCTCAAAATTAAGGGTCACTTTGTGGCTTGTAGTGTCTGGAGGGAACTGGGGGTCTCGGGAAGACCCTCAGGAGGCGGCTAGGGTCTGAAGAGTGAGACCAAAGCACCTGGAAATCATGGTAGCCATGGAGGGACTTGAAGAAGTAGGGAGAGTTGTGGGGAACAGAAGGATGACATGGGGACACTGAGTCCTAAAGATTGGTTGAAAGAAATTAGCTCAGAAAAGAGAAGTGGAAGGAGCAGAGACAGTAGGAGACCCAGGGCTTGGGGTACTGGGTATCCTGAAGAAGGAAAAAGTTTGGAGGGTTGGGTTCCTGGAAGCAGAGCCTGAGATTCAGATATATGCAATGTATTGAAAGGGTGCTCTGGGTAGATAGGGGATGAGGGAGGCAGGATGGGACAGGGGCAGGAACTGAGGCAGGAGGGAGCCTCAGCCAGGATCGGGCCACAGCCTGATCCCTTGGAGAGCTCTGGAGGATAAAGTTGGTCCCGCCTTGAGACAGAAGGGCCAGCTTTTGTACACATCAGTCGATCCCTGGCCTAGGGCTTCCCTAAGTGGTGTCACCTCCTAAGTGAAGGGCTCCCCACTTTGCTGAGGCCAGTTCTCTGGGGGAAGGAACAGCTGTCAACTGTTAGAAGCCAGTGCTCATAGCAGGCAGGAGATGGATGCACCAGCCTGAGAAAGGAGATGTTGATGGAAAAACAGTGGCCGTTGGATTCATGACTTAGAGGACACTGGTGACCACAGCAAGACTGGCTTGGGAATTGACAAGGAACTTTAAGCATATGCAAAAGCAGATCAGGGTTATGCACATCTAGGTACCTAGGACCAAGCATTGACAATGAACGCATATGGCCATTCTTTATATATATATTTATATCTTTGGCTTCGCTGGGTCTTAGTGGCACACGGGATCTTTGATCTTCTTTGCGGGGTCTTTAGTTGTGGCATGTGGGATCTAGTGCCCTGACCAGGAACTGAACCCAGGCCCCCTGCGCTTGGCGCTGGGAGTCTTAGCCATTGGATTATGAGGGAAGCCCCCCATATGGCCATTCCTGTTTCACATATAGTCCCTTCGATTTGTCCTAGTTCCCATGCTATGTCAAAATAATTCCTAGATAGTGGGTCACTTCATATGTAGACATTTCAGCATGCTTCTCTAAATACAAAAGCTCTCTTCTTAAAAGCACTGTAATACCATGATCACAGCTAAAAAATAAATATCCTTAATATCACCAAATATATCATAAGTGGATTAAAAGAAACGATAGTTTGAGGGGATGTGGCAGGATTGGATGCCGCATGGGAGTTAGTGGTGACCTGGTGAGTAGAGATGCTCTTCTGAGCGAGGTGTGGGGAGGTGGGCGGGGCCTGGGGCGGGGCTTCTGGCAGTGCCTGCTGAGCCTCCTGTCCCTCCACTGTGTCTCCGCAGCTCTGTAGTGATGCTGGAGATTGACAACCGTCTGTGCCTGCAGTCACCGGAGAACGACCACTGTTTCCCTGATGCTCAGAGCGCGGCAGACTATTTGGGAGCGTTGTCGGCAGTGGAGCGCCTCGACTTCCCCTACCCACTGCGGGCGGCGCGGGGTGAGGCCCGGCCCGAGGTAGGGGGATGAGGGTGGGCCTGGACCCCTGGTAAAGACCCCCTGCTTCCTGCCCGCAGGGGAGTCAGTGGAGCTGCCGGAACCAAGCGTGCCGCTGTTACCGCTGCTGGCGGCCAGCGGCATCTTCCTTTTGGTCCTCCTGGTCCTCGGCGTCATGGTGGCCCGCCGCAAGCGTGAGCACAGCACCCTCTGGTTCCCCGAGGGCTTTGCGCTGCACAAGGATGTGGCCGTGGGACACAAGGGCCGGCGGGAACCCGTGGGCCAAGACGCGCTGGGCATGAAGTGAGGACCCTACCCGATCCCTCACCCCGTCCCTGACTATGGCGGGGCCTGAGCCCTTGAGCCCACCTTCACCTGACTCAGACCTCTGACCCCTACCTGACCCTAACTTCAGACTCCAGCTTGGACATCAGTGTTTGTCTCCTTGACCAACGACTCCATAATCCCTAAGGGATCACCCCTGATTTGTGACCCTTGATCCCCTTTCCTATGGTCCAGTTCCCTGACTCAGATTCTACTGTGACAACCCCCTCCCCCCACTCCAGCCTCTCACACTTCACCCTGATACTCAGAATGTGTTCCCACATGACCGTGGACCTCATGACCTCTGTCTGCACCTCAACCCTTCACTGGACCCCCTGATCCTATCCTCTGTGAACCCCAGTACCACCTCTGGCTCTAACCTACCCTGACTTTTTTTTTTTTTTTGGTTTTAATTTTTTATTTTTTAATTTATGAAAGTATGATAGCACATTTACAGAAGACTTGGAAAATACAGAAGAAAGTTACATATAGTTCCACTGTATATTACAATTATTTTTTAAGTAGATAAATTAAGATTTTTCATTGGAGTTTCAATATCAAACTCTCAAAAAATTAACAGAATGAATAGACAGAAAAGCAGAGGGATATGGTAGACCTGAAAAGCAGTATGAGCCAATTCAACATAATTAAGATTATACAATTTTCACATAACAGCAGGGTACAAAATCTTCAAGTTCCCATAGACTATAAACCAGGAGATACTGGCCCATACCCAGGGTCATAAAACAAGGTGCAAAAGTGTCATGGTCTAAACGTATTGAAATCATATAGAGTCTGTTCTCTTGTCACTGGAATCATGTTAGAAATCAATATCAAAAGAAATCTGAAAATAACCCACATATTTACAAGAGCACTGTGACATTTACCGAGAGATCTTTGACTTAGCCATTGAAAGCCTCAAGAATAACCTACCCTGACTCTTGACCTGACCTCTCTTTCCACCCCAACTCAGTGCTCATTCCCCATGATCCTCAGTCCTGGCCTTGGCCATGATCTCCACCTCCCTGACCGGCCCCTCAAAACTCCAGCCCCACCCTGTCCTAACCCCTGAATTTACCTCTCCTGTGACCCTCTGCCCTCTGCTCCCTCTCCACAACCTCTCTATTCCTGGCTACATCTCTCACCTGCTATGAGGATAACTCTGTCTTCCATGACCTACGATGTCATCTACTGTAACCCATGCTGTATGCCTGTGACCCTCACCTGTCCCATAGACATCTATCTGCTCTGACCTCTGACTCCACTCCTGTCCCTTCCCCAGTTCCACCTGACTGTCACCCATCACAACCCCTGACAGTACCCCCTGCAACCTTGACCGCATCCTGCATCCCATCCTTGGACCCTATCTCTTGACCCTGTGTGCCCTGCCCCTGCTGACCCCATTGTCCCTTCTCCCCTCCCCCTTTCCCACTGTCCCCACAGGAACATGGCCAAGGGTGAGAGTCTGATGGGGGAGGTGGCCACCGACTGGATGGACACAGAGTGCCCAGAGGCCAAGCGACTGAAGGTTGTGTTCCCTCCTGTGACCCCTGCCCTCAGGGTCCTGGGTGGGGGCCCAGTGGTCAGTGGGAGAGCCAGGGGAATCCCTGCTGTCCCTGGTTCTGGAGAACAGTCACGGCAACCACCCCATCCTGCTCCTGGCGTCTTTCCAGAGGGGATCCCCTATCCCAGAGAGTGACTCTGCATTCTCTCTGATGTGGCTACCTTAGGCCAGCGTGCCCAGCCTGAGAACACCCCCAGCTAGTCTTTTCCTGTCCAGGGGCCACACCGATGGGCCCTGTCTTTGTCAGCGAGAGTTGCCATAATGAAATACTGCAGACTGAGTGGCTCAAACAACAGACACTTATTTTTCTCACACCTCTGGAGGCTGGGGCTTCCCAGGTGGCACTGATGGTATAAAGAACCTGCCTGCTAGTGCAGGAGAGGCAGGAGATGTGAGTCCAGTCCCTGGGTCAGGAAGATCCCCTGGAGGAGGGCATGGCAACCCACTCCAGAGTTCTCTCCTGGAGAATCCCATGGACAGAGGAGCCTGGTGGGCTCCATAGGGTTGCACAGAGTTGGACACGACTGAAGCGACTTAGCAGGCACAGATACACACTGGAGGCTGTAAGTTCAGGATCAGTGCACTGGCAGGATTGGCTCCTGGTGAGGGCTTCTTCTTATCTTGTAGAATGTCTCTTCTCACTGTGTCCTCAGATGACCTTTCCTCTTTGTGTGCAGAGAATGAGGGAGAACTGTGGTGTCTCTTCCTCTTCCACTGGTCCTATTGGATTAGGGCTCCACCCTTATGATCTTATTTAACCTTAATTACTTCCTTAAAGGCTCTGTCTCTAAATATAGTCATGTTGGGGGATTAGGCCTTCATCATATGATTTTTGTTGTTGTTCAGTCGCTAAGTCATGTCTGATTTGGCGACCCCATGGACTGTAGCACGCCAAGCTTCCCTGTCCTTCACCATCTCCCTGAGTTTGAGTTTGCTCAAACTCATGTCCATTGAGTTGGTGATGCCATCCTACCATCTCATCCTCTGTCATCCCCTTCTCCTCCTGCCTATGTTTTAATGTTTGTTAAAATGGATACTTCTGTTGCAAATGACAGCCAAAGAAATCTGCTTGCCCCAGGCTTTTTTTTTTCTTCTTTATTTCTCATCCAAAAGTGGGTGTTAAGTATATGGTGCAGAATGTTTATGTGGGTATTGTGAAATTATTGCATCATCTCTTTTTTTTTTTTTAAGTTAATTAATTAGTCCTTGGCAATGCTGGATCTTTGTTGCTTTGGGTGGGCTTTCTCTAGTTGTGGTGACTAGGGCTACTCTCTAGTTATGGTGGGCAGGCTTCTCTTGTTGCAGAGCATGGGCTCTAGGGCCGAGGGCTCAGTAGTTGTGGCGCCCAGGCTTAGTTACTCTGAGGCATAGTGAATCTTCCTGGACCAGGGATCAAACCCATGTCCCTGCACTGGCAGGTGGAATCTTAACTATTGGACCACCAGGGAAGTCCCTGACTGTATCATCTTGATTTTACCAATGAGAAGCTCAGAATTTTAGGGTTACAAGCCTACTGAGTGACCGTGTCAGACACTAAATCTACATTGAAGGGTGTCCCATCCTCCAGGACCTTTTCTGGTTGGCTGTCTGTCACCTGGCTGTCCCCTTTTATGAAATTAAACTCCCCACCTTAAGTTTGGATCTGATTTGATCAGGCTTTGTTTAGTCCTGCTGTGTGTGCTCAGTCGCTCAGTCATGTCTGACTCTTTTCAACCCCCATGGACTGTAGCCTGCTAGGTCCCTCTATCCATGGGATTTTGCAGGCAAGAACTGGAGTGGGTTGCCATTTCCCACTGAAACACCTGGGAAGCCCCTATCAAGCAGGATGTTAATGGCTTCTCGGCACCCGCCGTGTGTGCATCTCTGTGAGAGAAATCTGTGAGAATGCCCAGATGGTTCCTCTGTGTCTCCCAATTCCTTGTGAGAACCTGGGTGCTTGTGCCTCCAGGTGGAGGAGCCTGGTGTGGGGACTGAGGACGCTGTGGATTGCCGCCAGTGGACTCAACACCACCTGGTTGCCGCCGACATCCGCGTGGCACCAGCCATGGCCTTGACACCGCCGCAGGGTGACGCAGATGCAGATGGCATGGATGTCAACGTGCGCGGTCCAGGTCAGTGATGGCGCCCCTGCCTCCAGAATGCCCTTGATCCATCCTGCTCATGAGAGGTTCCATCTGAGTCTGTGCTCTGTGAACAGCTGGGTGTGTCTGGCTGTCTGTCAGTGGGTTAATCAGTCCTGTTAATCAGGACTCTTGGTTGTAAGTGATAATAGACCAACTCAAGCTAACTTAAGTAAAACAAGCAATTTACTGGCTCTTGTAAACAGAAGCTTCAGGCACATTTGGATCCTGGACTTGTCAGCTTTTGGTTCCAGTCCAGGCAGTCTTTCTCCTGTAGGCATTACACAACCTTTTTCTCATCTGTAACAGCGAAAGTCCCAGGATGAGGGTTTTTTTTTTTAATGTAACTGATATGTTTAAATTTAATGCACACACTCTTGTTGATGATCAAACTATTGTATCTTTGGCCAATGAAAGGTATTTATTTTTAAAAAATTTTTGGCTGCACTGGGTCTTCGTTGCAGTGTGTGGGCTCTTTGTTGCTGCTCACAGGTCTTCTCTAGTTGCGGTGCAGGGGCTTCTCCTTGCCGCGGCTTCTCCTGTTGCGGAGCACGCCTCTAGGGTACCCGGGCTTAGTAGTTGTGGCACACGGGCTTAGTTGCTCTGCAGCATGTGGGATCTTCCCAGATTAGGGATCCAACCCGGGTCGCCTGCATTGGTCCGCAGATTCTTAGTCACTGGGCCACCAGGGAAGTCCTCCCAGGATGAGTTCTGATTGGATAGTCTAAGGTCACGTGCCCCGTGTGTGAACCAATCAGTGTGGCCTGGGGCCTGGAACATGCAGATTGACAGGCCTGGGCTATATGCCTGTCCCTGCAGCGGGGGTTTGCCTTTACCTAGGGCTTGAGATAGGAGAAGGCGATGGCACCCCACTCCAGTGCTCTTGCCTGGAAAACACCATGGACGGAGGAGCCTGGTAGGCTGCAGTCTATGGGGTTGCGGAGAGTCGGACACGACTGAGCGACTTCACTTTTACTTTTCACTTTCATGCATTGGAGAAGGAAATGGCAACCCACTCCAGCGTTCTTGCTTGGAGAATCCCAGGGACGGGGGAGCCTGGTGGGCTGCCGTCTCTGGGGTCGCACAGAGTCGGACACGACTGAAGCGACTTAGCAGCAGCAGCAGCAGCAGCAGCAGGGCTTGAGATATGCAGATGACACCACCCTTATGGCAGAAAGTGAAGAGGAACGAAAAAGCCTCTTGATGAAAGTGAAAGAGGAGAGTGAAAAAGTTGGCTTAAAGCTCAGCATTCAGAAAACGAAGATCATGGCATCTGGTCCCATCGCTTCATAGGAAGTAGATGGGGAAACAGTGTCAGACTTTATTTTTGGGGGCTCCAAAATCACTGCAGATAGTGACTGCAGCCATGAAATTAAAAGACGCTTACTCCTTAGAAGAAAAGTTATGACCAACTTAGATAGCATATTGAAAAGCAGAGACATTACTTTGCCAACAAAGGTCCGTCTAGTCAAGGGTATGGTTTTTCCAGTGGTCATGTATGGATGTGAGAGTTGGACTGTGAAGAAAGCCCAGCGCCCAAGAATTGATGCTTTTGAACTGTGGTGTTGGAGAAGACTCTTGAGAGTCCCTAGGACTGCAAGGAGATCCAACCAGTCCATTCTAAAGGAGATCAGCCCTGGGTGTTCTTTGGAAGGAATGATGCTGAAGCTGAAACTCCAGTACTTTGGCCACCTCATGTGACGAGTTGGCTCATTGGAAAAGACTCTGATGCTGGGAGGGATTGGGGGCAGGAGGAGAAGGGGACGAAAGAATGAGATGGCTGGATGGCATCACCGACTCGATTGACATGAGTCTGAGTGAACTCCGGGAGATGGTGATGGACAGGGAGGCCTGGCGTGCTGCGATTCATGGGGTCATAAAGAGTTGGACACGACTGAGCAACTGAACTGAACTGAGGGCTTGAGAATGGAGAATGGGGTGCTAGTGGCTTCCTAAGGGAAATAAGAGCAAATGCTCTTGCAGAGTAGAGCAGACCATGGTGTCTGAATCCTCTGGGGTCTGTCTTTGCCTCATTTTATAATATGCCTCCTGCAGTTCTGATTTGCTTTCGCTCCAAATGACTCGCACCTGTGGCTGTCTTTTGACTCCCATTAGGCCCCCACGTACTTGGTATTTTATGTCCCTCGGTGCAGCTCTTAAACAGTGGATGCAGGTATATGAAAGCCTCAGCTCCTTTGTCTCAAGCTGGATTACAACTCTGGGTACAACTCAGCTTTCAGAGTCCCCCTTTGGGATCAGGCTGAAATTTTGTTGTTGTTCAGACTCTAAGTCATGTCTGACTCTTCCCGACCCCATGGACTGCAGCACACCAGTCTTCCCTGTCCTTCACTGTCTCCCGAAGTTTGCTCAAACTCATGTCCATTGAGTTGGTGATGCCATCCAACCATCTCATTCTCTGTTACCCCCTTCTCCTCTTGCCCTCAGTCTTTCCCAACATGAGGGTCTTTTCCAGTGAATCAGCTCTTCGAATCAGGTGGTCAAAGTATTGGAGGTTAAGCTTCAGCAGCAGTCCTTCCACTGAATAGTCAGGGTTGATTTCCTTTAGGATGGACTGGTTTGATCTCCTTGCTCCAGCACCATGATTCGAAAGCATCAATTCTTGGGTGCTCAGCCTTCTTTATGGTCCAACTCTCCCACCTGTACATGACTCCTGGAAAAACCATAGCTTTGACTAGATGGACCTTTGTTGACAAAGTGAAATAACTCAGGCTGAAATAACTCTCCAGGAATGTGGTCATCGTCCACTTGCTTGACTTTCTTCCTCCCTCGTTCTGTGTACCCTACTGCTTAGGAGGCCTCCTGCCACAAACCAAATGCCTGTGAAGCCTCATCCTGGGTTGGCTCCGGAGTACCTGACACAAGTGTGTGTGTGTGTGCGTGCATGTGCATGTGTGTGATGGGAGGATTGGCCCTTCGATCGTGTACTTCCCCACATACCACTTCCCCCTAATGCAATGCGCTTCCTCCTAATACAGTGCATATTCCCTGGGAAGGCCCTGTGTCTGCCTCCTTTCTGACACACTCCTGGTCCCTGCAGATGGCTTCACCCCTCTAATGCTGGCCTCCTTCTGCGGGGGAGCCCTGGAGCCAATCCCAACTGAGGAGGACGAGGCAGAAGACACATCAGCCAGCATCATCTCAGACCTGATCTGCCAGGGGGCACAGCTTGGGGCTCGGACTGACCGCACTGGTGAGACGGCCCTGCACCTGGCTGCCCGCTATGCCCGGGCTGACGCGGCCAAGCGGCTGCTGGACGCTGGGGCAGACACCAATGCCCAGGACCACTCTGGCCGCACCCCCCTGCACACAGCTGTCACTGCCGATGCTCAGGGCGTCTTCCAGGTGAGATCGGCTTGCCTCTTGGGACTTCAGAGCTGGGACACACATCAGACAGACTTGGATTTGAGCCCTGGTTCTGCCTGTCAGAGCTCATCTTTCTCATTTGTGAAATGGGGATATATGAGTGTAGAGTTGCTGTCAAGTAACTGCTCCCTGAACTCATTGGTTCCATGGGAGGCATTGGTTGGGGTCCTCAGAGGGCTTGGGGGTGCTTCTTGTTCCCTTGTTCTTGCCATGACTCCCCCTGCTGCATCCCCATCTCCCTTAGATTCTTATCCGGAACCGCTCTACAGACCTGGATGCTCGCATGGCAGATGGCTCCACGGCACTGATCCTGGCAGCCCGCCTGGCGGTGGAGGGCATGGTGGAAGAGCTCATCGCCAGCCATGCTGACGTCAATGCTGTGGATGAGCTTGGTAGGCTTTGGGGGGTAGTGATGGGTGGGGGCTAAGACAGTGTCACCTGGACCCTGACTTGGTGTGAACTCACTCACACCTACACTGAGACCCAGTCAGTGAAACCCATGCACTCATAACAGGGTTTCAACATGGACTTACACTCATACATTTAATTTTTTTTTAAATGGCACCCATTAGCCTATATTGTGCTGCAGTGATTTGGAAAAAGGTGCCTTTCCCCATAGGGCTTCCCAGGTGGCTCAGTGGTAAAGAATTTACCTGACAATGCAGGAGACACAGGAGACATGGGTTTGATCCCTGGGTCAAGAAGATCCCCTGGAGTAGGAAATGGCAACCCACTACAGTATTCTTGCCTGGAAGATTCCATGGACAGAGGAGCTTGGTGGGCTACAGTCCATGGTTTCACAAAGAGTCTGACACGACTGAAGGACTGAGCAGGCAAGCATGCCATTCTGCAAGACGCTTTCTTTCCATCTGCTTTGTTAGAAGAGCGTACACTTGTGCCACCTGCTGGACTACTGGTGTAAAATTTGCAAATCGGCCAGTCTGTAGGTGGGGATCACTTCTTGCTTGGAGGTGGCTTGCTTGCCCAACAGCAACCTGCCTTGTGTCTAGAGAACCTCACATAGCCACAGACACACTCGGACTCTCAGAAACATCTTTGGACCTGGGTGTTCTCAGTCTCAGCAGCACTGACATTTGGGGGTTGGATCATCCTTTGCAGTGGGGGCCACCCTGTGCAGTGTAGCATTCTTGGTCTTGACCCATGAGATGCCAGTAGCACCCCACCTCCCAGATATCACAACCAAAAATATCTCCAGACATTGCCAAATGCCCCTTAGAGGAAAATCACCCCTGCTTTAGAAATATGGTCTAGAAGGGTGCTGGCCAATAGAACTGTGTGTGATGATGAAGTACTCATGGTCTGTGCTGTCTAATATGGTAGCTACTGGCAATGCATGGTGATAACTGAGTGCCGAAATGTGGCTGGGGTGAACAAAGAGCTGAGTCTTTTATTTCACTGAATATTTTAAACTTTGTTTTGCCTTTTTAAAAAAATAGCTGAATTGACATGTTATTCGCATACCATGCAATTCATTCAAGGGTAAAATCCAGTGATTTTTTTTTTTTGTATAACCACCTGTGTGTGTGCTAAGTTGGCCTCAGTCATGTCCAACCCTTTGTGACTCCAAGCACTATAGCCTGCCAGGCTCCTCTGTCCTTGGGATTCTCCAGGCAAGAATACCAAAGTGGGTTACCATGCTCTCCTCCAGGGGACCTTCCCAACCCAGGGATTGAACTTACATCTGTTATGTCTTTTGCATTGGCAGCTGGGTTCTTTACCACTAGCGCTGCCTGGGAAGCCCCTTAATATAACCACAAGGCTGTGCAAATATCATCACAATAAATTTTATTTTATTTTTTGTTACAATAAATTTTATTTTCTGTTACAGTAAATTTTAGAATGTTTTCATCACCTGAAAAAGGAGCCTTTGTCTCTTAGCCATCACCCCTCCACACCCTCTCATTTTCTGTGGCCCTTAGACGATTGCTAATGTACTTTCTCTCTATAAGGATTTGTGTATTCTACTTTATATAAATGGAATCACACAATATGTGGTCTTTCTTGGTTGGCTCCTTTCATGATGTTTTCTAGGCTCATGAGCCTGCAAGTAGCAGGTATATACATGGCAGCGTGTACCAGGATTACTTTTTGTTTGTTTTGTGGCCTTACTGTAAGGTTTGCGGGGTCCCAATTCTCTGACAGGGATTGATCCCCAGCCACAGCAGTGAAAGCCCGGAATCTTAACCACTAGGTCACCAGGGAACTCCCTCTTTTTTTAAGAAAACTATTTATTTTTGGCTGTTCTGGGTCTTCGTTGCTGGCTTTCTCTAGTTGTGGTAAGTGGGGGCTCCTCTCTAGTTGCGGTGCATGGGCTTCTCATTGCTGCGGCTTCTCTTGTTGCAGAGCACGGGCTCTAGGGCTCACAGCCTTCAGTGGTTGCAGCTCCGGGGCTCCGGAGCACAGGCTCAGTAGCTGTGCTGCGCAGGCTTAGTTGCTCCAGCATGCGTAGGATCCTCCCACACCAGAGACCGAACCCGTGCCCCCTGTGTTGCAGGGTTCTTAACCACTGGGTTCTTGACCACTAGAACACACAGAGAAACCCCCTTTTTTGTTTTTAATGACTAAATAATACTCTGTTATATGGATGCACCACATTTTGTGTGTGCATTCATCCACTGATGGACATTTGGGTTGTTTCTGGTTTGGGGCTATTATGAATAATGCTGGTGTAGAATTCATGTATCAGTTTTTGTATGGACATGGTTTTATTTCTCTGGGATGTATCCCTAGGGGCAGAATTGCTAGGTCACATGATAACTCTTTTTCACTTTCTGAGGAACTGCCAGATTGTTTTCCACAGTGGCTGCCCTATTTTTCATTCCTACCAACAGTGTATAAAAAAGGTTCCGCTATCGCCACATCCTGACTGAACAACTTGTTTTTCTCTCTTTTTGCACTGTCTCCCTAGTGGATGTGATTTAGTATATCAATGTAGTTTGATTTACATTTCCCTGATGGCCAATGATGTTGAGCATTTTTCCACATTTATTAGCCATTTGTATATCTTTGGAGAAATGTCTATTCAGATTCTTTGCCCATTTAAAAATTGGGTTATTTGTTTTTTTATGATTGAGTTATAAAAGTTCTTCATATATTCTAGGTAGGTCTCTTATCAAACATACAGTAGGTTTATTATATTTGTAGGTTTTCTTTCAGTGGGGACTGTACCCCACGACATATGGGATCTTAGTTTCCCAACCAGGAATCAAACCCCCTACTCCATGCAGTGGAAGCTTGGAGTCTTAACTATTGGACCATCAGGGAAGTTCTTGTAGGTTTTCTTTTTACTTTCTAGATGATGTCCTTGTGTGTGTTAGTCGCTCAGTCATGTCTGACTCTTTCCACCTTCTGTCCACGGAATTCTCAAGGCAAGAATACTGGAGTGGGTTGCCATTCCCTTCTGCAGGGCATCTTCCCAACCCAGGGATTGAACCTGAGTCTCCTGTATCTCCAGCATTGCAGGCAGATTCTTTACCCATTGAGCCACTGGGCAAGCCCTTCGTTCCCCTACCAGGAATCAAACCTTCATCCCCTACAGCAGAAGCTTGGAGTCTTAACCATTGGACTGCTAGGGAATTTCCCTATAGGTTCTTTTTTTACTTTCTAGATTATGTCCTTAGAAGCACAAAAGTTTTTTCATCTTGATTATGTCCAGTTTATCTATTTTTGTTGTTGTTGTTATTGTTGCTTGTGTTTTGGGTGTCATATCTAAGAATCCTTTGCCTAATTCAGTTCAGTTCAGTTGCTCAGTCGTGTCCGACTCTTTGCGACCCCATGAATCGCAGCACGCCAGGCCTCCCTGTCCATCACCAACTCCCGGAGTTCACTCAGACTCACATCCATTGAGTCAGTGATGCCATCCAGCCATCTCATCCTCTGTCGTCCCCTTCTCCTCCTGCCCCCAATCCCTCCCAGCATCAGTTTTTTCCAATGAGTCAACTCTTCGCATGAGGTGGCCAAAGTACTGCCTAATTCAAGGTCTTGTGAAAATTTATTCCTGTGTTTCTTTCTAAATGTTTTATAGTTTGAGCTCTTACATTTAGATATTGGATTCACTTTGAATTATTTTTTGTATGTGGTGTGAGGTAGGGGTCCAACTTTGTTCTTTTGCATGTGGAGATCGGGTTGTACCAGTACCATTTAAATTTTATTTCTTTTTGGCTGTGCGGGGTCTTCGTTGCTGTGTGTGGGTTTTCTCTAGTTGCAGTGACTGGGGGCTACTCTCTAGTTGAAGTGTGTGGGCGTCTCACTGTCATGGCTTCTCTTGTTGCAGAGCATGGGCTCTGGGATCAAGGACATCAGTAGTTGCGGCTCCTGGGCTCTAGACCACAGGCCCAATAGTTGGGGCACACAGGCTTAGTTGCTGCAAGGCATGTGGGATCTTTCCAGATCAGGGATGAAATTTGTGTCCCCTGCATTGGCAAGCAGATTTTCCACCACGGAGCCACCAGGGAAGCCCTCCAGCATGATCTGTTGAGAAAGTTATCCTTTCCCCATTAAACTGTCTTGACACCAATTTAATTAATTAATTTATGTTTTGCTATGCTGTGAAGCTTGTGGGATCTCAGTTCCCTGACCAGGGATTGGACCTGGGCCATAGCAATGAAAGCTTGGAATCCTAACCACTAGGATACCAGGGAACTCCTTTTTTTTTTTTGTAATTTATATAAACTAAAGAACCACACGTGACTGTGGCTGTTGCATTGGACAGCACAGCTCTATGTACAACTTAGTGCGACCCACATAACATGCCCCAAATATGGAAAGTTACATCTACAGCTGTGCACACATGGACCCAAACACGTACTCAGCCTACCCTCCCCCCATCCCAGCCCATATTCTAGACACTCCTGTCCCCCCCCCCCCGTGGGGGAGGGGCAGCTAATGAGCCAGGTCCTGACCTTGACCTCCCCTCACTTCCCCACAGGAAAATCGGCCTTACACTGGGCTGCAGCTGTCAACAACGTGGAGGCCACCTTGGCTCTGCTCAAAAACGGAGCCAACAAGGACATGCAGGATAGCAAGGTGAGCCCCCGCTTTTGGTTCACCTTCAGCCCTGGAACAGCCTCCACAGGCAGCAGAGAGCAGATTGGGGGAGGCTGGTGGGGACATTCACCCTGCCTGTAGCCAGCGTTCACGTGGGATCAGGGCCCAAGAGGTTCCAATAGTGGATCAGGGGAGGAAGTGTATGGCAGTTGCTGGTGACCTTGGGCAAGTTACGTAACTCTTCTGAACTTCTGTTCACATTTTTGAAATGGGGAAGCAACAGTACCCACCTTATCGCCTCTTCCAAGGATTCAGTGAGCTAATGCTTTTGTAAAGTGCTTAGAGGATCCTCAACAAAAGATAGCTATTATGACTGTTGTTTGAAAACCCTTGCAAGATGGTATTACTCTCATTTTACAAATGGAAAAATGAGGTTCAAAAGAATGCAGGGGTAGATTCCATCTTTATCTAAAATTTCCATGTTATATTTGTTATGTATATATTTTTTGCATTAATCTTAACTTTAAAAACTGCATTAAATACCATTTATTTTGATAGCATAATTTTTCACCACCCCCTTAAATTCTGTGCCTAAGGTGAGTGCCTCACTCTCCTCACTCTAGTCCTGGCTTTGGGGCCTGAAGTTTCTTAATAGGTGCTGGATGAATAGGGCTTTAAGGAAAGAACTTGCCCAGTTTTTCATCCAGGCAGAACTGAGATTCCAATCAAGCTCTGTCTGGCTGCAGAGTATGAACTCCTAGCTCTGTTTCCCCCAGAGACTAGAGGCCTCTGTGACGTTAGGCAGGACTTAACCTGACTCTTGACCCTGACATCTTGTGGGTTCCTGGGCCCCCACAGGAAGAGACTCCATTGTTCCTGGCCGCCCGGGAGGGCAGCTTCGAGGCGGCCAAGCTGCTGCTAGACCACTTTGCCAACCGGGAGATCACAGACCACCTGGACAGGCTGCCCCGGGACGTGGCCCAGGAGAGGCTGCACCAGGACATCGTGCGCTTGCTGGACCAGCCCAGCGGGCCCCGTAGCCCCGCTGGCCCCCACGGCCTGGGGCCCTTGCTCTGCCCCCCCGGGGCCTTCCTCCCCGGCCTCAAGGTGGCGCAGTCTGGGGCTAAGAAGAGCCGGAGGCCCCCGGGGAAGGCGGGGCTGGGGCCGCAGGGCACCCGGGGACGGGGCAAGAAGCTGACGCTGGCCTGCCCCGGGCCCTTGGCCGACAGCTCGGTCACGCTCTCGCCCGTGGACTCGCTGGACTCCCCGCGGCCCTTTGGCGGGCCCCCCGCGTCCCCTGGGGGCTTCCCCCTCGAGGGGCCCTACGCAGCCGCCACGGCCACGGCCGTGTCTCTGGCGCAGCTGGGTGGCGCGGGCCGGGCGGGTCTAGGGCGCCAGCCCCCCGGGGGCTGCGTGCTCAGCCTGGGCCTGTTGAACCCCGTGGCCGTACCCCTCGACTGGGCCCGGCTGCCCCCACCCGCCCCTCCAGGTCCTTCCTTCCTGCTGCCGCTGGCCCCGGGACCCCAGCTGCTGAACCCTGGGAATCCTGTGTCCCCCCAGGAGCGGCCCCCACCCTACCTGGCCGCCCCAGGACACGGCGAGGAGTTCCCTGCGGTGGCTGGGGCCCATGGTAGCCCCCCCAAGGCCCGCTTCCTGCGGGTCCCCAGCGAGCACCCTTACCTGACCCCATCCCCCGAGTCCCCCGAGCACTGGGCCAGCCCCTCCCCGCCCTCACTCTCGGACTGGTCTGACTCCACGCCCAGCCCGGCCACTGCCACCGGGGCCTCGGCCACAGCTGCTGGGTCCCTGTCGGCCCAGCCGCTCCCCCTGTCGGTCCCTGGCGCTCTTGCTCAGGCCCAGACCCAGTTAGGGCCCCAGCCTGAAGTCACCCCCAAGAGGCAAGTGTTGGCCTGAGGGCTCCCCAGTTCCTGGATTTGGGGAGGCTGAAGGGGCTCCCGGTCATGATTCCCCTCTCTCTCTCCCCTTTTAGTCCATTTCATTCTGTTTCTTGTTTTCTCCTGCACCCTGCTCTCCTTGCAATGTGACCAAGATAGGTCACCAGCCTAGGGCTTCAGTCTTCCTTTATTTATAAGGGGTGCAGGCTGACCCTCACCCTTGGGTCCTGTGGTGAGTCTAGGACATCCGCCTGCCTCTCCCCTCATCCTGTGGCCAACACCCCCCTACCCCCATTCTGTTTTCCCCCCCTTTTCTTGCCTTCTCTGGCCCCCCTCTCTCACTCCTCCTGCTCTGACACAAGTGGATTATTATTATTTTTTTTTACATTTTGTATAGAAACAAATTCATTTAAACAAACTTATTATTATTATTATTTTTTACAAAATATATATATGGAGATGCTCTCTGCCCCCCTGCGAACCCCCCCCAGTGCCCCCGTGGGGCTGAGTCTGTGGGCCCATTCGGCCAAGCTGGATTCTGTGTACCAAGTACACAGGCATGACCGGGCTCCTGTGTACCAAGTACACAACCCTGGTGTGTACCAAGTAGGCACCCTTGGGCGCACCCTCCGGGGCTAGGGGTCGGGTGAGACTTGGGAGCCTCCTCCCTGCTCCACCTCCCTCACTTCACTGCATTCCAGATGGAACTTATTCTAGAGCTTTGCCCTCTGGCCCAAGAGAGCCCGCCCACAGTCCCCCCAACCCCATCCTAGGGTGTGGGCCTTCTCCCTTTGGGAGCTGGGAGGGTGGGGTGGCTGGTGGGACTATGAGGACCAAGGGAGATGTGTGCATTCTACTTTGTCTCCCTGTAAACAATGGGCCTGCAGGAAGAGAAGGAGCTGCCTGCCTGGCACCTCTTCTTCCTGGTACTCCCCTGGCCCAGCCTCAGGGCAAAATAGAAGTATTTGTAGGCTATTTTTGTAATATAGCTTCTGGTCACAATCCCTGTGTAGCTAAGTCCCCAGGCCTTGCATTGTACAGCCCCCTGTTCCGTCACCACCTAATAAAGGAATAGTTAACACTCGGTGTCATTGTGTGTCTAGGTGAGGAGGGGTGGCGGTAGTGTGGGGTTTCGGTCTCTTCAGCATTAACTTTGAGACAGGCTGAGACACGGGACCTGGGACCCTTTCCTGCAGTGCTTGCACCTAGACAAACATCTCCTGGAGCAACAAAATACAAAGAAACTATAAGGGACTAAAAATACCTGCAGGCATGTGTACTGGGGGCAAATTACGGACAATAAGATATGAAAAGACCAGAAAACCCCAACTGCCGCCTCTGAAGAGCTGGGAGCAAGAACAGGGTACTGTGCATGCCTCCTGCACACAATACCACCTGAGGGCTGGGTACCACCTAAGCCACCCCTCCAGCTCAACCCCTGGACCCCCCGCCCCCACTTACCCCATATAAGGAACCAGCTTGTCCCTCTCTGCTGTTGGGAAATGAGCAAGTAAAGGGAACCTGTTGCTTGTTCTTACTCCCCACTGCTGCAACAGCGGTCCCAACAAAACCTTGCCTGAATTTCTTATCTGGCCTCTGATCAGTTCTATTGATGAAGGTGTCCAAGAACCCTGGTTGGTAACTTGAGCTTTCATCTTGGGACCAAACTGTCTGGTTCACCTGCTGACCCACTTTTGCTTCCTCTTTTGATGGATGACTCCATTGATTGGACTAGGGATGGCCACCTGACTAAAGTTGAGCCAATCAGATTCTTGCTTGAGAATGTTTTTAAAATGAGGATGCCAAGAAAGCTATCATTTGGTGGAGCTACTAAGGCCAAGACAGATGAAGAAATACTGATGGACAATTTGGGGTGCTGGGTACTGATGAGAAAACAGCAGAAGACTGGAACTATGTAGTCTTCTTTGGGAGGATCAGATTCTATGGGAGAATCAGAGATGAGTACTCAAATGGTTCCAGGATGTTGAGTACTTCATTTCCAAATGGAAATTCCAGTTAATTGAACATATATTCCATTGACATCAATGTTATTCGTTGTTCAGTCTCTAAGTCGTGTCTGACTCTTTGTGACCCCATGGACTGACTGCAGCATGCCAGGCTTCCCTGTCCCTCACTATCTCCTGGAGTTCACTCAAACTCATGTCTATCGAATTGGTGAGACCATCCAACCACCTCATCCTCTGTCACCCCTTTCTCCTCCAGCCCTCCATCTTTGCCAGCATCAGGGTCTTTTTCAATGATTCAGATCTTCGAATCAGGTGGTCAAAAGATTGGAGTTTCAACTTCAGCATCAGTCCTTCCAGTGAATATTCAGAGTTGATTTCCTTTAGGATTAACTTGTTTGAACTCCTTGCTTTCTGAGGGATTCTCAAGTCTTCTCCAGCTCCACAATTTGAAAGCATCAATTCTTTGGCACTCAGCCTTCTTTATGCTCCAACTCTCACATCCATACATGATTCCTGCAAAAACTATAGCTTTGCCATCAGTGGGTATTTATTAGTTGCCTTCTAAGTGCCTAAGGCTGGTTTTGCATGGATCTCAACTATACTTCATGCTTCCTTGGGGTTTGGAGAGACTGCTGCATTGTTTAATAAGTACTCCAGCTTGAACGGGTTTTTATGTCTTGCAGATAATTGTGCACAAGACAAGGCTGTGTTTAGACTGGGCTCCTCCAGGAAAGAGGAAGTTTAGTGTTCATTCCTGTCAGCTGGTGCACTCTTGGTTGCAGGTAACACAAAAGTCTACCCAGCTAGCTAAAACATACAAAAACCAACCAATTCATATAACTGAAAAGGACCAGCTTCAGGGGAGATTTCATCTAGTGGCTCAAATGAGGTCAACATTTCACCCCCAGGCTCCACATGATACTCAGCCTGGCTTCTCTTCCCACCTCCACAGCTCTGATCTTCCCTCTCTATGTTAACAAAATAGGTGTAAGGATCATAGACCATCTTGTACATTCCAGAGAGTTGAGAAGCTTTTAGTCTTGGTGTTGATTTTGTATTGACTTCACTTGGGTCACATATTTATCCTCTAGCCTAGTGTTCCTCAATGTTGGTAATACTGGCATTTAGGGCCAAATCACTCTTTGCTGTAGAAGGTTGTCCTGTGCATTGTAGGATGTTTAACAGCATCCCTGACCTCCACCCACTAGATGCCAGCAGCATCCACTCCTCCATAGTGATAATCAAAAATGTTTCCAGATGTTACCAATTGCCAAGCAATGAAAACTTGCTTTTGAGCACCACTGCACTAGCCAATCACTACGGCAATGGGATATAGAATGTGTTGATTTCTCATCTGCGTACAAGTTGGTGGAATGGCAGCCTTCGATGACCCAGCTAAGCCACTCCTGTCCCTAAATCCACAGGAGGATGCCAAATTTAAAAAGGAGGCGGCTCAGGTTTGCTTACCACCATCATTTTATGAAACCCAGATCTGAGTATATTTCTTCCAGTTTGGCACTGTTACAAAATTCAGATTGTCCAGGGGTAAAAAAGACTGGAAGTAGCAAAGGCTATGGCTTTGTGGAGTTTGAGTCTGAAGATGTTGCCAAAATAGCTGCTGAAACAATGAACAACTACCTTTTTGGTGAAAGACTCTTGAAGTGTTATTTTATACCACCTGAAAAGATACATGAAGAACTTTTTGAGAGTGGCATATACTATTTAAAAGGCCATCATATCCAGCAGTGAAATGGTACAATCAGAATCGGTTGCTTCTTTAAAAGCTATGGATGGAGGAGTGGTTTAAAAAGGAGGAAAAATTACTCAGGAAGAGACTGGCTAAAAAGAGAATTGATTATAGTTTCCCTTCATTGGTTAAGGTCTTACATAAAAATGAGGAAAATACTCAAACACTGGTCCTTGAAATTCCAGAAAGCACCAAGTTTTATATAAGAAGAAAGCAGCTTCAGTCACTGCTAACACTCCTGAGAAGGCTGTGTATAGCCAGGGTCCCACACCAATTTGTACACCAACATTTTTGGAGAAACAAAAATCTGAAGTGGCTAAAATGAATGATGATAAAGAAAATGAAATAGTTTTCAAACAGCCCATATCTGGTGAAAAAGAAGAAACACAAGAGACTCAACCACCTACAAGTTCAAGGAAAAAAGGAAGAAAAAACAGTCAGTGATTTTGAATGTATTGTGTACAGTTCTTCTGAAAAGATGATTTTACTATGAAGACTGATTCTTTATATTTAACTAGAGAGCGATGGGACCTTCTTGCGAAGCCTGGTGCCCATCCTTCTCCTGATTGGCATCTTCCTCTATGTCATGAGGAGGGGCCTGATGCGGGCTGGGCATGGTGGGTGAGGAGGGGGCCTCTTTAGCATTGGTGAGACAATAGCCAAGATCATCAAGGATGATATTGGCGTGCGGTTTGCAGACGTGGCTGGTTGTGAAGAAGCCAAGCTGGAGATCACCGAGTTTGTGAATTTCCTGAAGAACTCCAAACAGTACCAGGACCTTGGGGCCAAAATTCCAAAGGGAGCCCTGCTCACAGGTCCTCTCGGTACCGGCAAGACACTTCTGGCCAAGGCAGTCGCGGGGGAGGCTGGTGTGCCCTTCATCACCGTGAATGGGTCTGAGTTCCTGGAGATGTTTGTTGGTGTTGGCCCAGCTAGGGTTCGTGACATGTTTGTAATGGCCTGGAAAAATGCTCCCTGTATCTTGTTTGTTGACAAGATTGATGCAACTGGCCAGAAATGTGGCCGCAGGCACTTTGGAGGCCAGAGTGTGCAGAACACCCTGAACCAGCTGCTCGTGGAGATGGATGGATTCAACTCTACCAGAAACGTCCTTGTGCTGGCCGGCACCAACCGTCTGGACGTCCCTGACCCAGCCCTGATGCAGCCGGGCCACTTCGACTGTCAGATTTACATTGGCCCCCCGGACATCAAAGGCAGGTCGTCTATCTTCAGGGTCCACCTGCATCCACTCAAGTTGGACGAGAGCCTCAGCAAGGATGCCCTGGCGAGGAAGCTTGCGGCCCTCACTCCAGGCTTCACAGGTGCTGATAGTTCTAACCTTTGCAACGAAGCCGCCCTGATCGCCGCCCGCCACCTAAACCCCTCTGTCAGGGAGAAGCACTTCGAGCAGGCCATCCAGAGGGTCATTGGAGGCCTTGAGAAGAAGACACAGGTCCTGCAGCCGGGCGAGAAGATGACAGTGGCCTACCACGAGGCTGGCCATGAGGTGGTGGGCTGGTTCCTGGAACACGCAGACCCCCTGCTCAAGATGTCCATCGTCCCCCGGGGCAAGGGGCTCGGCTATGCCCAGTGCCTGCCCAGGGAGCAGTACCTGTACACACGGGAGCAGCTCTTTGACCTCATGTGTGCCATGCTGGGCGGCCGCGTGGCTGAGCAGCTGTTCTTCGGGCGGGTCACCACGGGGGCCCAGGACGACCTGAGGAAGGTCACCCAGAGCGCCTATGCCCAGATCGTGCAGTTCGGGATGAGCGAGAAGCGGGGCCAGGTGTCCTTCGATCTCCCGCGGCCAGGCGAGGCGCTGGTGGAGAAGCCGTTCAGCGAGGCCACGGCCCAGCTCGTAGACGAGGAGGTGCGGCGGCTCATCGGCTCCGCGCATGCGCGCACCCTGGACCTGCTCACGCGCTGCTGCGAGCAGGTGGACAAGGTGGGCAGGCGGCTGCTGGAGAAGGAGGTGCTGGAGCGGGCTGACATGGTGGAGCTGCTCGGGCCGCGGCCGTTCGCTGAGAAGATCACCTACGAGGAGCTCGTGGAGGGCACAGGAGGCCTGGAGGAGGACATGGCCCTTCCCGAGGGTCTGCAGGACTGGCGTGGGGGGCCCGCTGCAGGAGAGCCCAGCCTAGCGCCTCCTTCTGGAAAGCAGCCTCCGGGACCCCCAGTAAGCAAATTAAAGCACATGTAACCCAAAGCAATGGCACCCCACTCCAGTACTCTTGCCTGGAAAATCCCCCGGACAGAGGAGCCTGGTGGGCTGCAGTCCATGGGGTCGCTAAGAGTCGGACACGACTGAGCGACTTCACTTTCACTTTTCACTTTCACACATTGGAGAAGGAAATGGCAACCCACTCCAGTGTTCTTGCCTGGAGAATCCCAGGGACGGGGGAGCCTGGTGGGCTGCCGTCTATGGGGTCGCACAGAGTCAGACACGACTGAAGCGACTTAGCAGCAGCAGCAGCAGTAGAATGCAACCAGTAACAAGATGGTTGGAGAAGAAACTGTCAATTCAAGTCAGTGAGGAAAGCAGTCAGTGACTTTGGCTTTCCTGCGCTTGCTGAAATGCAGGAGTGTGTACCAGTTTACAGCAGTCAGGCTTTCACTGCCTCTTGTCCTGTCTCTAGTTTTCTTTGCAGTTTTCACAGCTGCTTTTAGTTACTCTGCCTGAATGCTGCTGCTGCTGCTAAGTCGCTTCAGTCGTGTCGGACTCTGCGACCCCATAGACGGCAGCCAAATAGAAGGTCCCTATTAACTGCTGGTTTAAGTACTAAACTGTAGCCTCTGTTGTTACCATCAAATAAACAAAATCTTGCTTGACAACATCTAAATAGTTCTCTGTTAGACCAAGCACGTTTAACCCATAAGATGGCTGAAACTAGAACTTAAATCCTATGGGGAGTGAGAAGGAGGTGTCAGTACTAACAGAGGCTCATTTATGTATATACGATCATTTTCAGCAATGTAAATTAGTTTGCAGTGGGCTAGCATGGATAACTGGATGGAATTCCAGGTGAGCTATTTCAAATCCTAAAAGATGATGCTGTGAAAGTGCTGCACTCAATATGCCAGCAAATTTGGAAAACTCAGAAGTGGCCACAGGACTGGAAAAGGTCAGTTTTCATTCTAATTCCAAAGAAAGTCAATGCCAAAGAATCTTCAAACTACCGCACAACTGCACTCATCTCACATGCTAGCAAAGTAATGCTCAAAATTCTCCAAGCAGGCTTCAACAGTATGTGAACCATGAACTTCCTGATGTTATAGCTGGATTTAGAAAGGGAGAGGAACCAGAGATCAAATTGCCATCATCCTCTGGATCATTGAAAAGCAAGAGAGTTCCAGAAAAACATCTACTTCTGCTTTATTGACTACACCAAAGCCTTTGACCATGTGGATCACAATAAACTGTGGAAAATTCTGAAAGAGATGGGAATACCAGACCACCTTACCTGTCTCCTGAGAAATCTGTAGCAGGTCAAGAAGCAACAGTTAGAACTGTACTTGGAAGAACAGACTGGTTCCAAATAGGGAAAGGAGTACAACAAGACTGTATATTGTCACCCTGCTTATTTAACTTCTATGCAGAGTACATCATGTGAAATGCTGGGCTGGATGAAGCACAAGCTGGAGTCAAGATTGCTGGGAGAAATATCAACAACCTCAAATACATAGGTGACACCACCTTTATGGCAGAAAGTGAAGAAGATCTAAAGAGCCTCTTGATGAAAGTAAAAGAGGAGAGTAAAAAAGTTGGCTTAAAATTCAACATTCAGAAACTAAGATCATGGCATCCGGTCCCATCTCATCATAGCAAATAGATGGGGAAACTATGGAAACAGTGAGAGACTATTTCTTTGGGCTCCAAAATCACTGCAGATGGTGACTGCAGCCATGAAATTAAAAGACGCTTGCTCCTTGGAAGAAAAGCTATTACCAACCTAGACAGCATATTATAAAGCAGAGACATTACTTTGCCAACAAAGGTCTGTCTAGTCAAAGCTATGGTTTTTCCAGTAGTCATGTATGGATGTGAGAGTTGGACTATAAAGAAAGCTGAGCACCAAAGAACTGATGCTTTTGAACTGTGGTGTTGAAGAAGACTCTTGAGAGTCCCGCAGACTGCAAAGAGATCAAACCAGTCCATCCTAAAGGAAATCAGTCCTGAATATTCATTGAAAGGACTGATGCTGAAAATGAAACTCCAATAATTTGGCCACCTGATGCAAAGAACTGACTCTTTTGAGAAGACCCTAATGCTGGGAAAGATTGAAGGTGGGAGGAGAAGGGGATGACAGAGGATGAGATGGTTGGATGGCATCACCGACTCGATGGACATGAGTTTGAATAAGGTCTGGGAGTTGGTAAAGGACAGAGAAGCCTGGCATGCTGCAGTCCATGGGGTCTCGGGGTTGCAAAGAGTTGGATATGACTGAGCGACTGAACTGAACATGGATTAATTAATAACTACCATCTTTTATCAGTATCATCAATCTGGAATTTGGTTTCAAGATTCATGCAGTGACCACCAAATAAACTTTTTCTATGTTTTTTTTGCATGCCAGGGCAACTTGCTATCTTGAAATAAAATTGTTGGGTTTTGCCTCTCAACAATCTTTAAGTTGACACCTCTGATAGTGCATCAGCTAATTCAGCTTTACCACCAAAAAGAAAACAAGAATGTGCTTATTTCTTAAAGCAGTCAGTCTCTGCTCTGGAACTGAGGGGTGGGGTATATTTAAGGGTTATCAGTTTTGTGGAAGCAGGAATTCTGTGGAAACAACTACCAAACAGTCACTCCGCCTCCTTTGATTCAAGTTTCAGTTGTTGCTCAGTTGCTAAGTTCTCTGTCTGACTCCTTGAGAACCCCATGGACTGCAGCATGCCAGGCTTCCCTGTCCTTCACTGTCCCCTGGAGTTTGCTCAAATTCATGTCCATTGAGTCAGTGATGCCATCCAACCATCTCATCCTCTGTCGCCCCCTTCTCCTCCTGCCCTCAATCTTTCCAGTGTCAGGGTCTTTTCCAGTGAGTTTGCTCTTCGCATCAGGTGGCCAAGTATTGGAACTTCAGCTTCAACATCAGTTCTTCCAATGAATATTCAGGGTTGATTTCCTTTAGAATTGACTGGTTTGATCTCCCTGCTGTCCAAGGGACTCTCAAGAGTCTTCCCTAACACCACAGTTCAAAAGTATCAGTTCTTCGGTATTCAGCCTTCTTTATGGTCCAACTCTCACATCCATACATGACTACGGGAAAAACCATAGCTTTGACTATAGGGACCTTTACTGGCAAAGTGATGTCTCTGCTTTTTAATACACTGTCTGGGTTTGTCATAGCTTTTCTCCCATGTTTCAGTAGTTTCTACTTTTCATTTCTGAGTAGTATTCCACTATAAGGATATATCACAGTTTGTTTAACCCTTTACTTATTGAAGGATATCTGCATTGTGACCAGTTTCTGGCAGTTTTAAATATGGCTGTCATAAACATTTCATGGATAGGTTTTTGTGTGGATATATGCTTTCATTTCCTAGGAAAAATATGTAGAAGTGGAATTATTAGCCCATATGGTAAAGATGTTTAACTTTGTAAGAAACTTCCACATTGTTTTCAAGAGAGGCTATATGCAATTTTGCATTTACAACAATGTCTGAAACCTCCAGTTCCACACCCTCACTGGCACTTGGTATCATCAAGTTTTGTTATTGTTGTTGTTTTGTTTTTATCTTTTGCCATTTTATTAGATGCACTGCTGCTGCTGCTGCTCAGTCACTTCAGTCGTGTCCGACTCTGTGCGACCCCATAGACGGCAGCCCACCAGGCTCCGCCGTCCCTGGGATTCTCCAGGCAAGAACGCTGGAGTGGGTTGCCATTTCCTTCTCCAAATGCGTGAAAGTAAAACGTGAAAGTGAGGTCACTCAGTCGTGTCCGACTCTTCAGGACCCCATGGACTGCAGCCTACCAGACTCCTCCATCCATGGGATCTTCCAGGCAAGAGTACTGGAGTGGGGTGCCATCGCCTTCTCTGATTAGATGCACAGATGTATCTAATTGAGGTTTTTGTATGCATTTCCCTAATGGCTAATGAGTTGATCATATTTTCATGTATTTATTTGCCATCTGTATATCCTCTTTGGTGAAATGTTTGTTTTGTGTGTTTTGTCCATTTAAAAAAAATTAGTTTATTTTCTTTTTGGCTGCACTGGGTCTTGCTTTGGCTGCATGTGGGCTTTCTCTAGTTGTAGTGAGCAGGGGCTACCCTGTAGTTGTGCTGTGAGGCTTTGCATAGTGGTGGTCCCTCTTGTGTGGCACGTAGGCTCTAGGGCACACAGGCTTAGTTGCCCCATGGCGTGTGGGATTTTCCAGGATCAGAGATCAAACCAGTGTTCTCTGCATTACAAGGGGGATTCTTAACCACTGGACCACTAGGGAAGTCCCTGTTTTGTCCATTTTTAAGCTGGAATCAAGATTGCCGGGAGAAATATCAATAATCCCAGTCCATCCTAAAAGAGATCAGTCCTGGGTGTTCACTGGAAGGACTAATGTTGAAGTTGAAACTCCAGTATTTTGGCTACCTGATGCAAAGAGCTGACTCATTTGAAAAGACCCTGATGCTGGGAAAGATTGAGGGCAGAAGGAGAAGGGGATGGCAGAGGATGAGATGGTTGGATGGCATCACCGACTCGATGAACATGGGTTTGGGTGAAGTCCGGGAGTTGGTGGTGGACAGGGAGGCCTGGCGTGCTGTGGTTCATGGGGTCGCAAAGAGTCGGACACAACTAAGCAACTGAACTGAACCCAACTGAAGACTTTTTTTGTTTTCTTACTGTTGATTTTTGGAGTTCTCTATATGTTCTAGATAACAATCTTTTGTCAGATATTTGCAAATATCTTTATTTCAAATGTCTTAACTTTTCACTCTTCTAACTGTATCTTTCATAACGCAGACATTTCTAGTTTTAATAAAGCCCAGTCAAAATGCTTTTTCTTTTATGGATTGTGCTTTTTTTCCTTTATGTTTTGCTAGGAATTCCTTGCCTTATTGTATGAGACTTGACTTCAATACAATATTGAATAGATGTGGTGAAAGCAGACATCCTGGTCTTGTTTTACATTTTAGAGGGAAAACATTAAATCTTTCACCATTAAGTAAAGTGTTAGCTGTAGGTTTTGGGTAGAAGCATATCAAGTTGTGGAAGTCTCTTATTACTAGTGTACTAATAGTGATGGATTTTGTCAAGTGCTTTTTCTGCATCAATATATAATTTTTCTTCTTTAGTTTGATAATATGGTAGATTACATTGATTGATTTTTTAAATTGAGATATAATTCAAATGCTATAAAATTCACATATTTAAAGTGTACCATTCAGGGGATTGTAGTATATTTACAAGATTATGCCATCAGTACCACTACCTATTTTTAGTTTTCTCATTGCTTTTTTAGGGGCTTCCCTGGTGGCTCAAATTGTAAAGAATCTGCCTGAAATGCTGGTGATCTGGGTTTTATCCCTGGGTCAGGAAGATCCCCTGGAGGAGGGCATGGCAACCCACTCTAGTATTCTTGCCTGGAGAATTCCATGGGCAGAGGAGCCTGGTGAGCTACAGTCCATGGGATCACGAAGAGTCAGACATGACTGAGGGACTAACACTTTCACTTTCATTGCTTTATGGAGGAGGGAATTTTTGAAGGCATTGTTCTGACATTGATTGGTTTTTAATTGTTGGATTTATGGGTTTGGAGTTCAGAGGGCATGGTTGCATTTCTTTTCCATGGGGATGGTCTTAATCCCTGTCTCCTGTACAATGTCATGAACCTCCATCCATAGTTCATCAGGCACTCTATCAGATCTAGTCCCTTAAATCTATTTCTCACTTCCACTGTATAATCATAAGGGATTTGATTTAGGTCATACCTGAATGGTCTAGTGGTTTTCCCTACTTTCTTCAATTTAAGTCTGAATTTGGCAATAAGGAGTTCATGATCTGAGCCACAGTCAGCTCCCGGTCTTGTTTTTGCTCACTGTATAGAGCTTCTCCATCTTTGGCTGCAAAGAATATAATCAATCTGATTTCAGTGTTGACCATCTGGTGATGTCCATGTGTAGAGTCTTCTCTTGTGTTGTTGGAAGAAGGTGTTTGCTATGACCAGTGCGTTCTTTTGGCAAAACTCTATTAGCCTTTGCCCTGCTTCATTCCGTATTCCAAGGCCAAATTTGCCTGTTACTCCAGGTGTTTCTTGACTTCCTACTTTTGCATTCCAGTCCCCTATAATGAAAAGGACATCTTTTTTGGGTGTTAGTTCTAAAAGGTCTTGTAGGTTTTCATAGAACCGTTCAACTTCAGATTCTTCAGCGTTACTGGTTGGGGCATAGACTTGGATTACTGTGATATTGAATGGTTTGCCTTGGAAACGAACAGGTATCATTCTGTCGTTTTTGAGATTGCATCCAAGTACTGCATTTCAGATAAGAAATGCAAAAAAGCAAAATGGCTGTCTCGGGAGGCCTTACAAATAGCTGTGAAAAGAAGAGAAGTGAAAAGCAAAGGAGAAAAGGAAAGATATAAGCATCTGAACGCAGAGTTCCAAAGAATAGCAAGAAGAGATAAGAAAGCCTTTCTCAGCGATCAATGCAAAGAAATAGAGGAAAACAACAGAATGGGAAAGACTAGAGATCTCTTCAAGAAAATTAGAGATATCAAGGGAACATTTCATGCAAAGATGGGCTCGATAAAGGACAGAAATGGTATGGACCTAACAGAAGCAGAAGATATTAAGAAGAGGTGGCAAGAATACATGGAAGAACTGTACAAAAAAGATCTTCACGACCAAGATAATCACGATGGTGTGATCACTCACCTAGAGCCAGACATCCTGGAATGTGAAGTCAAGTGGGCCTTAGAAAGCATCACTACGAACAAAGCTAGTGGAGGTGATGGAATTTCAGTTGAGCTATTCCAAATCCTGAAAGATGATGCTGTGAAAGTGCTGCACTCAATATGCCAGCAACTTTGGAAAACTCAGAAGTGGCCACAGGACTGGAAAAGGGCAGTTTTCATTCCAATCCCAAAGAAAGGCAATGCCAAAGAATGCTCAAACTACTGCACAGTTGCTCTCATCTCACACGCTAGTAAAGTAATGCTCAAAATTCTCCAAGCCAGGCTTCAGCAATATGTGAACTGTGAACTTCCAGATGTTCAAGCTGGTTTTAGAAAAGGCAGAGGAACCAGAGGTCAAATTGCCAACATCTGCTGGATCATGGAAAAAGCAAGAGAGTTCCAGAAAATCATCTATTTCTGCTTTATTGACTCTACCAATGCCTTTGACTGCCTGGATCACAATAAACTGTGGAAAATTCCAAAAGAGATGGGAATACCAGACCACCTGACGTGCCTCTTGAGAAACCTATATGCAGGTCAGGAAGCAACAGGTAGAACTGGACATGGAACAACAGACTGGTTCCAAATAGGAAAAGGAGTACGTCAAGGCTATAGACTGTCACCCTGCTTATTTAACTTCTATGCAGAGTATATCATGAGAAACGCTGGGCTGGAAGGAACACAAGCTGGAATCAAGATTGCCGGGAGAAATATCAATAACCTCAGATATGCAGATGACACCACCCTTATGGCAGAAAGTGAAGAGGAACTAAAAAGCCTCTTGATGAAAGTGAAAAAGGAGAGTGAAAAAGTTGGCTTAAAGCTCAACATTCAGAAAACGAAGATCATGGCATCTGGTCCCATCACTTCATGGGAAATAGATGGGGAAAATAAGCTTACCGACACTCAAAGCCTTGTCTCAGTGTCTGCTTCTGGGGGAACTTCAAATATGACAGGGGTTGTAGGTGTACAGCGGGTGGGTATGAAAAATCATGAGACTGGACTCATGTACAGTTGAGAAATTTAACTCGTGAAGTTAAATTGCTCAGCTTGGACTCCTATGTTCATTGCAGCAGTGTTCATAATAGCCAAGACATGGAAACAACATAAGTGTCTGGCATTGGATGAAAATAGACAAAGAAGAAATATATATAATGTTATATATATGTATATATATTGTATATAATATGGTATATATGCATATTGAAATATTATTCAGTTATGAGAAAGAAGGAAAACTTGCCATTTGTAGCAACAGAAACCTTGCCAATTGTTACAACAGGACCTTGAGGCCATTTATGCTAAGTGAAATAAATCAGACACCAACAGACAAATACTGCATGATCTCACTTATGTGGGGTATCTAAGAAAGCTGAACTCATAAACAGAGTAGAGTGGTGGTTACCAGGAATTGATGGAGGGGAAAATAATGTGAGAGATATTGGCCAAAGGTTTTCCAGGTGGCTCAGCAGTATAGGGACTTCCCTGGTGGCTCAGAGGTAAAACGTCTGCCTTCAATGCGGGATCCCTGGGTTGGGAAGATCTCCTGGAGAAGGAAATGGCAACCCACTCCAGTATTCTTGCCTGGAAAATCCCACAAACAGAGGAGCCTGGTAGACTACAGTCCATGGGGTCTCAAAGAGTCAGACACAACTGAGTGACTTCACTACTTCACAGCAGTACAGAATCCGCCTGCCAACGTAGCAGATGTGGGTTTGATCACTGGGTTGGGAAGATCCCCTGGAAAAGGAAATAGAAACCCACTTCAGTATTCTTGCCTGGGAAATCCCATGGACAGAGGGATTCTGGATGGCTACAGTCCATGGGGTCTCAAAAGTGTTGGGCATGACTTAGTGACTAAAACAAACAAAAAAAAATTGTACATCAACATCACTGATACCTAAAATGTCGATGTTCACTCTTGCCGTCTCGTGTTTGAATACTTCCAATTTACCTTGATTCATGGACCTAATATTCCAGGTTCCTATGCAATATTGTTCTTTACAGCGTTGAACTTATTTTCACCACCAGACACATCCATAACTGGGTGTTGTTTCCACTTTGGCTCAGCCTCTTCATTCCTTTTGTAGCTATCTCTCTGCTTTTCTCCTTTACTTTGCTGACAACAAGTCTGTATAGTCACAGCTATAGTTTTTCCAGTAGTCATGTACAGATGTGAGAGCTGGACAATAAAAAATGCAGAGAGCCGAAGAATTGATACCTTCAAACTGTGGTACTGGAGAAGACTCTTGAGACTCTTCTAGTTGATCAAGGAGATCAAACCAGTCAATCTTAAAGGAAATCAACCTTGACTATTCATTGGAAGGACTGATGCTGAAGATGAAGCTCTAGTATTTTGGCCACCTGATGCGAAGAACTGACTCACTGGAAAGGACCCTGATGCTGGGAAAGATTGAAGACAGGAGCAGAAGGGGACGCTGAGGATGAGATGGTTGGATGGCATCACTGACTCAATGGACATGAGTTTGAGCAAACTCCAGGAGTTGGTGACAGAGAAGCCTGGTGTGCTGCAGTCAATGGGGTCACAAAGAGTCAGACACAACTGAGCAACTGAATAACATCAAAATGATGCACTTCTTCCTTTCCCCTTTGAGAGCAGGGTATAGAGGGCCCACCTTCCTTGGGGCAGCAGCCTTGTCCAGCACCTACTAGGCCCTGAGGGTCATTGGGAGGAATGGATGGAGTGAGGTGTGCATTTGGGACCACCATCCAAAAAAAGAAATTGTCATTAGTCCTTTCCCACTTGCTTTTGCCATCAGATCCTGTGGGCTGGAGTAGCAGACCCTGGGGTCTCCAGTTTCCTGGAGGGAAAAACCCTGTGGGTGTTTCCAGCCTGAGCCCTGGGGGGCTCGTTAGTGTCTGGGGACCCCCTGGGACAGCAGCTCCAGGGACCCCCTGTATAACAGGACCCTGGCCCTCAGCCCCTCCTCTCTCAGGCAGTAAGCAGACAGTGGTGTTGGCAGGCACCGTGGGAGCCTCCCTCGGCCATGGTGAGTGTGGATTCAGGGCCCCTGCCTGTCTGGAGAAGCTACACCACAGCCCTGATGGGCACGCACGGGCATGTGAGCAGACAGCAGAAGGAGGGTGGGGCTCACGCATGCACTAGGGGTGCAAAATGCACACACGTGTACCCTGCAGGTGGCAGGCATGCACATGCACACACACGAATCCAGAAGCTTCGTGGGCACAAAGGCACACATACACATCGAGGGTCAGTTAGTGGTGAAGGCTCAGTGGTGACAGGGTAGCAGTTCCAGTATCGAGGAGGCTTCCTGGTAGAAAAGGAAAGAGTCCAGGTCCCAGTTCTATGTGTTCCTCGGCTCTCACCCTCACCATGGGGCTGGCATGGGCATGCCCCTGAGCTCAGGGCTTTGTTGTTGCTGTTGTTTAGTCACTAAGTCGTGTCTGGCTCTTTTTGACCCCATGGACTGTAGCCTTCCAGGCTCCTCTGTCCATGGGATTCTCCAGGCAAGCATACTGAAGTGGGTCGCCATTTCCTTTTCCACGGGATCTTCCCGACCCCTGGATCAAACCCTCGTCTCCTGCGTTGGCAGGTGGGTTCTTTACCATCTGAGCCTCCTGGGGAGTCCTAAGCTCAGAACTTTCTGGGTCCCAACTCTCCCATGAAACAAGCAACTCGCCTGGAGATATGTCCATGGGTACAACTGTCATGGGTTCCAGTTATGCAAATAAGACAATGTCTAGCCCTGTAACCTGATGTCTTTTTTGGCCAGGCACTCTCACCTGTCATAATTGGAAAACAGACTTTGGACATGTTGAGGCAAATTCAAAGTCACAGCTTCTCAGCTGCTGCAGGGTTAAATTGCAGCTACATTTAGGGCTTCTGTCTTTTTTTTTTTTAATGTCTTTTTATTTTTGGCTCTGCTGGGTCTTCCATGCGTTACGCAGGCTCTCTCTCTTATTGGGGCAAGTGGGGGCTACTCTCTGTTGTGGTGCTTGGGCTTCTCACTGTTGTGGAGCACAGGCTGTAATTGCAGGGGCTTCAGTAGTTGCAACACTCAGATTCAGTGGCTGTGGCTCCTGGGCTTAGTTGATCCACAGCATATGGGATCTTCCCGGAACAGGGATTGAACCTGTGTGCCCTGCACTGGCAGGCAGATTCTTATCCACTATGCCACCAGGGAAATCCCAGGTCTTCCAGAAAGAAATAAGAGTAGACCAGGGTGGCTTGTTTCAGCTTGGAAAAGATCCCAAATCCACCCTTGAAAAAAACTAGGACATCAGTCAAGAAAATGCATGCGGTAGAGGCAACATCGGAGAAGGCAGTGGCACCCCACTCCAGTACTCTTGCCTGGCAAATCCCATGGATGGAGGAGCCTGGTAGGTTGCAGTCCATGGGGTCGCTAAGAGTCGGACATGACTGAGTGACTTCACTTTCACTTTTCACTTTCATGCATTGGAGAAGGAAATGGCAACCCACTCCAGTGTTCTTGCCTGGAGAATCCCAGGGACGGGGGAGCCTGATGGGCTGCTGTCTATGGGGTTGCACAGAGTCGGACATGACTGAAGCAACTTAACAGCAGCAGCAGCAGAGGCAACGTCCCCATATTGCCTGCACTGTGCTTAGAACAGTAACCGCAAGGAGAAACAGGGAGGTAGAAGGAGTGACTGAGAGGGAGGAAGGAGGTGAGGGCAAGGACGTAATTGAGCATGTCTTGTGAGTCACAGTGAGGACCCTGACTTTTCACTAAGTGCTGTGGGAGCCATGGGGGATTCTGAGCAGAGGACGGAGATGACCTGACTGAAGGGTTCCCAGGTGCCCTCTGGCCGCTGTGGGAAACCAGAATGTGGGGGACAGGGGTGACGGCCAGGAGATCCAGGACAAGGTGGCTGAGCTGGACTGATGATGAGTGTGGGCCATGGAGGTGGTGAGAGGAGGCCGATCCTGGACAGATGTTCAGGTGGAGCCCGCAGAATTTCCTGGCAGGTTAGATGAGGGTGTGGGAGAAAGAGGAGGGTGGAGAAGCTGGCAAAGGTGTATCAGGAGGACAGAGAGGGACCAGTCCAGCCAGGAGCAGAGGGGACTCTGATTATCTCAGGGAATGCTAGGGTGGACACGGGCAGAGCAGGGCGGGGTCATGCGGACAGTTGGCAGGCACCTCTCCATCCTCATCATGGACGTGGCATCTGCCTAGTTCAGAGGGAAGCAAGAGCAAAGACTGGGTTCCTTGCAAGCTGGGACAAGCCTCTCTGGCCCATCCCCAGCCCTCAAGGTGAGATCTGAAAACAAAGTGGGGAAATATATTCCAGAGCAACTGAGCATCGAACGTCAACAAGTTCTTTTCTTTCATCTTCTTTTCGATAGTTTCTTTACAATGTTGAGTTAGTTCCTTGTGTACAGCAATGTGAACCAGCCATAGGTATACATATATCCCCCCACCTTTTTTTTTTAGATTTCCTTCCCATTTAGGTCACCACAGAGCACTGAGTAGAGTTCTCTGTGCTATAGAGTAGGCTCTCATTTGTTACCTATTTTATGCATGCGTGCCAGGTCACTTCAGTCATGTCTGACTCTTTGTGACCCACCCCACAGACTATAGCCCGCCAGGCTCCTCTGTCCATGGGATTCTCCAGGCAAGAATACTGGAGTGGGTTGCCATGCCCTCCTCCAGGGGATCTTCCCCACTCAGGGATCAAACCTGTGTCTCTTAACATCTCCTGCATTGGCAGGAGGGTTCTTTACCACTAGTGCCAGCTGGAAAGCCCATTTTATACATAGTAGTGTTTATATGTCAGTCCCAATCTCCCAACTCAACCCATCTCTCCTTCCCCACCCAATGTCCATACACTTGTTCTCCTCATCTGTGTCTCCATTTCTGCTTTGCAAATAGGTTCATTTATACCATTTTTCTAGATTCCACATATATGTTAATATACAAAGTTTTTCTTTCTGATATTTCACTCTGTATGACAGTCTGTAGGTCCATCCACGTGTCTGCAGATGGCACAATTTCTTTCCTTTTTCATGACCAAGTAATATTCCATTGTATATATGTGCCACATCTTCCCTATCCATTCCTCTGTGGATGGACATCCAGGCTGCCTCCATGTCTCAGCTAATCTAAATGGTGCAGCAATAAACACTGAGGTGCATGTATCTTTTGGAATTATGGTTTTCTCTGGGTATATGCCCAGAAGTAGGATTTGCTGGGTCATAAGGGCTTCCCTGATGGCTCAGTAAAGAATCTGCCTGCAATGCAGGAGACCTGGGTTGGATCCCCGGGTTAGGAAGATCCCCCAGAGGGGGGCATGGCAACCCACTCCAGTATTCTTTTGTGGAGAATCCCCATGGACAGAGGAACCTGGTGGGCTACAGTCCATGGGGTCACAAAGAGTCGGATACAACTGAGTGACTATGAGCGACTAAGCACAGCACAGCACATGGGCTTCCAAGGCAGCTCAGATAGTAAAGAATCTGCCTGCAATGTAGGAGACCCAGGTTAGATCCCCTGGAGAAGGGAATAGATATCCACTCCAGTATTCTTGCCTGGAGAAATATGTGGACAGAGAAACCTGGTAGCTACAGTCCGTGGGATCACAAAGAGTTAGACACGACCGAGCGACTAACACTTTCATTTTCACTTTCATGGTAGTTCTATCAACAAGTCCTTTTCTGACTATCTTATGTAAAATTGCAGCCTGCTCAGACCTCTCAATTACCCACTAAGTTCTCTGCTTTCTCTTTTTAGAGAACCTCACTTATTTAGTTATCAAGTTTGTTGCTTATTTCCTGATTCACTTCCTTAGAGCCTTTTGCTCCTCCCAAGCTGGGATCTCTGTCTAGTTCCCTGCTATGTCCTCCATGCCGAGAGCAATGCCTGGCAGAGAACTGATGCTCCATGAATGTGTGTAGCATGGAAGGTGAGCCTACAAAACTCACAGCAGCCCTTAAAGCTCAGCCTCTGGAGACAGACTCCAGACTTCAAATCTTGGTACCATCACTGTGAGAATGTGAACAGTGATCCCCTCTATGCTCTGCTTCCCCAGCAGTGAAAGCCAAGAATAGTAATCCCAGCTATCCTTGCCAGGAGCCTGAGACCAAAGGATTCTTAACATTGTTCAGAGAATCGTAATATTATCTGTGATCTCAGAGGATCAATTTTCACTTTGACAGATGATGCTCAGGGAGAAAGCTGGCTACCCAGGCTCACACTGCTCCCAGTTAGTGAAGGTGCCAGCATTCAAATACAGTCTTGTCTGATTCCAGAGCTCAATTTTGTTGTCTCAGCACATCACTGTCTTGAGCATAAGATTTCTGCTTTATGTAATGGACTTTTGGTCAGGTAGTGACCTCTCCATCACTGGAGGCATGCAAGTAGAGGCTGGCTAATTTAGCTAGAGGAGACTTCTACACTGAGTGCATATTGAGGGATGTTTCCTTTCCAATTGCCCTCTTTATGAGGCCCAAGAAAAGCTGACATTCCTGGAGAAATGTTAATACCATGAAGGACCCCTTCCTATAGGACAATTACAGCTGGGAGTCCATCAACCTGGTCTTAACTCCTCTCTCTAAAAAGCATCACCTCACTCTGGAACATTTCTCTAATGCGCTTAGATGCCCACACATACTTCCTGTGATCTTCCAAAAAGGTCTACCTCATGGCTTGCCCAGGATAAAGAATCCGCCTGCCAATGCAGGAGACACGAGAATCGGGTTTGATGCAACAGACAAGAGTTTGATCCCTGGGTCAGGAAGATCCCCTGGAGGAGGAAATGGCAGCCCACTCCAGTATTCTTGCCTGGAATATTCCATGGACAGAGGAGCCTGGTGGGCTACAGTCCACAGGGTCACAAAAAGTAGGACATGACTGAGGGACTGAGTATACAGGGTTTGCTAGGGAGCCAAGTCATCTACTTATTTGAAGTTTTTACTAGATATTTTCTCCTCAGATCGTATATTGAAAATATTCATCACAAATGGTGTTAGCATATTTTGTGTTCCAAAGGGAACCTCTTTATCTCTACTCTTGTGTGTTAGTTGCTCAACCGTGTCCAACTCTTTGTGACCCCATAGATTGTATCTCGCCAGGCTCCTCTGTCCATGGAATTCTTCAGGCGAGAGTACTGGAGTGGGTTGCCATTCCCTTCTCCAGGGGATCTTCCCGACCTAGGGATAGAATTCCTGCACTGCAGGCAGATTCCTTACCATCTGAGCTTTGTGTTTCAAAGGGAACCTCTTTATCTCTACCCTTAGCTCCTTTTTTTCTGAACCAGATTGATTAAATTTCTTTAAGAACAATAAAAATACTTATCCAGAGGAAAAAGAATCCCTCCAAAAAATTTTATTTCTTCTATTTACAAAAATCCCCACTTGATTCAGAAAAATTGGGACATACAAAAAAGAATGGAAAATACATGTATTAGTAGTAAGTCAATTGGGATCCAACTGTTTTGTTTCCCATTTCTCATCAAACACATACATGAAAATTCTTCTCTTGTCATCAATGATTCTGAGACGTGACTTTAATGATAGTCCATCTTCTCGTCTATTAAAGTTTTAGCTTTTTCCCCCCCTTAATGATTTGTAAGGGCATTTTATTGAACAATTAGGTTGTTCTTTCTCTCTTTTTTTTAAACTTTAAATAATGCTACTATGTGGAGAAGGCAATGGCACCCCACTCCAGTACTCTTGCCCAGAAAATCCCATGGATGGAGGAGCCTGGTAGGCTGCAGTCCATAGGGTCGCTAAGAGTCAGACACGACTGAGCGACTTCACTTTCACTTTTCACTTTCATGCACTGGAGAAGGAAATGGCAACCCACTCCAGTGTTCTTGCCTGGAGAATCCCAGGGACGGGGGAGCCTGGTGGGCTGCCGTCTCTGGGGTCGCACAGAGTCGGACACGACTGAAGCGACTTAGCAGCAGCAGCAATGCTACTATGAACATCCTTGTACCTGGAAGTCAGAGAATTTCTTTTTTTAAAAAAAATATTCATTTGTTTGGCTGTGCTGGGTCTTAGTTACAGCACGCAGGATCTGTCATCTCTGTTGTGGAATGTGGAATGCTTAGTTGAGGCATGCGGGATCTAGTTGTCTGACCAGGAATAGAACCTGGGCCCCCTGCATTGGAAGCGAGGAGTTTTACCCACCGGACCACCAGGGAAGTCCCAGGTAATTTTTCTTTTATTTAAATTATATGTTTGTTTATTTATTTTTGGGCTCTGCTGGGTCTTCATTGCTGTGCACAGGCTTTTCTCTAGTTGTGGCAAGTGGGGGCTACTCTCTATGTGCAGGGTGGAGCCTCTAGGACGCCTGGGCTCCAGTAATTGTGGTAAGTGGGCTTAGTTGCTCTGTGACATGTGGGATCTTCCCGGATCAGGGATGGAACCCAAGTCCACTGTACTGACAGGCAATTCTTAACCACTGGACCACCAGGGAAATTCCCCAGATAATTTATTTTCGAGAAAATATTTAGAAGGAGAATTATAGAACCAAAATAAGATTTCAGATATATAAACAAATTGTATTCTCCTGCAACCAACAATGCAAAGAGGTAGAGGGCCTAGTTTTACTCACGCTCATTAGCACCCGCCTCTCATTTTCTTCTTCAGTCTTTGTCAATTTGATAATTAAAAAAAAATGCTATTTAGGTCTTCTGCCCATTTTTTGAGTGGATTGTTTGTTTTTCTTGATATTGAGCCGTATGAGCTGTTTGTATATTTTGGAAATAAAGCTCTTGTCAGTTTCATCGCTTGCAGATATTTTCTCCCATTCTATAGGTTGTCTTTTTGTTTATGATTTCCTTTTCTGTGCAAAAGAGGAACTGAAGAGTTTCTAGAGTCACAGCCTTTTCTAGTTTGTTATTTGCCTATATATTTGTTTCAGTTTAACAATGTTTTGTGATATTCAGAAATTACACTTTTTTAGTGGTCATAATCCAATTACTTTTTTCCTCTGTGAAGTCTTCCAGGTAATTGAATTTCTACAAGTCTCACTATATAAGGGCCCTGATGTTCTTTCTGATTTAGTTTAATTTGCAATAAAGGAGCCTTTTTCTGGGTATGCTCTGGGTATCTCTTCCAGTGTACCTTTTCTTAGATCTAGATTCCCCCTGATCCCCCATCCCTGCACAGCACAGCATGTGGGATCTTATTCCACAGATCAAGGGATTGAACTGGAGCCCCTGAATTGGCAGAGGCTAGACTGCCAGGGAAGACCCCCTAGATCTAGATTTCTTAAGTGGAGTCTGAGATTCTTAAGTTGGAATTTCATTTTGCTTTAGTTTTTGAAGATTTCAAGTCAGGCTTTGCTTTTTTTTTTTTTTCATAGTGTGAATTCCTCAGAGGACCTCATTGGAATTTTCCTAAGTTGAATATTCGTTTAGTTTTATTTGTGCTGGATCAGGAGTTGGCAACTATAGCGTGCATGTGTCTTTGAGTGCTCAGTCATGTCCGACTCTGCAACCCTGTGGACTGTAGCCCACCAGGCTCCTCTGTCCAAGGAATTTTCCAGGGAAGAATACTGGAGCGGGTTGCCATTTCTACTCCAGGGGATCTTCCTGACCCAGGGATCGAACCCCTATCTGCTGTGTCTCCTGCAGGTGGATTCTTTACCACTGAGCCACCTGGGACACCCAGCAAACTATAGTCAGAGGGCCACATCTGGCCCCCTGTCTGTTTTTGTAATAAAGTTTTATTTAAACATTCAGAGACACTCGTGTATACATTGTCCATGTCTGCTTTTACACTAGATGGGCAGAGTTGAGCAGTCATGACAGAGACTGTACAACCCAAATGGCCTGAAATATTCACTCTCTGGTCCTTTACAGAAAACGTTTGCACCCCTGTGCTTGATCAATATGACTGCCTGCTTCCTGGTCTTCCTTTCTTCATGAAAAATGGGCAACCATTTCTCACTGTCTTTTGCACCTGTTAAGTTCTTCGATGGTCCTGACTAGTCTTTTCTTTATGAACAGAATGTCTTTGGACGCGATCAAGCACATTTTTGTTGCTTTTCTCTACTTATATATCTTTAGAACTAAAATTTAAAATGCATTTTTCACAAATTAAAATTTCAACAAACTTCTAAAACGTTTAAAGAATCATTCTCAATTTCTCTTGACCAATTGCTGCAGATGAGTAATTTCAGTGGCGCAGCTATTTCTTCTCTTCTAAGAGTCACTGAAATGGCAACCCACTCCAGTATTCTTGCCTGGAGAATTCCATGGACAGAGGAGCCTGGCGGGTGAAAGTCCATGTCGCAGAGTCAGACACGACTGAGCAACTTTCACTTCACTTCACTTCGAGGGTCACTGGCTTGCAGGTTACCCCAAGTGCCACTAGATGGCGAATAAATCAGCCCTCATCTCTCCAGGACCCCCAGTCATGGGAGTCTCTTGAATTGGTGTTTTGAAATGTGCTTCCCTCCAAACGAATTAACTCTTGATAAGCAGGGAAGGATTACATTAGGACCATTTTCCAAACGAGTGCAAAATACTCAGAAACATTCCAATATAGATTATATGCATTTTCTGGGCTTGCAAGTTAATTGATTGTAAAATAATAAAACTATCACCAATCCAGTATTTAAATTTTTTTCTATTTATTTATGGCAGTGTTGAGTTTTCATTGCTACACTTGGGCTTTCCCTAGTTGCTGCGAGCAGGGCCTACTCTCCAGCTGCAGTGCGTGGGCTTCCCTTGGCGGTGGCTTCTCTTGTTTCAGAGCACAGGCTCTAGGGCATGCAGGCTTCAGTAATTGTAGTACACAGGCTTAGTTGCCTCATGGCATGTGGAATCCTTCCAGACTAGGGAGAAGGAAATGGCACCCCACTCCAGTACTCTTGCCTGGAAAATCCCATGGACAGAGGAGCCTCGTAGGCTGCAGTCCCTGGGGTCGTGAAGAGTTGAACACGACTGAGCGACTTCACTTTCCCTTTTCACTTTCATGCATTGGAAAATGAAATGGCAACCCACTCCAATGTTCTTGCCTGGAGAATCCCAGGGACGGAGGAGCCTGGTGGGCTGCCGTCTATGGGGTCACACAGAGTTGGACACGACTGAAGCGACTTAGCAGCAGCAGCAGCAGTGCACAGGCTTAGTTGCCTCATGGATGTGGAATCCTTCCAGACTAGGGATCGAACCTGTGTTCCCTGCATAGGCAGGCAAATTCTTAACCACTGGACCACTAGGGAAATCCCAGGATTTTTACTAATGCTTCATTATTTGAATTAAAATGTTTAAAAATTTTACAGGAATTCCCGGGTGATTTAGTGGTTAGGACTCTGTGCTTCCACTACAGGGGACATGGGTTTGATTCCTGGTCCAGGAACTAAGATCCTGAATGCTGTGAAGCACGGCAAAAAAAAAGAAAAAAGTCAATAATTTCAGAGTTATTTTCCATTTAATTAACACAGAAGTATTTATCAGCACAAGGCCTGGATCTGAAATACTGTTAGGGGGCCCATGAAATTGTGTAAATTTTTAAGATCAGAAGAAATAAATAAGCTCTTAGGGTGAGAATTATATTCATCTTTACATCAATACAGTGCTAAAAATGTAAAAATTTTGAATTTTTATGAAATTTAAATAAATTAAAAAGTTGGTTTTATTTAATTTGATAAATTAAATTTTATTTAAATAAAAATTAGAAATAAAATTTACATAAAAATAAAAAACAATTTTTTTCTTTGGCTATGTCTCATGGCTTGCAGAATCTTAGTTCTTCAACTAGGGATCAAACCTGGGTCTCCTGCAATGGAATCAAGGAGTCCTAACCATTGGGCAGCCAGGGAATTCCTCCCCCTTTTTAAAAATAATTTTCAGGAATTCCCTGGTAGTCCAGTGCTTAGAACTTGGTGCTTTTACTGCTGAGGGCCCCGGATTCAATCCTTGGTTGAGGAACTAGAATCCCACAAGCCTTGAGGCTTGGCCAACCCCACCCCCGCCAAACAAACAAAAACCCCAAAAAGCAATTTTTATGGAGGAAGGCAAAAATGCCTAGGGACCATGGAAGACATTATATAGCCTTGGGTATCAAATTTTCTAAAAGTATTACTTTGTTCATTTCAGATATCAGTGTTACAGGCTTTGCCTTTCTTGGGTATCCTTTTCACATGGATAGTAGAAGATTCTGTAAATTCCTAGCCCACATCCCTTGGCCACAATTTCCTGTCTTACCTGTCAGACTGAATTCCCTGTACATGTGGCAGGTGTGGAAATCCTGGGAGATTAATGCCTCCTGGTAGAAATTCTTGAGCAAGATGATTGGGGATTGGTGAATAAACAGCCCAGTTCCCTCACTACCCCTCAAGGACCTCCAGGTGGAATTGAATTGTAGTAATGCTCCTGAAGAAAGTCACTGGCCTCCCAGCTCTACAAGGATTGAGGCACAGACCACTGCAGTCACTGACCTTCAACACACCCTGAAAGGAGTTCAGGGTGGGGATCAGGAATGAAAGTCTTTGTGTTCTGGGAAAACTGGCAGAACAGCTCTTCAGATAATTAGATTTTCAGGAGAGATTTTTATGAGCCCAATTTATTGCATCACCGACTCAATGGACATGAACTTGAACAAACTCTGGGAGATAGTGAAGGACAGGGGAGCTTGGTGTGCTGCAGTCCATGGGGTCACAGAATCATATACAACTTAGTGACTGAACAACAACAGAGTTTCTTGCATCTTCCCAAAATTAGAAAAGCACTAAAATCAATAAGATATCTGCTCCTTGTGACTAGCAGCAACCTTCTACTGAGGTGCATGCTTGATTGCACTTCCCCCTTCTCCAAAATCTGACTCCCCTGCTCTCCACTGCACCCCCCCACACCCCCCACTTCCAAGCAGTTGCTCAGAGCTCTCTGAGAGGCTGTCTCCTAAGCTTTGACGTGTTAGTCACTCAGTCATGTCTGACTCTTTGAAACTCCATGGACTATATAGCCTGCCAGGCTCTTCTGTTCATGGAATTCTCCAGGCAAGAATACTGGAGTGGGTAGCCATTCCATTTTGCAGGGGATCTTACCCACTCAGGGATCGAACCTGGGTCTCCCGCATTGCAGGCGGATTCTTTACTGTCTGAGCCACCAGGGCAGCCCTCTCTCAAGCTTTAGTGCTCAGTAAGTCCCCAACTTAAACTGAAACTAACAGCTCTCATGTTGTGTGTTTTTATTTCAGTCAACATCTTGATAATACACCTTTTATGGTCTGTCTCCCTTCACCATTCCACCACCCAAGTCTTTGGAGATAAATTACTTGCTTTTGAATCCTTGCCTCAGATAAATTACTTGCTTTTGAATCCTTGCCTCAGGATCTGTTTCTAGGGGAATTCAGACTAACACCCTGAAGTTCTTACCCCTTCTCTCTGCCCCAGATATTGTAATTTGCTCCTTATAAGGTTCTTGTGATTTTCTTTTAAAAATTTTTTTGATCAAGAACTTTTTTGTTTTATTTTATTAAAAAAAATTCCCCCCCTAGTTTTTGGCCATGTGTGGCATGTGGGATCTAATTGTTTGATGAGGGATCAAATCCGTGCTTCAGTGGAAGCATGATGTCTTCATCACTGGACAGGCAGGGATGTCCCTCTTCTCTTTTCTTTTTTTGATTGAAATATATTTGACTGTGTAATTTTAAGGTGTATCCTATATTGATATATTGTAAATATAATTACCATTGTAGCCAGGCTTCCTAGGTGGCCCTAGTGGTAAAGAACCTGCCTGCCAATGCAGGACATGTAAGAGATGTGGGTTCGACCTTGAGGTTGGGAAGATCCCTTGGAGAAGGAAATGGTAAGCCTCTCCAGTGTTCTTGCCTGAGGAATCCCATGGACTGAGCAACCTGCAGGGCTGCAGTCCACAGGGTTGCAAAGGGCTGGACGTTACTGAAGCGACTTGGCACAGAGGCACCATTGTAGCCATAGCAGCATCTCTTATCATGTCACATAATTCTCATTGCTTTTTTATGGTGGGAATAATTAAGATCTAAGCTTCCCTGACAATGCAGGAGACCTGGGTTCAATCCCTGGGTTGGGAAGTTTCCCTGGAGAAGGAAATGACAACCCACTGCAGTATTCTTGCCTGGGAAATCCCATGGACAGAGGAACCTGGAGGGCTACACTCCAAAGGGTCACAAAAGAGTCAGACACGACTTCACAACTGAACAACAATTAAGATCTAGCCTCTTAACAACTTTGATGTTTATAATATAAAATGGTCTATATTCACTATGCTATGTATTAGATCTCTAGGACTTATTTCCTGATAGTTGCAAGTTTGTATACTTTAAACATCATGTCTCCAATTCCCCACCCACCCCCCAGCCCCTGGTAATGACCATTTTATTATTTATCCCTAACTCCCACTTATATATATATGTTTTTTTTTTAAAGTTTGACTTTTATGTTCTACAAATAAGTGAGGTCATACAGTATTTTTCTTTCCCTATCTGATATCACACTTAGCATTATGTTCTCAAAGTCCATTCATATTGTCAAATGGCAATATTTCCTTCTTTCTCATCTCTGAATCATATTCCGATGTGTATATATACCACTCGTCCTTTTTCATTCATTTGTTAATGGGCACCCAAGTTATTTCCATACCTATGATTTTCTTGTCTATTGTAGAGCTGCTAGCTGTGTGATATTAGGAAAACCATGACCTCATTTCTTGTTTATTTATTTTTACTATTTATTTATTTGACTGCATTGGATCTTAGTTGCAGCATGCTGAATCTTCGTTGCTGTGTGGGGGCTCTGTAGTTGCTGTCTGCCGGCTCTGTAGTTGTGTCGCTGGGACTCCAGAGTTCTGGGACTCAGAAGTTGCCTTGCACCACTTACGGGCTTAGCTGCTGCCCAACATACGGGATCTTATTTTCCCAACCAGCGACGACAACTGCGTCCCCTACATTGCAAGGCGGATTCTTAACTACTGGACTACCAGGGAGGTCCCACAATGGCCTCATTTCTGTCCCTCTTTCCTTTTTTTTTGTAAAACAGGGATGATTATCCTTTCTCACTGGCACATGATGTTTAGCGGAGCCTTACTGAATTGTCCTATTCCATTTCCTCTGCTTTCTCCTGCCAGGTTCCTGAGAAGCAGCAGGAAAATGCCACCTGGCTGGTGACAGAGTTTTTGCTGGTGGGTTTCTCCAACCTCCCAGACCTGAGGACCACCCTCTTTGCACTGTTCTTCCTCACATACCTGGTTACCCTCAGCGGCAACGTGACCATCATCACCGTCATCCACGCGGACCGGACCCTGCACACGCCCATGTACCGCTTCCTGGCGGCGCTGTCCCTCTCCGAGACCTGCTACACGCTGGTCACCATCCCCAACATGCTGGCTCGTCTGTGGATGGAGAACCAGGCCATCTCTATCTCTGGCTGTTGGGCTCAGATGTTCTTCTTCCTGGGCCTGGGATGCAGTCACTGCTTCCTCCTCACTCTGATGGGTTACGACCGCTACGTGGCCATCTGCCGCCCTCTGCGCTATTCGGTGATCATGAGACCCACGGTTTGCCTCTGTCTGGGAGCCCTGGTTTTCTGCTCCGGCTTCTCGGTGGCCTCCATCGAGACAAGCCTGATCTTCTCCTCGCGCTTCTGCCGCAGCAACCGGGTGGAGCACTTCTTCTGCGACATCGCCCCCGTCCTGAAGCTCAGTTGCACGGAAAGTGTCAGCAAAGCGCTGGCCATCTTCTTCCTGAGTATCCTCGTGGTATTAATCTCCTTCCTCCTTATCCTCCTCTCCTACGCCTTCATCGTGGCTGCCCTCCTGAGGATCCCCTCGGCCGCTGGCCGGAGCAAAGCCTTCTCCACCTGCGCTGCCCACCTCACCGTGGTCATAGTGCACTTCGGCTGCGCCTCCATCATCTACCTGAGGCCCGAGTCTGGAGGGAACCCAGACCAGGACCGCCTGGTGGCTGTGTTCTACACGGCGGTGACGCCGCTGCTGAACCCGGTGGTGTACACTTTGCGCAATAAGGAGGTGAGGGTGGCTCTGAGGAGGATCCTGGCCCGAAGCCACGTAATTTTAAAATAAACACTCCCTGGGACTTGCTGGTGATCCAGTGGCTAAGCCGCAGCACTCCCAATTCAGAGGGCCCGGGTTCCATCCCTGGTCAATGAGCTAGATCCCACATGTCAGCAACTAAGAATTCATTTCCAGCTGTGGTGCTCGAAATGAGCACCCTTGGACAGCAAGAAGATCAAACCAGTCAATCCTAAAGGAAATCAACCCTGAATATTCATTGGAAGGACTGATACTGAAGCTTCAGCTTCAGTACTTTGACCACTTGATGCAAATAGATGACTCACTGGAAAAGACCCTGATACTAGGAAAGATTGAAGGCAGAAGGAGAAGGGGACAACAGAGGGTGAGATGGTTGGATGGCATCACCAACTCAAGGGACATGAGTTTCAGCAAGCTCCGGGAGATGGTGGAGGACAGGGAAGACTGGTGTGCTGCAGTCCATGGCATCACTAAGAGTGACTGAACAACAGCAACAACGATAAGCAAAAAAAAAAAAAAAAAAATCCTGCATGCTGCAACTAAAGACCTCGTACCACCAAAAATTTTTTTAAAAAAGAAAACAAACAAACAAACAAAAAACCCCCACAAAACACTCTATGTTTTCCCTCTAGCTTTTTCATGAACACGTGCCCCGCCAGATACTCAGTTTCTCTGCCACTCAACTCCCCAAACCGGAAAACAGGTTACTCCCATAACCTTAAATGAAATAGTCTAGGTGAGGCAATTCACAAACAGTGCCTGGGACCCAGCAGAAACTCCATAAAAGCTGCCTTTTCCCTTCATCTTCAATTACAATTTAAAAAGTTGTGATATGAGAGGCAGGCAGTATTAGCAAGAGGGTTTCTTTGTCTTGTAAAAATCTTGGTGCTGAAAGATCTGAAGGCACTTTTGTAGCCAGGCAGAACCGGAAGGAGTAGTGCGGCTCTACTCAGTGTCAGACAACAAGCACACCCTCCTTCTCAGATGCAGAGCATCCCCTCTGAGGTCATAGCTTAATGAGTCATCTGTTCACAGCATCCTGTCCAAACTGTCCTTTGAACTCCAGACTGGTTTCTTGTGGCTGGTGACTCAGAGATTTGAAAAAAAAAAGACAAAAATTTCCAATCTACATGCAAAATAAATGTTAAAGTCACAGTGAGCCCAAAACCTCAGTGGAAACACACAGAAGTCACTGAATTTAGCAATTCAAATGTTTAGTTAAGCAGGACTTGTGAAGACTCCTACATTGCTATGAGTAAGGTCTTTGTCCCTGGCCCTTGGCTCTGTTCTCTGGGAGGCTCCTTGCAGCCCTCTGTTCCCCATCGCTACTTCTGAAGCTTTCTCATTCCATTTCCTACTGGGATGGTTTTAAGGGCCTCATGGCATAACCCTGGGGCATTGTTTTCTTTTTTTGACCTCACTTCGAGTCTTGCAGGCTCTTAGTTCCTGGAGCCCACAGTGAAAACCACAAGTCCTAGGACTGCGAGGCAACTCCCCAGGGAGTGTACCAGAGAGTCATGATCCTTTGAAGGCCAAGTTCATAATTTCTCTCAAAAATGTAGTAGGTGTCTAGTCTTTTTATCTCAAGGCAGCTCCACGTGCAAGTAATGACAAAGATTTCCCCTGACACAGCTCTTTTGTTTTTCCTTTTCATTTTTTAGACTGTGGCAAAAATACTTACAACATAAAACTATCTTAACTACCCTTATTTATTTATTTAAAAATTGTTTATTTATTCACCTGCATTAGGTCTTAGTCCTGGCATGTGAGATTTTAAAAAAAATATATTTATTTATTTGACTGTGCCAGGTCTTAGTCATAGCATGTAGGATCTAGTTTCCTGACCAGGGATTGAACCCAGGCCCCTCTGAATTAGGAGCTCAGAGTCTTATCCACTGGACCACCAGGGAAGTCCCTGCATGTGAGATCTTTAGTTGCAGCATGCACGATCTTTTTTAACTGCAGCAGGTGGGAACTTCCTAGGTGGTGTAGCTGGTAAAGAATCTACCTGCCAATGCAGGAGACACTAATTTGATCTCTGAGTAGGGAAGATCCCCTGGAGTATGAAATGGCAACCTACTCTTGTATTCCTGCCTGAAAAATTCCATGGACAGAGGAGACTGGCAGGCTACAATCCATGGGGTCGAAAAGAGTTGAACACAACTGAGCATGCCTGCACACACATATGTGGGATCTAGTTCCCTGACCAGGGATTGAACCTGGGCCCTCTCTGCATTGGGAGCGCAGAGTCTTAGCCACTGGACCACCAGGGAAGTCCCCATCTTAACTACTTTTAAATGTATGGTATGTGCTAAGTCGCTTCAGTTGTGTTCAACTCTTTGCAACCTTATGGACTGTAGTCTGCCAGGCTTCTCTGTCCAAAGGATTCTCCAGGCAAGAATACTGGAGTGGGTTGCCATATCCTCCTTCAGAGGATCTTCCCAGCCCAGGGATTAAACCTATATCTCTTACATCTCCTGTGTTGGCAGGTGGGTTCTTTACCACTAGTGCCACCTGGGTAGCTCAGTGGTATTAAATCCGTTTAGAATGTCTTGCCACCATCCCCACCATCCATCTCCAGAGATCCTCATGTCATAAAACTGAAATTCTGTCTCCATGAAACACTAACACCTCATTCCTCCTTGGCCCCCTGCCCCAGCTCTTGGCAACCAACATTCTACCATCTTTTCTTTATGGATCTGACTACTCTAAATTGCTCATAGAACTGGAATGATGCAGTAATATTTGCATTTCTGTGACAGTTATTTCACTGAGCATCATGTCCTCGAGGTTCACCTATCTGCTGTAGTTCTTAAACCCAAATGCTGCCCTCATTTATATCCTGGCTTCTGTGCTTAGCTGTGAGGCATGAGGCTGATGGGGTAACCCAGAGTAAGTGGCTTGAGTTCATTCCCTGTGAACAGAAACTCTGAAATATCAATAGTAGGACCACTGGGAGAGGAGGCTGGGCCCTGCCCAGATAAAAGACCAAAAGTTTTTTCCTTAAAAAAACCCAACAATTTATTTCTTTTTTTGGCCACACTAGGGCTTAGTTGTGGCATGTGGGACCTTCCTCTGTCTTCACTGTGGCATGTGGGATCTAGGAATCATCCCCTGACTAGGAATCAAACCTGGGCACCCTGTATTGGGAGCACAGAGTCTTAGCTACTGGACCACCAGAGATGTCCCAAGACCACATATTTCTCACTCTTGAAGTCAAGGAGAACTTCTTGACTAGAAAACTCCTTGGTGGTCAAAAGTCTACCCGTAGGCCTCTTTGCTGGAGTTTATCTTGGCTAGGAAATGCTTGTGTGAACATGTGAGGGCCTGAGATACATCAAATACGGACTCAGATCCAGGCAAATCAGTGAAAGAAATGCCTCATAAAAGTGATTCAAACCCCTCAATTGTCTTTCTGAGTCTGCCAATGTGTCTACTCACACGTACTGTATTCTTTTTCTTCCTAATAAGCACTTCACTTGTTTCACTACTTTCTGTCTTTGTGGGAAGACAGAAAGTCTTTTTGTCTTTTGTGCAGAGTTGAAGGGCCAGGGCCTGTGTCACTGACCACTGGTCTAGTGGCTGAGATTCAGTGCTCTCACTGTTGCAGCCCAAACTTAATCTGTGGCTGAGAACTGAAACCCTGCTTCAAGCTGCTGCTGGCTTGAGGTCACCTGAGATCAGTTAGACCTTGGCATTCTCTCAAGGATGTGGACAAATGGTCCATTTCTTGCTATAACTGCCTCCTCAGGGCCCTTTGTATCGCTGCTTCTCTGTGAGCCCCCGAGTCACCAGAATCAGCCAATTTAAACTGTAGTCTGCATGGAGAGAGAATACCTTCACATTATTAGAGCCCCTTCTACCTCTGCATGCCTCAGAACATGCATGAATGCTCAGTTGCTCAGTTGTGTCTGACTGTGCAACCCCATGGACTGTAGCCCGCTAGGTTCCTCTGTCCATGAGATTCTGCAGGCAAGAATACTGGAGTGGCTTGTCATTTCCTCCTCCAGGGAATCGTTCCAACCCAGGGATCAAACCTTCATCTCCTGCATTGCCGGTGGATGCTTTACCATCTTCAGTTCAGTTCAGTCACTTAGTCGTGTCTGACTCTTTGCAACCCCATGGACTGCAGCACGCCAGGACTCCCTGCCCATCACTAACTCCCGGGGTTTACTCAAACTCATGTCCATTGAGTCAGTGATGCCATCCAACCACCTCATCCTCTGTCGTCCCCTTCACCCCTGCCTTCAATCTTTCCCAACATCAGGGTCTTTTCAAATGAGTCAGTTCTTCTCATCAGGTGGCCAAAGTATTGGAGTTGCAACTTCAACATCAGTCTTTCCAATCAACACTCAGGACTGATCTCCTTAAGGTTGGACTTTACCGTCTTAGCCACTGGGAAAGTCCACCTCTCTCTTTAATGATAGTGGGAAGAAGCACCAACTGTAACAAATAGCCTGGCTTTCCCTAACCACCTCCCAGAGAGCTACAGACTCAACAAACACAGTCTGCTATGCATGACTCACAGCTATGCTTGCCCTTGGTGAGGATAACTGCCAGCCCAGGTGGCTCTGTCTTTGGTTCAAGTAGATGGGAGCAAGGACTGGGGCCTTGCATCACAGTTTAGAAGCAGCCTGATGACTTGGGTTCCTTCTTATTCTTTTTTCTTTTTTTTTAAAAGATAAGTTTGTTTATTTGCTTTTGGCTGTTCTGAGTCTTCTTTGCTGTGTGCAGGCTTCTCTCTAGTTGCAGCGAGCAGGCCTTCTCATTGCAGTGGCTTCTCTTGCTGCAGACCACGGGCTCTAGAGTGTCTGGGGCTTTAGGAGTTGCAGTGAGTGGGCTCTAGAGTACAGGCTCAGTAGTTGGGGCACACGGGCTTAGTTGCCCCTTGGCATGTGAGATTTCCTGGGACCAGGGCTAACCTGTGTCCTCTGCATTGGCAGGTGGATCTTTAACCACCGCATGCCATGTGGTGAGGCAAAAAAAAAAAAAAAAATTCCTTTCTGGTTTTGCAACTCACTTAGGATAAAATTCAACATAAGCACAGGGGGATCTGGGTGGGCCCCTAACACTACACCTTGTGATAGGCATGAAGGAGCCATATGGTTGAAGCACAGTGCCCATTTTTGAGGTGCTCCCAGTCTGGAGTTGCAGGCAGTGCTGCGACGTTCTGCCTCTATCACTTACAAGCTATGCAATCTTGGGTAAGTTCCTTTGTTGTAGCCAGGTGTTCCGGGAAACAAACTCACTCAGAAGGACAATGCAGATGGTGGAGTGCAGTTTATTACACCGGCAGGCCCAAGGCAGAGTCTCCTCTTAGCCAAGGGCCCCGACCAGTTTTGGTGAAAACCTTATATACCCTAAGTGTACGTGCTCGAACCCACCTTCCCAAATTCTCTGAAACTAGTCTGAACAAAGGAAAAGAAAGATATAATCAAAGTTAACCCTGATTCGTATGCCTTAAGCCTAGGTAGTTAACAGTGGACAATTATCAATAGGCCTGTGGTCATACCCCAATAAGCATAATAGAATTTATGATTCTATTCAGTTACACAGATAATTAGGGTATTCTTTTAGGTGATGGAGAGTCTAGGTATGAGCCCTGGGGCTCTTCCACCCGGGGGGGTCTGGTTTTCCAGTTGGTACGTCGTTTCCATAGATACTGGGCATATAGCTCAAAGTCTACAGTCCAGCCCAAGATGGAGTCCTGCTTTCAAGATGGAGCCTGTTCTGTCTGTTTCCTCCTTCATTCCCTGCCTTGATGCTCTTATCTCATAGTATGAGCATCACTCATAGGGATATATTGCACCCTAGCTCTCTGGCCGCTAATTTGGGAGAACGACACCAACCTTTGGGTTACAAAGTTCATAATACATTGTAAAATGCAGGGTCCACAAAGCAGAACTATCAAGGCAACTATAACAATGGTAAACATAGTAAGTTTTCCACCAATCACCCTTCACCCAAGATAGGACTGAAGTCCAGAAAGGAATGTTTTCATTTGACATTGCTTTTACCTGGTTTTTCATGTCATCTAAAGCAGCTGATACATTGCCAGATAAACCAGGAATATATACGTAACATTCAACATTAATTACAGCACAGGTTCCTCCTTGAGCAGCTGTGAGCATGTCCAAAGCCATTCTACTTTGAATTACCACTTTTCTTGCTTGGATTTGTTCTTCATTTAAGACTTTGATGGCTTTAGCACCATCTAGGAGGGCCTGTTTTGTGAAATTAGTCAAGGCTTCTACTTTAATCGTAATCTGTGTTGTCCCCAGAGAAGGTATGAATAAGGCAGCAATATACTCATACCACTGAAACACAGACCTTGTCCACCTAGCACATAAACAAGGTAGATTTACTGGGTTTGTTGTAGGTTAGGCTTTATGCTGCCATGGGCAAAAGCGAATCCCAGTGTGCAGCGGCCTACCTAGTCGATTGATAACCAAGGACAAAGGTTAGGTCCACAAAGCCATTGGGTTCCATTGGGTGCCACCCAGTGGATTCCAGGGTTATATTGCCAATCAGAGCCTGGCCAATGGATGGACTGGTTGGGGTGGTATGTGACCTCGAATGTTCATTTACATTGGGGGATAGATGCCCCATGTATTTTAGTTCTTTTGGGTATAATGGACGGTCCCCAAACCCTATCCTTTGTTCTTTTTGTTCCCAGCATATAGTGGCAGGAGTAATTAATTGACCCTTTTCTGGGGTCATCCAGAAATATTCATCCCAGACTCGGTAGAATTGTTCAACATACCTAGAGGCCTGTCCTCCCTTGGTGGTCAGGGAGCTTTTCTCCTTTTTGTTCTTTAAATATAAAGGATAGGCTTTTGTTACTTCTATGAAACTGGTGTTTATATCAAATGTAGCCCTATGACCCGAATCTATTGACTGTAGATCTGGCTTGCATCAAGAGAGCAGGGAGAGATTATGATTGACAAGAGAAAGGAAAGTCTCTTTTTGTTGTCCCAGAAAAGAGCAGAGTGGTTTAAAATCTCCTTGGTGGAGTGGTGACACCCACCAAGGAGTCCATCCATCACAGACAGAGGCATAGCCCCACATACCCAGCAGTTGGAGGTGTTGTGGAAGTCCGTGTAGGAATGTGCCTATGAGATGAAAACATTGTCCTGAGTTGAAATGGAAGTTAAACTCAAAATCACGTTGATGAGGCCAAGCGGCAGGAGTTGATTATGTGGCTTCATCCTGAAGGGGCTTGTCCGGAATCTTCTTTTCCTTCTTCTTCTTAAGGATGATCTTAGTATCTCGAGGGTCAGTGGGGTCCCTCTGCGCAGTCCACTCAGTGTTTTCTGGGTCTGCGTGGTATGTTCTCTTCATCCTCAAGTGGTGGATCCAAGGGAGTGACACGTGCAACTTTAACTGCAGTAGGGGTGGTTACAACAACAGTATATGGACCCTCCTAACGTGGGCCAAGGAGTCGTGTTTCCAGTCCTTGACCCACACCTGATCCCAGGGCACAAATTCGTGAATCTGTTCCCCAAGGGGGAACAGCACCTTTTCTTGTACAAACTTAGCTACCTGATTTGTTACCTTACCCAGTTGCTCCACCTGCTGTGAAATCTCATCTCCCCTTCAGTTCAGTTCAGTCACTCAGTCGTGTCTGACTCTTTGCGACCCCATGAATCGCAGCATGCCAGGCCTCCCTGTCCATCACCAACTCCCAGAGTTCACCCAGACTCATGTCCATCGAGTCAGTGATGCCATCCAGCCATCTCATCCTCTGTCGTCCCCTTCTCCTCCTGCCCCCCAATCCCTCCCAGCATCAGAGTCTTTTCCAATGAGTCAACTCTTTGCATGAGGTGGCCAAAGTACTGGAGTTTCAGCTTCAGCATCATTCCCTCCAAGGAAATCCCAGGGCTGATCTCCTTCAGAATGGACTGGTTGGATCTCCTTGCAGTCCAAGGGACTCTCAAGAGTCTTCTCCAACACCACAATTCAAAAGCATCAATTCTTTGGCGCTCAGACTTCTTCACAGTCCAACTCTCATATCCATACATGACCACAGGAAAAACCATAGCCTTGACTAGATGGACCTTTGTTGGCAAAGTAATGTCTCTGCTTTTGAATATGCTATCTAGGTTGGTCATAACTTTCCTTCCAAAGAGTAAGTGTCTTTTAATTTCATGGCTGCAGTCACCATCTGCAGTGATTATGGAGCCCAAAAATCTCCCCCTTACCTGAGGCAAATTTGTTGACCTTGTTTTATTATGCAAGGGGCCTCCCATACACAGTTTTATACAGAGAATAGCCAAGGGACCGTGGGGTCATCCTGAGTCTGAGCAGAGCCATCGGAAACAAGTCCATCCAGGAGCAGTCAGTCTCTATGATCCACTTGGAGAGTGTCTCTTTAAGAGTCTGGTTGGTTCCTTCCACCATCCCAGAACTCTGGGGCCTATATGCTGTATGTAATTTCCACTAAAAGTTTTGCTTCCTTGTTGTACTAAATCAGCTACAAAAGCCGGGCCATTGTCCGATATGATGCTGGTAGGAAATCCAAATCTAGGAACTATCTCCCTAAGCAGGCACCGGGCTACCTCTGAGGTTCTTTCAGTCCGGGTATGAAAAGCTTCTACCCATCCCGAGAACGTACATACTGTGACCAGCAGGTAATGGTAGGGTCTGTGAAGTTTCATTTCAGTGAAGTCCACTTTCAGGTGTTCAAAGGGCAGCGTGCCTTTTAGCTGAATTCCTGGAGGTTTTTGTCTGTGCCGACAGGCAGCATTGACCTGTGAGCAGGCAATGCAGTTCTGAGATTCTGTCCTACATAGGGAAGAGAGGCGGGGAACCAAGAAATATTTTTGAATTAGCTTTTCCAGTTTATTATGGCCTAGGTGGGTCGCTTGGTGTGTTTGGCTTACCAGAGTGGGTGCCAGATCCTCCGGTACCAATAATTTGCCACTTGGCAATTTCCACCATCCCTTTTCAGTCTTGATGGCCCCTTCTGCTTTGGCTAGTTGGTTTTGGGCTTCAGTGTATTTTGGAGAGTCCAGCGTTAGCTCAGGCAGCTCCGCCAATAGGAGAGCTTTAATAGGGGCTTCACTTGTCACCCCCAAGCCCTCAGCTGCTTGTTTAGTGGTCTTATCTGCCAGTCTGTTTCCCTGAGCCCGAGGGGTATCCTCTTATTGATGTCCTTGGCAGTGTATGACTGCAATCCTTTCTGGTTCCCAGACAGCATCTAATAGGGTCAGAATTTCTTCCTTATTTTTAATATCTTTTCACTAGCTGTCAAAAGGCCTCTCTCCTCCTACAGATCCCAGTGTACATGTAGTGTGGCAAAAGCGTACCTGGAGTCTGTGTAAATGTTTGTCTTCTTACCTTTTGACAGCTGAGGGTCTGGATTAGAGCATCTAGTTCAGCCCATTGAGCAGACCAGTGTGATGGCAGAGAGCTAGCCTCAACGACGGTTTCTTCCATGACTACTGCATATCCCAACAATTGTTGTCCTTGTTTCACCAGGCTGGTGCCATTGGTATACAGGATCAAATCTGGGTCTGGGATTAGCTGGTCTCTCAAGTCAGGTCTGCTGGCATATTTCCTTGCAATCATGTGAGGGTCCACCTTCTCCCACAGGAAGGAGAGTGGCTGGATTCAGGGCCTGATGAGGCTCAATAGTAACATGGAGGTTTTCACATAACAGTCCCTGGTATTGAATAATCCGGGATGTCAACAGCCATTTATGGGGGTCCCCCTGAAGGAGAGTGTTGACCTCATGCAGGACTTTTGCGATCAAATCTTGGCCCAGAGTCAGCTTGGTTGCCTCCCGGACCAGTAAGGCAACTGCAGCAACTGCCTGTAAGCATCCCAGCCACCCAGTGGCAACGTTGTCCAGCCGTTTCAGGAGATAAGCCACGGGTCTGTCCCATGTCCCCATAGTCTGGGACAACACTCTCATAGCCACCTTGTCCTTTTCAGTCACGTGAAGAGTAAACAGCTTCGCAAGGTCTGGCAGGCCCAAGGCGGGTGCTGACATAATTGTACTGGGTTTGAGTTCTATTACCAGTGGGACTTGTTTTGCAAGTCTGGGGGTGTTATCTTCCACTCAGACTCAGGGAATTGTTGAGTTAACTCTCCTTCTCTACTGTTTAGCCCATTCGGTTTCCCTTCCGGGATATTGTGCAACCTCCATTTATCTTGAGGGGTTACTGAGAGGAAGAGTAAATAGGTGGTTGAGCCCACTTGAAGAGTGGGTCTTTCGTGAGGGGAAAGGTCACTTGTGCCCCCAATTTAGACAGCAAGTCTCTTCCCAACAAAGGTACTGGGCATTCAGGGATGTATAAAAATTCATGAGTCACTTGGTATCCCCCCATCTGACATTTTCGGGGTAGGCTTGAGACACAAAGGCTGCATTTATCACCATCTGAGACCCAGCAGCCTCTGGATCTATTGGCTTATAAAGTATATAGGCTTTGCACAGTCTTTCGTAGAACTCAGAGGGTGATTGACTTTCCCTTTGAATCACTTTGGAGGGTTTTGCCATACTCATAGGTTTTCAGGCCCCCCTCATGAGACCTTGGAAAATAGCCACCCAATATCTCTCCGGGTGGCCCCTCCCTTCTTCTGTGTTACAGTCCCAGTTGGGCCTCCCTCTTATCGGGGGTGGCTAGTTCTGCCCACCACTGCAGGTTTGCAGTACCCTCTGGGATGCTTACGGTGCCATTTCTCTTAACCATTTTCTGGCCTCAGTTAGGATCCTGTGTCTTTCCTCAGTACTGAAAAGGGAGACTAGTAGTTGGATTATGTCATCCCATGTAGGATGACAGGTGGGTTCGAAAAATAGTCTCCATTAGCCTAATCATGGCTTGTGGCTCCTCCGAGTACGATGGAGTGTGTCTCTGTCAGTTTAATATATCCATAGAGGAAAATGGCCGGTAATAATAGGCTATGGGGGCAGATGGTAGTGCCCACATGCGTCCTGAACCAGAGGCTGTTGTAGCTCTCTGAGGGGCATCTGTAGTGGGGTTCTTTCCCTCTGTTCCCTGGCGGAGTGCAACCTCTGTCTAATTCCTGTGTTTTCTTCCCCCTTCCCATTAGTACTCACCGGGAGAGGTGGATACAGTCTAGGAGGTCTGGCTGAGGTGGAATCCTGGGGGCGTTGGCCGGAGGTCACCATCGCTGGGACCGGAGCCTGCTAAAATGGCGGCTCTACTATCTCCAGGAGAGTTGACAGAGGAGCAGCGGCTGGTGCAGGAACTTCACCTGGCCCTGGTTCGGGCATTAAGGTGGCCTCTGTTCCTGGTGGAGCACTGGGTGGTGGGCATGTCATCATCCAGTACGGAGGAGGGGGCAGGTCATCCCCATCCAAATCCTGTAGAATTTCTTTTTTTTTTTTATCATCAGTCAATTTTTGTGCCATTAATATTTTCCCCTTTCCCTTCTAGATACAGAACCTTGTCCAAGTAGAAGGGTCTTGAGCTAACCCTAGCCATGAGGCAATATATGGGTATTGATCCGGGTGTCCTGGCTTTCCTGTGACTACTGTATAGACTGCTTCCACTATTTTTAAGTTCATGATGTCCTCTGGTGGCCATCCTACTCCAATAGGGGGCCATTCGACCTCACAGAGTACATGGAGGCGGTTAGGCGTCATCTTCACCCCATAGTCTCCTCCAAATCCCTTCTTTAAATTTTTAATCATGCACTCCAGCACAGTTGCCTTAGATTCACTTCCCCCCATCTTGCTTACCTTCTTGGACCTTCTTCTACTTTTCCTTTTCGTTCTGAAGTTCTTGGTACCCTATGTACTTCTGATATTTCCACTCATTGAAACACTTAAATTTGCCATTCTGCCTCCTTCCTAATTGGGGTGAGAAGAGCCTTACCTGCTAGACGCCAGAGGGAGAAAGGGGATCAGTGTGTCTTCACCTGCTGGTCAACATGTCCAAACCAGAACACCACGTAGTCCAAGACTGTTTCTCCCTTAGCTTTTAAAGTCTGTTCTGGCTTGGTGGGCTTGATCGGGTGCAGATGAAAACACAGATGGGTTAAATAGCCCATGTCCCAGGCTGTTTTGGCTTTTCCTGAGAAAAGCCAATTCATACTCATTTATGTATCCCCCTCCTTCTAGCTTGACAATTCCGAGGGGGTCAAGAATTTCACAACAAATGGGACACCTTAGCGAGGGCAGAATATGAGCACACAAAGACCAAGTTTCTTCTCCTAACAATCCCCTGGCAATTTCTTGATAATAATTTTCCCCAAGACGGTGTGGACACCACCTCCTAAATGACATTCACAAATTTCCTTCCTAAGCCCTAATATGCTCGTCAACCTGTGTACCAAGCAATCGCTGCTGCCTGCCTATTCCAGGCTCCTGTGGGTCTGTGCCCCTTCTCGTCCCTCCCAGGGGGGTGATCAGGCCCCCTCTTCCACCCTGCCTGGTGGGTTCCTCCTCACCTGAGCGCTCAGTTCCCCTGCTGCCGTTCACTACCTGCTAATGTGAAAGGTCCGGGTGTTGAGAAGCAGAATCCTTCCAGAAGGGAGAGGCACCTTCCCCCCTCTAGAAGATTCAAGCCTCAAGGTCTCAGAGTAGTCCCAAATGGCACTTGTCTCCTCAAAGTGAGGAGTTTCCTGGACAATGCACCAAATGTTGTAGCCACGCGTTCTGGTAAACAAACTCACTCAGAAGGACAATGCAGATAGTGGAGTACAGTTTATTACACCAGCAGGCCCAAGGCAGAGTCTCGTCTTAGCCAAGCACCCCACCAGTTTTTGAGAAAACCTTATATACCCTTCGGAGAGGGCAATGGCACCCCACTCCAGTACTCTTGCCTGGAAAATTCCATGGATGGAGGAGCCTGGTAGACTGCAGTCCATGGGGTCGCTGAGAGTCGGACATGACTGAGTGACTTCACTTTCACTTTTCACTTCCATGTATTGGAGAAGGAAATGGCAACCCACTCCAGTTTTCTTGCCTGGAGAATCCCAGGGACGGGGGAACCTGGTGGGCTGCTGTCTATGGGGTCACACAGAGTCGGACACGACTGAAGTGACTTAGCATAGCATAGCATAGCATATATACCCTTAAGTGTACATGCTCAAACCCACCTTCCTAAATTTTCTGAAACTAGTCTGAACAAAAGAAAAGAAAGATACAACCAATGTTAACCCGTGATTCGTATGCCTTAATCCCGTGATTCGTATACCTTAAGCCTAGGTAGATGCTGCTGCTGCTAAGTCACTTCAGACGTGTCCGACTCTGTGTGACCCCATAGATGTCATCCCACCAGGCTCTCCTGCCGCTGGGATTCTCCAGGCAAGAACACTGGAGTGGGTTGCCATTTCCTTCTCTAATGCATGAAAGTGAAAAAGTGAAAGTGAAGTCGTTCAGTCGTGTCCGACTCTTAGCGACCCCATGGACTGCAGCCTACCAGGCTCCTCCATCCATGGGATTTTCCAGGCAAGAGTACTGGAGTGGGGTGCCATTGCCTTCTCCGCCCAGGTAGATAACAGTGGACAATTATCAATAGGCCTGTGTTCGTACCCCAATAAGCATAATAGAATTTATGGTTCTATTCGATTACACAGATAATTAGTGTTAGGTAGTTAGAATACGGAAAAGGAGTCCAGAATGGCAGTGGCTAAAAGACAAAGAAGGGAAAAGCCTGTGAAAATAGAACAAAGGAAGGTCCGAAGACCCGGAGTGAGGACCTCAGGTAGAACAAACAACATTCCTGGCTAGCCCAATTTACATAGGGTGGGCCCAGGGGGAGGAAAAAACATATCAAAAGAGGAGCCAAAGGGCCAGGAGTCTCTCTCCCCCCTGCAACACCTGCACTCTTTCTCTCTCTTTTCTCTTTGCGTCTTTGGGTAGGCATGCCCTCACGCCTCGAGGACGTATTTTCCTGTTATTTTCTAAACAAAACTCAGCTGTAATACAGACCTGTAATACTGATCTGTCCAAGAGCTATAACACAGTTATTCGAGACCTCAGATCTATAACATGGTCTGTCTGAGAGCTGTGGCACGCCAAGGGCTTTAATGTCCGTCACTTCAAATTTTTGTTGAGATGAGACAGAACCGAGGAGATCACACTCCCCTGACATCTATGGTGCAGTGACTTGGATTTAACCTGGCTGAAACAACCTTGGCGCGGCCCCTGCAAACAGGAGGCCAAGCACAGCAGGAGCCCAACTTGGTGAAAGCTCCAACGGTAGAATCGGAATGTGAAGAAAACCCAGCGCAAAGTGACAAGAGGCCCGTCATGCTGGAAACCGGGACAGTGAAAAACGAACTCAGCAGAAAGCTCACGTGACTCAGTTTCAGATTCCAGAAGGCTTCCAGTTAAGGTAGGAGGTCCTCGCTCCTATGGCTGGAGGGACATATGCCTAACAAAATCATAATTCCTTTACACTTTGTCATTTCTTGTTTCCTCGAACCCCCCGTGTACAGGCAGGTGGCAGTGGGCGCAATTGTGGGACTCAGTGGCACCCCACTCCAGTACTCTTGCCTGGAAAATCCCATGGACAGAGGAGCCTGGTAGGCTGCAGTCCATGGGGTCGCTAAGAGTCGGACACGACTGAGCGACTTCACTTTCACTTTCATGCATTGGAGAAGGAAATGGTAACCCATTCCAATGTTCTTGCCTGGAGAATCCCAGTGACAGGGGAGCCTGGTGGGCTGCCATCTATGGGGTTGCACAGAGTCGGACACGACTGAAGCGACTTAGCAGCAGCAGCAGGAGAGGTTACTCCTCAGTATGTCCCAAAGGCACTATCTGCTGAGCCCCAGTAGCTGTTACCCAAGCCGGTGGGGTTTCTTCTGTCCTTAATCTTCTTTGTGCCAAGGATCAGACCAATGAAAATTGTGAGCATAGGTAAGGTATTCAGCAGATTTTCTGGCAGGCTATGAAGGGGATTCCTTGGCACGTTTTTCCCACTGTTTTTTCCTCCTGTCCTTCAGCTCTCTCTTTTGGGACTCGAGCATGGCCAAAACCCAGGATGCCTGGCTTCAGGACCCAATGAAGCTCAGGCTCTGATGTCTCATTGCAAAAATTCAGTGAGAGACAAAGCGATAGGTAAGAGGTGGATTTGTTAGGATTCGGAGAGAAGCATACGCTGCAGGGTGTGGGCTATTGCAGAGGGGTCCGGCCATGGAATGGGGCCTGCGTAGGTTTTGCAAGTGGGGTGAATTCATATGCTAATGAGTGGGAGGATCATCCCAACCACTGGGGAACCACCAACTCCTCTGTCTTTTGACAGTGACGTGGAGCTGCCCTGCCACCTCTGGGTGTGTCATTTAGCTTACATATTGGGGACTAAGGTTTACTTGAATTTGACTTGTCATCTTGGACTCAGTTGATTTTAATCGGTTTATGTTATGCCCTTGTGCTATGTCATTCTTCCAAAGGTTGTGCTCCGCCCCATTCCCTCCTGTTTCATGCTCTTTTCCTGAGCCCTGTCCTGGCCCATGATGTTGCCTCTACAATCTTCTGGAGGGACAATCAGAAAATAGCTGGCCCTTGGGAGGGAAATACTGTATAATATCCAACCCTTCTAGATATTCAGGCCTTCATCTTCCATGTTTCCTACAACATGTGCAACAACAGCATCTCTCAGTGAACCTGCTAGGGCAGGCGACAGGCACACAATGCCTACTAGAAGTCCATCCGTTGGCATCCCTTCAGAAGCAATTGGGCTTCCAGGGATAATGTTTGCCACTTTGGGAGTTAGCCCTGCAGGCTGTTTGGACCCAGACCCTTACCACCCTTCTCCTAAGGTTACAAACATACCCCCGGATCAAATCTCCACTCCACTTTTATGGAACATCTGGTCTGTTGCCTCTTAACAAATTTGTTCTTAAGCCAATTACTAACTCCTACAATCAGGACCCTGCCCTCTTGCTCCACCCAGTCTATTATTAAAACGCCTTAATGCCCCTGCTGCTGCTTCTGCTGCCAAGTCGCTTTAGTCGTGTCTGACTCTGTGCAACCCCATAGATGGCAGCCCACCAGGCTCTCTCATCCGTGGGATTCTCTAGGCAAGAACACTGGAGTGGGTTGCCATTTCCTTCTCCAATGCATGGAAGTGAAAAGTGAAAGTGAAGCCGCTCAGTCGTGTCCGACTCTTAGCGACCCCATGGACTGCAGCCTACCAGGCTCCTCTGTCCATGGGATTTTCCAGGCAAGAGTACTGGAGTGGGTTGCCATTGCCTTCTCCACATAATAGGGCCAGATAACCCACTCTTTTGTCATTACTTCTGTTATTACCTAAAGTGGGTCTATGACAACGATGCTTACCAGGGGAGACGCCCTAACCTGTTCTAATGGAGGACTAGGGGAAGAAGTCAATGACTTAAATCCCTCAGAGCAGTAAGAGGATATGGTTTATGTCTGTTTCACTGTTTCCCAGTCTCAGGGCACAGGCTTGGATTGCTTTACATCATGATATCTATTCGCATCTGTGGTGAACGAATTGGTAATGAGTTAAAATTACAACCCCTTAATCCTACACAGCACTGGTCATGCTGGAGACCTTGGGGACACCTGACTCCAGTCTGGGGGTTCCAGGAGCTCAACCAGCCTTGACCTGCCTAGGGATCTTGTTCTCGAAAGGTTGTCACGCCTCAACCTGCTTGGGGATCCGCCAGTCCAGGGGTCCCAGGAGGTCATCATGCCTTGATCTGCCCAGGGACCCAATTCTTGGGAGGCCGACCTGCCTTGACCTGCCCAGGGATTCAATCTCCAGGAGGCTGTCACGCCTCAGCCTGCCTGGGGATCTGTACCCTGACCCGGGGACACCTGGCTCTCAGGTTACAACAGTATTGGGTAAGATAAGCTTCAGAAAGACTTCCCTAAGGGAGTTCACCCATGGAACTAGAAGGAAGCCTATTACATATGGGACTGTGCCCAGTCTCAGCAATAACTCAGGAGCCCAATGAAACCCCATTGCCTTTCTGGAAAGACTAAAAGAGACCTTCCAAAAGTTTACCAATCTGGACTTAGACTCTTATAAGGGACAGGTGATTTTAAAGGACAAATTCCTGTCCCAGTGTGCATCAGATATCAGAATAAAGCTACAACAGCTACAGCAACAGGACCCTGCTTCCTCTTTAGATGAGATAGTCAAGACAGCCACCAATACCTTTTATAACAGAGAACAGGAGAAGGAGGCCAAGGCCCAGGAGAGGGACGAAAGGAAAGAGACAAGGCATGCCCAGATGTTGGCCGCCCTCCAGAGAAACCCTATGGCAAACCCTGAGTCCTTCAAGGACAAGGCATGAGACAAATGCTTAATCTGTAGACAGGCAGGACATTGGGCCAAAGAGTGTCTAAACCTGGACAAGTCTCCTATAATGGCTTGCTACAAATGCCATCAACTGGGAGACTGGGCAGCACTCTGTTCTTGGGACCCAAGAGCCTCAAGGTCAAGCGCCAAGCCTTCCCTCAGGATGGTTCAAGAGTACTGAAGCGGCCCGCTCCAGCCAGCCCGCCTGTCACAGATAACCGTCACGGGGCTGGAGCCAAGGGTGCAACTGGATGTGGCAGGTAGGCCTGAGATTTCTTGGTTGACACAGGGTTACCTACTTTGTCCTGACTTCCTATTCCGGAGGCTTCTCCTCCCAAACCTGTACCATTTTGGGTGCTACAGGAAAAACAACTACTAAAAGATTCACCCGAGCACTTCTTTGTTGCTGGGATGGACAAATATTTTCCCATCAGTTTCTGGTGGTCCCTGAGTGCCCTACTCCCTTACTGGGAAGAGATATACACACTAAACTGGGGACCACCCTTGTGATGGGAAGCTTTTCAGCCCCTAGAGCCCTACAGCTCCTGGTTACTACTGAAGAACCCATTACACCTTCTCCAATAGAGAGGGACCAAAAACTATGGGAGGACAAAATTAACCCCCAGGTGTGGGACCAGGGGATTCCTGGATGAGCCCACCAAGCTGAACTGGTCATCATTGTCCTCTGAGATCCTATTGTTTCCCAACCGGGAACAATACCCCCTCAGAAGAGAGGCTTGGGAGGGACTACAGCCTTTAATAAATAAATTTCTTGCTTGTGGGCTATTGGTACCCACCACTTTGCCCTGTAACACCCTTCTTTACCTCTCAGTAAAGAAGAAGGACGGAACCTGGCGCATGGTTCAAGATCTCCGGATCATAAATGAAGCTGTAGTCCCCCTCCATCCCACAGTACCCTCCCTATGTAATCTTGGGAGAAATCCCACCCAGTGCCTAGCAGTTTACAGTCTTGGATCTCAAAGATGCATTTTTTTGCATACCACTGGTTAAAGAATCCCAATATCTTTTTGCCTTCGAGTGGGAGGCCCCAGGAGAAAAACACCAACAGATGACTTGGACAGTATTACCTCAGGGGTTCAGAGATAGCCCCAACCTGCTTGGACAGGCTTTTAGCTGGGATCTCCTAGGTCTGGACCTGGGATCTAATAGGAAAATATTACAATATGTAGATGACCAACTAATCTGCTCTCCAGATGAGAAAAATGCCCAACAACATGCAATTCAGGTTCTAAACTTTTTGGCAGAGAGGAGATATAAAGTCTCCCTTGCTAAGGTACAGATGGTTAAGACAAAGGTCACTTACCTGAGAGTTCAGATTACATACGGGTCCAGGAGGCTGTCCTCTGATCAGGTACAAGGAATCCTCCAGTTGCCCTCCCCCAGGACTCGAAAACAATTGCGAGCTTTCCTGAGGCTAACTGGGTATTGTAGAATCTGGATACCCAACTATGGTCTAAATGCCCAGCTTAAAGGGACAGGATGATTCAATCCCACTGATGTGGGGAATTCCTCAAAAGAAGGCAGAGGCTACACTAAAACAAAGCTTAACTCAGGCACCTGCCTTGAGGTTGCCAGACCCAGAAAAAGCATCCCAACTTTATGTTCACGAAAGAGAGGGAATAGCCTTAGGAGTGTTAACTCAAAGGTTGGGATTTGAGACCCAGCCTGTAGCTTACTTATCCAAGAGGCTCTACCCAACCCCCCGAGGCTGGCCCCCCTGCCTTCGAAATCTTGCAGCTATTGCAATCCTGATAGAAGATGCTTTAAAACTCTTGTTTGGGGGCAAACTATTTTTTACCAGCCACCAAGTGAAACAACTGAAGTGAAACAACTCCTAAATGGGAAGGGTCATTATGGATGTCTGATCAAAGAATCCTCAGATATCAAGCAGTGCTGATGGAAAATCCAGGCCTCAGTATATCCCCTTGTGAGGTTCTTAACCCAGCCACCCTCCCCCCTCCCCCCGAGGGCTCTCTCCCCTTTCACTCTTGCCTAGAAACCTTGGCCCACTGGACAAAACCCCGAGGGGGATTGTCAGAAGATCCTTTGACCAATCCTGAGGAAATCGGGTACACGGATGGAAGCAGCTTTGTCTTGGATGGAAAAAGAAGAGTCGGGTATGCAGTAGTCTCCAGTTTTGAGACCACAGAGGCTAAACCTCTGCCACCAGGTACTTCAGCCCAATTAGCTGAGCTCATAGCCCTGACTTGAGCTTTAGAGCTGGGAAAAGGAAAAAGAGGAGCCATTTACACTGACTCCAAGTCTGCCTTTCTGGTGCTACCTGCACATGCGGCTGTTTGGAAAGAAAGGGGCCACTGTCAAGTACTACCCGAGGGTCCCCAATCAAAGATGATGATCAAATTCTTAGACTCTTGGAGGCAGTCCATCTGCCCACTGAGGTTTCAGTCTCCCATTGTAAAGGACACCAAAAAGGGAGCACAGAAGTGGCATGAGGGAACCAAGCAGCCAATCAGGCAGCTAAGAGAGCAGCATTACAGAACAATGACCTAATAGGGGTGGCCACCTTAGTTCCACAGACTAATTTGCCAGAAACTCTTTCATATACTGAAGGTGAGACTCTTAAAGCTAAAAGTGAGGGCTTTCAAGATCATACGGTGGTTCCAAAAAGGGGGACTCCTTTTTCTGTCTGGGAACCTCCACTGGAAGTTGGTTAACTCCTTACTTGCCACCACTCATTTAGGGGAAAAGGCCCTCCAAAGATTATTAGAAAGGTCCTTCAGAGGAACAGGCCTCCAAACGACTATAAGGCAAGTGGTCTTCTCTTGTCCCAATTGCCAATTAAACAACCCCCAAGGAGCTCGAACACCCCAGCTGGCCCAGCCTGTTCAAAGACATGGGGCCTACCCAGGAGAGGACTGGCAGATGGACTTCACCCAGATGCCAGTTTCTCCAGGGTATAAATACCTATTAGTCATGATAGATACATTCACAGGATGGACTGAAGGCTTTCCCACCCGGACTGAGAGGGCTGAGCAGGTGGTAAAAAAGCTGCTCCATGAAATCACTCCGAGATTTGGTCTGCCCAGGTCATTACAAAGTGACAACAGGACATCATTCATTTCTAAGGTCACCTAAGGGGTCTCTAAAGCATTGGGCATTAACTTATTATTTCCATTGTGCTTGGAGGCCTCAGTCTTCAGGAAAAGTAGAAACAGCCAACCAGTTCTTAAAATCAGCGATAAAAAAGATAACCCAGGAGACATCCATGAAATGGAAGGAGGCTTTACCAATAGCTCTCCCCCACACTGGTATCGCCCATTAGGAACAGGTTGGTCTTAGTCATTATGAGATGCTATATGGGAGATCTTTTGTTTATGTCAATGACCTCTTCCTAGATCCAGAGGTTCAGACCCTCCAGTCTTATACCATGGCCATTGGGCAATTCCAACAGGATATATGCATGTGGGGTGTGAACCAGGACCCAAAAGATTCTAAGGAGTCACCACTATATGCTCCAGGGACTCAAGTCCTAATTAAAGTCTGAAAGGATGGGTCCACAAAGGCTCAACTCCAGCCCACATGGAAGGGCCTCTACCCTGTAATATTTTCTATCCCCACAGCGGTCAAGGTACCAGGACATGACTCCTAGATTCACTACTTATGAGTCAAGCCGTGGAAGAAAACAGAAGAGGACATTCAATATACCTGCGAGCCTCTGGGAGATCTCAGATACCTATTCAGAACTACAAATGAGTGTCATTCTAATGAACACCCTCAAAATCTAGTTTCTGGGGGTAAGATTTCTCAGGATAGCTCTAAAGAGCCAACACAGCTTGGCAGGGGTTGTACTCCAAAACAGACAGGCGATAGATCTTCTGATCCCTGAACAAGGAAGGACTTGAGCCATCCTGGCAATGGAAATTTGGAGTTGGTTAATGCCCCTACTAGTCCTTGTTATGCCATATTGATGCTGCTTATGATTGTTCCGTGTATTATCAATTGTCTAACCTGTTTTGTCTCTGCCCAGGTCAACAAGCTATAACATGCAGTGCCAGTTCACAAGGATATATAAAGTTACAGCTGACCATGGAAAATACTAGTCACCCTTAGATGGACACCGCTATAAGGACTCTGAGGCCTGAGACTAGCAAGAGGGGGAGGCCCAATACCCCTTGCCATCCCAGTTCAGCCGGAAGTAGCCAGAAGGGCCTCGACACCCCTATTCCTAAAGAATTCCCAACATCCCATCTCTTGAGGAGGAGAATGTTAGGTAGTTAGAATAGGGAAAAGGAGTCCAGAATGGCGTCCGAAGACCGGAGTGAGGACTTCAGGTGGAAAAAACAACACTCCTGGCTAGCCCAATTTACATAGGGCAGGCCCATGGGGGAGGTAAAAACATATAAAAAGAGGAGCCAAAGGGCCGGGGGTCTCTCTCTCCCCACCGCGCACACTCGTTCTCTCTCTCTTTGAGTCAGCATGCCCTCATGTCTTGAGGATGTATTTTCCAGTTATTTTCTAAATAAAACTGAGCTGTAACACAGAGCTGTAACACTGATCTGTCCAAGAGCTATAACACGGTCTGTCTGAGAGCTGTGACATGCGGAGAGATTTAACGTTCATCGCTTCAAATTTTTAAGACCACACAGAACCGAGGAGATTACATTCTCCTGACAATTAGGGTATTCTTTTAGGTGAAGGAGAGTCTAGGTATGAGCTGGGGCTCTTCCATCTGGGGGGTCTGGCTTTCCAGTTGGTATGTCGTTTCCATATATACTGGGCATATAGCTCAAAGTCCACCGTCCAGCCCAAGATGCTGTTCTTCTTTCAAGATGGAGCCTGTTCTGTCTGTTTCCTCCTTCACCTTAACCTTTCTGTGCTTCAGTTGCAGCATCTATAAAGTGGAGATATTGCTAACACATTTCCCTTCCAGGGCTGTTGTGAGGAATAAATGAGTTAATATGTCAAAAGGGCAGGAAACAACCTGACAAAGTCAAATATTAATAATAGTAAAAGAAACACATTAAAAAAATAAAATACACGGAATCATACAGTTAAAAAAGGACATGGAACAGTCCCTTGCATGTGGTAAGTGCTTGACATAAGGTAATCACTATTTCATTATTGGCTCTGGAAGTTTAATTGGGCCTAGAAGGCCCTTCTAGGAAGTTTGCATTTTGTCTTGTTAATTCCCTGGTAGCTCAGCTGCTAAAGAATCCACCTGCAATGTAGGAGACCCCGGTTCAATCCCTGGGTTGGGAAGATCCCCTGGAGAAGGGAATGGCTGTCCCCTCCAGTATTCTGGCCAGGAGAATTCCATGGACTGTATAGTCCATGGTGTCAAAAAGAGTCAGACACGACTGAGCGACTTTCACTTTCATCCTCAAGAAGAGTCAGGCTGAGCTGGTAGGTGAAAGACAGTGGGGAGGGACTGGTTTAGAGACTTGGAATAACACTGAACAGCTCTTATAGAGTGGCAGGTAAGAGCCTGTTTAGAGTAGGTTCCAGAGGGAATAGAAGGGACTTCCTGCTAATCCAGTGGTTAAGAATCCACCTGCCAATGCAGGGGACACAGGTTCAATCCCTGGGTCCAGGAAGATTCCACATGCCTCGGGGCAACTAAGCCTGTGTGCCACTACTGAGCCTGTGCTCTGCAAAAAGAGAAGCCACTGCAATGAGAAGTCCACGCACCACAACTAGAGAGAAGTCCCCGCTCCCTATGAGAGGGTAACAAGCAGGAAGGCCAGGGGTCTCCAAACGGAGGAAATAGGCTGCAAGTGTCGGACATTTTTTATCTCTCTCTTAAGCAGCAGGAGGAAACAAACTAGTGCCATTTTCCCCTCTTCTCTATACAAATTTAAAAAGCGGTTTCTCTTAAATTTCTGTGTTGCCATCGTGACACCTGGCTCCACCTGAACTTAACTGTTCTCAAACCTTGAGCTAACCAGTGCATTTTTCTTATGGAAATGTTTGTCTTAAGCTATGTTAATGTACTATCTTCAAGTCGGTTCGGCCTAAAGGCTTAGATTTAAGCTCAGAACCAACTTGACAAACAGTATGTTATACTCTGTTCTCCTAATCCATGTTAATGAAACATTGTATGGTAATCTGCCTTTCTTCAAGATTCAGGTCCAGCGGTTTATGGCCTGGGATGACTCACCTGGTGCCATTCTCTGAGTTTTGAGACATTTTTCTTTATTTAATTAGCAGACTGCTAGTAGCTGTATAACATCCAGCTAAAGAATAGCAGGGGAGAAGGCAATGGCACCCTACTCCAGTACTGTTGCCTGGAAAATCCCATGGATGGAGGAGCCTGGTAGGCTGCAGTCCATGGGGTCGCACAGAGTCGGACACGACTAAAGCAACTTAGCAGCAGCAGCAGCAAAGACTAGCAGGGGGCACTCTTTCTGCCCCCTTCTGATGTCTCTGTCGGATGCTTTCTCTATGTCTTTTATACTTTAATAAAACTTTATCACACAAAAGCTCTGAGCGATCAAGCCTCGTCTCTGGCCCCGGGTTGAGTTTTTCTCCTCCGGAGGCCAAGAATCCCGGTGTCTTTCATTCTTCAGCAACAACCTTTCACCTACAGCTAGAGAAAACCCCTGTGCAGCAAGGAAAACCCAGTGCAGCCAAGAATAAATAAATAAATAAATACCAATTTAAAAAGAATATACCTATCAATAATTACTAAAAATCAAAGCTTCTCTGTTCATGGGATTCACCAGGCAAGAATACTTGGAGTGGGTTGCCATTCCCTTCTCCAGGGGATTATTCAATGTATGTTCTTATAAATTAAAGGGAATAGAAGAACTCACGGAGGCAGCAAGCATAGGTGGATTTTTCTAAAAAGAGAAGCAAATGGACAGTAACACACGGAGAATGTGGGGCTGATGGAAGTTTTGTTTTAATGGGTGGAATTGAAGAGTTAAAAATTTACATACCCCCCTGCTCCTTCTGCCTCTGTAACTCAGCTTGCTTCTTGCAAAGTCTGAATCACGTAGGTCTCAGAAAGTGGGCACTCACAATACTAGGGTCTGGAGCTTATCTCACCCTTGTTCTGCTCTTTGCAATCGCCCAACCCCAGCAAACGTGCTTAATCATGCCTGTGTATAAAAACTCCATAACCCCTTTGTTCAGGGCTCAGAGTTTGGAGTGTTAACTCCTCTGGGCCCGCTGGCGAAATAAACCTGAGTTCTCCAACTCTCTGAGTGTAGTGCTTGGTTTCTTGAGTACTGGTTTCTGCAACAGAATGATTCTACAGAATATGAACAGTGGGGTAGAATTCTCAGAGGGCAATCCCAGAAGTTGACTTGGGATGGGAGCCAGTATAAAACGGCAGGGTTTGTCTTGGAGAGAAGCAGAGCGTTGGGGACCATAATTATTCCCCCTTTACTGATGGGGAGATCGTTTTCCAGAAGGCTGCAATGTGGCGAATCGTGGGCTGGAACGGGGACCACTCGTAGTGTTCCCTCTCCTTCACTGGAAGCAGAAAAACCCCAAGACTGCAGGAAGAGGGCAGAGCCTACGAGGGTAAGGGAAACAGTGGAAGCAGGCCTAGTGGAGAGAGGGCAGGCCTCTGCCTTTGCAGAATTGCGGTGGGGTGGGAGGCCGAGTCTGGAGCCAGAGAGAGGGTCAGGGTTTGATTGGGCTGAGATCACGGATGGTGACACTGGGCGAGGGGTCTGTGATCGTCCGTACTGGGCCAACGTGAAGGGGCGTACAGCATGCCTGATGTGGAAAGCAGTTTGGGCTCGGAATGCCGGGAATCTGCAGGCCAGCAACTTGGGACCAAGGGGAGACCGGAGGAGGGCTGATCCGCTAGACTCCAGGCTGCTGAAAGTCGTAGAAGGGCGTGGCTTCTTGTTTTAAAAAAAAAAAAAAAAAAAAAAAAAAGGGGTGTGCGTGTGTGAGGCTTGCAGCACAAGCCAATGAAAAGCGAGGGAGGGCGGAGCCTGAGCAAGAGGCAGCCAGTAGAGACAGAGCTCTTAGAGGAGGGGCCTGTGTCCCGGAGAGTGGCTAGGGCTCCGCGCAAGCGCGGAGGGGAGCCCTGGATCCAAGTAGCCAAAAGGGGCAAGGACACAGGTAATTCGCCCAACCCTTTCAAGTTGTGCGCCTGGTCACGTGACACGCAGGGCGCCGAATTCCTCTGGAGCCAGCGCCATTTCCTATGAATGAAGGTTAAAGTGCCACGAGGGTAGGAGGAGCATCCTAATACGATCTGACCTTGACTCACGGCCTGGAGTCGGGAGTCAGATTGGAGTCCAGGCCCTCGCTGGAGGGGAGGGGTCCGGCTTCAGGAGAGGGTCATGCACGCTGACTTGGGGGTGTAGTCTTGGGGTGGGCTCACCACTAGGACGAAGATTCGGGTCCTTGATATCAAAGAGAGGCGGGGCTTCCCGCCGACCCATTGAAAAGCAGGTAAGTGGGAAATAATTGGAGGCGTTGTCGCCGCGTTGACTTGTGGTGGCCTAATTTAGTTGGTCGTGGTTATGTAAGGGGCGGGGGGGTTGGGCTAGCGTTGCAAGGGGCGTGGCCTGGTTAGGAGCCTGGAGATGTAAGGGGCGTGATCGTTTAGGTGTGCGAGACAATGGGCATGGCCGGGATCTGGGCTGGGAGAGGGGGTGTGCCTTCTGGATAATTTAATTGTCGCGTCCAAGTCCTAGCACTGCCCTTTCTTCCTTAGGTGTCAGCTCATGGAGACCGCGGTGGCTGCCGCCCCAGCTTGGGGCTTCTTCTCCTCTTTCCTGCTCCTGGCCTTCGGGACGCTAGTGGCCGCCTTGCTGGGCGCCGCTCACCGCCTGGGGCTCTTCTATCAGTTGATGCACAAGGTTCGGGGGCATACAGGGGTGGCGGTCCTGGGGCAGTCAAAGGAGTGGACTTCCGTTAGCACCGTTTCTAGCTAACCCATTTCACAGGCGGGGAGAGTGAGGTTCCGATTAATGCAGAGCGACTGACTGGTCGGGAAATTCTAGGATCCGGTTGCTATTGCGGAATTGCTTCTGGGACCCTGGACTTTGCCTCTAGGAAGAGGCCACAGGGAAACTACAGCTGCCCGGCACTCCACACCCCGCCCGGCACTCCACACCCCATCTACCCCTTTCCTTAAAGGTCCCCAGTCCTTTTCACAGAGCGATGCTCCCTAACACAGTGGAGTCAGAGTACTGAGGGCAGGCCCCAGAGGTTGTGGCTGGCCGTAACAGTTTTGTGAGGGTAGCTGTCCTGCTCAAAGCTTTAGAGCGATTTTCCCAAGTACCCAACAGTTTGTCTTCATTTTCCACAAGCGGAAACTGAGGCTCAGAGAGAGTGTGTGATGACTTGCCTTAGGTGACCTGTTTAGGGAAGAAGTGACCCCACAGACCTGGCTCTGAACTACTTGGCTCCTCGCAGAAATTCACACTTTCCCAGACCCTTTCCCTGTCTTTTTTTTTTTTAAGTCTTTACTGAATTTGTTACAGTGTTGCTCCTGTTTTATGTTTTGAATTTTTGGCTACCAGGCATGTGGGATCTTAGCTCCCTGCCCAGGGATTGAATCCACACCCTCTGCATTGGAAGGCGAAGTCTTAACCACCAGACCACCAGGGAAGTCTCCCTCCTAACCTGGAGCAGCACCACTAGCCTTGTGGACTTCTCAAGATTTAAGACAAAGGCTGGGCTTCCCAGGTGGTGCAGTGGTAAGGAACCTGCCTGCCAATGCAGGAGATGTGGATTTGATCCTTAGGTTGGGAAGATCCCCTGGAGAAGGAAATGGCCACCCACTCCAGTATTCTTGCCCAGGGGAGGGGGGGGTCCTGTGGACAGAGGAGCCTGGCAGTCTGCAGTCCGTGGGGTTGCAAAAGAGTCGGACATGACTGAGTGACTGAACAACCACAACAACAGTGACAAAGGCCTCTGGTCTCTGGTGTACAGGGCTGTGTGGAAGCTGGGGCTGGGAAGCCCCAGCATCGTCTTTGCCACAGGCTGCTCCTGTGCTAGGCACTTGGTGGTTGGCAGCCTATGAGGGGGGCCTGTTCCAGTGGGTGGGAGGGGCCTGGGAGACGAGTCAGCAGTCTCCTGTTGTGGGGCCCTGATACTGGAGGGCGGGCTGTTCTGGAGTCCCAGCTGGTGGCTTCTGGCCAAGGTCACTTGGGTTCCGTGGATCCACCTTCCCTAACCTCTCCTCCTGCTTGCGCCACAGGTGCTTTGAGAGCACTGATTCTATGGGACTTTGAATCTGAGTCTTGGTCTTTGTAGTTGTAAAAGGATATATTGTCAGGAGGCTCTGATAAAATGCCTGGTGTGGCTCAGTGGTAAAGAATTCGTCTGTCAATGCAGGAGACGTGGGTTCAATCCCTGGGTCGGGAAGATCCCCTGGAGGAGGAGTTAACCCTTTCCAGTGTTTACTGCCTGGGAAATTCCATGGAAAGAGGAACCTGGCGGGCTACAATCCATGTGGGTCGCAAAAGAGTCAGACACGATCTAGCGACTAAACAGCAAAGCAACACCAAGCTTCCCCTGCCTCCCACCTTGCCCCTCCCCTCCTTCCTGGGGGAGGGGGGTAATTCCTCTGCCCACCTGCCCTGGTGCCCGCACCTTGGTCCTTGACAATCTCACTCCTCCCCTCTCCCGGCCCAGGTGGACACGGCAAGCACCCGGCATGGTGGGGAGAATGTGGCAGCCGTGCTGAAGGCCCACGGTGTGCGCTTCCTTTTCACACTGGTCGGCGGGCACATTTCGCCACTGCTGGTGGCCTGTGAGAAGTTGGGCATCCGCGTGGTGGACACCCGCCACGAAGTCACAGCTGTCTTTGCCGCTGATGCTGTAGCCCGCCTGACCGGTGAGGGCAGAATGGGGAGGGCTGGGGGCTGGTGAGACTGGGATGTCTTTGAGCGGGCAGGGTTTTTATTTTGGTGGGGGGAGGAACGTGGCCGGGAGGGTGGACCCAGCTGAGACAGGCTTTGTGTTCCAGGGACAGTGGGCGTGGCAGCAGTGACGGCCGGCCCCGGCCTCACCAACACAGTGACTGCGGTGAAGAATGCCCAGATAGCCCAGTCCCCAGTCCTGCTCCTGGGTGGGGCTGCCAGCACCCTGCTGCAGGTGCCCTGTCCTGGTGAGGGTGGGGGGCAGGTGGCAGGGACCCCAGGGAGCCCGGAAGTGCTCATGTGTTGACTTCCTGGATTTTTTTCTGTCTCTACTAGAATCGGGGTGCACTCCAGGCAATTGATCAGATAGCCCTGTTCCGGCCGCTCTGCAAGTTTTGTGCTTCTGTGCGGAGAGTGCAGGATATCATCCCCACCCTGAGGGCCGCGATGGCCGCTGCACAGTCGGGCACCCCCGGTAGGTAGTGGGGTGGGGGCTGGGCAGAGGTCCCGCCCTGGGACCTGGGGGGCACAGCAGACTGAGCGTTCTCCTTGTCTCCATGCAGGCCCGGTGTTTGTGGAACTGCCTCTGGACGTGCTGTACCCCTACTTCATGGTTCAGAAGGAGATGGTGCCAGCTAAGCCGCCCAAGGGCCTCATGAGTCGAGCGGTCCACTGGTAAGTAGCCCACTCCCTCCCATATTCCCTGGCTTCTCTCACAGATCCCTGCCAGCACCCATCCTTTCTTTGACTCATTCACTGATTTGCACATTAGTTTGAGAGGAGCCAGCCACGGGGAGAGTTTCTCCTCTACCTAGAGTTTCTCCTAGGTAGAGGAGACAGCATATGCAAAGGTCCTGAGGCAGGAATGAAGTTTGTGGGTTGGGAAAGCAAAGTGGCCCATGTGGTGGCAGCAGGTGAGCAAAGGGGAGAAGGGTAGAGGCTGAGCTGAGAGCAGTCAGCAGGAGTGCCTGGGCAGACCTGGGGCTTTGTTTTGTTAAATAAATGGCTGTGATTTTTTAAATAAAAGGTCTTGAACATGTTACAGTGTTGCTTCTGCTTTGTGTTTTTTTGGTCTCGAGGCATGTGGGATCTGAACCCCCAGACCAGGGATTGAACCTGTACCCCTGCAAAGTCTTAACCATTGGACTGCCAGGAAAGTCCCTGGGGCTTTGTTTTTAATTTGAGAGCCATTGAGAAGCATTTTAGGACCTTAAGCACTGGCATGGGATACCCTGGTTTGGTTTTTATTTTTATTATTAATTTGGCTGTGCTGGGTCTTCATTGATATGCAGGCTTTTCTCCAGTTGTGGTGAGTCAGGGCTATTCTCTCTAGTTGCGGTTTGTGGGCTTCTCATTGCAGCAGCTTCTCTGGTTTGGAGCACCGGCTCTAGAGCATGTGGGGCTCAGTAGTTTCAGCTCCCGGGCTGTAGAGTACAGGCTCAGTAGTTGTGGCACCTGAGCTTAGTTGTCCTAAAGCATGTGGGGTCCTCCCAGGCCAGGGATTGAGGCCGTGTCTTCTGCATTGGCAGGTGGATCCTTTACCACTGAGCCATCACGGAAGCCCTGGTTTGGGTTTTTGTTAACGATCCCTGTGGCTCTTGCCAGAGAGTGGACTTTGGGGTCAGGTGGAAGCTGGGAAGCCAGGGAGATGGTGTGGCAGTCCCTGGGATGAGAAATGATGGCCTGGAATCTAGCTGGTAGCTGTGGAATGCAGAGATGTGGATGGATCTCATATGAGTGTCTGGACCTGCAGCAGGACAGGATAAGGGGACGGTGAGTCCCTATAGGCCCACGGCATGGGCACAGTTCACTCTGGGGCCTCCTATGGGACTTTTGAGTGGTGAGTAGCCTGGGTGTTGGAGAGAGCAGGGCATCAGGCCTGGCGTGGGATGAGCTTTAAGGTTTTCCTGGAAGAGCTGCAAGTTTCATGAAGGAACATCTTTCCATTGAGAGGCTAAAAAAGGTTGTAAGTAGGGGCATAGACTGAGCAGAGGTATGTGACAGGGATCACTTCTGGTCACTACTGAGGTGGACCTCGCTGAAACAGGACACAGAAAGGAGAATCAATTCTCCTCCTCTTCCACCTCTGTCCCTTCCATTTGCCTGTCCTTGCCCCTCTGCCTTCTACTCCCCATCCAAATATTTAGTGAGTGCCACTATCTGCTGGGTGCCAGGATGGGCATGAATAGGACAGACAGGTCCCTGCTCCCTGGGCATATGAGGAGCACCTGGAAGGCCAGCTCATGGTGTAGCAGGTTAACTCACAGGTCTTTTATAATAACCCTTAGAATTAAGACTCAGGTATTATTCAGCCCATTTCACAGATTAGGTAACTGAGACCCAAGGCAGCTGAATGACTTGCATGCAGTTGTCCAGTTTGTTAATGGTGCACTAGGGTTCAGCCTGAAGGAACCTTCAGTGCTTAATTCACACAGCTGTGTTCCATCTGTAACGTAGCTGGAGTGAAATGAAAGTCCAGAGAGATGGGTTCAAATCCCAGAACTGCCACTAGCTAGCTGTGAACAAATGATTAAACCTCTCTCTCTCTTTTTTTTTTCTTCCAGTTTTATTGAGATCTAATTGACATAAACAGCACAGTGTAGGTTTAAGGTGTACAGCATAATGATTTGACTTGTGTATATTGTGATTAAATCTTGCTTGATGTCAGCTTCCTCATCTGTAAGGTGGACAAACATGGCTTTTTCTCTCTAGACTAAGATTTTGTGAAAAATAAAGTGAGATTATTTTGATAATGCAAAGCATATGCTGAAGTAGAAAAGAATTAATCATTATTACCTTAAATAAGAATAGGGCTGAGTCCATAAAAAAGAATGAAATAATGCCATTTGCAGCAACATGGATGGATCTAGAGATTGTTATGCTGAGTGAAGTAAATGAGACAGAGATGGAGAAATATCATATGACATCCCTTATATGGGGAATCTAAAAAGAAATGATACAAATGAACTTATTTATGAAATAGAAAGGGACTCACAGATCTAGAGAACAAACTTATGGTTGCCAGTGGGGAAGGATGGGGGGAAGGGATAGTTAGGGAGTTTGGGAAAGATATGTACACACCCGGCTTCTCAGGTAGTGCTAGTGGTAAAGAACCTGCCTGCCAGTGCAGGAGATGTAAGAGAGTCGGGTTAGATCCCCAGGTCAGGAAGATCCCCGGAGAAGGGCATGGCAACCCACTCCAGTATTCTTGTTTGGAGAATAACATGGACAGAGGAGCCTGGCAGGCTACAGTCCATGGGTTTGCAAAGGAATTGGACACACATGACTTAGTGCCTAGACAACAGCACAGTGTTTTGCAACATGCTTTATATCCTGAGTGGATATATCACTGGACCTTGGGAGAGATGGTCCCTTTTACATCTTACAGAGGAGGAAGCTCAGAAAAGTTAAGTCTCTCAACCAGAGTCACACAGGAAGCAGCAGAGCCAGAACCCAAGCCCACATCTGTCTGACCCAGTGGGTCTGGCCCCTGATTCTGGTGCTCCAGCCTGTGGCCCTTATTTCTCAAGGTCTGTGTCAGCTTGGGGTGGTCACTGGAAGCTTCCAAGGGGAAACAGGCCACTGGGCACTTGGCTGCTGGGGTCTGTGTCCCCAGGCCATTGCTCATCCACCTCTGTTCCTGCCCTGCCTTTCCAGTCCCTTTCTGGGCCCTTCTCTTTCAGCTTCTGAAACCCTGGTAATTACTCCTGGTAATGGCCTCTTCCTCTTCTCTTCGCAGGTACTTGGCGAATTCCCTGGCCAACCTCTTTGCAGGAGCTTGGGAGCCTCAGCCTGAGGGGCCTCTGCCCCTGGACATTCCCCAGGCCTCCCCACAGCAGGTGACTTACCTCTGTTCCCTGGCCAGGGACCCCCCCCCCGCCCCCCAACCTCTGCCACATGCTGAGTGGCTTCTCTCTGAATCAGTATCGGGGCTGTCAACTTGGGGGCTTCCTGGTGACCCGAGGTCAGCTCTTTGAGCCCCCACCTCTTGCCCCAGGTTCAGCGATGTGTGGAGATCTTGAGTCGGGCCAAAAAGCCCCTCATGCTAATTGGGAGCCAGGCCCTGCTGCCTCCGACATCCGCAGACAAGCTTCGGTGAGAAGCCTCCGGCCTGCCCTTATTGTTAAGGTCACATGCCTGGTCCCCTGGTGCCCTGGGAGGAGGGGCAGGCCCTGGGCCACACTCACTTCTGTTCTGCCTGGATCCCTAGGGTTGCCGTGGAGACCCTGGGCATCCCTTGCTTCCTGGCAGGGATGGCACGGGGACTGCTGGGCCGCAACCACCCCCTCCATTTCCGGCAGAACCGCAGGGCTGCCCTGAAGAAGGCAGATGTGGTCGTCCTGGCAGGTGGGCCTGGTCCTCCTACCCTCCCTCCCTTTTCTCTCCCTCTAGGTACCTCCCTGCCCATGTGACCTTGCCCCCCTAGTTGGGTACTGGCTGGCACCTAGTCTCATAATCACCCACCCTCCTACCTCTCACCCCTAATTTCTCACCAGGTGGCAGTCGTGTCTGGGACCCAGCTTTACACAGAAGGGCATGCACAGAGAGTGGGCACCTGTGAGGCTGTGTATACAGCACTTGCATATATATGCATTATATAACATTGACACAGCCTGTACACATATCTTCTTACATAAAGTGCTCTGAATCCTGCTAGGCAAATAATAGTTTTATCAGTTAGCTACTGTTGTATGATAACCACCCTAAACGCCATGGCTTACAACGCACTTATTATTTCTCAAGACCCACCTATGAATTAGTTGACAGTTTTTTTCTCATTTTGGCAGGGCTCATCCCTGAGTCTACAGTCAGGGATGTGGGAAGGCAGTGGTTGGGCTGGCTCATGTACTTGGGGGTTGACTGGCTGCAGGACTGGGCTAGCATGGCCTCGGTTGGGGTAACTGAGTTTTCTCTTTCCCCCACCTCCTCCTCCATGTTTCTCATCATCCAGCCAAGCAGCCTGGCCTTCTTCACTTGGTGGGTGATGAGAAACATGCAGGGCTTGGGGAACAAGGTTATATTAGAGAGAAGGGTGGAAGCTGCAAGGCTGTTGGAGGTCTGGCTTCAGGAACACACGCCATGACTTCTCGCACATTCTTACAGGCCAGAGCACCATAGGTCTGGGGGCCAGTCTAGGTTCCAGGAGTGGGGACCTGCAGTCTTATTGCAGGTGGCACTGGCACAGGGAGAGGTGAGGAATGAGGACCTTTCTGCATTCAGGCTACCACAGTGGATTGAGTAAGGTGGCAGGCACCCCCAGGAAGCTGGTCCTGGGTCTGCTGAGACCCCGTCCCCTTTCCCCAGGAGCAGTGTGTGACTTCCGCCTGTCCTATGGGCGTGTCCTCAGCCGCAGCAGCAAAATCATTGTTGTCAACCGTGACCGGAAGGAGATGCTGATCAACTCAGACATTTTCTGGAAGCCCCAAGAGGCTGTGCAGGGTGAGCCCCTCCTTTTTTTTTTGTATGTGTCGCTTTTCTTCTGGCCTCTGCTGACAGCTGGCTTGAGCTGGGTGCTGGTGACCAAGGCCTGGATCCTGCCCCAGGGGGCACCCAGTTGGCTGGAGATGCATATTTGTCCCTTAGACTGGTAGGTGCTTCTGGATGAACTAAGGGTAGGGTTTTTTTTAGAAATCTTTATTGTGCATAAAATGGTCATTCCCCTTCATAGGTCAGTTGTTACTACCTCTAAAATTGTTTACTGTAAACCAGAGCTTCCCAGATGGCCCTAGTGATAAACAATCCTCTTGCCAATGCAGGAGATGCAAGAGATGCGGGTTTGATCCTTGGGTTGGGAAGATCCCCTGGAGGAAGAAATGGCACCCCACTCCAGTATTTGTGCCTGGGTGATCCCATGGACATACAGGCTACAGTCCATGAGGTCACAAAGACTCAGACCTGACTGCGCACACATGCACACATGCACGTGCACACACAACATGTGTACCAGGGGGAAGGTCCGGGAATGTGAGTGTGATCACGTGTCCTGACTGTACTCTCCCATGTTGCCCGCTGCCCTTAGGGCCTGCCCTGGGGTCTCTCAGTTTTTCTGTCATGGCTCTTCTACCCCTGTTCAGTCCTCTTCCACAGCTTTTCCATGTCCTGCTTTGCCCATCGTTCCAAGGACGTTGACTCTACCCTGCAGTGTAGGTGAGAGGGAACTTGTGTCAGGCAAAGAAATGGCACCATGTGCATTCATGTTTGGGAAGACCCACTGGAGCAGCTGATGGGCAGCAAGTTGGAGAGGACCACGTAGAGGCTAGGGGGCTGTTAAGGCCAGGACAGCAACCATGAGGCCTGGAGTTGGGATGGGCAGGGAGGAGAAACTCAGCTTTGCTGAGCCTCTGTGTGATCCTTTCTGAGGTAGAGCTGATGAAAGGTACATCGTCATTGGCTAATTTGGTTGCTCTCCAATACTCTGTGTGCCTGGGTTGTCGAGATGTGCTTGGACGACAGAGGTGTTTTTAGTGACATGTTTCAGAGGCAGAATTGACAGGTCTGTGTGACCTAGGGTGTGAAGGCGGAGGCAGGAGACAGAGGCAGATATGAGTTTCTAACTCACTTTGTAATTTTTTTATTTTTGGCTGCACCGGCTTTTCTTTAGTTGTGGCCAGTGGGGGCTATTCTTTAGTTTCAGTGTGCAGGCTTCTCATTGTGGTGGCTTCTCTTGATATGGAGTACAGGCTCTAGGGTTCCGCTCCTGGGTTCTAGAGCACAGGCTCAGTAGTTGTGGTGCATAAGCTTGGTTGCTCAGTGGCACATGAGATCTTCCCGGACCAGGGATCAAACCTGTGTCTCCTGCATTGGTAGACGGATTCTTTACCACTGAGGCCCCAGGGAAGCCCCGCTAACTCACTTTGGCCTTGCTCTCCCTCTCACCCCTGTTGCCCTAACCCTGGTTCTGGCAGGCTCTGGGGTATTTCACCCATTTTGCCTTAGGCCATCTCCACCCCCACCTTCCCCGCTGCCTGCTTCCTTGCTTCAGATGCCTGTTGGCTTCCTGCTGCCTTTGGGCCTCTGGTGCTTAAAGGGTAGGAGGTGGCCTTCTCCCCACAGCTGTGCCTTCTTCCTTCCCCAGGAGATGTGGGCTCCTTCGTGGTGAAGCTGGTGGAGGGCCTCCAGGGTCAGATGTGGGCCTCAGACTGGGCAGAGGAGCTTCGGCAAGCCGACCAACAGAAGGAGCAGACCTTTCGGTGGGGGCTGGGTAGAGTGGACTTGGTGGGTCATGGGTTCCTGGTGGGCTAGGCTGCTGGCTCTGCTGACCTGCCTTGCTCCGTCACAGGGAGAAGGCACTGATGCCTGTAGCCCAGCATCTTAACCCGGTGCGGGTCCTGCAGCTGGTGGAGGACACTCTGCCTGACAACTCCATCCTGGTGGTCGATGGCGGGGACTTTGTGGGCACAGCTGCCTACCTGGTGCAGCCCCGTGGGCCCTTGCGTTGGCTTGATCCTGGTAAGGGCAGACCTACACCTGGGGCAGCTTGCACTCCTCTGGGCCTCTTTACACCTGCTCTTGGTTCTCCTAGGGGCCTTTGGGACTCTGGGGGTTGGTGCCGGATTTGCACTTGGGGCCAAACTGTGTCGGCCGGATGCTGAGGTGAGTCAGAGTGTGCTGGGTGCGGGAGGCTTGCTGCTTTCTGGGCCATAAGCCAGCCCAACCATCCTTGGTACCCACCTCAGGTCTGGTGCCTGTTTGGGGATGGAGCATTTGGCTATAGCCTCATCGAATTTGACACCTTCGTCAGACACAAGGTGACTGGGTGGGCTGACCCAAGGGAAGCTCAGAGCCTGGGATTCTGGGAGATATCCTCAGGGGTGGGCTGGGGAGGGAGCTCCTTATCTGGCAGAGGTCCTGTCCCTGCCTCTCACCTGCCGCTGGCCAAGCCTTGGGACTAAAGGCCTTGGCCTGGCCTCCTCTCCCTGCCTGCAGATCCCAGTGATGGCCTTGATAGGAAATGATGCTGGCTGGACCCAGATTTCCAGGGAGCAGGTGCCCTCTCTGGGCAGCAACGTGGCCTGTGGCCTGGCTTACACTGGTGAGAAGGGCCTGGATGGGCAGGGAGGGGGAATGCCATTTCAGGGTCAGCTGAATGTGTATTCCTCTCCTGGGCTACCTGCATGGGGGGCTGGGTTTCTGCCACCATTCTGACTTGCCCTTCCGTTTCAGATTATCACAAGGCAGCCCAGGGACTGGGGGCCCAGGGCTTGCTGCTCTCACGCGAGAATGAGGATCAGGTGGTCAAGGTGCTGCATGATGCCCAGCAGCGGTGCCAGGATGGCCACCCGGTTGTGGTCAACATTCTCATCGGGAGGACGGACTTCCGGGATGGCTCCATCGCCATGTAGGGCCTCACGGGTCAGTCCTCTTGGCTCTCTTCCCACCCCTGGACTGTGCCTAGCTGGCTTGGCGTTTTATCCTTGCCTGCCCTGGGCCTAAGCCATGAGGCCCAGTGACCCTGCAATCTTCCCTGAGGACAGGGAGGGGCTGGACGGAGTCAGAGCTGAGAGAGGCTCTGACAGCCCTGGGGAGTCCTTGGGCCTATTTGTGGGCTCAACTGTGTCCCTTCTCCCCTCCTCACTTGTTGTTCAGTCACTAAGTCGTGTCCATCTCTTCGCGACTCCATGGACTGCAGCACGCCAGGCTCCTCCGTCCCTCCACTATCTCCCAGAGTTTGCTCAAATTCATGTCCATTAAGTCGGTGATGCTATCTTAACCAACTCATCCTCTGCTGCCTCCTTCTCCTTTTGCCTTCGGTCTTTCCCAGTATCAGGGCCTTTTCCAATGAATTGGCTCTTTTGCATCAGGTGGCCAAAGTATTGCAGCTTCCTGTCTCACACACTGAATAAACCACGTCTGCTCCGTGGGGGCCCAAGTACTCATCCCAGAACCTGTGCATATTGATTTATTGTCCACAAAGATGGAAGTGAGGGAAAGAGGGGGGAGACAGGAGGGGACCCTACTCTCCCACTGGAACTCGGGGGCTCACTAAGGCACCATTACTGGGGATTTCAGGGTGCCTGGGCACTGCAAACTCTTCCCCCCACCCCCTCTGTGGTCCCTGAAAGAGCCCCACATACCCACTCTAGACACGTCCATACACATTACTCCTCACACACAGGCACACACGCAGGGAGGCAATAAATATGTTCCGTACCAAAGTGCCCCCAGCCTGACACTTCAGGTGGGGCCCCTCCAAAAGGGAGGTCTTATAAGTGCTTAATTTCTTCAGGAATGGGGAGGAAGAACTGGGGAGGGGAAGGGACAGACTCTTGCTATCTACTTTTGCTGGTTTGAGGCAATTATGAGGTTTTCCCTGGAAAAGAGGGTGGCAAAACCAGGTGTTTTGCTATAAGCCCCAGGCTGCTCCTATCTATCCAGAGCCCAGGAAAGGGGCTCCCCTGACACCCTGCCTCAAACAGCACTTCTTCATAGTCCTTGGGCCCACTGAGGGAGAAGCAGAGTGCAGTGCTCAAAGCTAATACTGATTTGGTTGGCAGCAGCAAGGACTGACTGGGAGGGTGTCTCACCATCTCAGGGTGAGGCTCACAGTAACTGGTGTTTCCCTGGCTAAGGGGAAGCAAAAGATGCCGGCCCTGCAAGCAGAACTGCCTTTTGGCAGCCAGGAGAGAAGCCCTTGGTACTCAAGAAAAGATGGCCACAATAGCTGGTCCCTAAAGTCCCCCATCCCCGGCCGTCGCAACCAGTGTCCAAATACTGAGTACTGGAAATGGGGAATGATTCTCAGCAAAGGATCGGCTGGTCGCTAGGCAATTGCCCAGTAACCAGGAGTTAGGCCTGAGCTACAGGTCTGGTCCTCCCTAGGTCGTTAGGGCACCGCCTTAGCAACCAGGAGCCTGGCCTTAGTAATTGGGGTCCAGCCCCGCCCGGCTCAGAGACACACGTTGATCTGCTTGGAAAGCTCTCTCTCCAGGTCCAGGATGAGGGCATCAAAGTCTTTGAGGTTCAGGTGCGGGTTGAAGGGCGCCTCGAAGTCGTCTTCAAAATCGGTGGCGCCAGTCGGCTCGCCAACCTCGTCGTCCTCATCTTCACTGTCGCTGCCCGTCACGTGGTCGTAGTCTGGCCCGGAGAGGAAGTCCCGCCCACAGGGCAGGAAGTCCCGCCCGCAAACACTCCAGTCACCCGCGTAGCGGTTGCTCGGGGGGCTTTCGGGACCGCCCCGGCCGCGGGGCCGAGTCACCACTTCGGGGCTCGCTAGCGGCAAGTGCAGCGACGGCTGTCGTTTGGGCCGCAGGTACGGGACGAGCTCCGGAGGCTCTGGGGGCCTGCGGGGATCTGCAGTGGGAGAGGGAGGGATTGGTGACGTCACGCCCACAGGCGACACCTAGGCCTCTGATTGGCTGTTTAGGTAATCACGCCCCTGACTGGCCTGTCGAAAGGCAAGGCCTTCGACCGGATCGGGATTTCACTGGCTGAGCTAGTACTGGTTGCTCAGGCAACTAGGTACTGGTTTTCACTCTGACGAGGGGGCGTGCCTCGCCTGAAGCCCGAGACTCTTAACTGGCCGCCAGAGAAAGCATCTTCTGGGATACCAGGCTCGTTTCCGCGGCGCGGGGGCGGGGGCCAGCTCACCTGGCCAGGCTTGCAGCAGGTAGTGCAGCACCTCGATATGGCGCTTGAAGTCCACCGCATTCGAGAGACCCGGGCCAGAGCTGCGGATGCGGGGCCTGGCGGGTGCCTGGCGCGCTGGCAGCAGCACGGGACCGAAGCAAACGGCCAGGTTCTGCGGAGTCATGCGGTTGTGGGCGTGGAAGGAGGAGACAAGGCGCAGGTGGTCCAGGAGAAGCGTCAATGTAGCCTGAGAGAAGAGGGTTGGGAGAGTACGCGATGGGCAAAGTCGGTTCCCTGTCACACTCAAGGCAGACTAAGGCGGTTCAGAATGGGGAAACTGAGATTCAGAGTCTCATAGTTGGGAGGTGATCCTGCTAGAACTTAGCTATTAGTATTATGCTCCTGTTTTGCTGGAGGGAAGACTGAGGCCAAAGGTAACAACTTTGAAATGGCAGAACTTGGGCTTGAACCCCCTCCTCTGTGTGTTAGGCAGGGCTGGTAGTAATCCCATTTTACAGATGAGGATATTGAGGTACAGAGGCAGGATCCCACAGCCAGGAACCTCCCTTACGGTAGGTTGACAGACCTCTGTTGAGTCTGTTAATTTCGATACATCCTGCCTGTGAAACCTGAGGCAACTCACTCAACTGCCCTGGGCCTTGGCTTCCATTATCTATAAAGTGGGGACACTAACAGCACTAGGAGTGTGATGGTGCCACACATTCATGGCCATCACCAGCCCAGGCATGGGAGAAACATTCTGCTGATGTCAGTTCACTCCCTGTCCTGCCCACTCTCCCCACCCCCCAGGCCCAACTCACCCTCTCCACATCTGGCAGGCAGCTGAGGAGCTCACGGGTGCCCTCAGTGCTGGATGGAGCCCTGCTTGGGGGCCCTCGGGCCATTGCCTCCAGCACCACCTGATAGAGGGGCTGGGTGATGAGTGGGGTAGGCAGCTCCCGAAGATAATCCTTGAGGATGCCTGTGGATATAGGGCCCACACTGGTTAGGGCACCCCTGGGTTCTGAGGCTGGAACTTCAGCAGGGGCTGGGAGGGGGGGCAAGAGGAGGAGGACAGGTGCAGGAAGGTAAAAACAAGGCCAACAGAAGGGGTGAAGTCCCAAAGGGACCACAGGGACTGCCTTGAGTTGAGGGTTGACTGGGGAGCAGGGAGGAGAGCAAAGGGGCAAGCTGACCGGTGATGACATTGATATCAGGGTACAGGTCCTCAGAGAGGCAGACAGCTGCACTGTCTCGCTCAAAGGCATCGCGAAGCTCTTTCTTCACGGCTGCCGAGCCGCACAGACGGTATAGCCCCACTACCTGGGGGTAGGAGCAGAGAGGTGTCTTTTTTGTCAGAGTGCAGACTGATGTGAGCCCTATGGGGTGAGGGCCAGAGGCCTGGATCCAGGTGGCAATGGGCTGAGAGGTTGGGGGCTGGCTGAAACTTCACTGGCTGCCTTTCTGTTCTTCTGACACCTGTCATGGGGGACCCCATCTGGCTGTTTGGACAACCCAGCCCTGTAAACCCTCTGAATTACTTGTCCTGGCACCCACCTCCTTTGACTCAGGAAACCTTGACTCCTTTTCAGCTTACTTGTCACCTCCTCTGGAAAGCCTTCCCTGACTGTCCTAACCAGCAGGTAAGGTCCTGCTTTAAGTTGTCCCAGCTTCTTCACTCTTATCCCAGCTTGTTTCATATATATGATTTATTAGTCATGTCTTTTGGAGAAGGCAATGGCACCCCACTCCAGTACTCTTGCCTGGAAAATCCCATGGATGGAGGAGCCTAGTAGGCTGCAGTCCATGGGGTCGCTAAGAGTCGGACACGACTGAGCGACTTCACTTTCACTTTTCACTTTCATGCATTGGAGAAGGAAATGGCAACCCACTCCAGTGTTCTTGCCTGGAGAATCCCAGGGATGGGGGAGCCTGGTGGGCTCCCATCTATGGGGTCGCACAGAGTCGGACACGACTGAAGTGACTTAGCAGTTGCAGTAGCAGTCATGTCTTTTCCCCCATCAGACTCGGAGCTCCAAAAGGGCTGGGATCCTATGTTATCTAATGAACAGAGGACCCATGAGTTCTGGGCTAGATGCTAGGATCTGGGGGTGTGTAGGGAGCTCCTGCCCTTGTCTAGGCTGGGATTGGAGCTAAGAGTTCCCCAGGTGGGATAGGGGGAAGCCTGGCCTCCATACCCTGGGTATTCTGGGGAGTGGTTCTGAGGTCTGGGGGCTAGCTAGGGTGGGGTGAGGGACTTACCCGCAGCCCTCGACGCTCGATCTGCCCAACACACTTCTGAATAATGAGAGGCACCTGGCCAGGGGACTGCTCACGCTCCACCAGCAGGGGCAAGGGCAGCCCGAAGACTCGGGGCTCAGCTGTGCTGGGTGATTCTTGTTGCTCCGACAGGGTCAGCTTGGCATACAGCAGCCCTTGGGGCTCGAGGCGCACGGCCAGCTGCTGGGCCTGGCAACCTAAAGACACAAGGGGGACTTCCTGAGTGGGGTCTTCCCCCATCACCGCCTGTGCCCTGTCCCCTAGGCCAAGCTACGTCCCCACCCTGGGCACTCTAGAGGAAGGAGGGAGCTGGGAGCCGAGTCCTGTGCCCTCCCCGCCCCCTCCGAGACCATGCACCCTACCTCGGAAAACCGTGGGCAGCAGCACAGTGCCCTGGGCGCAGGGCCGGTGCCGCCGGACACCGGGGTCCCAGGCCAGCACCAGGGCCCGCAGCAGCCGGGCTGCCTCGAGTTCCAGGTGAAAGGTGTGGTCCAGCCGCAGGAAGTCTGGCCCCCCACGCAGCGGCCCGGTTCGGGCCCGGGCCACCCCATCCACCTGCAGCAGGCAGCAGAGGTCTCGCGGAGTGGCCCCAGGCGCCGGCCGCAGCCCTCCCAGCCCGTACAGGTGCAGGCTGAGGCGGCCCCAGAGCGCAGCCGGGGGCGGCCGGGAGGAGGGGCCCACCTCATAGGGGCGGAAGGCAGTGGGTGACGGAGGCCCCGCGGGGCGCTCAGGAGAGTCGCCATCACTGAGGTAACCCGCCCTCGGGCCACGTGCGCCCTCAGCTACTGCTGTCCGCCCTGGGGTCCCCACGCTGCTGTCCAGGTGATAACGACTAATGACCGAGCCCTCGGGGGCGGCCCGCTCGCGCTCTCGGCTCGTCCGGGTGCTCCGCAGACTCAGTCGGCGCCGCAGCTCAGGCAGCTTCTTCATCTTCATTGAGAGGCGCCTGGCTGGGCCGGGGGACTTGGTGCGGGAGGCTTTGGTCGGGGGGCTGGCAGGGGCTGTGCCTGTGAAGACAGCAGACCTCAGGGTCCAGAATTCTGGGCTTGGGATGGGGGTGATTATGCTTGTAGTCACCTTGCAGGCCCCAGGGTGGGAGGCTTGTGCTCACCTGGAGAGGCCGGGCTGTCTGCCTCAGCTGAGCCTGGCTGTGGGCCTGAGAGCTCCGGTGCTGGGAGTCTGGGGTCCTCCTCTGGGATGGGGTTGTACCAGATCTCACCGGCAGGCTCCCCACTGCCAGGTGCCCCCGGCCCCAGAGTGGTCTCCTCTGGTGGCTTGGCCCCGCCCAGCACCCAGCGGCGGCTGCTGGGCTCCAGGCTCTGCAGGTAGGCACCATGAGCTGGGCTCCGAGATGCCTCAGGGCTGGGGGGCCCCTCCGCTCCAGCCTGGGGTCCTTCTGGGGCCTGGGGCTCTGGGGGACTGGGCTCCGGGCGCTGGGCTGGTCGGCCTGGCAGAGAGCAAGGGGAGTGAGATGCAGCCTCCCACTGCCCCCAGAGCAGCCCCAGCCCAGGGCTCTTCCCCTATGGGACATGGGGTGCACTCAGCCTGGACACTCCCCACATTCATTTGGAATGGATGGCTGCAGGCTGGCAATCTCATCCGCTACCAGCTCCCTGCCCACAACTCCCCGCCCTAGTGTCCCAAACAGGACTTGGTCCGTCTGCCCTCCAGCCTCAGAGGTCCAGAGGAGTTTCTCCCGGCCTGGGCCCTGCATTCCCCACTCTATGTCCCCATGCCTCTCTTTAATGCTGGCGTGGAGCCCCGTGCTTGTGCCTTCTCAGTGGGTGGCTTCGGGGAAACCACTTGCCATCTGAGCCTCACTGTGATCTCAGCATGAGAGTGCTTCCTAGGCACTCATATCTTGGGCACACACAGAGCCCATGGTGGATGCTGGCTAGCTTGTTTAGAAGACCCAGAGCAGGCGTGACAGTGAGTGTGTGGCTGCCAGGTTCTTTACTCGCAGCATGTCACTCCCCACCCTGCTGCCTTTCTTTCCAAACCTTGCCCCCATCCTGGAGCTGACCCTGTGTTTTAGCCCAGACAGACCCCAACAGTTTTGCTTTTGGAACCCCCCCTACCACCCGCCTCTCCCCCCCTCCCCCCCACAACTCCCCTGCCCCTCCGCTGCTCCATCCTCCCCTTCGACATCCTGGGCTGTTTCCTGTGTGTGTTTGTGCGTGGGCACCCCTTCCCTTCTCTCTGCTCTGGGAACCCTGGGAATCTCTGGGAAGACGGCTGGGGGGAAGTCAGATCCTTGAAGTCCTCTGCCTTCCCTCCTTTAACCCCTTCCTTTCCGGGACTTCCTGTCCCACGCAGCTCCCATGTCTTTAAGGTCTTCCATGTCGACTCCCTCCTCTGGTCATCTCATACTTCCACTCCCCGAGTCTCTCTGGGCTCTCATTTAGTAGCGTAGTCCACAGAGCTGTTATGTCGCTTCACTGGCACTGCGTAAATCACCCAAACTGCTCCGTGCCTCAGTTTCCCCATCTGTATAGGGGGCAGTTTCCTGCGGCTGCCTAAGGTGGGTGTAGCTGCAGTTACGGGCTAGTAGGTAAGAGGGGACTGGGAAGTGGCCCCCACGATCGACGCACCGCCTCTCCCTCCTCTGCAGGGTGTACGCCCCCGTCTCCCATCCCTGGTCTCTAGGGCACAGGGTGTCGCCAGCCTGGCCTGACTAAGCCCCAGTTTCTCAGCCTCCCAGCTCCTCCTCCCCACCACTCTCCAGGCGCTCAGCTTCGGCCCCATTTCCTGTCAGGGGTGAGGCCCCCTCCCGGGCCTCCCGAGGAGCCCGCAGCGCTGGCATCCCTGGTCAAGCGCACATAACGGTCCGCGCCCCCTCTCCCCCCCTCCCCCCGGCCCGTTACTTCCACGACCCCTGCCTGCCCCCACCCCCAACCCCAACCCGCAGGGGGCTCCGCGGGGCTTCTCCTGTCCCCTCAGCGGTCCCTCTTTGGGGCCCTGGGACCCTCTTCCAAGCCGGGCGGGGTTCGGGGCCCCTTCTTCCCCACCTCCCTGTCTCTCACCGCGCTCCTTCGCGTCCGACTTTTTCCGGGGAAGTTTCTCCCGGCCCCGAAGGCGGGAGAAGGTCTTTCTGAGCAGCGGCTCGGCCATGCTGGGGCCCGGGCCGGCCTCAGTGCGCGCCCCGGGCTCTGGCCGCGCCGCCCCCCGCCCCGCCCGGTCTCCCCGCCCGCCCCCCGCCCCGCGCCAGCAGGAAGCGCATTCCGGGAATGCTTGGCCCAAACTTTTTTTTTTTGCCCTTCCCGCGGCCTGAGTGAGCGATGCTGGGAGTTGTAGTCAATCGTCAGGGCCGGGCGGGGGACCTGTCACCGGCTGTTGTCTTTCCTCTTACCCACCCTCCATTAGTGACCGCATACAGCAGGTTCTCTTGAGTTTACTTCCAAAACGCGTCCTGCACAAATCCACAGATCTCTTCTCTTTCCTCCCATCCACTGCTCCAGCCTGGTGCAAGCCCTGGCATCGCTTATTTTGACGACATCCCCTCTTCCCTTAGTTTCCTCAGATGCCACTCTCTTGCCTTCCTCCTCCATCCAGTTCTCCACTCCTCTCTCTCCCCAAGTCCAATTACTACTGCTCTTTAACAAACCACCCCAAAGCTTAGTGGTTGTAAATCAGCCGTGCTATGATGCTCACAGATGCTGTGGGCTAAGGATTGGGGCAGGACAGAGCTGACATTGGTTGTCTCTACTCTTTTGTTGGAAAGATTTCAAGGTTTGGGGTGACTCAACAAACGAAGGGCCAGGATCATCTGGAGGCGTGTTCACTTACAGGTCTTGCAGTTGATGCCAGGTGTGTGCTGGGACTGCCGCAGGAGCTGTGGAGCAAGGGCACCTCCACAAGCCTCTTGCCAACAAAGGTCTGTACAGTCAAACATGTGGTTTTTCTAGTAGTCATATATGGATGTGAGAGTTGGACTGTAAAGAAGGCTGAGTGCAGAAGAAATGAGGCTTTCAAATTGTGCTAGAGAAGACTCTTGAGAGTCCTTTGGACAGCAAGGAGATCAAACCAGTCAATCCTACAGGAAATCAAGCCTGAATATTCATTGGAAGGACTGTTATTGAAGTTCCAGTACTTTGGCCACATGATGTAAACAGCTGACTCATTGGAAAAGACTCTGATGCTGAGATAGACTGAAGCAAAAGGAGAGGAGGGTGGCAGAGGATGAGATGGTTAGATAACATCACTGACTCTATGGACATGAATTTGAGCAAGCTCCTGGAGATAGTGAAGAACAGGGGAACCTGGTGTGCTGCAGTTCATGGGTGAGAAAGAGTCGGACACAACTTAGTGACTGAACAACCATCCTCTTGGTGTGAACTGGATTCCTCCTAGCAGATCAGCAGTCATTGTAGTTGGGTTTCTTACAGAGCCACCCAGGGCTTCAAAAAAACAAAGCAAAAGCTAGATTTCCTTTTCTGATCCAGTTTGGAGTGTCACACTGTTTTACTTCTGGCACCAGATTCAAGAGGAAGGGACACAGACTCCACCTCTCTCAATGGGTGGTGTGTCATGGTGACCTTGTAACATTCTTTGTGCAAGAGAATGTAGGATGGGAGGTGTTTTTGTGGCTGTTTTGGAAAATTTAACCATCTTACTCCTATATTCCATTCTCCATGCAGTGCCTAGAGTGGACTTAAAAACCCAAAATCAGATCATGGCATGCCCCTGCTGAACAGTCTTCCCATAACTGCTCACTCCACCTAAAATAAAATCCAGATTTCCACAAATAAAATCCGGTCCAGCAAGACTTCTGGCTTCATAGCCTTGGTTGTCTTCATCACCCACCATGACCTTCTGTCTGGCTCTTCTTCACATCAAACTGTTCCTGCCCCAAGCCCTTTGCACATGCAGTTCCCTCTGGCTAGGAAGCCCTGATTCTTCTGAAGCTGCCTCTTTCTCGTCCTTTAGGTCCAATGGCATTTCCTTAGGAGGCCCTCATCTCCCTGACCATCTACCATTGTCCAGTCATTATTATATCACTGTGATTCATTTCTTCTTCTTTTTTAAATTAAAAAGGTTTTTTTGACTGCACCGCATGGCATGTGGGATCTTAGTTCCCCAACCAGGAATCAAACCCACGCCCCCTGCATTGTAAACACAGAGTCTTAACCACTGGACCACCAAGGAAGTCCCTTTGTTTCTTGTAACACTTGCAATGGCTTAAACTCTATAGTTCTAGTGACTAGTTCTAGTTTATCTGTCTCCTTGTTCAGACTGGGGCTGCATGAGGTAACACTTGTCTGTCTTATTTACTGCTGAATGTTCAGGTGGGAGATCAGGTGGCAGGTGGTAGAGACTTGGACAGAGGATGTTGTGTGTGTTTGGTGATAATATATTTTGGTATAGATCTCTGTGTTTATCCTACTTGGAGTTCATTGAGATTCTTGGATGTGTATATTCATGTCTTTCATCAGTGTTGGAAAGCTTTGGGGACATTATTTCTTCAACTATTCTTTCTGCCCCTGTCGCCTCTCTCCTTCTGGGATTCCTGTTAGGCATATATTGATATACTTGATGGTGTCCCACAGGTCTCTTAGGCTCTGTTAGTTTCTTGGTTCTATGTATTTGGGAGAAGTGAGGTTGAGAGGGGTGGGGTCCACACCATCAGATTTGAGGCAACTGCTGACAGTGGAGACAGGGGTTGGGGGTCAAGGCAATACCTCTTCACAAGCTGAGGGGAGGGATTGCAGGACTACGGTCCTTTGGGGTACTGTAACTCAGAAGAGCTGGAGGCTGATGTAGGGGTAAGAGCAGCCCTTGGTTCCACTGTGTGTGTGTAATAGGTTGCTTCAGTCATGTCCGACTCTGTGTGACCCTATGGAGCTTAGCCCACCCAGCTTCTCTGTCCGTGGGCGAGAATTCTGGAGTGGGTTTCCAGGCCCTCTTCCAGGGGATCTTCCTGACTCAGGGATTAAACCTGTGTCTCTTACCACCTATATCACATCAAATGATCAAAGGACACTCACAGGTCACATCAATATTTGTTATTATTATTTTTGGTAAACCCTTTTGACAGAGCTTCTATGTTTCCTGTTGCATTTATTTGGTTACATTATTTGGTTACATTTAATACCCACTCCAGTGTTCTTGCCTGGAGAATCCCAGGGACAGGGGAGCTTGGTGGGCTGCTGTCTATGGGGCTGCACAGAGTCGAACACGAATGAAGTGACTTAGCAGCAGCGGCCACTCATTTAATTCACAGTTGGCTATGATTCTTTCTCAGTGCTCAGAAATTGTTGATAAGTGAAAACAAATGATCTACAAACTGTATATTATGAAATGATTATGAGTGATAAGCTTCATACTGTGTGAATTTTGTACAATAATTCATCTGAATTTTGCTAGTTGCTCAGATTTTGGTGTGTGTGCACGTTTGTGTATTTTATTTCCTCCAGATATTCACATCATTGGCTGATGTACTATGCTTATGATGCCTGATGGATAAATCAGCCCTCAGCAGATACAGGGATTTGTTGAAATGCAGGCAGAGGGGGCAGGTCAGGTTTGAGTGGAGCTCTACACCTCTGTGGCAGACAATGGAAGTTGATGAATATGTATTCTACCTTCCTCACCCTTCAGGTGGATTGACTGAAGTGTGTGTTCTGCACTGACTCTCAGAGGTCCTCGTGGGATTGAGTCCCAACAACCCACAGTGGAAACTTGCAGATCAATGCACTCTTTACTGATTCTCTTCCCTTCCCTGTCTCACTTCTCCACCTCACTTTCAGCATTTTCTGTGTGTGTGTGTGTCAAGTCACTTCAGCTGTGTCCAGCTCTTTGTGAGCCTGTGGACTGTAGCCCACCAGTCTCCTCAGTCTATGGGATTCTCCAGGCAAGAATACTGGAGTGGGTTGCCATTTCCTCCTCCAGGGGATCTTCCTGACTCAGGGATAGAACCTGTATCTCTTGTGTCTCCAGTATTGGCAGGTGGGTTCTTTACCACTAGCACTGCCTGGGAAACCCTTGAGCATTTTCTAGGTCACTTAGAAAAACTGTTTATTTATTTATGGTGGTGCTAGGTCTTCATTGCTGTGCGCAGGCTTTCTCTAGTTGCACTGAGCAGGGGTTACTCTCTAGTTGTGGTGCGTGGGCTTCTCATTGCATGGCTTCTCTTGTTGTGGAGCACAGACTCTAGGGCATGTGGGCTTCAGTAGTTGTGGCTGGTGGACTTACTTGCCCTGCTTCTTGTGAAATCTCCCTGGACCAGGGGTTGAACCTGTGTCCCCTGCACTGGCAGGCAGATTCTTAACCACCGTACCATCAGGGAAGTCCTCCTAGACCTCTTTCCAAATAAAATACTTGTCCGGGAATCCTTATAACAGGATCAGCTTCTGGGAGATGCCAAATGAAGATATTCTCTCTAGGCCTCAATTTCCTCATCCGTTCAAAGGGAAGAATAACTCCCCCTATTATGGGAGTAGGAGGTGTTGGGGATGAGGCATGCGTCTGTGGGTTAAGTCCCCTGTCTGCTACCTCTCTGGGGGTCCTCACTTCCTGGGAAATGAAAGATGGAGCTGATTACAGGGAGTTTCTGCCACCTCCTGTTGTCATTGCAGTTGTTCTCACACTGGAGACTCACTGGCATCTCACATCTTCCAGGATGACAAGGCAAGTTCTACAGCCTGAACAGGTCTCTCTGGCTGGGAGCCAGTCCTCAGAGGTACCAAGGAAGAAGTGGCTGCCCAGAGATGTCCCCTGGGGCAGCACTGAGGAACTAGAGGGGACAGAGGGTGGTTGAGTTCCCATGAGGCCGCTTCCTGAGGCAGGATGTGGTATTGCCTGGAAGGCAATCAGAGAGGGCAGCATATGTTGGCCAGAGCCTCCCAATGACCCATGAAAAAGCCCTGCCGGACAGCTGTAGAGCTGAAGCTGAGGTGCAGAGGGGCCCCCTGTTGCCCATGAAGTTGTTTTTGTTTAGTTACTAAGCTGTGTCTGACTCTTGTGTCTGACTCTTTGCAACCCCATAGACTGTAGCCTGCCAGGCTCCTCTGTCCATGGGGTTTTCCAGGCAAGAATATTATAAGAATGGGTTGCTATTTCCTTCTCAGAGAATCTTCCTAACTCAAGGACTGAACCCATGTCTCCTGCATTGGCAGGTGGAATCTTTACCACTGAGTCACCAAGGAAGCCCTGCCCATGTGGTTGTTGTTCAGTCACTCAGTCATGTCTGACTCTTTGTGACCTGCTGCCCCCCTGCCCTTCTGCCCCACCCCCATGGATTGTAGCATGCCAGGCTTCCCAGTCCTTCACCATCTCCTGGAGCTTGCTCAAACTCATGTCCATTGAGTCAGTGATGCCATTCAACCACCTTGTCCTCTGTCGTCCCCTTCTCCTTCTGCCTTCAATCTTTCCCAGAATAAAGGTCTTTTCTAATGAGTCAGCTCTTTGCATCAGGTGGCCAAAGTATTGGAACTTCAGCTTCAGCATCAGTCCTTCCAATGAATATTGGATTGATTGGATTGAATATTCAGGATTGATTTCCTTTAGGATTGACTGGTTTGATCTTGCAATCCAAAAGACTCTCAAGAGTCTTCTCCAACACCACAGTTCAAAGCATCAATCCTTTGGCACTCAGCCTACCTTCCTTTTATTATTAGTTGCAGGTCTGCTGGGCTCTCTTGATGGTGCGGTGTCTGCACAGGCCCCAGGACATATTTGACAATTGGCCACCTGCAGTCAAACCAAGAGCTGCCCTAGTGCCCAACTTTTAAGGCCTGGGGGTGCTAGTGTGGCCACCAGGGCTTCATAGGTGCTAGTTGTCCCAGAGGTGGAGGAGGCAACCTGAACAGAGGAGTACACTGGTCAACCCCCTATGAAGACCTGGGCACGACCACTCAAAAGGAGCTACCCTGGTTGGCAGTACACCACGTGTGTTGTTTACCCATGATTCCTAGGAGAATTAAGCACTGTCTACATGACACCACAGGGAGTGGACAACTAGAAGCTAGAGCCTGGTCTCTTTTGGACCCTGCCCCATGTGCCTTTTACCTTTGCTGATATTATTTTTATTTAATTTTTTAAAATTAATTTTTATTGGAGTATGGTTGCTTTGCAATGTTGTGTTAATTTCTACTGAATAGCAAAGTGAATCATATATATATATATATATTTATATATATATATTTATATACACACACACACCCCCACCCTCTTTTGGATTTCCTTCCCATTTAGGTCACCACAGAGGACTGAGTGGGGTTCCCTGGGCTATATAGTAGGTTCTCGTTAGTTATATGTTTTATATATAGTATCAACAATGTATATATGTCAATCCCAATCTTCCAGTTCATCCCACCTGATGATTTTAATTTGTATCCTTTCTCTGCAATAAACCATGAATATAGCAACTTTGCTGAGTTCTGTGAGTCCTTCTAGTGAATCACTGAACCTGAGGGTGGTCTTGGGGGGACCTCCCACTACACAGATTCATAGAGAGGGAAACGATTCCCCAGACCCCTGATAAATATACATTTGGAAGTAGGAACTTCCTTGGGCTTCCAGGACCTTGGGCTCCCAGGATCTTGGGCTCAAGTCTTACTGAGTCCTTTATTATGTCTTGCTGAAGTGGCCTTCTAGCCACTCCCAGCAGCAGATCTGGTGAGGACTTTTGCCCCTTGAGAACCACACATGGGGCAAGACTTGAGCTGTTCCAAGTCATCCACCTGGGAGGTGGGTGGGAAAGTCACCCACCTGGGAGGCCATCCAACATCATGATGCGAGAGGGATCAGGTTTTGGGGTCACACAGGTTGGATTGGAATTCCTTCCCACCCCATCCGATTCAGCATGTGACCTTGGGACAGTCAGTTCCCCTGTATGATCCTCCATGTCTGAATCTCTCAAACTGATCTGAATACCCAGTAAAATCCCATATGGAGAGAAAGAAATGTTATTGTACTCTCATACTGGCCAGGGAATCTTTCCCTGGTGCTGGGAAAGTCCACAGCGCAGCAGATGGTTTTCAGTACCAGCCAAGGTGTGGTGCTGTTTCTGGGGTCTTCACGTGATGAAACAACAAAAGGAGCTAAAGGCAGCTCAGCTTGTGGTGACATCTGGTTTTGTTAATAACCCTGGGGAACGTGCTAGGAGGTCCCAGGTGAAACGTAGAAACCAGTTCCTCAAGGTTGGCTTATCCTCTGGGCCTTAATGACTTTTTTTTCCTTAATTGGAGTGTGATTGCTTAACACTGCTGTGTTTCTAGGAGAAGGCAATGGCACCCCACTCCAGTACTCTTGCCTGGCAAATCCCATGGACAGAGGAGCCTGGTAGGCTGCAGTCCATGGGGTCGCTAAGAGTCGGACACGACTGAGCGACTTCACTTTCCCTTTTCACTTTCATGCACTGGAGAAGGAAATGGCAACCCACTCCAGTATTCTTGCCTGGAGAATCCCAGGGACAGAGGAGCCTAGTGGGCTGCCGTCTATGGGGTCGCACAGAGTCGGACACGACTGAAGCGACTTAGCAGTAGCAGCAGCAGGGAAAGACTGAAGGCAAAAGAAGGGGACAGCAGAGGATGAGATGGTTAGATGGCATGACCAACTCAATGGACAGAAGTCTGAGCAAACTCTGGGAGATAGTGGAGGATAGAGGCACCCCCTGCTATATCCACTGGGTCGCAGAGTTGGACATGACTAAGCAAATGAACAACAACAACTGGCCCGCGTTATTCATCCATTGATCCTCTCATCCATCCATCCATCAGTTCATTCATTCCTTAATTTACTCAACAAGTAAATTTTGAGCAGCTGCTGAGCCCCATGATCGAAAATAAAAGGCTGCAGTTCATGGACCAAATTTCATGCTACTGTTGATAATTTTGTTTGGTAATTAAGACCTTCAAACCTAGTGTTTGCGAGGGAAGAGTTAGTGATGTGACCATAAGATTAATATGTCCAGTGATTTGTAATTTTAGGAAGCCCACACTAGATTTTAGACAGGATTTTCTGGGTTGCAAATTAGGGATTAGACAGTTGATACAGAAAGTGGAAACTTCTTCCTGATTTCCTCTTTTTGAGATGTCAGTTCAGTCTCTCAGTCGTGTCCGACTCTTTGCGACCCCATGGACTGCAGCATGCCAGGCTTCCGTGTCCATCACCAACTCCTGGAGCGTACTCAACTCATGTCCATTGAGTTGGTGATGCCATCCAACCATCTAATCCTCTATCATCCCCTTCTCATCCCCTCCTCCTCTCCTCCCCGAGATGTAGTTGAGATATTTTGGTATTTTGAGATATTTTGGTAGTTACTATATTTGGGAACATCTGTTGCAGGTAGAGCTTCCCAGGTGGCCCTACCGGTTAAGAACCGGGCAGCACGGTTGCAAGGTAGCCAGCCGTACTAAGAGAGGCAACTATGTTGAAGGGGCAGGGTTGAGGAGGAGTGCCAGCCACTAAAACCCAAACAGCAGATGCATTTCTGCAATATTATTTTACTTTCTTTAAAACAAGCAAACGAAAGCTCCACTCCATGCTACATTTTATCACTATAATTTGGGGGAGCAGAATACACAGAAGGTTAATATTAGTTGAGATTCTTTCTGCATTAATTTGATGAGTTCAATACATTTTTCAAGGCAATGGGAAAAAAGTACTATTTTTAATAAAACTTTTTCTCTATTTTGGATTGGAGTGTAGCTGATTAACAATGTTGTGATACAGGTGGACAGCAAAATGACTCAGCTATACATATACTTGTATCCATTCTCCCCCAAGTTCCCCTCTCATCCAGGCTGCCACATAACACTGAGCAGAATTCCCTGTGCTATCGAGTAGGTCCTTGTTAGTTATCCATTTTATTTACTTATTTTTTTTCTTTTTTAAAAAATTTTATTTTATTTTTAAACTTTACATAATAGTATTAGTTTTGCCAAACATCAAAATGAATCCACCACAGGTATACATGTGTGCCCCACCCTGAACCCTCCTCCCTCCCCATACCCTCCCTCTGGGTCGTCCCAGTGCACTAGCCCCAAGCATCCAGTATCATGCATCGAACCTGGACTGGCAACTCGTTTCAAACATGATATTTTACATGTTTCAATGCCATTCTCCCAAATCTTCCCACCCTCTCCCTCTCCCACAGAGTCCATAAGACTGTTCTATACATCAGTGTCTCTTCTGCTGTCTCGTATACAGGGTTATTGTTACCATCTTTCTAAATTCCATATATATGCGTTAGTATACTGTATCGGTGTTTTTCTTTCTGGCTTACTTCACTCTGTATAATAGGCTCCAGTTTCACCCACCTCATTAGAACTGATTCAAATGTATTCTTTTTAATGGCTGAGTAATACTCCATTGTGTATATGTACCACTGCTTTCTTATCCATTCATCTGCTGATGGACATCTAGGTTGCTTCCATGTCCTGGCTATTATAAACAGTGCTGCGATGAACATTGGGGTACACGTGTCTCTTTCCCTTCTGGTTTCCTCAGTGTGTATGCCCAGCAGTGGGATTGCTGGATCATAAGGCAGTTCTATTTCCAGTTTTTTAAGGAATCTCCACACTGTTCTCCATAGTGGCTGTACTAGTTTGCATTCTCACCAACAGTGTAAGAGGGTTCCCTTTTCTCCACACCCTCTCCAGCATTTATTGCTTGTAGACTTTTGGATCACAGCCATTCTGACTGGTGTGAAATGGTACCTCATAGTGGTTTTGATTTACATTTCTCTGATAATGAGTGATGTTGAGCATCTTTTCATGTGTTTGTTAGCCATCTGTATGTCTTCTTCGGAGAAATGTCTATTTAGTTCTTTGGCCCATTTTTTGATTGGGTCATTTATTTTTCTGGAATTGAGCTGTAGGAGTTGCTTGTATATTTTTGAGATTAGTTGTTTGTCCGTTGCTTCATTTGCTATTATTCTTTCCTATTCTGAAGGCTGTCTTTTCACCTTGCTAATAGTTTCCTTTGATGTGCAGAAGCTTTTAAGGTTAATTAGGTCCCATTTGTTTATTTTTGCTTTTATTTCCAATATTCTGGGAGGTGGGTCATAGAGGATCCTGCTGTGATGTATGTCAGAGAGTGTTTTGCCTATGTTCTCCTCTAGGAGTTTTATAGTTTCTGGTCTTACATTGAGATCTTTAATCCATTTTGAGTTTATTTTTGTGTATGGTGCTAGAAAGTGTTCTAGTTTCATTCTTTTACAAGTGGTTGACCAGATTTCCCAGCACCACTTGTTAAAGAGATTGTCTTTAATCCATTGTATATTCTTGCCTCCTTTGTCAAAGATAAGGTGTCCATATGTGCGTGGATTTATCTCTGGGCTTTCTATTTTGTTCCATTGATCTATATTTCTGTCTTTGTGCCAGTACCATACTGTCTTGATAACTGTGGCTTTGTAGTAGAGCCTGAAGTCAGGTAGGTTGATTCCTCCAGTTCCATTCTTCTTTCTCAAGATCACTTTGGCTATTCGAGGTTTTTTGTATTTCCATACAAATTGTGAAATTATTTGTTCTAGCTCTGTGAAGAATGCTGTTGGTAGCTTGATAGGGATTGCATTGAATCTATAAATTGCTTTGGGTAGTATACTCATTTTCACTATATTGATTCTTCCAATCCATGAACATGGTATATTTCTCCATCTATTAGTGTCTTCTTTGATTTCTTTCACCAGTGTTTTATCGTTTTCTATATAAAGGTCTTTAGTTTCTTTAGGTAGATATATTCCTAAGTATTTTATTCTTTCCGTTGCAATGGTGAATGGAATTGTTTCCTTAATTTCTCTTTCTGTTTTCTCATTATTAGTGTATAGGAATGCAAGGGATTTCTGTGTGTTGATTTTATATCCTGCAACTTTACTATAGTCATTGATTAGTTCTAGTAATTTTCTGGTGGAGTCTTTAGGGTTTTCTATGTAGAGGATCATGTCATCTGCAAATAGTGAGAGTTTTACTTCTTCTTTTCCAATTTGGATTCCTTTTATTTCTTTTTCTGCTCTGATTGCTGTGGCCAAAACTTCCAAAACTATGTTGAATAGTAATGGTGAAAGTGGGCACCCTTGTCTTGTTCCTGACTTTAGAGGAAATGCTTTCAATTTTTCACCATTGAGGATAATGTTTGCTGTGGGTTTGTCATATATAGCTTTTATTATGTTGAGGTATGTTTATTTACTTATTTTTAAAATGTTTTATTTTGTATTGGGGGATAGCTGATGAACAAACAGTGTTGTAATGGTTTCAGGTGAACGGGGAAGGGGCTCAACCATACATATGCATGTATCCATTCTCTTCCAAACTCCCCTCCCATCCAGGCTGCCACATAATGCTGAGCAGAGTTCCATGTGCTATCTAGTAGGTCCTTATTGCTTATCCATTTTAAATATAACAGCGTGTCCTTAAATAGAGCAAGTGTGTCCATACCAAACTCCCTAACTATTCCTTACCCCCACCCATCCCCCCTGGCAAACGTTAAGTTTGTTCTCTAAGTCTGAGTCTCTTTCTGTTTTGTAAGTTCATTTGTATCATTTCATTTTAGATTCCACATATAAGGGATGTCATACAATATTTCTCCTTTGTCTGACTTATTCACTCAACCTCTAGGTCCATCCATGTTGCTGCAAGTGCCATTATTGCATTCTTTATTTCAAATTTATTTTTAAATTGGAGGAAAAATTGCTTTAAAATATTGTGTTGGTTTCTGCCATATGATTTCACCCTTTTTAATGGTTCAGTCATATTACGTGGTTCTTGGGCTTCCTTGGTGGCTCAGATGGTAAAGAATCTGCCTGCAATGTGACAGACATGGGTTCAATCCCTGGATCAGGAGGATCATCCCCTGGAGAAGGGCATGGCAAATCACTCCAGCATTCTTGCCTGGAGAATTCCATGGACAGAAGAGCCTGGAAGGCTGCTGTCCATGGGGTTGCAGTCAGACACGACTGAGCAACTTTCACTTTCATACTTTCATATATGTTCAGTTCAGTTCAGTTGCTCAGTCGTGTCTGACTCTTTGCAACCCCAAGAACTGCAGCATGCCAGGACAGGCCTCCCTGTCCATCACCAACTCCCGGAGCTTGCTCAAACTCAGGTCCATTGAGTCGGTGATGCCATCTCACCATTGTATCCTCTCTCGTCCCCTCCTCCTCCTGCCTTCAATCTTTCCCAACACCAGGGTCTTTTCAAATGAGTCAGCTCTTCGCATCAGGTGGCCAAAGTATTGGAGTTTCAGCTTCAACATCCGTCCTTCCAATGAACACCCAGGACTGATTTCCTTTAGGATGGACTGGTTGGATCTCCTTGCAGCCCAAGGGTTCATATATGTACCACACCTTTAAAAAGTACTATATTTTGTGACATGTAAAATGATAGAAATACCTTTTCTCGAGGTATTGCCTTCCTCATTGTAGCATCAGAGCTGAGTCATTGTGACAGAGGCCTTATGGTTCATAAAGCTGATATTCATTTACCCTTTGGCCCTTTACAGAAAAAGCTTACTCATCACTAATGCATGGTAGGACTTGGCAACCGGTCTGTTCTGAAGCACCTGCCCTCCTGTATTCTTGCTTATCCCCCGATGGTCCCTTCATCCTGAGTACAATCCCCCCTGGTGAGGTCTGATCACAGCCCCCTGCACATTTCATCTGTCCTCACTGTGGGCTAAGGACACACCGGTCTCCATGATTTCCCTGAGCAACCCAGGCTCTGTCCCACCACAGGGAGGCTGCACATGCTGTTTCCTCCCAGAGGAGCCAGGATCTGTGTTTCCTAAAAGCAGTTTTTACAGTATGCTACATGCTAAGTCACTTCAGTCGTGTCCAACTCTGTGTGACCCCATAGACGGCAGCCCACCAGGCTCCCCTGTCCCTGGGATTCTCCAGGCAAGAACACTGGAGTGGGTTGCCATTTCCTTCTCCAATGCATGAAAGTGAAAAGTGAAAGTGAAGTTGCTCAGTCGAGTCTGACCCTCAGCGACCCCATGGACTGCAGCCTTCCAGGCTCCTCCGTCCATGGGATTCTCCAGGCAAGAGTACTGGAGTGGGGTGCCATTGTATACTAATGCATATATATGGAATTTAGAAAGATGGTAATGATAACCCTGTATGTGAGACAGCAAAAGAGACACAGATGTATAGAACAGTCTTTTTGGACTCTGTGGGAGAGGGAGAGGGCGGGATGATTTGGGAGAATGGCATTGAAACATGTATAATATCATATAAGAAGTGAATCGCCAGTCCAGGTTTGATGCATGATATAGGATGCTTGGGGCTGATGCACTGGGTTGATCCAGAGGGATGGTATGGGGAGGGAGGTGGGAGGGGGTTTCAGGATGGGGAACATGTGTACACCCATGGCGGATTCATGTTGATGTATGGCAAAACCAATACAATATTGTAAAGTAATTAGCCTCCAATTAAAATAAATTAAAAAAAAAAAAAGACAAGGACTAAAAAAAAAAAAATAAAAAAAATAAAAGCAGTTTTTAATCCATTTTGTGACGTTCCACTATTGCCACCTGCTGGCCACTTATTCAAACTGTAGCTGTAATGCTTTTAAAGCTTTTGGGTAGAACCTCTTCTGACCCTGTCCAGGGCCGGGAAAAATGGAAGATGCCTGTGGAAAAAATGCCCCAGATTTGGATCTCTCATGTCCCTGAAGACATATTTAGGGCCCAGATCTCCACAGCCATTCTCTACCCCCATCTATTCCAGTGATCCTCAAATTTTAAGGCTCATATAACTCCCCTGAGATGGTTAAAATGATGACTTAAGTGGTCTGATATGGTGTCTGAGTCTTCATTTCTGTCAAGCTTATCATAATAATGATGACTCTGATTCATGGACCAATGAGTATCAGGCTTTCCTTTTTCTATAGAAAAGAGGTCAGTTAAATGGGAAGGAAATCTAAAAAAGAGGGGATAAATGTATATGTACGGCTGGTTCACTTTACTGTACAGCAGAAACTAAAGAAACATTGTAAAGCAAGTCTACTCTGATAAAAATTAATTTAAAAAGAAATCAGAAAATCCCCCTGTAAAGGGCCAGATAGTAAATGTTTTAGATTTTGCACAGGATACATTGTAGCTTGAAAAGAGTTGTGTATGTGTGTGTGCTCAGTCATGTTAGACCCTTTGTGACCCCATGAATTGTAGCCCACCAGCCTCCTCTGCAAGGAGATCCAACCAGTCCATCCTAAAGGAGATCAGTCCTGGGTGTTCATTGGAGGGACTGATGTTGAAGCTGAAACTCCAATACTTTGGCCACCTGATGCAAAGAGCTGACTCATTTGAAAAGATCCTGATGCTGGGAAAGATTGAGGGCAGGAGAAGGGGATGACAGAGGATGCGATGGTGAGATGGCATCACTGATTCAATGGACATGGGTTTGGGTGGACTCTGGGAGTTGGTGATGGACAGGGAGGCCTGGCGTGCTGCGGTTCATGGGGTCGCAAGGAGTCAGACATGACTGAGCGACTGAACTGAACTGAGCCTCCTCTGCCCATGGAATTTTCCAGGCAAGAATACTGAAGTGGGTTGCCATTTCCTTTTCCAGGGGATCTTCCTGACCCAGGGATTGAATCCGTGTCTCTTGCATCTCCTACATTAGCAGGCAGATTCTTTACCACTGTGACACCTGGGAAGCCCAAAAACAGTCACAGATGATGAATTAATTAATGAGTGTTGCTTGTTGTTGTTGTTCAGTTATTAAGTCGCTTGTTCAGTCACTGCTACTGCTAAGTCACTTCAGTCGTGTCTGACTCTGTGCAACCCCATAGACGGCAGCCCACCAGGCTCCTTTGTCCCTGGGATTCTCCAGGCAAGAACACTGGAGTGGGTTGCTATTTCCTTCTCCAATGCATGAAAGTGAAAAGGGAAAGTGAAGTCGCTCAGTCGTGTCCGACCCTCAGCGATCCCATGGACTGCAGCCTTCCAGGCTCCTCCATCCATGGGATTTTCCAGGCAAGAGTACTGGAGTGGGGTGCCATTGCCTTCTCCTTGTTCAGTCACTAAGAAGTCACAAAAGTCCAGCTCTTTGTCACCCCACGGACTGCAGCACGCCAGGCTTTCTTGTCCTTCACTATCTCCCGGAGTTTGCTCAAACTCATGTCCATTGAGTCAGTGATGCCATCCAATTATCTCATCCTCTGTCGCCCCCTTCTCCTTTTGCCCTCAATCTTTCCCAGCATCAGGGTCTCTTCCAACGAGTCGGCTCTTCGCATCAGGTGGCCAAAGTATTGGAGCTTCAACTTCAGCATCAGTCCTTCCAATGAATATTCAGGGTTGATTTCCTTTGCGTTTGATTGGTTTGACCTTGCAGTCCAAGAGGCTCTCAAGAGTCTTTAGCACCACAGTTCAAAAGCATCAATTCTTTGGCCCTAAGCCTTCTTTATGGTCCAATTCTGTTCCCATAAAACTTTATTTATGAGCTCTAAAATTAAAATTTTACATAATTTTAATGTGTCATGAGGTAGTCTTCTTTTAAAAAATTTCCAACCATTTAAAAATGTAAAAACCACTCTTAGCTTGCAGGGCACACAAAAACAGGCTGTTGGCTGAATTTGGCCCACCGACTGCAGTTAGTAAATCCGTGCTTTGGGCACTGAATTCTAGACAATATTGTGTGTTGTTGAGACCGGGGGCTGTAGAATGGGTCCTCTGTTTGAACCTTCACTACTGCTTATTAGAAGCTGTACTTTTCAAGTCTAGTTTCCTCATCTGTAAAATAAGGAGTTATATTTCCTACCTTGTAGGAAAGGTAGGGGTCCCCAACCACCAGGATCTAATGCCTGATGATGTGAGGTGGAGCTGATGTAATAATAATAGAAGTAAAGTGCACAATGGATGTAATGGACTTGAATCATCCTGAAACCATCCCACCAACACCCTGGTCCATGGAAAAATTGTCTTCCATGAAACTAGTCCCTGGTGCCAAAAATGCTGGGGACTGCTCTTGTAGGCTTTTTGTTTGAAATTTAATGAGATAGTGCATTTAAAGGGATGATCCCCGTGCAGGGCACATAATAAATCTCAGCTATTGGTATCCTCACTGTCATCACACTGAGACCAAGAAATTGAATTCATGCAATCTGAATCCTTCAGGTTTTCTCCAATTGTAGCACAGACTCCCTTAACCAGAACACAGGGTAGATCTTTAACCAGAACACAGGGTAGTCAGCACTTGAGAGGATATATCTGGGCATGGTCTTTGCATGATGCCAGCCCTTCCTCAACTAACTGTACCAGTTTGCTAGGGCTTCATAACAAAGTATCACATACTGTGTGGCTTAAACAACTGAAGTGTATCCTCTAAAAGTTCTGAAGGCCAGAAGTCCAACATCAAAGTTGTCAGCAGGGTTTATTTCTTCTGGAGATGGTGATGAAAAGTCTGTTCCATGCCTCTCTCTTAGCTTCCGGTGGTTTCCTGAAATCTCTGGCATTCCTTGGCTCGTAGAAGCATCATCTCCATCTTCACATGGACTTCTCCCCTCTCACATGTCTGTGTCCAATTTCTATCTTTTTATAGGGATGCCAGTCGCAGTGGAGTAGGACCCTAATGACCTCATTAGAACTAGTTATCTTGGAAAAGACCCTATTTTCTGGACAGGTCACCTTCTGAGGTGCTGGGGGTTAGACTGAGATATTAGACTGCAACATATCTTTTTGGAGGACACAACTCAACCCCTAACTCGACCTTTCTCTGCATCCCAGCTCACTGCATCTACTTGTTGCTGACAGCACCTAGAGAATCATATAGGGTTTGGAGTCAGGTGATGGAATGGCAGGAAACATATGGACTCTGAAGCTCCCCCAGGGCCAGAGTCGTCCCACTGTGATCTGTGCACTGCCTGCTTGAGGACCACCTGGACAGCCTGCTAAGAAGCCAGATTCCAGGATCCAGTATCAGGTTGCTGAATCACAATCCCTACGATCCAAAGGGCAGCATCTCCTATGTCCCAATCTGGGGGACACGAGAGGCCTGTTTAAGACTGTGATCATCGTGCAAAGTCAAGCCACTAGGTTCCCTGTGAGACTGAGAATGGTGGTTGCTGAGTTGGACAGCAAGTCAGCTCATCTCAACAGATGCTCTCAAAGTCCTCCCCCAAGTCACTTATGAAGCACAGTGATATAATACACGAGGCTAATACACACTGTTTTATCAATATTAAACTGAGAGGAGCTGGTCTTTCATCCCACTAGGATTATCCACGCAGCAATCCTATAAACCTCAGAGACTTTCAGGCTACTTCAGAGTCTTCTATGCTACTCTGGTCTTCATGGAAGAAGATAAACCATGGCAAAAATAGGATGGTGAAGAATCTGGCTGCATTGCATGAGACCCGGGTTCGATCCCTGGATTGGGAAGATCCCCTGGAGAAGGGGATGGTAACCCATTCCAGTATTCTTGCCTGGAGAATCCCATGGACTGAGGAGCCTGACAGGCTACAGTCCATGGGGTCACAGAGAGTCAGACATGACTGAGAGACTAACACTTTCACTTTACTTTCTTTCACTTTCCCTTCCCATAGCACTTTATTTCTCTTTTATGATGCATTTGCCAAGTTGATCTGTGATGATTTATTGACATATCTCTATTCCCACCAGATTCTGAATGTTTTGAGAGCAGCAATGGATATATTCCTGTGTCCCATGCACTGAAAAGTGGTCACCGAACGTTGGTAGGTGCTGAACAGCTATTCTGCCCTAGGACTGAGGGGGCTACCTTATGGACCACTAGGCCCCCTCTGGGACAGAGACTTGTCACTTCTGAATGAACACCTAGTGAGCTAATCCCAACACATGCTCTCAGATTCCTCCCCCAAGTCATTAGGAAACATGGCGATATATCTGGCTAATGTACATTGTCTTTATCAATATTAAAATTGAATGTAGCTAATCTTTCCTTCAATAAGGATTATCCATGTAGCAATCCTATAAACTCAATACCTCAGAGAGTTTAAGGCTACTTCAAAGTCTCCTCTATGTTGACCTTGAGGGGTAAGATAAATCATGGAGAAAAACCCTTATCTTTCCCCTTCTGTATCACTCACTTAATCATCTCTTATGACACAATCACCGTGTTGCTCTGTGATGGTTTACTGATGCATCTCCATCCCCTACCAGATTCTGAATGCCTTGAGAGCAGAGATGGCATGTATTCCTGCATCTCAGGCACTGAAGAGTGATCCTGGAATATAGTGAAAGTGAAAGTGTTAGTGGCTCAGTCGTGTCAGATTCTTTGCGACCCCATGGACTGTAGCCCACAAGGCTCCTCTGTCCATGGAATTCTCCAGGCAAGAATACTAGAGTGGGTAGCCACTCCCTTCTCTAGGGAATCATTTGACTCAGAGATCAAACCTGGGTCTCCTGTATTGCAGGCAGACCTTCTGAGCCACCAGGGAAGCCCAAGGAACATGGTAGATGCTAAGAAACTATTCTGCCCTAAGACTGAGATGGGACTACTTTGCTGACTAGTTTCCTCAGGGCTGCCTTCATGTTCTTGTTCCTTAGGCTGTAGATAAAGGGGTTCAGCATGGGGATGACCACCCCACACATCAAGGCAGCCACCTTGTCCTTCTGAGAGGAGGTGGGAGATGCTGGCTGCAGGTACACGGCAAAGATAGTGCCATAGAATAGAGTCACCACGGTGAGGTGTGAGCTGCAAGTGGAGAAGGCTTTCCATTTGCCCTGAGCAGAAGGGATCTTGAAGACTGCCCAGAAAATGCAGATATAAGAGAGCAGGATGCATGTGAGAGGGCTGATGCCCATGATGATGCCAAAAGCAAAGATCACCAGCTCATTGGTGTGTATGTCTGAGCAGGAGAGCTTCAGCAGGGGCATGAAGTCACAGAAGAAGTGGGGAATTTCAGAGGCAGCACAGAAGGTTAACTGAGCCATGAGGCTGGTGTGGACAATGGACTGGAGGTTGGTGATCAGCGACGACCCCACCACTAGCAACCCACACACACGGGGACTCATGATGGCCAAGTAGCGCAGAGGGTGGACAATGGCCACAAACCAGTCAATGGCCATCATGGCCAGGAGGAAGCTGTCCATGGTCCCAAACACGTGGAAGGCATACATCTGGGCAAGACAGCCTGAAAAGGGGATGGCTTTGCTCTGAGTCCAGAGGTTCACCAGCATCTTGGGGATGGTGGTGGAACACAAGAAGATGTCCACCAGGGACAGGTTACAGAGGAAGAAGTACATGGGTGTGTGGAGATGTGAGTTTGTGAAGATGGCCAGGATGATGGGCAGGTTTCCAAAGATGGTGACCAGGTACATGGGCAGGAAGAGCCCAAAGAGGAAGGTCTGATGCTCTGGCTTTTCTGAGAGTCCCAGGAGGAGGAATTCTGAGACTGCTGTTTAGTTTTCTCGCTTCATGGACAACTTTTGTCTGCTAGGAAAGAAACAAGGGCAGAGGGAAGCGATGTAAAGCTGGGAGTCAGGGTTGGAATTCTAGTCTCAGCTCCCTACAGACCTGTACATTCTGTGAAAATGCATGGAATTCTTATAGCTCCCTTCCATGGAATTTTGTTTTCCCAAACAAAGCCATCCATGTTTGAGACAGTCTCAAAGATCTAACTAAGTTGTTTTGAGACAACCTGTCTCAAGGTATATTGTTTTGAGACAATTTTCTCAAGGGTATATTGTTCACAAACACCATTGTTTTTCTTCAGTGAAGCAAAGTTTCATAGAAAACAAAATTGGGAGAAATCAAATCCAAATATGATTATCTTCTGTTCTCCTTTCTCTTCCTTCCCCCTCATCTTTCTTTCCTTTCCTCCCTCCCTTTCATTCTTCCATCAATAAGACATAATCTTAGCATCAATTTTGGGTTCATGACTTGTGGTATAAGATGAATAATACTCTTCTGCTCTTCCAGTGAAACTCAAGTTTGTTAGGGGCATTTTGTGATCTATTAATACTACTGTGTGATCACTAAATCCTAAAGGAAATCAACCCTGAATATTCATTGGAAGGACTGATGCTGAAGTTGAAGCTCCAATACTTTGGCCACCTGATGCAAAGAGCTAACTCATTGGAAGAGACCCTGATGCTGAGAAAGACTGAAGGTAGGAGGAGAAGAGTATGACAGAGGATGAGATGGTCAGATGGCATCACTGACTTGATGGACATGAGTTTGAGCAAGCTCCGGGAAATGGTGAAGGACAGGGAAGCCTGGTGTGCTGCAGTCCTTGGGGTCACAAAGAGTTGGACACGACTGAGAGACAGAACCGGAGAAGGCAATGGCACCCCACTCCAGTACTCTTGCCTGGAAAATCCCATGGGCGGAGGAGCCTGGTGGGCTGCAGTCCATGGAGTCGCTAAGGGTCGGACATGACTGAGCAACTTCACTTTCACTTTTCACTTTCATGCATTGGAGAAGGAAATGGCAACCCACTCCAGTGTTCTTGCCTGGAGAATCCCAGGGACGGGGGAGCCTGGTGGGCTGCCGTCTATGGGGTTGCACAGAGTTGGACACGACTGAAGCGACTTAGCACCAGCAGCAGCAGAGAAACAGAACAACCATGTGATCACTAGGTAGACTCCCTCTTTCTTTTCTTTTTTTTGCGATCAGTGTTGAAAACTCTCATGAAAGGGTGGTAACATAAATGTGCATAAACATACTTTTCACATTTTAATTTGAATCCAGCAGATAAATTTATTCACTGGGCTTCCTGATGAGGACCGAGAACTTTTCTCTAATTATGCTTACATTGATGGTAGATACGTGTTAGCAGTCTTGCCTTAGCCATGTATGTAGGCTGAAGTCTATGCTCCAGTTGGTTTCATGAGGATTGAACCAGAAATGATCCTTGCTAACCCATCTAGGTGCAGAATCCTTTCAGATCTCAGTATATTTTACAATGTTATATGGAAATTGCTCTCAATTACCTTGCTCACAACTAATTTGACAGCAATATATTTTAATGATTCTTTTTTATTATTAAGACTTGACAAAGCATTCAATTTGATTTTTGTAAACCCCATTTCCCATTTCCTCCCTCCCTCCTTGCCTCCTTCCCTTCCTTCCTTCCTCTTTTCTCTTGTAGTTTGTGGAATCAGATCATATTAGTTACACAATACACTCGCAGCAGCCACTATAATCAGGTTTAGGATTATTTAAAATGAGTCAGCTCATCTGAACAGAAATGTTTCAGCAAGCTAGTGCTTAGCCTCCAGGCCTCAAGCATTCAGCATATGGTGGCAACAGTCAGTTGATTTTCAGCAGAAAAAGAGACTTTGGGTGAACCCAGAAAGTTGGTAAAGTGGAAGTTTTAAAGGGAGCTTTCACAGTTACAAAACACTATCTGGAGCCTTAAAACTAATGGTATTTTGGAAGTCTATTTGCTCTCAGCAGTTGCTTTGCAGGACAAGAAATTTTATATTTTTTTTATATTCTAGAGCAACTGTCACTGCCCATTAAAAACAGGTTTGCATTAAAATATACACTGTTGTATCTCATCAATCAGATGTTCAAAAAGTTTATTCAAAATAAAAACTCCCGACTTGTACTATTCAAAGGTAAGCTGTTTCCATGACAATGAGAAAAGTGTGATTAGATGTCTAACTGACAGAAAGCAGAATGTGCTACATGCTTATTCCTGATTTTAATATGATGACAAGAAAAGTGAGTTTGTAAAATAACTTTCTGACGTGAACTGATAGGAAAATTTAGATGAAAGGAGAGAACAGGAGAGAGCAAGCTTTAAAGAAATGCAGACATGTAGTAGGCAAGCTTGATACAATTCCCATTCACTCATTTTAAGTTGAGAATGAGTTTGATCCTAGTTTTGCTTCCCCATCTATTTAGAAAGTCCCCATTATTACTAGCAGGTTCATATCAAAAGTCCAGAGAAAGCAGATCTTCACTGCATTCATACAAGACCACCAAAGGCTGGTTGCATTTGCCTCTCCAAGTCTCCATTTCCCGGTGGGTAGTGTTCATCCTTCCTTTAAGCTAATGAAGATTTATGGAGAATGTGTTAGGGTCTAGGCACTAAGCTTGTTTCTTATGATACACAGACAATATAGAAAAAAATCAACATGACATGATTCACCAGGTCCTTGTAAAATGCTAATATTATCTTTTTGAGAGACATCTCTGGTGGTTAAGAATCCATCTTTCAGTGCAGGAGAAATGAGTTACATGGCTGGTCAGAGAACTAAGACCCCACTCTCCAGAGTGTCCCCTCCCAGCCCAGACTGAGCCGCCAGTCCCTTAGGTGGCAGTGATGTACAGTCCAGGCTGAGAACCACTGCCCTAGAGCAACCAAAGACTTCCTGTCGACAGTTGCAAAGGTGTGGCCAGGAAGGGACTCACAGTAGTATATGCAACCGAGAGAAACCTGCATACTAAGTTGCTTCAGTCGTGTCCGACTCTTTGCAACTCCATGGACCATAGCCCTCCAGGCTCCTCTGTCCATGGGATTCTCCAGGCAAGAATACTGGAGTGGGTTGCCATGCCTTCTTCCAGGGGATCTTCCTGATCCAGGGATCAAACTCGTGTCTCTTAGTCTCCTGCATTGGCAGGCCAGTTCTTTACCACTAGTGCCACCTGGGAAGCCCTAGACAGACCTGAGCATCACCCTACAAAAACTCAAACCCTTGTAAAGTAACTGCGTCTCTGTTGGAGACCTGTCCAGTTTAACAAGGAAGACCCTGTGCTGCTAGCCTTCCTAAAGCCCTCTTTCACCGCCTCTTTGCCTCCAGTGGTCCTATTCCTAACAGCAGGTATTAGCATATTTTCTTTGTTCTTGAAACACCTTGGGGTCACGTATCACCTTCCTTGTACAGACTGACCTATATACTAGGTTTACCCATTGTGGTGGTGGTGTTTAGTCACTAAGTTGTATCCGACTCTTTTGCGACCCCATGGACTGTAGCCCACTAGGCTCCTCTGTCCATGGAATTTCCCAGGCAAGAATTACAGGAGTGGGCTGTCATTTCCTTCTCCAGGGCATCTTCCTGACCCAGGGATCAAACCCACGTCTCCTGCACTGTCAGGCAAATTCTTTACCACTGAGCCACCAGGGAAGCCCTATGATTACCCACACATTTCTTCTGCTGCTGCTGCTAAGTCACTTCAGTCGTGTCCAACTCTGCATGACCCCATAGACAGCAGCCCACCAGGCTCCCCCGTCCCTGGGATTCTCCAGGCAAGAACACTGGAGTGGGTTGCCATTTCCTTCTCCAATGCATGAAAGTGAAAAATGAAAGTGAAGTGGCTCAGTCGTGTCCGACTCTTTGCGACCCCATGGACTGCAGTCTACCAGGCTTCTCTGTCCAAGGGATTTTCCAGGCAAGAGTACTGGAGTGGGTTGCCATTACCTTCTCCAACCCACACACTTCAGTAACCCTTAAAACGTTTCCAAAGACCCATTGTCTTAAAACGTTTCCAAAGACCCATTGTCTTGGAAAGCAGAGATATATGAATTTAAAATACTCATAATTAAAGAGTTTAACCTAGTACTTGTTGACAGCACAGAGTTTAGCTTTGAAACACCACTGCTCATAGTGTATGAGTGGCCATTCTCAGAAGCAGTGGAGTGTGAGAGAGTGAAAAGAAGTCTCAGCTCAAATGAGAGACCAAGCACTTCCAGGCTTGGTGGCCCTCATCAGCTCCATCTCTCTTTCTCTCTCTGAGTTGTTGCGAAACCCACACATAAAGAAATGGTAGTACCTGAAAAGGCTCAATGCTGTACAGATATTGTCATTAAATGCCTGTGTTTCTGTCGGCAATGTGTTCCCAGGCTTTGAGAACTGGGGACCTATCTAGGTAAGAAATGAGTTAACGAAAGGAAACTCCTCTCATTGCTAGGAAAAGACAATATTTTTTCAGCTGCGCTAGGTCTTCTTTGCAGCATGGGAGTTTCTTTAGCTGTGATGAGTGGTCTCCAGAGCACGTGGATGCGAGTGTGTAGGCTCAGTCGTTGTGGCCCTATGATAGTTCCCGTGCAGGGTGGTCTGGAGGTTCATACCCCTCCTCAGGGTGCTCAGATGCCTGAGTCCATGTCTTTTCACTCATCTGACCTTGATGGAAAGTCCACAAAGACAGGGAATTTATATTGTTAAGTTCACCAATGAAAGCTCTTAGAAATTAATAAATAATCAGTTAACATATGTCAGATAAATAAAGGTATCAAACACATCTTGACTGTAAGTCAGGTGCTATGCTTGGCACAGGGGCTTCAGTCCTTATTACCATGTCTTCTTGTCGGTCATGGGAAGTGATCAGTCTTCTTTAACCTGGTGTAGTCTCTACCAAGGGCTTCCCTGGTAGCTCAGCTGGTAAAGAATCTGTCTGCAGTGCAGGAGACCCCGGTTTGATTCCTGGGTTGGGAAGATCCCCTGGAGACGGGATAGGCTACCCACTCCATTATTCTTGGCCTTCACTGGTGGCTCAGATGGTAAAGAATCTGCCTGCAGTGTGGGAGACCTGGGTTCAATACCTAGGTTGGGAAGATTGCCTGGAGGAAGGCATGGCAACCCACTCCAGTATTCTTACCTGGAGAATCCCCAAGGACAGAAGAGCCTGGTGCGGGTCAGTCCAGGGGGTTGCAAAGAGTCGGATGCAACTGAGCCACTAAACACAGCACACCCACTCCCTACATAGCACATCTTGAGTAGGATTAGGGAATCTCTCTTCTACTCTTTTTTTTTTGCCATACCATGAAGCATGCAGGATCTTGGTTCTCCGACCAATATGGACCCATGCCCTGTGCACTGGGAGATGGAAATCTCAACCTCTGGACCACCAGGGAAGTCTTCCCTTCTACTCTTGAATCAAAATGTTGTCCGGGGACTGCCACGGTGGTCCACTGGTTAAGATTTTGCCTTGTAATGAAGAGGGTGAGGGTTCAATCCTTGTTCAGGGAGCTACGATCCCACATGCCTTTGCCCCCAAAACCAAAACATGAAACAGAAGCAATATTGTAGCCAATTCAGTCAAGACTTTAAAAATTGTCCGCATCAAAAAAATTGTTGGTGGATTTGAATCTTTGGTGTTGCAGCGTCCAGGTCACGACTCCCATTTCTGTTCCACTAGGTAGCCTCTCTATTTCCTGGAATCCCTTTAGTTTTACCTTTTCCTTGACTGGCTTTTAGATTTCTTAAAAATGTTAACTTTTAAAATATGTTAATACTAACTCTTGTTTAAGAAAGTAGCCATGCAAGGACAAAATGAAATGATGTCCATTAATTCAGGTCCCCATTTATCCAGTTCTTAACGTGTCCCCTTAATGGATAACCCCTCTAAATGACTTCTGTGTAACTTCCCAGGATGTCCATCTCCACACACACACCCACACACACTTCCTTCTGGGAGTATGAGGGAGAATCTGTCCATGCCTCTCTCTTAGCTTCTGTTTGTTTGCTAACAATCTCTGGCATTCCTTGGCTTGTGGAAGCATCACCTTGATCTCCGCCTTCATCTTCATGTGGCCTTCTCCCTTGGGGGAATGTCTGTGTCCATATTCTACCTTTTTATAAGATAGTCAGTCACGAGGTCATTAGGACCCCCTCCCCCAATGACCTCATTTTAACTTGATGACCTTAGTAAAGACCCAGTGGCAGATTTTATTTTCTTGGGCTCCATAATAACTGTAGACGGTGACTGCAGCCACAAAATTAAAAGACAGTTGTTCCTTGGAAGAAAAGTTGTGACAAACCTAGACAGCATATTAAAAAGCAGACATCACTTTGCCAACAAAGGTCTGTATAGTCAAAGCTATGGTTTTCCCAGGAGTGATGAACAGATGTGACAGTTGGACTGTAAAGAAGGCTGAGTGCTAAAGAATTGATGCTATCAAATTGTGGTGCAGGAGAAGACTCCTGAGAGTCCCTTGGGCAGCAAGGAGATCAAACCCATCAGTCCTAAAGGAAATCAAGCCTTTGGAAGGAATATTCATTGGAAGGGCTGATGCTCAAGCTGAAACTCCAATACTTTGGCCACCTGATGTGAAGACCCAACTCACTGGGACAGACCCTGGTGCTGGGAAAGACTGAAAGCAGGAGGAGAAGGGAACAGCAGAGGATGAGATGGTTGGATGGATGGCATGACCAACACAATGGACATGAATTTGAACAAACTCTGGGAGATAGAGAAGGACAGGCAAGCCTGGTGTGCTGCAGTCCTTGGGGTCACAAAGAGTCAGATATGATTTAGTGACCGAACACCACCAATGAGAAAGAAGTACTGGGTATGAAGTACCCATATGATTTTGACATATGTTTTTTGTTGTACACAAAGTAAAGTAAGGTTGCTCAGTCATGCCTGACTCTTTGCGACCCCGTGGACTGTAGCCCACCAGGCTCCTCTGTCCATGGGATTCTCCAGGCAAGAATAATTTGTTGTACACAATTCACCCCCTAATTCTAACTCTCTGTGTAACCCACACTGCCCATCTGCTTGTTGTTGATAGCACCTGTAGCACCAGGGGCTGGTCAGCCTGCTGAATCACAATCACCGTGATCCAAATGCATCATCTCCTATGTCCCAATCTGGGAGACATGGGAGGCCTGTTGATGACAGTGGTCCTCCTGCAAAGTCAAACCACTAGACTCTATGTAAGACTGAGAATTGTGGCTGCTGAATCCAATAGTGAATCAGCTCATCTCAAAGTCCTTCCCCAAGTCATTAGAAAGCATGGTGATGTAATACACCTGGCTAATACACATTGTCTTTATCAGTATTAAAATTGAGCACAGCTAATCTTTCCTTCAAAAAGGAGAAATCCTATAAGCTCAGTACCTCAGAGAGTTTAAGGCTACTTCAAAGTCTCCTCTGCTCTGATCTTAAGGGGAAAGAGATCATGGGGAAAATACACATCTTTCCCTTCCTGTAGCACTTCATTCATCTCTGTTGACACAATCACCATGTTGCTCTGTGATGATTTATTGACATGTCTGTATCAGCCACCAGGCTGAATGTTTTGAGGGCAGAAACAGAGCGTATCCTTGTGTCCTAGGCACTGAGCTGTGGTCCTGGAACATGGTAGGTGCTGAACAACTTTTCTGTCCTAGGACTGAGAGGTAGTTGCTTTGCTGAATAGTTTCCTCAGGGCTGCCTTCATGTTCTTGTTCCTTAGGCTGTAGATAAAGGGGTTCAGCGTGGGGATGACCACCCCACACATCAAGGCAGCCGCCTTGTCCTTCTGAGAGGAGGTGGGAGATGCTGGCTGCAGGTACACGGCAAAGATGGTGCCATAGAATAGAGTCACCACGGTGAGGTGTGAGCTGCAAGTGGAGAAGGCTTTCCATTTGCCCTGAGCAGAAGGGATCTTGAAGACTGCCCAGAAAATGCAGATATAAGAGAGGAGGATACATGTGAGAGGGCTGATGGCCATAATGATGCCGAAAGCAAAGATCACCAGCTCGTTGGTGTGTGTGTCTGAGCAGGAGAGCTTCAGCAGGGGCATGAGGTCACAGAAGAAGTGGGGGATTTCAGAGCCAGTGCAGAAGGTCAACTGAGCCATGAGGCTGGTGTGGACAATGGACTGAAGGTTGGTGATCAGCGACGACCCCACCACTAGCAACCCACACACACGGGGACTCATGATGGCCAAGTAGCGCAGAGGGTGGACAATGGCCATGAACCGATCAATGGCCATCACAGCCAGGAGGAAGCTGTCCATGGTCCCAAACAGGTGGAAGGCATACATCTGGGCAAGGCAGCCTGCAAAGGGGATGAGTTTTCTCTGAGTCCAGAGGTTCACCAGCATCTTGGGGATGGTGGTGGAAGACAAGAAAATGTCCACCAGGGACAGGTTACAGAGGAAGAAGTACATGGGCGTGTGGAGGTGTGAGTCTGTGATGATGGCCAGGATGATGGGCAGGTTTCCAAAGATGGTGACCAGGTACATGGGCAGGAAGAGCCCAAAGAGGAAGATCTGATGCTCTGGCTTTTCTGAGAGTCCAAGGAGGAGGAATTCTGAGACTGCTGTTCGGTTTTCTCGCTCCATGGACAGCTTCTGTCTACCGTGAAGGAGAAAAGGAGGAAGATGAGAGACATAAAATTTGGAGTCAGAGATGGAGTTCTGTCTCAGCTCCCTGCAAACCTGTGTGTTTTGTGAAAACCCATGGGATTCTTACAGCTCCCTTCCATGGACCTCTGTTTCCCCAAGGAAAACCATCCATGTCTGAGAATCAGTTCAGTTTAGTTCAGTTCAGTCGCTCAGTCGTGTCCGACTCTTTGCGACCTCATGAATCGCAGCACTCCAGGCCTCCCTGTCCATCACCAACTCCCAGAGTTCACTCAGACTCACGTCCATCGAGTCAGTGATGCCATCCAGCTGTCTCATCCTCTGTCGTCCTCTTCTCCTCCTGTCCCCAATCCCTCCCAGCATCAGAGTCTTTTCCAATGAGTCAACTCTTAGAATGAGGTGGCCAAAGTACTGGAGTTTCAGCTTTAGCATCATTCCTTCCAAGGAAATCCCAGGGTTGATCTCATTCAGAATGGACTGGTTGGATCTCCTTGCAGTCCAAGGGACTCTCAAGAGTCTTCTCCAACACCACAGTTCAAAAGCATCAATTCTTCAGTGCTCAGCTTTCTTCACAGTCCAACTCTCACATCCATACATGACCACTGGAAAAACCATAACCTTGACTAGATGGACCTTTGTTGGCAAAGTAATGTCTCTGCTTTTCAATATGCTATCTAGGTTGGTCATAACTTTTCTTCCAAGGAGTAAGCGTCTTTTAATTTCATGGCTGCAGTCACCATCTGCAGTGATTTTGGAGCCCAAAGAAATAAAATCTGACACTCTCTCCACTGTTTCGCCATCTATTTCCCATGAAGTGATGGGACCAGATGCCATGATCTTCGTTTTCTGAATGTTGAGCTTTAAGCCAACTTTTTCACTCTCCTCTTTCACTTTCATCAAGAGGCTTTTTAGTTCCTCTTCACTTTCTGCCATGGATAGTCTCAAATGTCTGACTTAGTTGTTTTGGGACAACTTAGGTATTGTTCATAAACACCATCATTTCTCTTCATAGAGCCAAGCTTCATAGAAAATCAAATTGAGAGAAATCAAGTGCAAACCTGATCATCTTTCTCTTCTTTTCCCTTCATCTTTCTCTCTTTCCTTTCCTCCTTTACTCCCTTTCCTCTTTCATCAGTAAGACATAATTTTAGCATCTCTTTTGGGTTCATGACTAGGGATATAGGGATGAATAGCACTTTTCTGAAGCATCCAATGAACCCTAAGTTCATTAGGGGCACTTTATGATCTGCTCCCAGGTGATGACTAGGTAGACCCCTTCTCATTTGTTGTGATGAGAACCAGTGTTGGAAACTCCAGCAAAAGAGTGGAAACGTAAAGTGGACAAACATACCTTTCACATTTTAACTTGAGTCCAGTATGTAAATTTATTCATTGGACTTTTTGATGAAGACCAAGGTCTTTTCTAGTATGAGGAAATTGGTGGTAGATCTGTATCAGCTGCCTTGCCTTAGCCATATACATAGGCTGAAATCTGTGTTCTGTTTTTTTCCATGAATGTGGAACAAGGAGTTAAGGATCCTTGCAAAACAATCTGGGTACAGAATCCTTTCAGATTTTTACATGTCTACATCCAAATTGTCTTCCATTACCTTGCTCACATCTATTTTGACAGCAGATTTTAAAAATGATTCCTTTTTGTTATTAAGTCTTTACAAAGCATACAATTTGGATTTCATGAAACCATATTTCCCATTCCTTCCCTCCCTTCCCTTTCCTTCCCTTTCTCCCTCCATTCCGTCCTTCCTTCCTCCTTTCTGTTATAGTTTGTTAATTTTTACAGTATTATCTAAACAATACATTTGTAGCAGCAACTGCAATCAGCATGATCAGGTTTGGCATTATTTAAAATGACTCAACTGAGCAGAAATGTTTCAACAAGCTAGTGAGTAGGCCCCTGGCCTCAAGCATTCAGTGCACTGGGACAGTAGTCATGTATTTTCAGGGGAAACAGTGACTTTGAATGAACCCAGAATGCTGGTAAAGTAGAAGTTTTATAGAGAACTTTCACACTAACAAAAGAATATCTGGAGCTTTAAAGCTAATGACATTTTGGGGACTTCCCTGGTAGTCCAGTGGCTAAGACGTCATGCTCTCAGTGCAGGAGGCCCCAATTAGATCACTGACCAGGGAACTAGATCCCAAATGCTGTAACTTAGGAGTCTGCAGGCCTCAACTTAAGGGTTGAGTTCACGTGCCCGTGCGCCGCAACTAAGACCCGGCACAGCCAAATAAACAAAATACATATTTAAAAACAGAAAGCTACTGGCATTTTGGAAGTACATTTGGTCTTAACAGTACCTTCACAGGACAAGAAATTCTGTATTTTCGTATGATCTAGACAAACCATCACTGCTTCTTGTAACAGTTTTGCACCCTCAGTAAAATATACAATGTTGTATCATGTCGAACAGATATTCAGAAAGTTTATTCAAAGTAAAAACTCCCAGACACAGCCTGGACTATTCAAAGATAAGCCGTTTCCATGACAATAAGAAAGGTGTGATCAAGTGTCAGTTGACAAAAAGCAGAATGTCCTACATACGTATTCCTGGAGTTAATATGATGACAGGAAAGCAAGTTTGTAAAATAACATTCTGACATGAACTGATATGAAAATATGGACCAAAGGAATGAATGGGAGAGAGCAAGTTTTAAAGAAATGCCAACATGTAGTCATGCCTGATAGTATTCTCATTCATACATTTTAAGCTGACAATGAGTTTGATCCTAGTTTTGTTTCCCCATCTATTTAGAAAGTTCCCATTATTTATTGGGAATTAGCAGGTTCATGAACATGAACTTGGGCAAACTTCGGGAGATGGTGAGGGACAGAGAGGCCTGGCGTGCTGCAGTCCATGGGGTTGCAAAGAGTCGGACATGATTGGGTGATTGAAAAACAACGACAATCAGGTTCATATAGAAAGTTCAGAGAAAGAAGATTCATACAAGACCACCAAAGCTTGGTTGCATTTGCCTCTTTAAGTCTCCATTTTCCAGTGAATGTGTTTATCCTTCCTTTAAATTAATGAAGACTTATAGAGAACATATTAGGTGCTAGGCACTATATGTGTCTCTTATGATACATAGACAACATAGAAAAAAAAACCAATGTGTCATGATTCACCAGGTCCTTGTAAAATGTTAATATCATCTCTTTCCAGCAATGAGAGGATTTTCCTTTGCTGCCCTCATTTCTTTTTAAAAAAATTATTTATTTTAACTGGAGGCTAATTACTTTACAATATTGTAGTGGTTTTTGCCATACATTCACATGAATCAGCCGTGTACATGTGTTCCCCAAACTGAACCCCCCTCCCACCTCCCTCCCCATCCCATCCCTCAGGGTCATCCCAGTGCACCATCCCTGAGCACCCTGTTTCATGCATTGAACCTGGACTGGCGATCTATTTCACATATGGTAATATACATGTTTCAATGCTATTCTTTCAAATCATCCCACCCTCACCCTCTCCACAGAGTCCAAAATTCTGTTCTTTACATCTGTGTTTGTTTTGCTGTCTCATATATAGGGTCATCGTTACCATCTTTCTAAATTCCATATATATGTGTTAGTATACTGTATTGGTGTTTTTCTTTCTGACTTACTTCACTCTGTATAATAGGCTCCAGTTTCATCCACCTCATTAGAACTGATTCAAATGCATTCTTTTTAATAGCTGAGTAATATTTCATTGTGTATATGTACCACAGCTTTCTTGTCCATTCATCTGCTGATGGACATCTAGGTTGCTTCCATGTCCTGGCTATTGTAAACAGTGCTGCGATGAACACTGGGGTACAAGTGTCTCTTTCCATTCTGGTTTCCTCAGTGTGTATGACCAGCAGTGGGATGCTGCCCTCATTTTTTACCTGGTTAAGTCCTCTGGTCTTAAAACCAATTTCTGACAAGCACATATGAGGCATTTAATGACAACAAAAGTGTTGAGACGTCTAAGGAGCAACACTTAATTTTTTAAAAAATTTTCTTTTATTTTTTGGCTGAGCTGCATGGCATGTGAATTCTTAGGTCCCTGACAAGGGATCGAACCTGCATCCCCTGCATTGGGGATGCAGAGTCTTAACCACTGGACCACCAGGGAAGTCCCCAGAGTTTCTTCATGTGTAGATTTCACAATGACTCTGAGAGGTATATGGTGTTGACCACAACTGGTAATAGAAAGACTGGGCCTGGCCCTTCTCTGGCAGAGTAGTGGTTAAGAATCTATGCTTCCATGTTTCCACTGCAGAGGTCATGGGTTCAGGTCCTGGTCTGAACCCACGTGCCAGGTGGTGCATTAAAAAAAAAAAAAGGGGCTGAGAGAGATGTTCTGGGCACTCAGCCTGCACGTGGTTGGGCTCTTAGTTGAACTGAGATTTATTTTCACTCTCTCCAACTCCATTGCTTCTGAGTATGGCCACTCACACCCTATGAGCAGTGGTGTTTCATAGTTAAACTCTGCCAACATGTTCTAGGTCATCCTCTGCTGTTAAAGTGTTTTAGATTCTTATCTACCTGCGTTCCAAGAACATTGGTTTATAGAAAGATTTAAGGTTTGCTGAAGTAAATCGGACTACACAGTACATAGTTCAATCAGGATAAGAAAGGTGATAGGTGACCCCATGGTATTTTAAGAACAAGGAAGAGATGCTAATCCCTACTATGAGGAGCAGGACCATGGAAGGTGAACAGGTGGTGAAAGGGAGCTTTAGAAAAGTGAGTGACACAAGCTCTTCCTGGATAACCTTGAGAGATCTCCAGCAGAGATTTAATTAATTTTCAAGGGTTTTTAGACTTGGGTTTGAGGTTTTTATAGGGTGATGCTCAGGTTTCTCTGGGCTTCCTGTACTCCTGTGAGTCCCTTCCTGGCTACACATTTCCAACCGTCTTTGGTTGTTGACAGGAAGTCCTTGCTTGCACTAGGACAGTGGTTCTCAGCCTTGAATGTACATCAGTGCCACCGAGGGAGCTGGTTAAAACCTCATGCCTTGGAGTGTCTGGGATGGGGCTTGAGAAACAATAGTTCTAGGAAGTTCTCAGGGGACACAGCTGTTACTGGTCCAGGACTGTACTTGAAGAACCTCAGCTTTGGAGAAAACTGTTTTATGGTGACCTCCATCCACAGACCAAAAATGCTTTTTCTCCATATGACTAGCTATAGTGAGTTTGTCCTCTGTACCTTTTGCCTTCTCACGGACTATAGAATTGCTCTCAGTTCCTCTTCTTTTTCTCATTCTCCCTCTCCCTTCACAGTCTCTCTCCTTTCAGGAAGAGATGCAATTCCTCTTCCCCAACCCCTCCAGTTCACTCCTGTTCTCCATCCTTGGCTGACTTACCAAGAGGGTATTACCAAGAGAATGGTCTTGGCGGACTCCGTCTCCACTGGATCCCACAGGATTCTGAGGTCAATGCTAAGACACCAGGAGAGATGTGAGGAGACCCGCCATCTGTGACTTCTGAGGGGAGTCTGATGTCTGTGTTGTACAGGAGGGAATCGTGTATTCCCACCCCAGCTGGGGTATGTGAACAGGGTCACAGCAGGGTATTTAGAGTTTGAGGGCTCTTGGGCATTTTAATCCCATGGCTCCTTGTTAAGGAGGAAGATGCTAATTGTCTTATTTGTATTCTTGCCACTTGTGACCTGTTGTCTGGAGTATGGGCACTTTGGGATAATGGAGTGGGTGACAAAGTGGAGGCACACTCCACTAAGGATACATTCTCACTAGGAAACGCCCTAGTGTCCCTTCCCAGCCCAAACTGAACCTCATGGAAGTTCCCATGCAGGGTGGTCTGGAGGTTCAAGCCCCTCCCTAGGCTGCTCAGGTGCCTGAATCTATGTCCTTTCACTCCTTCCATCATGAAGGAAACTCCAGGAGGATAGGGAACTTATACAGTTAGGTTCACCAGTGAAAGCTCCTGGAAAGTAATCAATAAATTTATGCTGCATAAATCAGTATCAGTTCAGTTGCTCAGTCATATCCAACTCTTTGTGACCCCAAGGACTGCAGAACACCAGGCTTCCCTGTCCATCACCAACTCCCAGAACTTGCTCAAACTTATGTTTATCGAGTTGGTGATGCCATCCAACCATCTCATCCTCTGTTGTCCTCATCTCCTGCCTTCAATCTTTCCCAGCATCAGGCTCTTTTCCAGTGAGTCAGTTCTTTGCCTCAGGTGGCCAAAGTATTGGAGCTTCAGCCTTAGCATCAGTCCTTCCAATGAATATATAGGACTGATTTCCTCTAGGATTGACTGGTTTGATCTTGCAGTCCAAGGAACTTTCAAGAGTCTTCTCCAACACCACATTTCAAAAGCATCAGTTCTTTGGCTCTCAGCTTTCTTTATGGTCCAACTCTTATGTCCATACATGACTAGTGGAAAAACCATAGCTTTGACTAGAAGGACCTTTGTTGGCAAAGTAATATCTCTGATTTTTAATATGCTGTCTAGGTTTGTCATACCTTTTCTTCCAAGGAGCAAGCATCTTTTAATTTCATGGCTGCAGTCACCATCTACAGTGATATTGGAGCCCAAGAAAATAAAGTCTCTCACTGTTTCCATTGTTTCCCTGTCTATTTACTGTGAAGTGATGGGATCAGATTCCATGATCTTCATTTCTTGAATGTTGAATTTTAAGCCAGCTTTTCCACTCTCCTCTTTCACTTTCATCAAGAGGTTCTTTAGTTGCTCTTTGCTTTCTGCCATAAGGGTGGTGTCATCTGCCTATCTGAGGTTATTGATATTTCTCCCTGCAATCTTGACTCTGGCTTGTGTTTCATCCAGTCCAGCATTTTGCATGATGTACTCTGCATATAAATAAGCAAGGTGACAATATACAGCCTTGACATACTCCTTTCCTAATTTTGAACCAGTCCATTGTTCCATGTCCAGTTCTCTTTCTTCTTGACCTGCAGGCAGGCTTCTCAGGAGGCAGGTAAGGTGGTCTGGAATTCCCACCTCTTTAAGAATTTTTCCACAGTTTGTTGTGATCCACACAGTCAAAGGTTTTACTGTAGTCAATGAAGCAGAAAAATGATGTTTTTTGGGAATTCTCTTGCTTTTTCTATAACCCAACAGATGTTGGCAATTAGATCTCTGGTTCCTCTGCCTTTTCTAAATCCAGCTTGAACATCTGGAAGTTCCTGGGTCATGTACTGTTGAAGCCTAGGTTGGAGAATTTTGAGCATTATTTTGTTAGCGTGTGAGATGAGTGCAATTGTGTGGTAGTTTGAACATTTTTTGGCATTGCCTTTCTTTGGGATTGGAATAAAAACTGACCTTTTCCAGTCCTGTGGCCACTGTTGAGTTTTCCAAATTTGCTGGCCTATTGAGTGTATCACTTTAACAGCATCATCTTTTAGGATTTGAAACAGCTCAGCTGGAATTCCATCACCTCCACCAGCTTTGTTCGTTGTGATGCTTCCTAAGGCCCACTTGACTTCACATTCCAGGATGTCTAGCTCTAGGTGAGAGATCACACCATCATGGTTATCAGGGTTATGAAGATTGTTTTTGTACAGTTCTTCTGTGTATTCTTGCCACCTCTTCTTATTATCTTCTGCTTCTGTTAGGTCCATACCATTTCTGTCCTTTATTGTGTCCATCTTTGCATGAAATGTTCCCTTGGTATCTATAATTTTCTTGAAGAGATCTCTAGTCTTTCCCATTCTATTGTTTTCCTTTATTTCTTTGCATTGATCACTTAGGAAGGCTTTCTTATCTCTTCTTACTATTCTTTGAAACTCTGCATTCAGATGGGTATATATTTCCTTTTCTTTCCAGAGGGGACCAAGCTTATTTTTGAATGGGGATTAGGGGATTTCTCTTCAACTTTTGAATCAAAACTGTTAGTGGACTTTATTCTTTGGGGTTTGGGTTTCTATGTCATGCCTCCCATTTCTGTTTCCCTTGGGGGCCTTTTTATCTTCTGGATCCTTCTATTTTTACCTTCTCCCCAACTGGCTTTTTAATGTCTTAAAAATGTTAACTTTTAAAATGTGTAAATACTAACTCTTGGTTAAGAAATTATTCATGCACCACATTTTCTTTATCCATTCCTCTGTTAATGGACATTTAAGTTGATTTCATGTCTTGGCTATTGTAAGTACTGCTGTAATGAACATTGGGGTGCATATATCTTTTAGAATTATGGTTTTTCTCTGGACATATGTCCATGAGTAAGACTGTAATCATATGGTAAATTAGCCATAAAAAGAATGAAATAATTCCAATTTACTGTAATATGGATGGAACTAGAGATTATCATACTAAGTGAAGTAATCAGAGAAAGAAAAATATATGATATCACTTATATGTGGAACCTAAAAAATGATACAAGTGAAGTGAAAGTATTATAAGTGAAACTAATGTAAGTAAAACTATGGTGATACTAGTGGTAAAGAACCCACCTGCCAGTGCAGGAGATGTAAGAGATGTGGGTTTGATCCCTGGGTCAGGAAGATCCCCTGGAGGAGGGCATGGCAACCTACTCCAGTATTCTTGCCAGGGGAATTCCATGGACAAAGGTGCCTGGAGGTCTACAGTCCATGGGGTCACAAAGAGTTGGACACGACTGAAGTAACTGAGCACTCACGCATTTCAAGTGAAGCTAAGTGAAACTTCACAAAACACAAACAAAGCCACAAAGTTCAAAAACAAACTTATGATTACCAAATGGAAATGTGGGTGGGGCAGGAGGACTGAATTAGGAGTTTGGGATTAATATATACACACTACTATGTATAAAACAGATAATCAGTAAGGACCTACTGTATAGCACAGGAACTTTCTACTCAATATTGTATAATAATCTATATGGTAAAAGAATCTGAAAAAGAATCAGTTCAGTTCAGTTGCTCAGTTGTGTCTGACTCTTTGCGACCCCATGAATCGCAGCACGCCAGGCCTCCCTGTCCATCACCAACTCCCGGAGTTCACTCAGACTCATGTCCATCGAGTTGGTGATGCCATCCAGCCATCTCATCCTCTGTCATCCCCTTCTCCTCCTGCCCCCAATCCCTCCCAGCATCAGAGTCTTCCAATGAGTCAACTCTTCCAATGAGGTGGCCAAAGTACTGGAGTTTCAGCTTTAGCATCATTCCTTCCAAAGAAATCCCAGGGCTGATCTCCTTCAGAATGGACTGGTTGGATCTCCTTGCAGTCCAAGGGACTCTCAAGAGTCTTCTCCAACACCACAGTTCAAAAGCATGAATTCTTCGGTGCTCAGCTTTCTTTCTTTTCAGCTGCCCGCTGAAAAAGAATGGATATATGTATATGTGTTACTCAGTCACTTTGCTGTTCACCTGAAACTAACAATAAAATTACTCAATAAAATTAAAAAAAAAATTCGTGCAATGGAATAATGAAATGTTGTTCCCCAATCCGGGCCCTTATTCATCCAGTTCTTATCAAAGCCCCTCAATGAATAATCTCTCTTAGTGGCTTTTGTGTAACCTTCCAGAGTTTCTACACAGACATAAACACACACACACACACAGTTCCTTCTGGGAACTGTGAGGAAGAATCTGTTCATGCCTCTCTCTAAGATTTTGGTTTGCTGGCAATCTCTGGCATTCCTTGGCTTTTAGAAGCATCACCTTGATCTCTTCCTTCATCTTCACATGGATTTTTCTGTGGGTGCATGTCTGTGTTCAAATTCTACCTTGTTTTATAAGGATGCCAGTCACAGTGGATTAAGACCCTGATGACCTCGTTATAACTTGATTACCTTGCAAAGACCCTATTTTCAGAAATGGTCACTTTCTGAGGTACTAAGGGTTAGACTGTGACATATCTTTTTGGAGGACACAGTTCAGCCCCCAATCCAACCTCTTCATGTAGCCTAGCCCACCGCATCCACTTGTTGCTGACAGCACCTATAGAATCATATTGGGTTTGGAACCGTGCAATGGAATCACAGGAAACACATGGACTCTGTGGGTAGTTGAGGGCCAGTGTCCTCCCACTGTGGTCTGTGTGCTGCCTGCTTCAGGACCACCTGGAGAGCCTGTTAAGAAGGCAGATTCCAGGGTCCAGTGTCAGCCTGCTGAATCACAATCTCCATGATCCAATGCCAGCATCTCCTATGTCCCAATCTGGGGCACATGGGAGGCCTGTTGATGACATTGATCCCCATGCAAAGTCAGGACCACTAGGCCCCCTGTGAGATTGAGGTTGATGACTGCTGAATCGGAAAGCAAGTGAGCTCATCTCATGTTCTCAGAGTCCTTCCTCCAGTCACTTAGGAAGCATGGTGAGGTAATTGGTCGATATGTAACACACTTTTTTTTTTTTTAAGACAGAGACCATTTATTTATTTTTTACTTTGACTGGAGTATAGTTGCTTTAAATATTGTGTTAGTTTCTGCTGTACAGCAAAGCGAATCAGTTACACATATACATATATCCCATCTCTTTTATACTTTCTTCCCGTGTATGTTACTGCAGAGCACTGAGCAGCGTTCCTTGTGCTATACAGTAGGTTCTCATTAGTTATCCTATTTAGTTATTACTAAATAGTTATGACTATTTTACACATAGTATCAATAGTGTATATATGTCAGTCCCAATCTCCCAGTCCATCCTACTTCCCCGGCCCCCTTGGTGTGCATAAGTTTGTTGTTTATGTCTGTGTCTCTATTTCTGCTTTGCAAATAAATTCATCTGTACCAGTTTTTCTATATTCCACATATAAGCGATACTATATGATACTCGTTTTTCTCTTTCTGACTTACTTTACTCTGTATGACAGTCTCTAGGTGCATTGACACCTCTGCAAATGGTACTTTTTTGCTCCTTTTTATGGCTGAGTAATATTTCATTGTATAAATATACCACATCTTCTTTACCCATTCCTCTGTTGATGGACATTTAGGTTGCTTCCACATTATCTTTATTGCAGACGAAGATCTTCATTAAAATTGAGTATAGCTAATGGATGTGAGAGTTGGACTGTGAAGACAGCTGAGCGCCAAAGAATTGATGCTTTTGAACTGCAGTGTTGGAGAAGACTCTTGAGAGTCCCTTGGACTGCAAAGAGATCCAACCAGTCCATTCTAGAGGAGACCAGTCCTGGGTGTTCTTTGGAAGGAATGATGCTAAAGCTGAAACTCCAGTACTTTGGCCACCTCATGTGAAGAGTTGACTCATTGGAAAAGACTCTGATGCTGGGAGGGATTGGGGGCAGGAGGAGAAGGGGACAACAGAGGATGAGATGGCTGGATGGAATCACCGACTTGATGTACGTGAATTTGAGTCAACTCTGGGAGTTGGTGATGGATATGGAGGCCTAGCGTGCTGCAATTCATGGGGTCTCAAAAAGTCGGACATGACTGAGTGACTGAACTGAACTGAATCTTTCATTCAACTAGGATTATCCATGTACCATTTCTATAAGACACCCCAGAAAGGCCAGTTTAAGGCTACTTCAAAATCTCCTACTCTAATCTTCAGGAGGAAGATAAACCATGGGGGAAAATACACATCTTTTCTTTCCTGCAGTGCTTCATTCATCTCTTATGACAGACACGTTTACCATGTTGACCTGTGATGATTTGTTGACAGATCTCTATTCCATACCAGACTCTGAATGCCTTGAGAGAAGCAATGGATGTATTTCAGTGTCCCATGCACTGAACTGTGGCCCTGGAACGTGGCAGGTGCCAAACAGCTATTCTGCCCTAGGACTGATGGGTGCTACTTTGCCACCCAGCTTCCTCAGGGCTGCCTTCATGTCCTTGTTCCTTAGGCTGTAGATAAAGGGGTTCAGCATGGGAATGATCACAGCATACATCAGAGCAGCTGCCTTATCCTTCTGGGAGGAAGTGGGAGATGCCGGCTGCAGGTACACAGCAAAGATGGTGCCATAGAATAGTGTCACCACGGTGAGGTGTGAGCCACAAGTGGAGAAGGCTTTCCATTTGCCCAGAGCAGAAGGGATCCTGAAGATCGTCCGAAAAATGCAAGTATAAGAGAAGACTTTCAACACTAGGGGGCTGATGCCCATCACAATGCCGAAAGCAAAGATCACCAGCTCATTGGTGTGTGTGTCTGAGCAGGAGAGCTTCAGCAGGGGCATGAGGTCACAGAAGAAGTGGGGGATTTCAGAGCCAGCGCAGAAGGTCAACTGAGCCATGAGGCTGGTGTGGACAATGGACTGGAGGTTGGTGATCAGCCATGACCCCACCACCAGCAGCCCACACACACGGGGACTCATGATGGCCAAGTAGCGCAGAGGGTGGACAATGGCCATGAACCGATCAATGGCCATCACAGCCAGGAGGAAGCTGTCCATGGTCCCAAACAGGTGGAAGGCATACATCTGGGCAAGGCAGCCTGCAAAGGGGATGGCTTTGCTCTGTGTCCAGAGGTTCACTAACATTTTGGGGACAGTGGTGGAAGAGAAGAAGATGTCGATGAGCGACAAGTTGGAGAGGAAGAAGTACATGGGCGTGTGGAGGTGTGAGTCTGTGATGATGGCCAGGATGATGAGCAGGTTTCCAAAGATGGTGACCAGGTACATGGGCAGGAAGAGCCCAAAGAGGAAGATCTGATGCTCTGGCTTTTCTGAGAGTCCCAGGAGGAGGAATTCTGAGACTGCTGTTTGGTTTTCTTGTTCCATGGATGGCCTGTGTCTACTGTGAGGGAGAAAAAGGCAGAGGGAAGCAACATAAAGCTGGGAATCAAACAATACTACAAACTACAGTCATCAAAACAATGTGGCACTGGCACAAAAACAGAAATATAGATCAGTGAAACAGAATAGAAAACCCAGAAATAAACCCATGCATCTATGGTCAATTAGTCTATGACAAAGGAGGCAAGGCTACACAAAGTTGGAAAGACAGTCTCTTCAACATGTGATGCTGGGAAAACTGGACAGCTACATGGAAAAAAAGGAAATTATTCTTTAACACCATACACAAAAATAAGCTCAAAGTGAATTAAAGACCTAAATGTGAGACCAGACACTATAAAACTCCTGGAGGAAATCATAAGCAGGGCATTCTCTGATATAAATCAAAGCAATATCTCTTTTGATCCATCTCCCAGAATAATGGAAATAAAAACAAAATAAATGGGACCTATCAGGGAATGTTTAACAAGAGGATTCCTACATGCTGTTTTTCATAAATCCTCTGTTCCTTATCAGTTTCTGTTGCCAGAAACCAGTGGAACGGCATGCCACTCCCAGGACTGCGGTCATAGGATGAGACAGGCTTGAATCTCCTTCAGTAAACATTCTCCTTACGACAAAACTGCTTAGTCTCGATCCTTTTTCTTGAGATATGGATTGTCTCCTGACCTTGTGACCATTATTAATCCCTTGTTCCCTTGGTAACGGTTGCTGTACGTTTGGTTTTCTGATCTTTATCATTGTCGAAACAAATTTCTTGTACAACAACCTATATATACTCACAGAAAGATCATTAAAGCACCTTTGCTCCATCAGAGCTTGGGTCTTCGTGTCTTTCTTTCTTTTTTTTCTCTCTCTCTTTCACTTTCTTATCGTCGACTCCTGACCGCCAGGTTCCGGTCCATTAAAGGGCCTCAACAAGTGGCGCCAGAACAGGGACTTGGCATACGTGGCATTTCGGACGGAGTGACTCCGGGCCTATTGAGGTCGGGACCTATTGAGGTCGGTAAGTACTAAGACACGGGTCAAACGGCCGGAAAGCCCCATCATTTCTCTGCTTTACTTCACCATTTGTCTAAAGCTCAGGGACTGTTGGTTTCACGCCAATGAATAGAGGCTTGCTTTCCAACACTGGTTAAATGTAATCCTTGGTTACCTGATAAAGGCAGTTTTGATTTAGAAACTTGGCACCAGGTCAAAGAAAATGTTGAACGAGCCGTCAGGAAGGGAAAAAATATTCCAATTGATTTCTGGCCCCTATGGGCTCTCATTAAAGCTGAAATTCTGCCATTTCAAGGTAAATTCTAGCCCTCCCAATATTCGACAACAGACAGAACACTTATTACATAAATATAAATTAAATGATAAAACTTTACAAAAGGTCCAATTAAAACAACATAAAATATTTCAAAATTTTCCTACTAATCCTATCCCGGCTACTCCAAATGCTCCTCCTCTGCCAACAGGCGCAACTCCAAAAGTCTCTACTTTGCTGGAACCTAATAATTCTGATAACGACTCTCCCGAGACACCTTTTGACACCAAAACCGGCAATACTTTTTTAGATAATAATGATAAGTCCTTAACACAGACTCATATTTGCAAAAAATCAGCAGTTACTCTCTCTCCTCCATGACAGAGGCTCTCTGAATTACTGGCTTTGCAATCACAAATCTCTGAAGCCAATGGTTTCTCTGCCTTTCAAGTCTTAAGAAATCCTGACTCTCAAGGGCACATAATACCTCAATATGAATGTATTAATTTTTTTTTTTTTTACATGCAACAGATGAAAAAGGCTATAACTATGTATGGCCCACATTTGCCTTTTACTAAAGAGCTTCTAAATATTGTGGCATCTTCTATTGGAAATTCTTCTCTATGATTGGCGAGTTTTAATAAAAGCTCTCCTTAAACCAGGAGAATATCTTCAATGGATAAGGTGGTTTCATGATATAGTCAGAGATCATGCTAACAAAAATGCTCGAGCTGGCACTCCCCAAAACCAAATTACTTTTGAAATGTTAACTGGCGCCAGACAATTTGATACAATAGAAGCTCAAATACAATGCCCTCCCTTGTTGCATGCAAATTAAAAACAGTGGCCCTTGAAGCTTGGGATCGAATTACTCTTCAAGGAGAGCCTACAGGTAGTTACACTAAAATATTACAAGGACCTAATGAAAATTATGCTGATTTTTTAGCTAGATTAGAAACTGCTATTTCCTGTACTGTAATCAGAGAAGAAACCAAAAAACAGCTAGAGAAATTACTTGCTTATGAGAATGCAAATCAGGAATGTCAAAAAGCTATTGCTCCGATTGGTGAGACTGGGACTATTACTGATTATTTGAAGGCTTGTTGCAATCTAGGATCAGAAACTCAAAAGACGCAAATGATAGCTGAGACAATGGCTGCTGCCTTTAGAAAGGGAATTGAAGCATGCTTTACATGTGGAGATAAAAACCATTTAAAAAGAGACTGCCCTAAGAAGGCTAATAAAAAACTTCCAAGAATCTGCCCTCGCTGCCATTGATAAACCAGCCCTAAATGATTTTTTCCCTTTACCCTCAAGCAGTCCCTCCTAGAATACCTACTGGACTTTTTGGACCTCTGCTCCCACAAACCTTCGGTCTTTTACTTGGCCAATCTAGTTTGACTACTAAAGGAATTACTGTTCACCCTGGGATAATTGATTCAGATTATAAAGGAGAGATTCAAATTATGATGTCATCTCAGATTCTACGGCAATTCAAAAAGGGGGACAAAATTGCGCAATTGCGTCTTCTGCCTTATGTTTCTATTAACTCCTCTAATAATGTACAGACAGGTGGATTCAGCACTACAGATCAAAAACAATCCTTATGGACATCATTGCTATCTGATTATGCCTGACCTAATATAAATATCAAAATTAATGGTAAAAGATTTTCTGGTCTCCTCGACACTGGATCTGATATTACTATTATTTCCAAACACTTATGGCCCAAATCCTGGCCTATACAGAAGGTCTCTTGCTAAATTGTGGGAGTTTCTCAAACTAAAGTACAAGACGTCTATCAAAGTGTTCAAATATACCCATGTGAGGGACCAGAAGGCCAACCTGTAACATTAAGACCTTATGTGATAAATGCGCCCCTTAATCCAATAGGAAGGGACTTACTTATGCAATGGCAAACTCAGATATACATTCCACGTTTTTCCTAGGGGCCATTGCTCATTTAACAAACAAAGCAATTATTAAAATAACTTGGAAGAATGACGAGCCTATTTGGACAGAGCAATGGCCCCTTATGAAAGAAAAATTACAAGCTGCTAAAGAACTTATAGACACACAATTAGAATTAAAACATATTGAGGAATCTTGCTTTCCTTGGAACTCTCCTAGTTTTGTTATATATATAAAAAAATCTAACAGATGGCATCTCTTAATAGACCTTAGAAAAGTTAATGCATCTATGAAACCTATGGGTGCATTAAAACCAGGGATCCCATCACCTACTACTATTCCTCAAAATTGGCACATTATTATTACTGATTTACAAGATTGCTTTTTTAATATACCTTTACACCCTTTAGACCGAGAGAGATTCACTTTCTTTCTCCCTTTTCCTAATCACATCAGACCTCGTAAAAGATTTCAATAGAATGTGTTACCTCAAGGTATGCTTAACAGTCCTACTATTTGTCAAAATTTTGTAGCCAAGGCTTTATATCCAATGTGACAACAATTCCCTCATGCATATATCATTAATAATCTACTGTAACTACAAAAAGGAGAAATGATATTTTTGACACTGAATGGCCATGATAGTCTTTAGACCCCAGAGACAACTGATTAAAATAAAATCTTTTTTGAAATTGCAAAACTGGTTCTTCTTACACATGCAGTTAGGAAAAGGTTAACTTGTTAAAATACTTTTTTGGAGCTCCAATTCTGCCTGGGAAACAAAAACAGGCCTAAGAAAAAACCTAAAGTTAACTGTTATCATGTCCTTGGGATACACAGCCCACTCTATCTGGGAGTACAGCCATAAACAAATTGGTGCAACTCAGAAAAAAAAAATATATCTATCAAAAAGATATTTTAAATTTGAAGCGGAAAATGATGTCTGTCTGTCTATCTAAAATTATCTATGTCTCAATGTATGTCTTTGTTTTTGGACAATATGAAGTTAATGAGCTCTATTTAGAGTCAAGTTCATGTGAACTGAAAAATATTCAATATTAAATATAATGTTTATTTAAATATAAATATAATTTAAATATAATTGTTAATCTAATTAAGACATGTCTTAAATCATCAACATTATATAATACTTTTATTGTGCCTAGATTTAAGGTAAACTAAATTTGTCAACAAAAAAGTAACTCGTTATATATATAAATATATAAATGAGGTGAAAACTTTTAGATAAACTCTATTAAAAATATAAAAAATGTCTATCTAAAATAATCTCTTAGGATTGGGGTAACTTAAATTTCTAGAATTGTACTAAACTAAATGATAAAAGTTTATTAAATAGCTAGGTCATTTCCAAATAAAATAAGATTTTAAAACATTAATTATGGAACACTAACTTCCTATTACAAAAAGTTTTTCTTACAGAAAAACTAAAGAGATTTTAGACTATTAATAAATATATAAATATAAATATATATTTATATAAAATATATAATATAATAAATATATTCACCAATCTACAAAATGCTAATACACAAGACACTTCATAGTTGCTAAAGAAAAAATAAGATGTATGCTTTTAATAAAAAGATATAAGAAATGGCAAATAAAATGATGAATACAAAAATATAAAAAAGGTTTATGACAAATGAAAGGGAATTTTATGGCAAATGGATATAACTCATTGCCCTGAACTTTCTTCCTCTTCCTTCTTACATGTCTCAATTGATACAAATTCTTCTTTTATATGGGCCACACCTCTCCGAGCTGAAGCTACGCGACATGTTATAATCCACCTGTTAGCTTACTTTGCAATAATGAGAACACCTAATTCTATAAAAACAGACAATGGTCCTGCCTATATTTCTAAGCAGTTTAAACAATTTTTACATTCATTCTTTATTAAACATTTTACAGACATTCCTTATAATCCACAAACACAAGACATAGTTAAACAAACACATTACACACTGAAACTACAAATAAAAAATTAAATAAGGGGGAATATACAGGAACACTTTTATCTTCCTTATCCAGAGCAGACTTTACTAGATTCCAATGCAATATATTCTTTAAGCCTATAATTATTGTTAATATAGCTTTATTTGTTTTAAATTTTTTAAACTTACCGCAAGGAGATATTTTTACAAAAGCAGAAAAGCATTTCGAGACACTGAAGGACACCTCTCTTCTTTTGCCCATGTGGTATCAAGATGGGTTAACTAATCAATGGAAATCTAGGGAACTAATCTTACAGGGAAAGGGGTATGCTTGCTTTTCTCCAGATGGATCCAACGAACTCACATGCTTCCTCTTTGGAAGATTTGACCTAAGGGGGCCCCCAACATTCAAACTAGAGATGAAACAACAAAAACCCCAAGATGAAGAAATTCCAATACAAGCCATGGCGGCTTTAAAAATTTACAAAAAACGCCGCACTCGACGTCATCGACCTTATCATCTTCCAACTTGGGGACAGATAAAAACCCTTACTAACTGAGCTGGAAATCTGGTTTCTCAACAGGGAATGCCTCGGAATCCTGAAAATATTTTTGTCGCTATGCTTGCTTTGCTTGCTTTTGCTTCCCCCGCGCAGGCTGACTTGATTGATCACACTTATTGGGGTTATATACCTAACCTCCCTTTTTATTGTAGGTTATAGAATGGACAGATTTAGGACCAATTGCATCCACTAATGAGTCAACACATATGCTCCCTCCTTGGAGCTTGGAGGGGCCCTCTCATCCTGAGGAAGAAGGAAGACTAACATTTCTCTAGGCTATGAAATCCTTCCTTTATGCATGGGCCCAACAAAATTATGTATTAATGTTAGTCGACAAACATGGGCTTTCATCCTGCCTCCAAAAAGGAACTTCCACACATTGCCTGGACTGTTTACTGCCCTGTCCTTTTATAAAGACCATGTCAATACTACATGTCAATACATACAAAAGTTAGAATGTAAGGGGTTTACTTATAAAGACTTTAGATATACTCCTGTTTATTGAGATAAATGTCAAGCTAAATCAGGGAAATTAATGTTTATGGCCAATTACACAATTGTTAATTGGGGACCCCATAGTATGTGTGTATCTAACTGCTCAGATGATATTAACAGCACCATATGTGACTATGCTACTTAAGTAGCATAGAAGGTTACTAACACTACAATGGAGCATTATCATGACAAAGGACTTCTTGGGTGGCTTGACGGTGGAATGGCCGCCCCCCATCCTCGAATCATCCTTGATAAACAGATTGGGCCTGAACAATGGGACGTGTGGAAACTTGCTGTGAGCACCAAAGAACTTGGAACTTGGTCTGGACATTTCACAGGGACCAATCGTAGTCATAGAAACTATTTCTTATGTTATAATCAATCATATTTCATACAAGCTTGTGTTCCCCTTCCTTTTGTTCTAGCTATAGGAAGTTTACAATTCAATAAGACTTTATGTTCTGTAACTTGTATAAATTGAAAATTATATACTTGCCTGAACTCTTCTGTTTCCTTAAGAAATGAATCCCTTTTGATTCTTCCATCTTGATGTAGTCTGTGGTTACCAATAAATCTCCAGCGGCCCTGGGAAGAAGGTCCCATGGCTGGACTTGCTTCCTGGTTACTTACTAAATTGCTCCAGCGATCTAAACGATTCATTGGATGGCTGATTGTTGGCATTTTAGGATTAATAGCTGTTTGCACCACTGCTGCCGTCACTGGCGTTGCTTTACAAACCTCAATTCAAACACATAATTTTATCCAAAATTGGACTAAAGATGCTCATACTATGTGGGCCACTCAGGCTCAGATAGATGAGGATACTCAACATGAAATACAGGAACTAAAAACAGCCATCAAATGGGTTGGAGATCAATTAATAGACGTACAAAAACAGGTGATGCTAAAATGGCATTGGAATTCTACTCAGTTTTAATGTTACTCCTGTTCAATTCAATAATAGCGCCTACAACTGGGAACAAATCAAATTTCATTTACGAAACATACATGATAATGCTTCTCTGAATGTACAATTATTACAAAAAGAAATCTTTGAAACCTTTTCTAAAAATCTGCCCTCTTCCACTAATTTGAAAACTTTAGCTGAACAACTAGCTGATCAATTATCTGGGCTAGACCCACACAGATGCATTAGTCACAGCATCAGGTCTGGAACTGTAATTTTGGTGATTGTCTTGATAATTATATCTGTCATTTACCATTGCCTTCATGCAAAAATTGTTAAAACTAAACAAACTCAAATGGTCAGAACCCTTTTTACAAATATTATAAATAAATAAGGGGGAATTATCAGGGAATGTTTAACAGGAGGATTTCTACATGCTGTTTCTCATAAACCCTCTGTTGCTTATTAGTTTCTGTTGCCAGAAACCAGTGGTATGGCATGCCGCTCTCAGGACTGAGGTCATAGGATAAGAAAGGCTTGAATCCCCTTCAGTAAATATTCTCCTTATGACAAAATTTCTTAGTCTCGATCCTCTTTCTTGAGATATGGATTGTCTCCTGACCTTGTGACCATTATTAATCCCTTGTTCCCTTGGCAATGGTTGCTGTACATTTGGTTTTCTGATCTTTATCATTGTCGAAAGACATTTCTTGTACAACAGCCTATATATACTCACAGAAAGATCATTAAAGCACCTTTGCTCCATCAGAGCTTGGGTCCCCGTGTCTTTCTTTCTCTCTCTCTCTCTCTTTCTCTCTTTCACTTTCTTATCGTCGACTCCAGACCGTCAGGTTCTGGTCCATTAAAGGACCTCAACAGGGACCTACTTAAACTCAAAGGCTTTTGCACAGCAAAGGAAACAATATGCAAAAAAGAAAAGACAATCCACAGATTGGGAGAGGATATTTGCAAATGATGTGATTTGATGTGTGCCAAGGGATTATTTGCCAAATTACAAACAGTTCATGACGCTTAACAGCATCAAAACAAACAACCCATTCAAAAGATGGGAAGAACACCCAAACAAACATTTCTCCAAAGAAGACATACAGATGGCCAAGAGGCACATGAAAAGATGCTCAACGTTAATTATTAGAGAAATGCAAATCAAAACTACAATGAGGCATCTATCACCTCACACCAGCCAGAATGGCTAGCATCAAAAAAGTCCACAAGCAGTAAGGGCGAGAGAGGGTGTGGAGAGAAACGAGCCCTCCTCCACTGTTGGTGGGAATGTAAATTGGCACAGCCACTATGGAGAACAGTATGTGTACATGTGTTCTAAGTCGCTTCTGTGTTGTCTGACTCTTTGTGACCATAAGGACTGTAATTTGCCAGGCTTCTTTGTCCATGGGATTCTCAAGGCAAGAATACCGGAGTGGGTTGCCATGCCCTTCTCCAGGGGATCTTCCTGATCCATAGGTTGAACCCCTGACTCTTACATCTCTTGAATTGGCAGGTGGGTTCTTTACCACTAGTGCCATCTGGGAAGCCTGGAAAACAGTACGGAGGTTCCTTAAAAAACTAAAAATAGAGCTACCATATGACGCTGAAACCCCACTGCTGGGCATATATCTAGAGAAAAACATGGTTCAAAAGGATACTTGCACCCTAATGTTCATTGCAGCACTGTTTACAACAGCCAAGACATGGAAGCAACCTAGATGTCCATCAACAAAGGAATGAGTAAAGAAGATGTGGTGCATGTGTAAGTACAATGGAATATTACTCAGCCATTAAAAAGAATGATGTAATGCCATTTGTAGCAACATGGATTGTCACCCTGAGTGAAGTAAGTCAGACAGAGAAGAACTATTGGATGACATTCCTTATATGTGGAATATAAAAAGAAATAATATAAATGAACTTAGAAAATAGAAAGAGATTTACAGACTTAGAGACTGAACTTACGGTTGCCTGGGGTAGGGGAAGGATGGAGGGAATGGAAAAGAGCTTAGGATGGACATGTACACACTGCTAAGTTTAAAATGGATAAAGAACAAGGACCTAATATATAGCACATAGAACTCTGTTCAGTGTATGTGGCAGCCTGGATGGGAGGGAGTTTAGAGGAGAATGATACATGTATATGTATGGCTGAGTCCCTTCCCTGTTTACCTGAAACTATCATAATGTTGTTTGTTAATTGGATATGCTGCTGCTACTGCTAAGTCGCTTCAGTCATGTCCGACTCTGTGCGACCCCATAGACGGCAGCCCACCAGGCTCCGTTGTCCCTGGGATTCTCCAGGCAAGAACACTGGAGAGGGTTGCCATTTCCTTCTCCAATGCATGAAAGTGAAAAGTGAAAGTGAAGTCGCTCAGTCGTGTCCGACTCCCAGCGACCCCATGGACTTCAGCCCACCAGGCTCCCCCATCCATGGGATTTGCCAGGCAAGAGTACTGGAGTGGGGTGCCATCGCCTTCTCCGTAATTGGATATACCCCAATACAAAATAAAAGGTAAAAAAACAAACAAATCTGGGAGTCAGAAATGGAGCTCCATCTTAGCTCCCTGCAGATCTGTACATTCTGGGAAAATCCATGGACTCCTTGTAGCTCCCCTTTGTTGATCTTTGTTTCCTTAAAGAAAACCATCCATGTGTGAGACAGTCTCAAAGGTCTAACTGAGTTGTTGCGAGACAGCTGGATATTGTTCATAAACCACTATGTCTCTTCAGTGAAGGAAAGCTTCATAGAAAACAAAATCGAGAGAGATTAAACCCATACCTGATCATCTTTGCTTTCTTCGTTTCCCCTTAACTTTCTCTCTTTCCTCCCTTGCTTCATTTCACCCTCCACCAACAAGATGCAGTTTTAACATCAATTTTGGTTTAATAACTAGGGATATATGGAGGGATAACACTCTTCCTCTGCTTCCGGTGATCCTCGAAGTTCCTTAGGGGCACTCTATGATCTGATACCAGGTGATCACTTGATAGACTGCCTCTTATTTATTGTGTGGAGAAGACAATGGCACCCCACTCCAGTACTCTTGCCTGGAGAATCCCATGGACAGAGGCACTTGGTAGGCTGCAGTCCATGGGGTCGCTAAGAGTCGGACACGACTGAGTGACTTCACTTTCACTTATCACTTTCATGCATGAAGAAGGAAATGGCAACCCACTCCAGTGTTCTTGCCTAGAGAATCCCAGGGACAGGGGAGCCTGGTGGGCTGCTGTCTATGGGGTCGCACAGAGTCGGACACGACTGAAGCGACTTAGCAGCAGCAGCAGCATTTATTTTGGTGGGGATCAGTGCTGAAAGCTCCTCTAACAGTGTGGGATCATAAACGTGCACAAACATACTTTCCACACTGTAACTTAAGTATGGCTTAAGGCTTTTCGATGGAGACCGAGGTCTTTTCTCTGAGTATGAATAAATTGATGGTGGGTCTTTATCAAGCACCTTGCCTCAGCAATATACATAGACTGAAATCTATCCTCTGTGTGTGTGTGTGTGTGTGTGTGTGTTTCCACGAATGTGGAACAAAGAAGGAGCTTTGCAAAACAGTTCAGTGCAGAATCTTTTCCGAAGTTTTACAATTTTACATCTAAATAATCTTCAAGTACCTTGGTCACATCAAATTTGACAGTAGTTTTTAATGATTCTTTTTTTTTTTTATTAAGTCTTTACAAAGCATTCAATCTGGATTTTGTGAAGACACAATTTCCTATCTCTTCCCTTCTCCTTACTTCCCTTCCTCCCTCCTTCCTTCCTTCCTCCTTTCTCATATAGTTTGTTAAATGACACCATATTAGTTAAATAATATAATTGCAGCAGCAACTACAATCAGCACAATCAGGTTGGGGATTACTTAAATTGATTCAACTCAGCTGCAGCTTCCCTGATGGCTCAGATGATAAAGAATCTGCCCGCAATGCGGGAGACCTGGGTTCGATCCTTGGGTCAGGAAGAGCCCCTGGAGAATGGCATGGCACCCCACTCCAGTGGTCTTGCCTGGAGAATTCCATGGACTCAGGAGCCTGGTGGGCTACAGTCCATGGGTTATCGAAGAGCTGGACACGACTGAGCGACTAACACTTAAACTTCACTTCAATTCAGCTGAGGAGGAAGGCTAGTGAGTAACCGTCTGGTCTCAAGCATTTGGTACAGCAGTCAGTGTATTTTTAGGGAAAATGGGAACTTTGGATGAAGCCAGAAAGCTAGTTAAGTGGAATTTTTAAAGGGAGCTTTCATGGTAACAAAAGACTCTCTGGAGCTTTAATGCTAATGGCATTTTGGAAGTATATTTGCTCTCAGCAGCCACTTTGCAGGACAAGAAATTTTCTTATGTTGTAGACAAACTGTCACTTTCCACTGAAATATTTTTGCACCCTCAGTAAAATACACACTGTTGTATTGTGTCAAACATCTATTCAAAAAGTGTATTCAAAATAAAAACTCCCAGACCCAGCCCAGACTATTCAGAGATAAACAGTTTCCATAACAACAAGCTGTGAACAAGTGTCTAGTTGGCAGAAAGCAGGATGTGCTACATGCTTATTTCTGTAGTTAATATAATGACAAGAAAAGTGAGTTTGTAAAATAACACTGGGTTTCCCAAGCAGCGAAATGGTAAAGAAGTTTCCAGAAGAGACTTAAACACTTTTCAAGGATTTTTAGAGTTGGGTTTGAGGTTTTTGTAGGGTGATGCTCAGGTTTCTCTGGACTGCTTATTACTATGAGCCTCTTCCTGACCACACATTTACAACTGTCTTTGTTGACATGAAGTCTTTGACTTCTCTACGGCAGTGGTTCTCAGCCTTAAGTATACATCCGTGTCACCTAGCAGGCTGGTTAAAACTCAGGTAGCTGTGCCCTGGGAGTGTCTGGGATGCAGCTTGAGAATCAACAGTTCTAGGAAGTTCTCAGGCTTCCCTGGTGGCTCAGATGGTAAAGAATCTGCCTGCAATTCAGGAGATGCAGTTTCAATCCTTAGGTTGGGAAACCCCCCTGGAGAAGAGAATGGCTATCCACTGCAGTATTCTTGCTTGGAGAATTCCACGGACAGAGGAGCCCAGTGGGCTACAGTCCATGGGGTCGAAAAGAGTCGGACATGACTGAGCAACTAACATACACATGAAGTTCTCAGGGGACACAGCTGCTGCTGGCCCAGGACTGCGCTTGAGAACCTCAGTTTTGGAGAAAGGTGTCTTACAGAGTCCTGCATCTACAGACCCCAAATGCTTTCCCCCACATGACTCTGTACCTTTCTCCCAGTCAGAGAGTATAGAATTGGTCTTGGTTCCTCTTTTTCTTATTTTCTCTCTTTCTCCATCCAAGGAAGGGATGAAAGAAATTCCTCTTCCCAATCCCATCCATCTCACTCCCCTTCTCCATCCTTCACTGACTTACCAGGATGGTATCACCAAGACTATGGTCTTGGCAGACTCCTTCTCCACGGGCCCCCAGCAGATCCTGAGGTCATTGCTAAGCCACCAGGAAGGGCGTGAGGGGACCACTCAGCTCTGATGGCTGGGGCAAGTCTGATATCTACGGTCAGGGAGCATGGGAATCATGTGTTCCCACCCCTGCTGGGGTATGTGAACAGGGAACCAGGGACACAGCAGGGTATTTACAGTTTGGGGGCTCTTGGGCATTTCAGTCCCAGGGCTCCTTGTTAAGGAAGATTGTAATAATTTTGTTTGTTTCCTTGAACCCTGTGACCTGTTCTCTGGGATTGTGTACTCTGGGATGATGGAGGGGGTAACCCGGTGGAGATGTCACTAGGGATTCACTCTCACTAGGAAACCCCGACTAGTGTATCTTCCCTGCTCAGACTGAGCCTCAAGGCAGTTCCTAGGCAGGGAACTATTGGCTATTTTCAATAGTGCTACTATGAACGTTGAGGTGTAGATGCAGTTTTTTTTTTTTGGTCATTCATTCATTTTGGATAAAATTTCTTTTTCTTTAAAACATTTTTATTGTAACTATCCTTCAATTAAAAATAAATTAAAATGATTTTTATTGGTGGATAGTTGATTTACAATGTTTTAGTTTCAGGTGTACAGTAAAGTGAATCAGTTACACACACATATATAAATCTCCACTCTTTTTAGATTATTTTCTCATATACACCATTACAGAGTACTGAATAGAGTTCTCTGTGCCATACAGTAGGTCCTTATTGGTTATCTATTTTATATATGCTATGCTAAGTCACTTCAGTCGTGTCCGACTCTGTGTGACCCCATAGACAGCAGTCCACCAGGCTCCCCTGTCCCTGGGATTCTCCAGCAAGAACACTGGAGTGGGTTGCCATTTCCTTCTCCAATACATAAAAGTGAAAAGTGAAAGTAGAGTCGCTCAGTCGTGTCCGACTCTCAGCGACCCCATGGACTGCAGCCTACCAGGCTCCTCCGTCCATGGGATTTTCCAGGCAAGAGTACTGGAGTGATATATAGTGGTGTTTCAATCCCAAGCCCAGTCTCCCAATTTATCCTTCCCTCTATCCCCTGGTAACCATTTGTTTTCTACATCTGTAACTTTATTTCCACTTGGCATTTAAGTTTATTTGTACCTCCCCTTTTTTTTTAGATTCCACATATAAGTGATATCATATAATATTTGTCTTTCGTGTCTGATTTACTTCCCTTCATAATGGCTGTGCCAGTTTACATTCCCACCAAGAGTGTAGGAGGGTTCCTTTTTAGAACCACCCTCTCCAGCATGTATTATTTGTAGACTTTTTGATTATGGCCTTTCTGACCTGTGTGAAGTGATACCTCACAGTAGTTTTGATTTGACTTCACCATAATTTATGTAATACAATCTGCTATTGATGGATGTTTCCAGTCTTTGCTAAAAATGGTTACTTTGTACACATATCAGTTCACAACTGTGAGTGTGCCTGAGCATGAACTCCAAAAGTGGGGTTGATGGGCCAAAGGTTGCCTTCTGATAAATATTACCAAGTTTTTCTCCACAGGATTTGTATTAATTTACAGTCCCCTTAGAGATATGTGAATGCCTGTCTTCTCACACATTGTTCACCAACAGTGTGTGTTTGTCATCTCTTGGGTATTGTTCCTGTCACTCTGATATGTAAAAAAACTAGTATGCTAGTATGATTAAAAATAATTAACAGACTTTATTATTTTATTTACAGTTTTAGATTTACAGAATAATTAAGCAGATAGTACAGCAAGTTCATATACTCACCCCTGCTTACAGTTTCCCTTATCAGTAATGTTTTGCCTTGACAGTTAATGAACCAATATGGATACATTCCTCAGTATGAATTATTTAACTTAAAATTTCCTTTTATTTTTATTTGTTTTTTCATTTATTTTTTATTGGAATATAATTGCCTTACAATATTGTGTTATTAATAGTTTCTACTGTACAACAACATGAATCAGCTATAAGTATAAATATATCCTCTCCCTCTTGAACCTCCCTCCCACTCCCCCATCCCACCCTTCTAGGTCATCTCAGAGCACTGAAGCTTCCCACTAGCTATCTGTTTTACACATGGTAGTGTATATACGTGGAGAAGGCAATGGCACCCCACTCCAGTACTCTTGCTTGGAAAATCCCATGGGTGGAGGAGCCTGGTAGGCTGCAGCCCATGGGGTCAGGAGGAGTCGGACACTACTGAGCGACTTCACTTTCACTTTTCACTTTCATGCATTGGAGAAGGAAATGGCAACCCACTCCAGTGTTCTTGCCTGGAGAATCCCAGGGACGGGGGAGCCTGTTGGGTTGCCGTCTATGGGGTCGCACAGAGTCAGACACGACTGAAGCAACTTAGTAGCAGCAGCGGCAGCTGTGTATATACATCACTGTTATTCTCCCAGTTGGTCCCACCCTCCCCATCCCTGCTGTGTCCACATGCTTGTACTCTACTTCTGCATCTCTATTTCTGCTCTGCAAATAGGTTCATTTGTACCATTTTTCTAGATTCCATGCTGCTGCTGCTGCTAAGTCACTTCAGTCGTGTCCGACTCTGTGGGACCCCATAGACGGCAGCCCACCAGGCTCCCCCGTCCCTGGGATTCTCCAGGCAAGAACACTGGAGTGGGTTGCCATTTCCTTCTCCAATGCATGAAAGTGAAAAGTGAAAGTGAAGTCGCTCAGTTGTGTCCAACTCTTCGAGACCCCATGGGCTGCAGCCTACCAGGCTCCTCTGTCCATGGGATTTGCCAGGCAAGAGAACTGGATTGGGGTGCCATTGCCTTCTCCGCTAGATTCCATATATATGTGTTAATATATAATATTTGTTTTTCTCTTTCTGACTTATTTCACTCTGTGTGACAGACTCTAGGTCCATCCACATCACTACAAATGATGCAGTTTCACTCCTTTTTTACAACTGAGTAATATTCCGTTGTATATATGTACAGCATCTTCTTTATCCATTCATCAGTCTATGGGCACGCCTCAGTATGAATTTTAATTTACATTTCTATACGAGTGAGAAGGAAAATCTTTTTAATATATGAATAGAATCTGTATTTTCTTTTCTGTGAACTCTCTCTTCAGATCCTTTGCCAATGCCTATTTTCCTCTTCATTTGTTGAATTTTTTCTTTTTCTTTTTTTAAGTTCACATCATGTGGAAAGCAGGATCCTAATTCCCTGACCAGGGATTGAAAGAGTGCCCCCTGCATTGGGAGCATGGAGTCTTAACCATTAGACTGCCAGGGAAGTCTGATGTTGGATTTTTCTTATCAATTTCTAGAAGTTCTTTATACATGAGGGGAATTAACCATTTGTCTATGCTATAATTGGCAACTCTCTGATGTCTTAAAACCTACTTCCCAGTATTTCCTTCTTTTTATCTTTCTTCTTTCTGTATTTTCATTCATTTTGTCAGTTGTTTCTCTTTCTGGTTAAGGAAAAAAAAATATTTGACAAAGTCAGTGAGGTTGGGGGAAGGAAGCTGTCCACACATGCCTGCTCTCAGGCTGAAGCATTGGGAAAACAATGAAACCTTTTACACTGCTAAGAGAAGCTGTCCCTTGTGATACTGTGTGTGAAGTCTCCCTTTTCTCAGCTTTGACTTGCACTAAAAAACTATTATTTGGTGAAGGCTATTTAGGTATGAAAGGTAGCAAGGACATAGAGGCATACTAAGGAGAAAGATGCTTAGATAATTGTGTTACAAAGTGATGAAAGGTTTTTTTTTTTTTTTTGCTACCCTACGGGATCTTAGTTTTTTGACCAGGGTTGGAACTGGCACTCTTTGCACTGGAAGTGCAGAGTCTTAACCACTGGACCACCAGGGAAGTCTCTATGAAAGTTTTAATAGAGGTGGCATGATGCAGTGGAACAAGCTTTAGAATGGAGGCAGGATTCACTACTTACTACGTGACCCAGAGCACGTCACTTTTCCCCTTCTTCTTTGAAAACATAAGAAGATTCAAATGTCTACCCTAGAGAGTCAGGTGGGTGGCTGATGGGTATGTCTGTTCTGCAGCCCTGTTTCCTGATGTCTGATAAGAGCATCACACTTTCCTAAGAAGAGATATGAGATCCAGGTGTGGCTAATCCCTACATCTCAACTGGAGGCAGGGAGTGTACATGCATCAGATCTGGACAATCAGAATGCCTTATCTCTTAGTGATGATATCACCTGACCACCACTTGACAAATCATAACCCTCCCTGGACTTTGTTGTTGGAACAGTGTGGCTAGGCTAAGATATGTGGTCTGGAGTTGCTGGGATTAAGAAAAGACTCTGATCATGTGGGGAAATTCAACACGTTCCTACTTTAGAACAAGTGCCTTGATACTTGCAAATGTATGGAGGAGGGACCAAACCCTTCAAGGACCCAGCAACATTATTAAATGATAACAGTGAAACCTGGGATCACATACTCATGTCATGTCCTGAGCTTTGATGAGGATGTAGCTTGGGACGTGTGTGTTCTTTGTGGCTAATTGGGTTTCACCACAGTAGGTTGAGGTGATGCCCAACCACCCAAACCAGGACCAGTTCCTGCTTGTCGGGGGATGATACTCATCATTCTCGCAGAGCGTCACTTGAGGAGAGAATCTCAAGGATCAACTTGAGAAATGTTTCCCAGATGGAAAGATGGAGATGGCGTGTTGACAGAAGAGCATTTCCACAGGGTCTTATGGCTTAATTTTCATCGTCAACAGCAGGCATGATGTGTGGAGAAGAGGATGGAGGTGAACACTATGAGGGGAGAAGGAAAAAAGGATCAAGTAGGAGGAGAGGCCTTGAGTCTTGGTACCACCACTTACTCACATGTGATTTGGGAAAGTTCATCCTCTTAGATACGAGGAGGTGCCATCAACTGAGTGGTTATTGTGTGCCAGGCATGGTTCATACTTCACCTGCAAAGTTTATGATTGTTCAGAGTAGCTATTTTTAACCCCCATTTTGCAAACAGAGAAATGTGAGCTTGGTGAGATAAAGTGATTTGTCCAAGGGTGCGTGGCTGGGAGTTGGAGGAATCAGGTATGAAATGCAGAGTCAGTTTGATTTTGAAGTCTTTGTTCTTTCCATTGAATCTTATCGTTTGACCTCAGTTTCCTCATTTGTAAAATGAGATTCATAATAATGCCTACCTTATAGGACTGTTGCAATGATCAAGTGAGATAAGGAAATTATAAAGGAAAAAATGCTGTAAGAAATGTGTATTGTGGTCATTATATATAGTTGGCAGTGTGTATTATATTGTGGGGTTATGTAAGGCTTGTCACTATATTTAGGAGTGGAATGATTAGGTTTAAACTTGTTTACTCAATTACAAACTGACAATTTTATTTATTTTATTTTACAGTATGATTTTGCTTTTGTAGAAAATTATATACATATATGTATAGAGTGAACTTGCAATGTAGGAGACCTGGGTTTGAGCCCTGGGTTGGGAAGATCCCTTGGAGGAGGGCAAGGCAACCCACTCCAGTATTCTGGCCTGGAGAATCCCCATGGACAGAGAAGCCAGGCAGGCTACAGACCGTGGGGTTGCAAAGAGCTGGACATGACTGAGTGACTAAGTACAGCACAGCACATGTATAGAGTGGTGGTTCTTTTTCTGAGACTTTTTTGTTTTTATTTTTTATTTATTTATTTTTTTAAAATTTTATTTTATTTTTAAACTTTACATAATTGTATTAGTTAATTTATGTATTCTTTTTGGCTTTGTTGGGTCTTCGATGCTGCAAGGGGGCTGGGTCGAGGGCTCCTCACTGCAGTGGCTCCTCTTGCTGCAGAGCATGGGCTGTAGGACACGTGGGCCTCAGTAGATGCAGCCTTATGAGCTCAGTAGTTGTGGTTCGTGGGCTCCAGAATGCAGGCTCAGTAGCTGCTCCGGGGCAAATGGAATCTTTCTGGACCAGGGATGGAAACCATGTCCCCTACATTGGCAGGCGGATTCTTAACCAGTGGACCACCAGGGAAGTCCAAGAGCGGTGCTTCTTAACTAGAGAGGATTTTACCCCCAAGAGACGCTGGATAATGTCTGGAGACATTTTCGATTGTCACTACTAGGAGGTGCTGCTGGCATCTGATGGGTGGAGGCTGCCGCTCAACTTCCCACAGTGCACAGACAAACCCCATCTCAACAAATAATTATCCAGCCTCAAGTGTGAGTAGTGCTGAGATTGAGAAACCAGGTATAGGGTAAGGAATAGGAGGATATACAGGACAAATCTCCCTCTATTTATCTCTGGCATCTGGGAATGTAGGATCATTTTTATTACTATTCTTCACGGTAATCTATGTTTTCCCTAAAATTTAAAAATCAGTAAAATTGTATTTATTGAATATCAGTTAATATATGCCCAAGAGCTCTTTATGGAGGAAAGCATAATTTTGCTCATATAGGATATGATGTGTGAGGTGGAGAACTATGGATTTTGCAAAAGAAAATGTGGGGTTTAGTTGTTCAGCAAACTAACAGATTCTATTTTAGGAGTAGGATAGGGTTTGAATTTATACCAAGAGCACCAAAAAGAGAGAAATAATGCTATAAACTTTTGATATCTATTATTGTTATTACTGGGTGCCAACAGTTGAACCACCTAAGTTGTCCTCTCAAGAACTCCTAGGGGGTAATTTATATAACTGGAAATATGGACAAAATGTAATACAGAAGGATATTCACTGACCTGCTTTTGAAATGGTAAAAAACTGAAAATCATTTAAATCCCCATTGAAAGATGGGTTACATATATTATAAAACATCAATAAAAGCTATTATTTGTCATAAAAGGTGCTTCAAAATGATTTTTTAATATCATGGTCATAGTTTTAGAAAACAAAAATTATTTCATTGCCAATAATGTATTAATAACAATCCAAGACAAAAATTATATCTATATATGTAAGCATATGGGCTTCCCAGGTGGTGCTAGTGGTAAAGAACCCACCTGCCAATGCAGGAGACATAAAAGATGTGGGTTCAATCCCTGGGTTGGGAAGATCCCCTGGAGGAGGGCATGGCAACTCACTCCAGTATTCCTGCCTGGAGAATCCCATGGACAGAAGATGCTACAGTCCATAGGGTCTCAAAGAGTTGGACACAACTGAAACGCACGAATGTACTGGTACATGTTTGTGTGCATGGTTATTTTTATGTTTTAATTCTTTAAATATTTATTTATTTATTGGTTATGCCAGGTCTTAGTTATGCCATGAGGAATGTTTAGTTGTGGAATGCAAACTCTTAGCTGCGGCATGCAGGATCTAGTTCCCTGACCAGGGATCAAACCCAGGCCTCCTGTGTTGGGAGCGTGGAGTCTTAGTCACTGGACCACCAGGGAAGTCCCTGCAAGGTTCATTTTAAATATGAATAGTAACATCATAGCATTTTATATTCCATACTTTATTATTATTGTGCCATTAGTATTTTCTACTTTGTTTCTATTTGTTTTTTCTTATTATCATTCCCTTGCCCTATTCTAGGGCTTCCCTGATAGCTCAGTTGGTAAAGAATCCACCTGGTTTGATTCTTGGGTTGGGAAGATCTGCTGGAGAAGGGAAAGGCTACCCACTCCAGTATTCTGGCCTGGAGGATTCCATGGAATTTCCATAGTCCATGGGGTCTCAAAGAGTTGGACACGACTGAATGACTTTTCACTTTCACTTCACTTGCCCTATTCTACCAGCTTCCCTGGTGGCTCAGATGGTAAAGATGCCTGTAATGCAGGAGACCTGGGTTTGATCCCTGGGTCAGGAAGATCCCCTGGAGAAGGGAGTGGCAACCCACTACAGTGCTCTTGCCTAGAGAATCCCATGGACAGAGGAGCCTGGTGGGTTACAATCCACGGGGTTGCAAAAAGTCAGACATGACTGAACAACTAACAATTACCCCGTTCTACACCTACCCCTTTCAGGTAATTATTATTAACAACACGGTGTGTCCTGATGTTTACTTCTCAGCTGAGACTGTACTATACATCTCTCTCTATATATATACACTAATGTGTGTGTATATATATATATATATATATATATATATATATATATATATATATAAGTTGCCTTTAAAAAACACTTGGGAACTTCCCTGGTGGTCTAGGGGGTGACTCTGTGCTCCCAATGCAGGGCGCCCTGGGTTCAATCCTTGGTCAGGGAACTAAATTCCACACGTCATGAATAAAGATCCCGTATGCTGTAAATAAGACCTGGTACAGCCAGAAGGAAAACAAAAAACAAAAAACAAAAAAACCACAACTTGGCTATGCATACATCATAGTATTCTTCCAGGTGATTAGATAAATATCTTACTCATTATTTTAATAGGTGCATAACATCCCACTGTATGAATGTAATCTGATTATTCACTCAATCCACCCTTGAGGACACACAGGTTAGCTCTACTTTATCTTTCATTGTCACTATAAACAATCTTTGGTAAACATATTTCTATAAGGTGGAGTCCCAGATTTGGAATTTCAAATAGGTATGTCATATTAACTTGCCAAAAATGCAATAGTAAGTCATGTTCCCACTAATAATATGTAGGAGTGCCCTTTTCAACACATCTTTGTAAGCACTGGGTCTTATTTAGAAAGAAATCACCCATCTGATGAGTGCAAGTACATATCATTATCGCTTTCATTTCCATTTCCCTGACTGCTAATGAAGTTGAACCTGTTTTCATTAACTTATTTTATTTAAGATTTTCTCTTTTGCGATTGCCCAGTTCAAATATTATTTGCGATTTGGACACATTTGGGATGTGTTTTATTTGCAGAAACTCTTTCTATGCTATAAATATTGATCTTTTAATTGTTGAAATTGTTATTTGGCTCCAGAACTGTACAAAATATTATTAATCCTGACCCATCTACACACTTCATCAATTGGGAATGCCTGGTGGTTCAGCCATTAGGACTCAGCACTTTTACTGCTGTGGCCCAGGTTCAATCCCTGGTCAGAGAACTAAGATCCCTCGAGCCCTGTGGAACAGGCCAGAAAAAGAAAAGCTTTATAAATTAATTAACTATTTAAAAAATGAAAGTATAGTTAATTTACAATGTTGTGTTAGTTTCGGGTGTACAGCAAAGTGATTCAGCCATCTATATCTATCTATCTATGAAGGATCAGGTCAATCATATTAAGATTTCATAGTAAGTCCTATAAACTAAAGGGATGTTACAGCTCTGGATTTACTCAGCATCTGCTCAACAGTCATGCCAAGAAATTCACACATTTTCCAGTCCCAGGTGAGTCTTGGAGATGCTGGGATTTATTTTTAATTTTTGGTCTTGGTGGAACTTTCTGGACTGGATTGGTTCCCACCTCTTCAGTTTCTTCTCCAAGCCAGAGCAAGAATAACTCACATTTGAAAGCTCTAAGTGGTTCAAGTTCACTCCATGATTTGCCAAAGACCTTGTCATCCAATCATCATTCATTTCTGAACGTCTCAAGTCGCTTGTCTTTGAACATGGACTTCCACCCACAGTCATTTGGTGGGGTCAGTGAGAAATCCCACTGTTGACATTGTGTCCTTGTGACATTGATGTGACCATTTCAGTCAGCTTAGATGTCCACAAGTAGGAGGACCTGGGCTCAGTCTAATTCAGTTGCTCAGAGGACTCCAGCCCTTTGTCTTTGTCATCTAATATTAAAATCCCTGTAACATGTGCAGCCACTATGGAAAATAGTATGAATGTTCCTTAAAAAATGAAAAATATATGATCCAACAATCCCACTTTGGGCATATATTTGGAAAAGATGAAAACTCCAATTTGAAAAGATACAATCACCCCAATGTTCATAGCAACATTATGTATAGTAGCCAAGAAATGGAAGAACCCTGTGTCCACTGACAGATAAATGGATAAAGAAGATGTGGTACATATATATATGATCGAATATTAGCCACAAAGAAAAATGAAACAATGTCATTTGCAGCAACATGAATGGACCTAGAGATTATTATACTACATCAGAGAAAGACAAATATCATATGATACCACTTAAAAGTGGGGTCTAGAATAAGACACAAATGAACTTATATAAAAAACAGAAATAGACCCACAGAGACAGAAAACAAACTATGGTTACCAAAAAGGAAAGCAGGGGAGGGGTAAATTGAGATTGCTATTAACAGATACAAACTACTCTATCTACAAATAGCTGTGAAAAGAAGAGAAGTGAAAAGCAAAGGAGAAAAGGAAAGATATAAGCATCTGAATGCAGAGTTCCAAAGAATAGCAAGGAGAGATAAGAAAGCCTTCCTCAGCAATCAATGCAAAGAAATAGAGGAAAACAACAGAATGGGAAAGACTAGAGATCTCTTCAAGAAAATTAGAGAAACCAAGGGAACATTTCATGCAAAGATGTACTCGATAAAGGACAGAAATGGTATGGACATAACAGAAGCCAAAGATATTAAGAAGAGGTGGCAAGAATACACAGAACTGTACAAAAAAGATCTTCATGACCCAGATAATCACGATGGTGTGATCACTGACCTAGAGCCAGACATCCTGGAATGTGAAGTCAAGTGGGGCTTAGAAAGCATCTCTACGAACAAAGCTAGTGGAGGTGATAGAATTCCAGTTGAGCTATTCCAAATCCTGAAAGATGATGCTGTGAAAGTGCTGCACTCAATATGCCAGCAAATTTGGAAAACTTAGCAGTGGCCACAGGACTGGAAAAGGTCCGTTTTCGTTCCAATCCCAAAGAAAGGCAATGCCAAAGAATGCTCAAACTATTGCACAATTGCACTCATCTCACACGCTAGTAAAGTAATGCTCAAAATTCTCCAAGCCAGGCTTCAGCAATATGTGAACTGTGAATTTCCAGATGTTCAAGCTGGTTTTAGAAAAGGCAGAGGAACCAGAGATCAAATTGCTAACATCTGCTGGATCATTGAAAAAGCAAGAGAGTTCCAGAAAAACATCTATTTCTGCTTTATTGACTATGCCAAAGCCTTTGACTGTGTGGACCACAATAAACTGTGGAAAATTCTGAAACAGATGGGAATACCAGAGCACCTGACCTGCCTCTTGAGAAACCTATATGCAGGTCATGAAGCAACAGTTAGAACTGGACATGGAACAACAGACTGGTTCCAAATAGGAAAAAGAGTTCGTCAAGGCTGTGTATTGTCACCCTGCTTATTTAACTTCTATGCAGAATACATCATGAGAAATGCTGGGCTGGAAGAAGCACAAGCTGGAATCAAGATTTCTGGGAGAAATATCAATAACCTCAGATATGCAGATGACACCACCCTTATGGCAGAAAGTGAAGAGGAACTAAAGAGCCTCTTAATGAAAGTGAAAGAGGAGAGTGAAAAAGTTGGCTTAAAGCTCAACATTCAGAAAACGATGATCATGACATCTGGTCCCATCCTTTCATGGGAAATAGATAGGGAAACAGTGGAAACAATGTCAGACTTTATTTTTTTGGGCTCCAAAATCACTGCAGATGGTGATTGCAGCCATGAAATAAAAAGATGCTTACTCCTTGGAAGGAAAGTTATGACCAACCTAGATAGCATATTGAAAAGCAGAGACATTACTTTACCAACAAAGATCCGTATAGTCAAAGCTATGGTTTTTCCCGTGGTCGTGTATGGATGTGAGAGTTGGACTGTGAAGAAAGTTGAGCACTGAAGAATTGATGCTTTTGAACTGTGGTGTTGGAGAAGACTCTTGAGAGTCCCTTGGACTGCAAGGAGATCCAACCAGTCCATTCTAAAGGAGATCAGTCCTGGGTGTTCATTGAAAGGACTGATGCTAAAGCTGAAACTCCAGTACTTTGGCCACCTCATGTGAAGAGCTGACTCATTTGAAAAGACTCTGATGCTGGGAGGGATTGGGGGCAGGAGGAGAAGGGGATGACAGAGGATGAGTTGGCTGGATGGCATCACCGACTCTATGGACATGGGTTTGGATGAACCCAGGGAGTTGGTGATGGACAGGGAGGCCTGGCGTGCTGCAATTCATGGGGTCGCAAAGAGTCGGACACGAATGAGCGACTGAACTGAACTGAACTGACCTGTATGTAAAATAGATAAACAACCAGGTTGTACTGCATAATTGGAGAAGGCATTGGCACCCCACTCCAGTACTCTTGCCTGGAAAGTCCCATGGATGGAGGAGCCTGGTGGGCTGCAGTCCATGGGGTCACTAAGAGTCGGACATGAATGAGTGAGTTCACTTTCACTTTTCACTTTCATGCATTGCAACCCACTCCAGTGTTCTTGCCTGGAGAATCCCAGGGACCGGGGAGCCTGGTGGGCTACCATTTATGGAGTCGCACAGAGTCGGACACGACTGAATCAACTTAGCTGAGCAGCAGCAGCATACTGCATAGTACATGAAAATATTTTCAATATCTTACAAACCAAAGAGAAAATATATATACATATATTAAACTGAATCACTTTGCTGTACACCAGAAGCTAAAACAACATTGTAAGTCAACTGCTTCAATAAAGAAGTTTAAAAAAAAATCACTGCACCATGATTTTAAAGAGAGTAACAATGTCTCACTTTATTTGGCAAGAGGCCTCATTCTGGGACCAGACAGGTCAAAACTGAACAAAATGGGCTACTGTAATGCAGATCAGGAAGCAACAGTTAGAACTGGACATGGAACAGCAGACTGGTTCCAAATAGGAAAAGGAGTACGTCAAGGCTGTATATTGTCACCCTGCTTATTTAACTTCTATGCAGAGTACATCATGAGAAATGCTGGGCTGGAAGAAGCACAAGCTGGAATCAAGATTGCCGGGAGAAATATGAATAACCTCAGATATGCAGATGACACCACCCTTATGGCAGGAAGTGAAGAGGAACTAAAGAGCCTCTGGATGTATATTGTAATCACCGACTCGATGGACATGGGTTTGGATGAACTCCAGGAGTTGGTGATGGACAGGGAGGCCTGGCATGCTGCGATTCATGGGGTCGCAAAGAGTTGGACATGACTGAGCAACTGAACCGAACTGAACTGAATGGAATTTTGTTTCTTTGATTTATTTATTTTTAGTTGAAGGATAATTGCTTTACAGTATTACATTGAGTTATACCATTTTATAACCAGAATTTTATTTGGGAATGATTGGAGAAAATTAATCACTATGTTAGCTTCCCTGGTGGCTCAGACGGTAAAGCATCTGCGTGCAATGCAGGAGACCCAGGTTCGATCCCTAGGTCATGAAGATCACCTGGAGGAGGAAATGCAACCCACTCTAGTACCCTTGCCTGGAAAATCCCATGGACAGAGAAGCCTGGTGCAGGCTACAGTCCGTGGGGTCACAAAGAGTCGGATAGGACTGAGCGATTTCACTTTCACTTTCAATCACTATGTTAGTCACTTTTCAAGTAGTAGCAGTTTGATTTCATGGCTACCTTATATGTTTACTCATTTATTCATTTTTATGGATGAGAATACCTTTGTGCTAAGTTGCTTCAGTCATGTTTGACTCTTTTTGACCATATGTACTATAGCCTGCCAGGCTTCTCTGACCATGGGATTCTCCAGGCAAGAATACTAGAGTGGGTTGCCATTTCCTCCTTCAGGGGATCTTCCCAACCCAAGGATTGAATCCACATCTCTTACGTCTCCTGCATTGGCAGGTAGGTTCTTTACCACTAGTGCCACCCGGGAAGCCCCTGATGACTATAAATATTTGTCAGGAGTTTTTGAGGCTCAGCCCTCTCTCCTGATTAGAATTTATTAGCTCAAGGAAGGAGAAATAAAGCACAATAAGCTCTACGATGATGTGATAAACAGCAAGCCTGTGAACTGCCCATGGTGGGCCATCTCCCAGATTTGGAAAGTCAAACTCTTTCCAACAGCTAGAAGAAAGTTCCACTACACTCGGACACTGACATGGGGCACCTCCCTCTCCATCCCTTTTTCCCCTCGTTCACAGTGGCACAGAGGTTTACTGTGAATCTCTGTCTCTGTCCTGGGTTCTGAAGTCTGATCGGTATTGATGCCCTTTGGAGGGAACCAGATGTGGGAAGAACTCAGGGCACAGATGAAATGGGCTTGTGTCACTTACCAGCTCATAACACTCATCTCTCATAGCTTCCATCTCTTCTTTGAAGACAGATGGGGAGAACATGTTATCTTTCCTGCAGGGTCCTTATGACAAGGAATTTTAAAAATGTATTTTCTGTATTACTTCCTTATTTTATTAAATTTTTTTTTTTACAGTAGGTCCTTGGTTATCTAATTTAAATATAGCAGTGTGTACATGTCAACCCCAAAGTCCCAATCTATCCCTCCTCCCCTTCCCCCTTGGTAACTGTAAGTTCATTCTCTTAAGTCTGTGAACCTGTTTCTCATTTGTAAATACGTCCATTTATATTATTTTAAAAAACTTTTTACTCAGCTTTAAAAATATTTTTTACTTATTTAAAAAAAAACTTTTTATTTTGTATTGGGGTCTAGCGACAGAGGATGAGATGGTTGGATGGCATCACCGACTCCATGGACATGTGTTGAGCAGACTCTGGGAGATGGTGAAGGACAGGGAAGCCTGGCATGCTGCAGCCCACAAGATCACAGTCAGACACGACTTAGCGACTGAACAACAACAGCTAGCTGATTAACAGTGTTGTGATGGTTTCAGGTGACCAGTGAAGGGACTCTGCCATACATGTATACGTATACATTCTCTCTCAAACTCCCCTCCCATCCAGGCTGCCACATAACTTTGAGCAGAGTTCCAGGTGCTATATAGTAGGTCCTAGTTGGTTATCCATTTTAAATATAGCAGAGTGTGTATGTCCATCCCAAACTCTCTAACTATCCTTTCCCCCAACCCCCACTCCCCACCAAAAGTTCATTTTATGAGTCTGAGTCTCTGTTTTGTAAGTTTATTTGTATCATTTGTTTTTGGATTCGACATATAAGGGATGTCGTATGAAATTTCTCCTTTTCTATCTGACTTATTTCATTTAGTATAATAATCTTCAAGTGCATTCATGTTACTGCTGTGCTGTGCTTAGTTGTTCTTAGAGTCCTGTCTGACTCTTTACAACCCCATGGACTTTAGCCCACCAGGGTCCTCTGTCTGTGGGGATTCTCCAGGCAAGGATACTGGAGTGGGTTGCCATGCCCTCTTCCAGGGGATCTTCCCAACCCAGGTCTCCCCTGAATTGCAGGTGAATTCTTTACTGACTGAGCCACCAGGGAAGCCTGTGAATACTGGAGTGGGTAGCCTATTCCTTCTCCAGTGGATCTTCCTGACCCAGGAATCAAACCGGGGTCTCCTGCATTGCAGGCAGATTCTTTACCAGCTGAACTACCAGGGAAGCCACGTTGCTGCAAGTGGTATTAAACGTCCATGTGGTGAAAGCTATGGTTTTTCCATTAGACATGTATGGATGTGAGAGTTGGACCATAAAGAAGGCTGAGCACTGAAGAACTGATGCTTTTGAACTGTGGTGCTGGAGAAGACTCTTGAGAATCCCTTGGACAGCAAGGAGTTCAACCCAGTCAAAACTAAAGGAAATCAACCCTGAATGTTCATTGGAAGGACTTATGTTTAAGCTGAAGCCCCAATACTCTGGCCACCTGATGCGAAGAGCTGACTCATTGGAAAAGACCCTGATGATGGGAAAGATTGAAGTGCAAAAGGAGAAGAGGGGATGGCAGAGAATGAGATGGTTAGATGGCATCACCTACTCAATGGACATGAATTTGAGCAAATTCTGGGGGATAGTGAAGGACAAAGGAGCCTGGCATGCTGCAGTTCATGGGGTGGCAAAGAGTCGGACATGATTTAGCAACTGAACAGCAACAACATATGTGTGTCTGTGTATTGTGTGGGCATATGTGTATGTGTGTGTATAAGCTCCTCAGGGCTGCCATAACAAAATGCCACAGACTAGGTGGCTTACACAACAGAAATTAATTTACTTGAAGTTCTGGAGGCTAGAAGTTTGAGATCAAGTTGTCAACAAGGTTGATTTCTTTAAAAGTCTCCCTCCTTGGCTTGTGGATGATTGTCTACTCTCTGTAGCTGGTCCTAATCTCTTTTTTATAAGAACAGTGGTTATATTGGATTAGCACCCACTTCAATGACCTGATCTTACCTCAATAACCTCGTCTCCAAATAAAGTCATAGTCAGAGGTAGGTACTGGGGATTAGGACTATGAAATGGAATATCTCCTGCCACATCAATGAACAAGGATATAACAGCCATCAGTGAATTCAGACCTTCAAATATGAATTTCTGAGGCCGGAGGGGCCCTGAGATGGAGAACAATGCCTGCAATCCAGCAGCTGTCAGCTGAACAAGGAACGAGGTGAATGAGGAATTAAAGATGTGAAAAATCAAGAAGCAGGTTGCTGGCCCCGGATAGCTGAGATGTATATGAAAGAAATGATTTCATTGAGCCCAGATGCTTGCATCTTCCCATACACAGAAGAGTGCTGAATTCTTTAATTTGAGATATCTCATTTTTCCTTAATTAACAATAATCTTTTGATATTCAGATTACCTTCCCCTTGCTGCAAATGTCGATGTAACCTGCACATTCACATACATGTGTGTGTGTGAAAGTGTGAAAAGTGAAAGTGTTAGTTGCTCAGTCGTGTCTGACTCTGTGCAACCCCATAGAAAGTAGTAGCTCCTCTGTCCTTGGAATTCTCCAGGCAGGAATACTGGCATGGGTTGCCATTTCCTCCTCCAGGGAATCTTCCTGACCCAGGGATCAAACCCAGGTCTGCCCCATTGCAGACAGATTCTTTAGCATCTGAGCCACCAGGGAGGTCCCATGTGAATATGTACTTATGTGTACATATATGTGTATCAGGCGAGCATGTTTATGTGTGCAAATGAATGTGCATTTATATGTGTGGTCGTGTACTTATGTATGTATTTACTTAAGCATGTATATGTACTTAGGGAGGTGTGTGTGTGTGTATGTGTATTGTGTAGACATATGTGTTCAGGTATAATTTTATTTATTTTTGGCTGTGCTGGGTCTTTGGTGCTGCTCGAGCTTTTCTCTAGTTGAGACTAGAGGGGATACTCTTCATTCAGGAGCACGGGCCTCTCATTGTGGTGGCTTTGATTCTGGACATGCACAGCAGTAAGCTGCAGCTTGCAGCAAGCAGCAGCGAGGGGTAGCTGAAAGCAGGGTCTTAGTTTCCTGGACCAGGAGTCCTAACCACTGGACCACAAGGGTGAGCAGTTAGGGCTAGAGTCCCTTGTCCTTGCCTGCCTGTTCAGGAACAAATTCAGGCAAGGAGGCAGAAGGTAAAGAGTAATGTAGAAAGTTTAAGGAAAGGAAAAGTACATGCAGAAAGGCACACGGGCCAGCTCAGAGAGAGACTTGCGCCTTTGGGAAGTGTAAATCCTTGATAAGTGGGCTGTTTTCCAGGTCTTTGTCTTCCCTCAGGCCAGTCATCTTGCTCTGTCCCCTCTCTGGTTAATTTGCCTCAGGTCCCTCCCCTGGGTACATGACCCTTCAGCCAAGATGGGTCTCAAAGTGAAGGCTTTTGGGAGAGCAAGAAGCATTATGGTCTGGAATTATCCCCTGACTTTTGACACCCAAGGAGCTCCCTTGTCCCACAAAGGGGGGGGGATTGGAGAGCCCTTAATCCTTTACTCAAACAGGGTTTTCCCTCTTTTTGTTCTTGCCATGATTATTACCTTGACTATTGCCGTGACGATTACCTTAAGGTCTTTACTAGAGGCAAAGACTGGTTATTTACCCTGTTTCTGTTGTTACTTCCATTTTGGAGGGCAAACAGGAGGCTGATTGTAAATGCCTTGACTGGTGCCCACCTGTCTCTTGTCTCAGGGAATGCAAACATGAGGCTGGTTTTAACTATTCAGTCTGAAGCCCATTTGTTCGAGTCCCATGAATTGCAAACAGGAGGCCAGTTGTAAATCACACTTGGAGCTCGTCTGTTTCCTACCTCAGCTTCTCTTGTTGTGCAGCATGGGCTCTAGGGGCAGGGCTTCAGTAGTTGTGGCATGTAGGCTCAGTGGGTTCCGGGCTCTGGGGCACAGGGTCAGTAGTTGGGGCACATGGACTTAGTTGCTTCTTGGTATGTGGGATTTTCCCAGATCAGGGATTGAACCACGTCTCCTGTATTGACAGGTGGATTCTTCACCACTGAGCCACCAGGGAAGCCCTGTTGAATTATTTCTTTATGATAACTTTCCTGAAGTGGAGTTACAGGGTCAAGGAAAAGAACATTTTTACAGCTCTTGACGAAGCCAGTCGTTTCCAAAGGTTATAAATTTATACATCACCAATTCATAAAACTTTGTACTAATTTTTAGGGTGTTACAGGTCCCTATCTGGTGCTGTGGTAAAGAGCCCATATACCAATGCAGGAGAGAGATGTGGGTTCAATTCCTGGGTGAGGAAGATTCACCTGGAGAAGGCCATGGCGTCTATGGGGTCGCACAAAGTTGGACACGACTGAAGTGACTTAGCAGCAGCAGCAGCAGCAGTTTCTGCAGAACACTCCCTTGTTTGCTTGCATTGGATTTATGAGCTCCTTTGGGGGATTGCTGTGGGTGAGCTCTGTTTAAATACCTTTGGGGGTTTGAGGTTGCAGGAAGGGAAATCTTGAAATTCAGAAGTGGATGCTTACCTTGGGGGATGGGGTAGATTTTGGTATTACAAGTTTCTAAGGTTAAGCCAAAATCTGCTTCCTTCACATTTCTTCCTGGAGGTCCTTGCTTTCATCCCCAAACCACAAAGAATGTTCTCACTGCTTTAAGAGCTTAGTGTCTTCAAGGTCCCTTTGTGCTAATGTGTGAATTAGTGGTGCTTTAGTCGCTAAATCGTGTCCAACTCTTGTGACCCCATGGACTGTGTAGCCTGCCAGACTCTTCTGTCTGTGTGAATCTGTATTACATGCTTTTTTAGATTGCCAGGTAATATTCTGTTGTATGTTGTATGGGTAAGTTCTATTTTTTTTTTTTTTTAAATAGACTCATTAGAAGAATTGAAGCATAGTTGATTTACAATGTTGTGTTAGTTTCAGGTGTACAGCAAAGTGGTTCAGTTATACATTGTCAACTACGAATTGGCACTTGCCATCTGCCTCTACAAGGATTAAACCATACGCTGCTGTCACTGCTGATTTTCAACGCTCTCCAAAAGGAGTTCGGGGTGGAGAGCAGAAATGAGGCACTCTGTGCTCAGGGGGGAAAAACTGGCAGAACAGGTCTTCAGATAGTTATTTTCAGGAGTTGATTTTATGAACCCAATTCTTGCATCTCCTCATACCTAGAAAGGCACTGAAATCCCTCATGGGGATGATTGTTCCTCATGTCTGGCAGAAAGCTTCAGGCGACTAACAGAAACCTTCTGGAAAAATATGTGCTTGATTGCATGTATTCCCCTTCATCAAAATCGTATATATACTGCCCTTCCCTGCCTCCCCCGCCTCTTTGGGGCAGTTTCTCAGAGCTATCTGAGGTGCTGTCTCCCAGGCTGCAGTCCTCATTTTGCCCCAAGTAAAACTTAACTCACAACTTTCATGTTGCACGTTTTTTAAAAGTAGACAACATGTATGTTTATATGTCTGTTCTTTTTTCAGATGCTTTCCCATGATAGGTTATTACAAGATATTGGGCATAGTTCCCTGTGCTGTAAGTAGGTCCTAGTTTATTTTATATATAGTAGAGTATGTTAATCGCAATCTCCTAATTTATCCCTTCCTCCCATTTTTCTTTAGTAACCATAAGTTTGCTTTCTATGTCTATGAGTTAATTTCTGACAGTTTATTTTATTGTAAAGTAATTAACCTCCAATTAAAATACATAAATTTATATTAAAAATATATAAAAAAAGAATTTAAAGAAAAACTTGAGTAAAATAATAGTGTAGGGGTTTGTAGATATATGATGAACATAATGTGCATAGACCATTAGATCTTTACATGGTTCTCACTCATCGTTTCTTCAGCTCTCTGCTCAACTATCACCTTTGTTGTTGTTCAGTCGCTAAATGATATCCGACTCTTCCCTCCAATTCTTTAGCCTCTTAAGGTGCTCCCCACTCCACTGCACTCAGCGCTACCAAAAATCACATTGTTCTGTTCATTATCTCCCCACCAGAATGTGAATTCCATGAGATCAGGAGCTTGGTCAACCACACTATTTCCAGAACCTAGAACAGTATTTGGCATTGGGTAGGAATTTGATAAATTATTTTAATGTAACGAATGAGTGAACACATGGAAAATAAAAATGCTCCTACCTTTGTCTTAGCAATTCTTTGAGAAATATTTATACACATGAACAAAGAGGCAAAGACCAGGATACCGGCCATGATGTCAAAAGGCAAACTGGTTGTACACTGAGGCGACTTTTGATGTTTCATATATAAACCTTATTTTTTCTGTTACCACTTTTTAATGTGGTAAAATAGGCAATTTTATAAATTTTACAATTTTATACATTAAAATTTATAAAGTTTATAAAATTTCGTACAATTTTATAAATATACAATAAAATATATAATTTTAGTCATTTTTAAGACTATAGCTCAGTCTTAAGTTCAGTCTCAGACTTAAGTACATTCACATGGTTGTGTAATCATTACAACTATCCATCCAAAACTTTTTCATCTTACCATACTAAAACTCTGTACCCATTAAACAATAACTCTCTAGCCCTCACCCCAAACCCTGGTAACCACCATTCTTTCTTTGTCTCTATCATACATGAACATTTAAACTTTTAATTGTATGTATGGACTAAAAAATTGAGATATAATTGACATACAACATTATGTAAGCTTAAGGCGTACTGTGTGTTGTTTGGAAACATTTATATATTGCAATACAATTTCCACCACAGCATTAGCTAACACTTCTATCATGTCACATAATTATCATTTCTTTTTTGTGGTGAGAGCCCTTAAGATTCAGTCTCTTAGCAACTTGGAAATTTATACTACAGCATTGTTGACTATAATCCCTATTCTGGGCATTAGACCTCCTTAACTTATTCATCATCCAGTTTGCAAGTTTGTACCTTTAAAACATCTCCCCAATTCCCCTGTCTCCCAGGCTCCAATCACCACCTTTCTACTCTGTTTCTACAAGTTCAGCTTTTAAAAGTTTCATGTACGAGTGATTTCATACAGGATTAGTCTTTGTGTGGCTTATCTCACTTAGCATAATGCCTTCAGGTTCCATCCATGTTGCTGCAAGTGGCAGGATTTCCTCCTTTCTCATAGTTGAATCATATTTTTATGCTTATCTCCTAATTATGGCAAGTAATACTGACTTTCCACATATCATAGTAGGTAACTACTCCCTTTAAAACGTAGTTTTATTATATATAATTCACACACTATCAATTTACCCTTTGAAACTACAGGGTTCAGTGGTCTTTGGTGTGTCTAAAGAGTTGTGCAACCACATACCAAGGGAGTTGGAATCACCAAAGGAGTTTTAAAAATCTATATTAAGGTAGTTTTATTCCCTATAAGGCAAACAAATTATTATTTTTTTAAAAACAACTTTGCTATACATCAACATGAATCCGCCACAGGTCCCCATCCCGAACCCCCCTTCCTCCTCCCTCCCCGTACCATCCCTCTGGGTTGTCCCAGTGCACCAGCCCCAAGCAACCAGTATCATGCATTGAACTTGGACAAAACCAATACAATATTGTAAAGTAATTAACCTCCAATTCAAATAAATAAATTTATATTAAAAAAACAACAATTTTGTTGTTGTTGTTATTTAGTTGTTAAGTCATGTCCGACTCTTTTGTGACACCACAGACATAGCCCGCCAGGCTCCTCTGTCCAAGGGATTTCCCAGGCAAGAATATTGGGGTGGGTTGCCATTTCCTCCTCCAGGGGGTCTTCCTGACCCTGGGATTGAACTCACATCTCCTGCACTGGCAGGCAGATACTTTACCACTGAATAATCAGGGAAGCCCAAAACAACTTTATTGAGATGTAATTCACATGCCATCCAATGCACCCATTTAAATTGCTCAATTCATTGTCTTTTGGTATATTACATTATTAGCTTTTAAAAATTGTGGTAAAATATATGTGACACAAAGCTTGCCATTTTAACCATTTTAAGGTGTGCGGTTCATAATGGGCAGCCAACTTCACTATCTATTTCCAAAATTTTTTGTCACCCCAAACAGAAGCTCTGTAATCATTATACAGTAGCTCCCCAATCTCCTTGCCTCCAGCTTCTGGTTGTCTCTAATCTACTTTGTGTCTCTATGAGTTTGCCTATTTGGAGTAGGCAAACCTATCAGTGGACTCATATAACACTTGTCTGTTTATTTTTTTAAACTTATATTTATTTATTTGGCTGTAATGGGTCTTAGTTGTGGGATACAGGATCTTTAGTTGCAGCATTTAACTTTTAGTTGTGGCATGTGGAATCTAGTTCCCTGACCAGGGATTGAACTTGAGTCCCCTGCATTGGGAGCACCAAGTCTTAATCACTGGACCACCAGGGAAGTCCCAATACTTGTCTTTTTGTGTCTGGCTTACTTCATTGAATGTAACACTTTCAAATTTTATCCGTGTTGTAGATGCACTCAAGGTATTTTAAAAGAGAGAATTTATCGTGGGCATTGACCTAACAGGTAGTGGGGGACTGGAAAGGCAATAAGGCATTTCTAGGGTTAAACCAGAGATAGTTCAGGTAGGGATCAGGTGACCTGCCCAGGCCTGGGAAGCAAAGGGAGCAGCTGAGGTTAGCAGATCCTAGAAGCACAAAGGATGGAGAAAAGTGTACCATGTGAATCTGGTACTCATACCTCTGTGATGGGTTGCTGACCAGTTGGGGCTGGTGTATTTAGGGGAAGGCATGATGATGCTAGTTTTACATATGGGTCAAAGCAATTGGAAACTGGAAAGATCTGATACAGCTGGACAACAACAGGAGAATTCAAATCACATGTCCTTCCTCCTCCTTCCTGTCTCTCTCTTGTGTCTTGTATGGTCAGAATGTAATAGGAAGCCAATTGGGTGTAAGGAGCTCACCTTGGGTGAGTTGTGGGCATGGGTGTAGACTGTGGGCAAGGAGGTTAAATTAATTGGTCAGCACGAGGATGACCTCATTTCCTGTAATTGATCATCTGTAACGACAACTTCATAAACAGTTGAAATGTTTTACTCCCCGAATAACCCAGCCAATTAGAATGAAAGCAGACCAGTTTGTATCCCAAGTTCTGAAAGCTAGATATCCCATTGCTTTTCTTGTGTCTTGTGCTGAACTGGAGGCCTTTAAAATGGCTTTAGGTGATCAATTCCTTGTGCTTCCCTTGCTAGTGTATGTTGTTGTTTAGTAGCTAAATTGTGTCAAATTCTTTGCCACCCCATGGACTGCAGCATGCCAGGCTTCCCTGTCCTCCACTATCTCCTGCAATTTGCCAGGAGATAAAGTTTGTGTCGATTGAGTCAGTGATGCTATCTAACCATCTCATCCTCTGCTACTGTATACACTCTTTAAAAATAAAAAAATTATTAAATAATTTTCCAGTTTATCAGGATATTCCAGTGGTCATGTATGGATGTGAGAGTTGGACTGTGAAGAAAGCTGAGCGCCGAAGAATTGATGCTTTTGAACTGTGGTGTTGGAGAAGACTCTTGAGAGTCCCTTGGACTGCAAGGAGATCCAACCAGTCCATTCTGAAGGAGATCGGTCCTGGGTGTTCTTTGGAAGGAGTGATGCTAAAGCTGAAACTCCAGTACTTTGGCCACCTCATGCGACGAGTTGACTCATTGGAAAAGACTCTGATGCTGGGAGGGATTGGGGCAGGAGGAAAAGGGGATGACAGAGGATGAGATGGCTGGATGGCATCACCGACTCGATGGACGTGAGTTTGAGTGAACTCCGGGAGTTGGTGATGGACAGGGAGGCCTGGCGTGCTGCAATTCATGGAGTTACAAAGAGTCGGACACGACTGAGTGACTGATCTGAACTGAGCTGAACTGAAGTTTAAGGTATACAATGTGATGATATATTGCATATATTGCAAAATGATTAAGTGGATAAACTTTAAAAGAAATTTATTTATTTGACTGCATCAGATCTTAGCTGTGGCATGTGGGATCTGGTTCCCTAATCAGGGTTTGAACATAGGCTCCTGCATTGGAAGGTGGATTCCTTATTTTATTGTTCTCATAGATTTGAAAAAAAAAGTGTTTATTTTTAATTGAAGGATAATTGCTTTACAATATTGGTTTCATTTCTGCCATATATCAATATGAATTAGCTGTAGGCATACATATGTCCCCCCATCTTGAACCTCCCTCCCACCTTCCACCCTTTCCCACTGCTCTAAGATGTAACACAGCCCCAGTTTGAGCTCCCTAGATCATATAGCATATTTCCATTGGCTATCTATTTTACATATGGTAGTGTATATGCTTCCATGCTACTCGCTCCATTCATCTTACCCTCTCGGGGAGGAGGATTCTTAACCACTGAACTGTCAGGGAAGTCCCCAGAAAGTGTGATTGATTAGTCATGTCTGCCATGGGCACCAACATAGAGAGAGGTGGCACACTTGCTAAATATCTGTGATTCTATAACTAGTTGATCTCCAAGATCCCTTAGGGTTCCAAAAAGCTACAGTTCTGTGTGTGGATACTTCCTTGGGAACATTCTGAAGCTGGAACTGTCATGTAAAATACAGCCACATGGCATGGAAGTGTGGCCTGTAACTTTACCATTCCCAGCACATCTGCTTATATGAAAGGAATGAGGCTCTTTATTCTCTGTGCATGATAGACATACTGGGAGGCAGCTGGCCATCAGATAAAAGGAATCAAACACACAATGCCTATCTCATCAGCCTCACTGTTTAAGTACAGAGCAAAGATTCCAACATATTCTTTTATTTTATTATTCAAAAAGACACATCTACCACAATGTCCATTGCAGCACTATTTACAGAAGTCAGAATATGGAAGCAACCTAGATGTCCATCAACAGATGAATGCATAAAGAAGTTGTGGTACATATACAGAATATTACTCAACCATAAAAGGCATGAATATGAGCCAGTTGCAGTGAAGTGGATGAACCTAGAGCCTGTTATAAGTGAAATAAGCCAGAAAGAGAAAAACAAATATCACCCATTAATGCATATTATATGGAATCTAGAAAAATAGTACTGATGAACCTATTTGCAGGGTAGGAATGGAGACCCAACAGATTTTTAAAGTTTGACAACTATTTACTGAACATCTATTATGTTGAGGAAAGACTTTTTCCCCACCCTGGAGAAATTGTAATTTGTGTCTGATCCTGGGTGAGAGAGCAGAATCAACCGGAAAGAATATTAGGAATGGCTTTCTGGAATAAGCAGGGGTGGGAGATAGTGGAAAGTGGGTGAACAAGAGAGAGAGGGCACTCATGCTTGGAGAAATGGTAAGAGCAAAGGCTTAGATGCAGGGATGAGTAAGACATTAGTCTTGTTGTTGGAGCATGGTTGGGGAGGTGGGAGATGAGTTTAGATGATTGCTGATAGAAGTGGGATTGTACAGGTGTGAGAAATCAGGGTGTGGAGTTGAGCCTTGATCTCTGTGTAATGAGGCACCATTGTGTCTTCTTTAGTGTTCTGGGGAGATCAAGAATTGTAGATGATATGGAGGTCAGAGGAGGAGTGAGATGGGAGGGCATAGAGACAAGGAAGGAAACTGGTGCAAAGATACAGACATGAGAGGATGGAACTGGACAGTGACAAGGAAAGGAAGAGAATGTTTCAAAGTCAAGCTGGGCTGGGTATGGTAGCTGATGACATATGAAGGATGAAGGAAGATGGGTGTCATAGATGACTGCAGAGGTTTGAGGTTGATGGTTCCAGGGAACACTTGGAGGATGGACCAGGAAGAAATGATTCTTCTTTAGCCATGAGTTTTCAGTGATGGCAGATATGACCACAGGTTATCATGGTGGGAAATGTCAGGGCTGTAGATAGATAGAAAGTTGTCATAGACTTGGGAGCCTCTGATCCAGCTTCCAGCCCAGTGTCAGAATCCCATGGAGGTAAACTTGCCCAGGTAGTGCTAGTGGTAAAGAACCTGTCTGCCAATTCAGGAGATGCAAGAGACTTGGGTTAGATCCCAAGGTTGGGAAGATCCCCTGGAGGAGGGCATGGCAACCCTCTTCAGTATTTTTGCCTGGAGAGTGCCATGGACAGAGGAGCCTGGTGGATTACAGTCCATGGGGTCAAAAAGAGATCAGACTGAGAGACTAATCACACACTCACTAATGGAAGACTTAGCAGGTAATGGAAGTGGGGCTAGCCTGGAAGCCAGACCTTGACCCTGCCACTGGCTTACTGTGTGGCATTTGAGAAGAGATTTAGCCTCTCTAGTCCTCTATAACCTTCTCTGAAAAGTAACAGGGTAACACTAGGGGTTTTTCCATAGCTCCAACACGCTATGATTTAGAGTGGTTGGAAGTTGACTAGTGGGAAGTTGCTGTGTGACACAAGGAACTCAACCTAGTGCTCTGTGACAACCTGGACGAGTGGGATGGGGGTGGGGTGGGAGAGAGGTTCAAGAGGGAGGGGATATATTATATTTATGGCTGATTCACACTGTTGTACAGCAGAAACAACACAACATAGTAAAGCAATTATCCTCCAATTAAAAACAGAAATTTTTCTTTTAAAAAAGAGAGTCGAAACCTGAGAATGGGTAAATGGATGGATTGTCTCAGACAGATGTCAGAATTCAGAGCAGTGGATGGGGTGGCATTAGTTAGGAGGAAGTGCTTCAGAAAAGGAGGAAGCAGCTCCATTAACCAGAGAGAACCCATGAGGTGGATGGTGTCAAGGCACCTGCTTGCTGGCCAAAGAAGAGGGGTCTTGGAGAGAGAACAACTCTTGCTTTACTGAATTTCCAGAGGTTGAGAGGAAATCTCTCAGAGATGGGAATGGATGCAATTGCCAGGAGGAGGAGGTTATAACTCCACGTGAAATTCCAGAGCCAGTGAAGTTTTGATTGGGATGGGAGGTGATGAATGGGCATGGTTTATCAGTGGAAAATCTTGAGTGTTATCTGGTTACATTTGTATGGGTATGATTCATGGCAGAAAGAAGAGGGCTTCACCAGAGCATAGGAATAGAGAGTGGGATAAGTGAGTGTCTTTTTAGGTGTATTAATAGAGGTGGAGAGTCCAGCCTTAGGGAGGTGATGTTAATGTTATCACCATGCCTTGTGCTCAGTTTTAGCTGGTTTGCCCTAAGAAGGATGGGGATAGATTGAAGGAGGACCTTCATGAAGGGTGAAGAGCTGGGCGCCATTTAGCTTTGGGAAGAGAAGATTTTGGAGAAGTGGTGAGAGCTGCTTTTGAATCTCTGTGGGGGCAGAGAGGGCACCTGAAAGAGAGCTGCACCCCCACCCTTTCAACTACTGCAGATAGAGTCGTTTCCGAAGAGTGCTTTGGATTTCAGGGTTCACTTTCTTTGCTTCCCCTTCTTGAACCATCTCTGCTTCTGCCATCCGCCGGGTCACCTGCAGCAACAGGAATGGTCAACTTGGGGCTGGGCTTTTGGGGGAGTCAGGTAATGGGCTTATTGGGAGAAAGTTAGGGCAGGTGAGTCTCCTTGTCTTAAAGTGAGAGACCTTTACTGTCTCATCCTACACTATAAGCAGGCTTTCCTGTTGGCTCAGAAGGTAAAGAATTTGCCTTCATTGCAGGAGAGCCAGGTTCCATCCCTGTGTCAGGAAGATCCCCTGGAGAAAGAAATGGCCACCCACTCCAGTATTCTTGCCTGGAGAACTCCACAGACAGAGGAGCCTGGGGGGCTAAAGTCTAAGAGGTAGCAAGGAGTTGGGTACGACTGAGCAACTAACACTTTCACACCATAATTTCTGTGGAATCACTGGCTGCACATTCTCGTTATATGTTTTTTTCTAATCTGCCAAAATAACACATACCCATCAGAATGTCCAAATATGAGTTAAACCTAAGGGGCTTGTTTACAGAAATTTATCCATATTTCATCTAAATTATCTCACATACTGTAATCTTTGGAATTCCCTGCTTTAGGGAAAGTCACTTCTGGGAGATGGGTGTTCTAGTTTCTGTGCTGGGACCCAGGTTGGCCTTGGAGCAGGAGGCAAGGGAGGGGGAACATGCAGAAAGGTTTGGAAGAGGCTCAACATGCAGGAAAGGGATGCAGTTGGTAAAGAACGTGCCTGCCAATGCTGGAGGCGCAAAGGATGTGGGCTTGATCCTTGGGTCAGGAAGATCCCCTGGAGGAGGAAATGGCAACCCACTCCAGTATTCTTGCTTGGGAAATCCCATGGATAGAGGAGCCTGGCAGCCTATAGTCTATGGAGTCACAAAGAGTTGGACATGACCGAGTGACTGGGCATGCACATACATCCCGTTCTGCATGCTCCCTGATTAGGCTGGGTGGGGGTTCCAAGGTACCTTCTCCCAACTCACCTCTGTCAGAAGCTCGAGGATGGGTCCTTTCTTATTGATGAACACATCAACCAGAGTCTGGATGAAGTAGGAGCCCTCTTGGTCGTGTCTGTAGGCAATGTACCCTGGAAATTACAGAGAAGTGGGCTCAGGGGAGCTCAGTGGGGTGGGTGACTGTGTGTGTGTGTGTGTGTGTGTGTGCACGTGTGCACATGCATGCGTGCACATACACCTGCACGTGCATATGCTACAAAATGCCTTGGACAATGGTGGGTCCTGGAGGGGAGTCTCAAGGGTCAGGAGTGGCAGGCGAGGTGGAGAAGCAGGCCACACCGGGTCAGCTGGAAGCTCATACCCTCTATGGTGGAGAAGACATGGAGGGTGTCTGTGTATGTTGGGATGGTTTCAGGAGTGTTTTCTGTGATCATCACAAGATGCCCTCCAGTGACTGGTTCACCAGGGTCCTTTTGTTCTGAAACATCAAGAAGGAAAAGGCATAATCAGAGAGAAAGAAGGAGAAAAAAAGAGAAGGTCGATGCAAGATACAGGAAGCTTGGGGCTGGTGCACAGGGATGACCCAGAGGGATGGTATGGGGAGGGAGGTGAGAGGGGGGTTCAGGATGGGGAACACGTGTACACCCGTGGCAGATGCATGTCAATGTATGGCAAAACCAATACAATATTGTAAAGTAAAATAATAATAATAATAATAATAATAAAAGAAGGTCATAAGACAGATGGGAAACCCAAGGCTTAGCAGGGGTTTTGGATCTGGGAGGGAGGGGCTCTGTGTCCTTGGCTCTTGGCCCCACCTCCTCGACAAGCCTGCACGATGTACACCTTAGGCTTGGCTCTCAGGGCCCGGCAGTTCTTGTTGTTCAGAGCCTGGAAGAGGTCCTCCAGCTCGACCATCTTCTCATCCTTCCCTTTGAGACGCCCTTCTAATCCGTGTGCCATGAGAACCACAAAGGCACAGCTGACAAAGTCTTCTCGGGCATCGATGGCCTGTTGGAACTTTTCCAACTCTTCGTGGAATTGCTGGAGAGAGAGGAAGGGCCGAACTCAGGGGTGACTCCGGAATCCACCTTCCCCTTCAGCCCCCACCCCTCCCCTGCTGGGCTGGAGCTGGCAGCGCAATACCTGGGCGGTAGGGTCTCTCTTCATGGTGCTTTCAAAGCCCAGCTGCTGGAACATGCGCTCCAGAGCATCCAGATCTGCCTCGGAACCTTCCCGGGCCTTGGTGACGCACAGTGTCAGGGCCAGGCGGGCACCCGACATATCGTATGTCTCCTGGGCCAAGAGACGACAGAAATTATCAAAGGGGTATGCAAGGGGAGGAGAAAGCCCATGTGGTCCAAAGATGCCTGGGGGTAGGGTTGCTGAGTAAAATACAGAATGCTAAGGTATACTCAAGATTCAGATAAAAAAAAAAACAAAACCCAAGTTTTAAAGAATAAAGCCCTTTAAAGAATAAAGGCCTCAGATGGTGAATCTGCCTGCAATATGGGAGACCTAGGTTTGCTCTCAGGGTTGGGAAGATCCCCTGGAGAAGGGAATGGCAACCCACTCCAGTATTCTTACCTGGAGAATCCCATGGACAGAGGAGCCTGGTAGGCTACAGTCCATGGGGCCGCAAAGAGTTGGACACGACTGAGCGATTAACACTTTGAAGAATAAGTATGTCCTCAATATTGCATGGAGTATATTTACACTGAAAGATTATTTGTTGTTGACGTGAAATTAAAATTTGACTGGGCATCCTTTATTTTTATTTGCCAAATCTGGCAATTCAACCTGGAGTCCAGTGTGAACTTGAGTAAGTCACTGCTCCTATTTGAATCTCAGTTTCCAAATATAGGGGCTTCCCTGGTGGTTCAGATGGTAAAGAATCTGCCTGCAATATAGGAGACTTGGATTCAATCCCTGGGTCGGGAAGATCCTCTGGAGAAGGGAATGGCAACCCACTACAGTATTCTTGCCTGGAGAATTCCATAGACAGAGGAACCTGGTAAGCTACAGTCCATGGGGTTGAAAAGAATTGGGCATGAATGAGTGATTGACACACTCCCAAATAGAGACAATGAATATGTGTGAGGGGGCCAGATTTTGAGGGTCTCCTCCAGGTGTCACATTTGATAGTCTTGTCTCTCTCTCCATCATTCCCAAGAGTATTCTGAGCATTACCTTCTCACTTGCAGAGGTCTCAGACTTTATGAAGCTAATTCTGAGATTCTATCTTGTCCTATCAGAGGAAGAAGAATATTGGGGCCAAAATTTCTTCTTTTAGAAGAAAAGCAGGGTGAGACTTCCCTGGTGGTTCAGTGGTTAAGAATCTGCCTTCCAATGCAGGAGACACGGGTTCGATTCCTGGTCCAGGAACTAAGATTCCACATGCCATGGGGCAATAAACCCATGTGCCACATCTAGAGAGAAGCCCTCTAGCTGCAATGAGGATCCTTTGTGCCCCCATTAAGACCCAGTTTAGCCAAAAATATGTAAATAGTTATAAAAAAAAGAGAAGCAGAATACTGAGTACCATAATTATAAAAATTTTATCATTGAGATAAAGGTAGCCAGGGTGCCCCTTTCTTTTCCCAGTTGCCACAACTTCAGTTCCATTGCTGAGTCTTTTTCTCCAACTGAATGATCACAAAGCACCTGAGTTCTGAATCCACGTCATGACTTTTCACCCCCTCTAGTGTCTCAAACATTGAGTTCCTCTCTTCCCCTCTCCCCAGATGCTCCCACCCCTCTCCCCTAGCCTGCACCCAGCCCACCTCTTCCAAAGGCTGAGGACTGCTCATCTCTTTTGATTCTGAGTCCGAATCTCACCACCCTTGGCTGATCCTAAGGGAAAAGGGACAAGAGAAGATAGGTTAAAGGTCTCCAAAGGAAGACTGAGGGGCTCAGGGGACAGACTAGGTTGTCTATTTGGGTTTTTGAGACTGAACAGGATCCCAGGGGTGGGGACTTGGTTCATGTTAAAACTTGGGGCAAGAGATGACATTTCATGAAGTGTGTCCTGTCTAGTGTGATACTCCGATGATTCTTGCTCATTGCTTCCCTGGTGGCTCAACGGTAAAGAACCTGCCTGCCATTGCAGCAGATGTAAGAGACACAGGTTTGATCCCTGAGTAGGGAAGATCCCCTGGAGAAGGAAATGACAACCCACTCCAGTATTCTTGCCTGGGAAATCCTATGGACAGAGGAGCCTGGTGGGCTACAGTCCATGGGCTTGCAGAGTTGGAATAACTGAGCAACTGAACAATAACGACAATGTTCATTGCAGCATTATTTACAAATGCCAAGATATGGAAACAACCTACATGCTCATAGTAGATGAATGGATGAAGAAGATACTTATATAAACGATGGAATATTATTCAGCCATAAAAAGAATGAGATCTTGTCATTTGCGACAACATGGATGGACCTAGAGGGCATTATGCTAAGTGAATAAAATCAGACAGAGGAAGACAAATGCTGTATGATTTCACTTATATGTGGAATCAAAAAGGAAAAAAAAACAAAGCAAATGAAGAAACATAATAAAACATAAACAGAGCTATAGATACAGAAAACAAACAGGTGTGTTTCCAGAGGGGAGGAGGATGGGGGTGATGAGAGGAATAGGTAAAGAAGATTAAGAGGTACAAACTCCTAGTTACCAAGTAAAAGAGTCATGGGTAAGAAATGTACAGTGTGGGGAATTTAGTCAATATCTATTGATACCGTTGTATGGTGACACATTGTGATTAGACATTGTGGCAATCAGTTTGAGATGTACAGAAATATCAAACCACTGTGCTGTGTAACAGGAACTAACAGTGTGTTAGGACAATTACACTCAGAAACAAATGAATTAATAAAAAAGAGATTAGATTTGTGGTTATCAGAGGTGGAGGGGGGAGGGGAATTGGATGAGGGAAGTCAAAACATACAACTTCTAGTTATAACATAAATAAGTATTAGGGATGTAGTGTACAAGATGGTAATATAATCAACATTGCTGTATGCTATACATGAAAGTTAAGACAGTAAATCCGAGTTCTCATCACAAGAAAAATATTTTCCTATTTCTTTAATTTTGTATCTATATGAGATGATGGATGTTCACTAAACTTATCATGATAATCATTTCATGGTGTATGTAAATCAAATCATTATGCTGTACACCCTAAAGTTATTCAGTGTTGTATGTCACTTGTATCTCAATAAAACTGGAAGAAAAAATAAAATGAGAATGTCATCAAAGTGGGGAATACAATTTTGAAACTGTCCCGGAAGGTCTCAAATCTGAATAGATTAATTCACCTTCCTCCCTCTGCCTTGAGCCTGAACATCTGTCCAAGTTCTTCATTCTCATCTCTGATTCTTTTTCTGGATAGAATGACTTTTTCCATAGTCTTGGCATTTCCCCATTTCTTTACTTTTTGTTACATTTTGTCCTCAATCTTGAGTGCTTTTTACTAGTTAACACCCTGCTCTGCCAATCTTGGGAGCATCAGGTCTGCTATGACTTCCCCCCACCATTTATCCATCCACTCACACATCTGTCCATCCCATTCAACCAACCAGCCATTCATCCATCTGTTCATTCATTTATCCATCCCTCCATGGATCCATCCATTCTTCCATTCATCAGTCCATCCAACACCTGCCCATTCATTCGTTCATCCACTCATCTATCCATCCATTTACTTCTCCATCCAATCACCCTGGATATATATCTATCTATCCAGCAAATATTTTCTGGGTGTCTATTATGTGCTGGGCACTGGGAATACACTGTATAAGACAGACATGATCCCTGCCCTAAGGTAGCTCTAGTCTATGATAGAAACTGGAGCCAGTGCTGTGAGGAAAGAGGAATTCAACACTTTGAGAAAGAAAGCGGAAGGAAGCTTAACCTAGAATTAAGTCCTGCCTTGGCCCCTTCCCAGCTGTGTGAACTTGAGCATCCCACTCTCCTCTCTGAGACAGTTTTCCTGTCTGAAAAGGACCTAGAAACAATAGACGCTTTATAGCAATGGCACTGTAAAGTGGGTTTTAGGATCCCTGTCGACCCATTGGAAATTGCCTCTCCTTCCTCTGGGCTCCCACAGCTCTGCCAGTCTAAACTTACGTTACAGCTTTTGATTCTTATTCTAGTAACTGAACGAGCAGCTCCATTTTCAGAACTGATAGCCTGACTTCTTTGTCTCTGTCTCCATCAGGGTCACCAGTGTGGGAATGGGCATAGAGCTGGTGTCAGGGAGAATTTGTTGAGTAAACAAATAAGTGAACAAATGAAAGAAATAATGATGGATGTGTAACTGGATGGACATTTCTTCTGTTCTGCCCAAACTGGACTGAGCATCCATTCGTGCAGGGAGAGGGAAAAGAGAGAGGAGGAAGTAGGGGACTAAGAGGTAGAGGGGAGAGAGACAGAGAGCTGTAGACAGACAAACACACACTCACATACATACACAGAGAGAGAGACAGAGAGAGACAGACAGACACACACCTACACATACAGAGAGACAGAGACAGACAGACAGACAGACACACACACATACATACACAGAGAGAGAGACAGACACACACACACATACACATACAGAGAGACAGAGACAGACAGACAGACACACACACACAGAGACAGACAGACACACACACACATACATACACAGAGAGACAGAGAGGGACACAGACAGACAGACAGACAGACACAGACATTTAATATCACTTACTGACTCTGGAAGTAACTTCTCAAATTCAGGCTCTCTCACCACGCTCCTAGCTGCCAACACGTCAGGGCACTGAGGAGGGGTCAGGCAGCACGTGCTGACCTTGGAGAAAGGGCTGCCAGCCTGGGATCTTCTCAGGTGTCTCCTGAGAGGCCTGTCTATGAACTGGGCAGCACAGCTGTCTGGGCCTTTATTGCTGGCAAGCTTTCTGTTGCTCAAGAAACCTTATGACAGGAGGGACACACCCTTGACACAACCTCGGTGAGGAAACAGAACCAAACGCCCATGGAACGAGTGATGGCAAAGCTTTGCTGACACCCCCTGGCTAAGGAGGCTGAGGCAGAGCATCCAAATTAGCCAGGGCTTTGATGCCATCCCAACCACCAAGCACCTCCCAGATTCCAGCTCATCATTCTCATTCTTACAGCTCTTCTATCCCTTCCACATTTGCCTGTGCAGATAATGCCAACTTCACATGTTTATTAACTCCTCCAGTCCTCAACAGACCTAGGAAATCAGCACTGTTGCTCCCATGAAGCAGCTGAGACTCAGAGGTGAAATGACTGCCCGACCACTAGTTGGCACAGTTGATATTCAAATCCAAGAGGGACCAGCCCCAGAGGGTTTGGTCCAGCCCCCTGCATGGACATTTCACAGTTGATTCAGTCTCTCTCTTCTCTTCCTCATGACCTCCTTCCTCTATACTTTTTCAGCTTTAATTTTATTTTACTTTTAAATTCAATTCAACTTACTTTTAATTAAAAAATTATTTTTAAATATGATTTTAAAGGTTACTTTCCATTTATAGTTTTTATAAAATATTGGCTATATTCCCCATGTTGTACAGTGTATTCTTTTATTTAGCTATTTAAAAATAAACAGCAATTTTAATTAAAGTATTTTCAATAAAATATTAAAATTTAAATGTTTTATTTTAAAATATAAATAAATCCTCTTGAATTTTAATACCAATTGTGCCAATGAGTTGTGGGGCAGTCGTGTCACCTCTGAGACTCAGTTGCTTCATGGGAGGAACAGTGATCTCTTAGGGCTGCTGAGAACTGCAGGTGATAGTAAACATGTGAAATTGGCATTATCTGCACGATCAAATGTGGAAGGGATGGAAGAGGTGTAATGATGGGAATGATGGACTTGATAGCTGGATGAGCTGGGATCTGGGGGATGCTTTGTGGTTGGGATGGCATCAAAGCCCTGGCTAATTTGGATGCTCTGCCTCAGCCTCCTTAGACAGGGAGTGTTGGTTAAGCTTTGCCATCATTGTTCCGTGGGCGTTTGGCTCTGTTATGTCCTTCCTCTTCTATTCTTTTTCAGCTTTAATTTTATTTCACTTTTCAGTTCAATTCAATTTACTTTTATTTTATTTAAAAAAGTAAATTAAAAATACTATTTTAAAGGTTACTCTCCATTTATAGTTATTACAAAATCTTGGCTATATTCCCCGTGTTGTACAACCCATTCTTTTTTTTTTTTTTAATTTTATTTTATTTTTAAACTTTACATAATTGTATTAGTTTTGCCAAATATCAAAATGAATCTGCCACAGGTATACATGTGTTCCCCATCCTGAACCCTCCTCCATCCTCCCTCCCCATACCATCCCTCTGGGTCGTCCCAGTGCACCAGCCCCAAGCATCCAATATCGTGCATCAAACCTGGACTGGCAACTCGTTTCACACATGATATTTTACATGTTTCAATGCCATTCTCCCAAATCTTCCCACCCTCTCCCTCTCTCACAGAGTCCATAAGACTGTTCTATACATCAGTGTCTCTTTTGCTGTCTCGTACACAGGGTTATTGTTACCATCTTTCTAAATTCCATATATATGCGTTAGTATACTGTATTGGTGTTTTTCTTTCTGGCTTACTTCACTCTGTATAATAGGCTCCAGTTTCATCCACCTCATTAGAACTGATTCAAATGTATTCTTTTTAATGGCTGAGTAATACTCCATTGTGTATATGTACCACTGCTTTCTTATCCATTCATCTGCTGATGGACATCTAGGTTGCTTCCATGTCCTGGCTATTATAAACAGTGCTGCGATGAACATTGGGGTACACGTGTCTCTTTCCCTTCTGGTTTCCTCAGTGTGTATGCCCAGCAGTGGGATTTCTGGATCATAAGGCAGGTCTATTTCCAGTTTTTTAAGGAATCTCCACACTGTTCTCCATAGTGGCTGTACTAGTTTGCATTCCCACCAACAGTGTAAGAGGGTTCCCTTTTCTCCACACCCTCTCCAGCATTTATTGCTTGTAGACTTTTGGATCACAGCCATTCTGACTGGTGTGAAATGGTACCTCATAGTGGTTTTGATTTGCATTTCTCTGATAATGAGTGATGTTGAGCATCTTTTCATGTGTTTGTTAGCCATCTGTATGTCTTCTTTGGAGAAATGTCTATTTAGTTCTTTGGCCCATTTTTTGATTGGGTCGTTTATTTTTCTGGAGTTGAGCTGTAGGAGTTGCTTATATATTCTCGAGATTAGTTGTTTGTCAGTTGCTTCATTTGCTATTATCTTCTCCCATTCTGAAGGCTGTCTTTTCACCTTGCTAATAGTTTCCTTTGATGTGCAGAAGCTTTTAAGGTTAATTAGGTCCCATTTGTTTATTTTTGCTTTTATTTCCAATATTCTGGGAGGTGGGTCATAGAGGATCCTGCTGTGATGTATGTCAGAGAGTGTTTTGCCTATGTTCTCCTCTAGGAGTTTTATAGTTTCTGGTCTTACATTGAGATCTTTAATCCATTTTGAGTTTATTTTTGTGTATGGTGCTAGAAAGTGTTCTAGTTTCATTCTTTTACAAGTGGTTGACCAGATTTCCCAGCACCACTTGTTAAAGAGATTGTCTTTAATCCATTGTATATTCTTGCCTCCTTTGTCAAAGATAAGGTGTCCATATGTGCTTGGATTTATCTCTGGGCTTTCTATTTTGTTCCATTGATCAATATTTCTGTCTTTGTGCCAGTACCATACTGTCTTGATAACTGTGGCTTTGTGGTAGAGCCTGAAGTCAGGTAGGTTGATTCCTCCAGTTCCATTCTTCTTTCTCAGGATCGCTTTGGCTATTCGAGGTTTTTTGTATTTCCATACAAATTGTGAAATTATTTGTTCTAGCTCTGTGAAGAATGCTGTTGGTAGCTTGATAGGGATTGCATTGAATCTATAGATTGCTTTGGGTAGTATACTCATTTTCACTACATTGATTCTTCCAATCCATGAACATGGTATATTTCTCCATCTGTTAGTGTCCTCTTTGATTTCTTTCACCAGTGTTTTATAGTTTTCTATACATAGGTCTTTAGTTTCTTTAGGTAGATATATTCCTAAGTATTTTATTATTTCCGTTGCAATGGTGAATGGAATTGTTTCCTTAATTTCTCTTTCTGTTTTCTCATTATTAGTGTATAGGAATGCAAGGGATTTCTGTGTGTTGATTTTATATCCTGCAACTTTACTATAGTCATTGATTAGTTCTAGTAATTTTCTGGTGGAGTCTTTAGGGTTTTCTATGTAGAGGATCATGTCATCTGCAAACAGTGAGAGCTTTACTTCTTCTTTTCCAATTTGGATTCCTTTTATTTCTTTTTCTGCTCTGATTGCTGTGGCCAAAACTTCCAAAACTATGTTGAATAGTAATGGTGAAAGTGGGCACCCTTGTCTTGTTCCTGACTTTAGAGGAAATGCTTTCAATTTTTCACCATTGAGGATAATGTTTGCTGTGGGTTTGTCATATACAGCTTTTATTATGTTGAGGTAGGTTCCTTCTATTCCTGCTTTCTGGAGAGTTTTTTTTTTTTTATCATAAATGGATGTTGAATTTTGTCAAAGGCTTTCTCTGCATCTATTGAGATAATCATATGGTTTTTATTTTTCAATTTGTTAATGTGGTGTATTACATTGATTGATTTGCAGATATTGAAGAATCCTTGCATCCCTGGGATAAAGCCCACTTGGTCATGGTGTATGATCTTTTTAATGTGTTGTTGGATTCTGATTGCTAGAATTTTGTTAAGGATTTTTGCATCTATGTTCATCAGTGATATTGGTCTGTAGTTTTCTTTTTTTGTGGGATCTTTGTCAGGTTTTGGTATTAGGGTGATGGTGGCCTCATAGAATGAGTTGGGAAGTTTACCATCCTCTGCAATTTTCTGGAAGAGTTTGAGCAGGATAGGTGTTAGCTCTTCTCTAAATTTTTGGTAGAATTCAGCTGTGAAGCCATCTGGACCTGGGCTTTTGTTTGCTGGAAGATTTTTGATTACAGTTTCAATTCCCGTGCTTGTGATGGGTCTGTTAAGATTTTCTATTTCTTCCTGGTCGAGTTTGGAAAGTTGTACTTTTCTAAGAATTTGTCCATTTCTTCCACGTTGTCCATTTTATTGCCATATAATTGCTGATAGTACTCTCTTATGATCCTTTGTATTTCTGTGTTGTCTGTTGTGATCTCTCCATTTTCATTTCTAATTTTATTGATTTGATTTTTCTCCCTTTGTTTCTTGATGAGTCTGGCTAATGGTTTGTCAATTTTATTTATCCTTTCAAAAAACCAGCTTTTGGTTTTGTTGATTTTTGCTATGATCTCTTTTGTTTCTTTTGCATTTATTTCTGCTCTAAGTTTTAAGATTTCTTTCCTTCTACTAACCCTGGGGTTCTTCATTTCTTCCTTTTCTAGTTGCTTTAGGTGTAGAGTTAGGTTATTTATTTGACTTTTTTCTTGTTTCTTGAGGTGTGCCTGTATTGCTATGAACTTTCCCCTTAGGACTGCTTTTACCATGTCCCACAGGTTTTGGGTTGTTGTGTTTTCATTTTCATTCATTTCTATGCAAATTTTGATTTCTTTTTTGATTTCTTCTGTGATTTATTGGTTATTCAGCAGCGTGTTGTTCAGCCTCCATATGTTGGAATTTTTAATAGTTTTTCTCCTGTAATTGAGATCTAATCTTACTGCATTGTGGTCAGAAAAGATGCTTGGAATGATTTCTATTTTTTTTAATTTACCAAGGCTAGCTTTATGGCCCAGGATGTGATCTATCCTGGAGAAGGTTCCATGTACACTTGAGAAAAAGGTGAAATTCATTGTTTTGGGATGAAAAGTCCTATAGATATCAATTAGGTCTAACTGGTCTATTGTATCGTTTAAAGTTTGTGTTTCCTTGTTAATTTTCTGTTTAGTTGATCTATCCATAGGTGTGAGTAGGGTATTAAAGTCTCCCACTATTATTGTGTTATTGTTAATTTTTTCTTTCATACTTGTTAGCATTTGTCTTACATACTGCGGTGCTCTCGTGTTGGGTGCATATATATTTATAATTGTTATATCTTCTTCTTGGATTGATCCTTTGATCATTATGTAGTGACCTTCTTTGTCCCTTTTCACAGCCTTTGTTTTAAAGTCTATTTTATCTGATATGAGTATTGCTACTCCTGCTTTCTTTTGGTCCCTATTTGCATGGAAAAATCTTTTTCCAGTCCTTCAGTTTCAGTCTGTATGTGTCCCCTGTTTTGAGGTGGATCTCTTGTAGACAACCTATGTAGGGGTCTTGTTTTTGTATCCATTCAGCCAGTCTTTGTCTTTTGGTTGGGGCATTCGACCAATTTATGTTTAAGGTAATTATTGATAAGTATGACCCCGTTGCCATTTACTTTATTGTTTTGGGTTTGTGTTTATACACCGTTTTTGTGTTTCCTGTCTAGAGAATATCCTTTAGTATTTGTTGGAGAGCTGGTTTGGTGGTGCAGAATTCTCTCAGCTTTTGCTTGTCTGAAAAGCTTTTGATTTCTCCTTCATACATGAATGAGATCCTTGTTGGGTACAATAATCTGGGCTGTAGGTTATTTTCTTTCATCATTTTAAGTATGTCTTGCCTTTCCTTCCTGGCTTGAAGAGTTTCTATTGAAAGATCAGCTGTTATCCTTATGGGTATTCCCTTGTGCGTTATTTGTTGTTTTTCCCTTGCTGCTTTTAATATTTGTTCTTTGTGTTTGATCTTTGTTAATTTGATTAATATGTGTCTTGGGGTGTTTCGCCTTGGGTTTATCCTGTTTGGGACTCTCTGGGTTTCTTGGACTTGGGTGATTATTTCCTTCCCCATTTGAGGGAAGTTTTCAACTATTATCTCCTCAAGTATTTTCTCATGGTCTTTCTTTTTGTCTTCTTCTTCTGGGGCCCCTATGATTCGAATGTTGTAGCATTTAATATTGTCCTGGAGGTCTCTGAGATTGTCCTCATTTCTTTTAATTCGTTTTTCTTTTATCCTCTCTGATTCATTTATTTCTACCATTCTATCTTCTAATTCACTAATCCTATCCTCTGCCTCTGTTATTCTACTATTTGTTGCCTTCAGAGTGTTTTTAATTTCACTTATTGCATTATTCATTATATATTGACTCTTTTTTATTTCTTCTAAGTCCTTGTTAAACCTTTCTTGCATCTTCTCAATCCTTGCCTCCAGGCTATTTATCTGTGATTCCATTTTAATTTCAAGATTTTGGATCAATTTCACTATCATTATTCAGAATTCTTTATCAGGTAGATTCCCTATCTCTTCCTCTTTTGTTTGGTTTGGTGGGCATTTATCCTGTTCCTTTATCTGCTGGGTATTCCTCTGTCTCTTCATCTTGTTTAAATTGCTGAGTTTGGGATGTCCTTTCTGTATTCTGGCAGTTTGTGGAGTTCTCTTTATTGTGGCATTTCCTCGCTGTGTGTGGGTTTGTACAGGTGGCTTGTCAAGGTTTCCTGGTTAGGGAAGCTTGTGTCAATGTTCTGGTGGATGGAGCTGTATTGCTTCTCTCTGGAGTGTAATGAAATGTCCAGTAATGAGTTATGAGATGTCTATGGTTTTGGGGTGACTTTGGACAGCCTGTATCTTGAAGCTCAGGGCTGTGTTCCTTTGTTGCTGGAGAATTTGCTTGGTATGTCTTGCCCTGGAATTTGTTGGCCCTTGTGTGGTGCTTGGTTTCAGTGTCGGTATGGAGGCGTTTAATGAGCTCCTGTCAATTAATGTTCCTTGGAGTCAGGAGTTCCCTGGAGTCAGGGTTTGGACTTAAGCCTCCTACTTCCAGTTATCGGTCTTATTTTTACAGTAGTTTCAAAACTTCTCCTTCTATACAGCACCATTGATAAAACATCTACGTTAAAGATGAAAAGTTTCTCTACTGTGAGGGTCACTCAGAGAGGTTCACAGCGTTACATGGAGAAGAGAAGAGGGAGGAGGGAGTTAGAGGTGACCCAAATGAGATGAGGTGGAATCAATAGTGGAGAGAGTGGGCTAGCCAGTAGTCGCTTCCTTATGTGCACTCCACAACTGGACCGCTCAGAGATGTTCACGGAGTTATACAGAGAAGAGAAGAGGGAGGAAGGAGACAGAGGTGGCCAGAAGGATAAAAGGGGGAAATGAAATGGAGGGAGACAGATCCAGCCAGTAATCAGTTCCCTAAGTGTTCTCTACCATCTGGAATACACAGAAATTCACAGAGTTGGGTAGAGTAGAGAGGGGTTAGGGAGGAGATACAGGCGACCTGGTGGAGAAAATGGAGAGTCCAAAGGGGGAGAGATCAGTCAAGCCAGTAATCTCGCTCCCTAGTGAAAAATGGGTCCTGAAGATTGGGTTCTTAAAGGTACAAAATTGGTAACAAATACATAAAAGCAAAAATTAAAAATCTAGAGTAGAGTTTGGAATTTCAAAAATATGATGTTAATGGAAAGAAGAAGGAAAAGAAAGAGAAAAAACGAACAAAGAAAAACAAACAAGGTCGCAAAATTATAAAGAAACTACAGGTACAAAATTGATAACTAATACCAAAAAGTAAAAATTAAAAATCTAGAGTAGAGTTTGGAATTTCAAAAATGCAATGTTAAAAAAAAGAAGAAGAAAAATAAAGATAGAAAACAAACAAACCAACAAAAACAATGTGGCAAAAATTATAAAGAAAATACAGGTACAAAATTGATATCAAATACCAAAAAGCATAAATTAAAAGTCTTGAGTAGAGTTTGGAATTGCAGATATATGATGTTATATAAAAGAAGAAGAGAAAGAAACAGAGGGAAAAAAATAAAGTCACAGAAATTATAAAAAAAAGTATAGGTACAAAATTGATAACATATACCAAAAGGCTAAAATTAAAAATCTAGAGCAGAGTTTGGAATTTCAAAAATATGATGTTAAAGAAAAGAAGAAGGAAAAGAAAGAGAGAAAAAAATGAACAAAGAAAAACAAACAAGGTCGTGAAAATTATAAAGAAACTACAGGTACAAAATTGATAACTAATACCAAAAAGCAAAAATTAAAAATCTAGAGTAGAGTTTGGAATTTCAAAAATACAATGTTAAAAAAAAAGAAGAAAAATAAAGAGAGAAAACAAACAAACCAACAAAAACAATGTGGCAAAAATTATAAAGAAAATACAGGTACAAAATTGATATCAAATATCAAAAAGCATAAATTAAAAATCTTGAGTAGAGTTTGGAATTGCAGATATATGATGTTATATAAAAGAAGAAGAGAAAGAAACAGAGGAAAAAAAAAGTCACAGAAATTATAAAAAAAACTACAGGTACAAAATTGATAACATATACCAAAAGGCTAAAATTAAAAATCTAGAGTAGAGTTTGGAATTTCAAAAATACAATGTTAAAGAAAAGAAGAAAAAGAAAAAAAAAAACACGGTCAAAAAATCATAAAATATATATATGAAGTTTGCTGAAGAAGAAAAAAATAGGGGTTTTTTTTTTTTTTTTTGCAAAGTAATAGGTTATAAAAGTGAAAATTAAAGGACAATAGAGGACTTAAAATTTTTTTAAAAAAAATTTAAAAAAGAAAGAAAGAAAGATTGATCGTAAAAATAGTAAAAATATATCTAGGTCTTTCTCTGGTTTTGTTGTGAGTATTGTGGGTTCAGTTCATTTTTGGCTAGTTCCTTGGTCCGACTTATATTTCTCAAGATCTATAGGCCCCTTCCTATATAGTCCGTAGTAACCACAGGGTTTTAATCTATTGCCTGTAGCTTCCAAGGCGTTTCCCTCTGTTATAGCTTTTTCTGTTTGCTGGTCTCTTCAGTGTCTGGTTTCTGCCGTGACACAAAGGGGATGGTGGAGGACACTATTTTTTTTTTTTTTAATTTAGGCTCACTTGTTCAGTCACGTTGTGGGGAGGGAGGGAGGGATGCTGCAAACAAATAACACTGGCGTGTGCTCGCAGTGCCTCAGCCACACTGGGTCTGCCCCTGCTCACAGCGCGTGTAGCCTCCCTGTCCACACTTCTCGGGCTCTAGGTTGTTCCGCCGGGAACAATCAGAGGCCGGCCCTGGGCTGACCTCCCAGGTCCAAGCCACTCAGGTTCAGGCACTCGGGTAGTCCTCAGAGGCGCAGACTCGGTTGGGCCTGCGTTTTGTGCTCTTCCCAGGTCCGAGCAGCTCAGGTGATGAGGTGTTTGGCGAGCGCCAATGCTGCGACTTATCGCCTCCCCACCACTCGGTTATCTGGGTGTAAAACCAATGCACCTTCTCAGGCAGATGTTGACTGTCCAGACGGTCCAAGAAGTTTTAGTTAGCAAAGAAGCCTGCTTACAGTTTTATAGATAGTGTCTCTCTGGGGCTGCGATTGCCCCCTTCTGGCTCTGGCTGCCTGTCACCGGAGGGGAAAGGTCTGCAGCTGGCTTTCTCTGTTCAGTCCTTTCTTCCGTGTACGGGCCTGGCGGTGTCTTAGGTTAGGGCTGGCTTTTCGCGTGGTAGATATCCCACAGTCTGGTTTGCTAGCCCAAATTATTTCGCTCAGGTAGCGCTCAGGACATTTGGGTCAGATTCTTACTCTAAGCGACACAGCCCGCGCTGCGCTTCCCTGCCCAGCCCCCGCTTGCTAATGGCGTGTGCAGGCGTCTGCGCTGCCTCTCCGCTGGGGGAGTTACCGTAGGGCTCGCAATCTGCGATTTTTAATTGTTTATTTATTTTTTTCTCCCTGTTATGTTGCCCTCTGTGCTTCCAAAGCTCGGCACAGATTCGGCAGTGAGAAGGTTTCCTGGTGTTTAGAAACTTCTCTCTTTTTAAGACTCCCTTCCCGGAACGGAACTCCGTCCCTCCCTCTTTTGTCTCTTTTTTTGTCTTTTATATTTTTTCCTACCTCCTTTCGAAGAGTTGGGCTGCTTTTCTGGGTGCCTGATGTCCTCTGCCGGCATTCAGAAGTTGTTTTGTGGAATTTGCTTGACGTTTAAATGCTCTTTTAATGAATTTGTGGGGGAGAAAGTGTTCTCCCCGTCCTACTCCTCCGCCATCTTGGCTCCTTCCCCTGGGTCTTTGTTGTTGCATGGGCTTTTTCTCTAGTTGTGGTGAATGGGGGCTACTCTCTGGTTGGGGGTCTGAGGGCTTCCTGTAGCCTTGGCTTCTGTAGCTCTGGTTCCCAGGCTCTAGAACACAGGCTCAGTAGTTGTGGCACATAGGCTTAGTTGCTCTGTGGCATGTGGGATCTTCGTGGACAAGGGGGAGAAACTGTATCTCCTGCATTGGCAGGCAGATTCTTAATCACTGGACCACCAGGGAAGCCCTATAATATATTCTTATAGTCTGTCTTACACCCAATAGTTTCTACTTTCCTTCACCATCACTATATTGCTCACCTCCTCTCCCCACTAGGAGCTTCCCTGATAGCTCAGTTGGTAAAGAATTTGCCTGCAATGCAGGAGACCCCGGTTTGATTCCTGGGCCAGGAAGATTGGCTGGAGAATGGATAGGCTACCCATTCCAGTATTCTTGGGCTTCCCTTGTGACTCAGTTGGTAAAGAATCCACCTGCAATTCAGGAGACCTGGGTTCCACCCCTGGGTTGGGAAGATCCCCTGGAGAAGGGAAAGGCTACCCACTCCAGTATTCTGGCCTAGAGAATTCCATGGACTTTATAGTCCATGGGGTTGCAAAGAGTCAGACACGACTGAGTGACTTTCACTTTCTTCCCACTAGTAATCATTAGTTTTTTTCTCTAAATCCGTGAGTCTGCATCTTTTTTATTTGTGGTATTTTTAAGATTCCACATATAAGGGCTGTCATATGTATATGTTTTTCTCTGACATTTCATTTAGCATAAAGCCCTATTTTATGTTAACAGCTGATATAAAATGTAATTCACACAGTGTATATATCCATACAATTCACCCATTTAAAGTGTACAATTAAATGGTTTTTTACTATATTTACAGAGTTGTGTGACTATCACCACAGTAAAATTTGGGACATTCCCGTCATCTCAAAGAGAAATTTTGTGCCCTTTAGCTATTTTCCTGAATTTCCCCCTTCCCCAAACTCCTATATTACAGGCCTAGGAAGCCATTTCTCTACTTTTTGTCTCTATCAACAAATTTTAAAGGGCTGTTAAAAGACAAATATTAAAAAGCCAAAACTTTAGAACTTGGATGAAAAACCTAGACAGCGTATTAAAAAAGAGACATCACTTTGCTGACAAGGGGTCTTATAAAGCTATGATTTTTCCCATAGTCATGTATGGATGTGAGAGTTGGACCATAAAGAAGGCGGAGCGCTGAAGAATTGATGCTTTTGAACTGTGGTGTTGGAGAAGGCTCTTGAGAGTCCCTTGGACTGCAAGGAGATCAAACCAGTCAATCCTAAAGGAGATCAGTCCTGAATATTCACTGGAAAGACAGATACTAAGTTGAGTTCCCATACTTTGACCACCAGATGTGAAAAGCTGATTCAGTGGAAAAGACCCCAGTACTGGGAAAGATTGAAGGCAGGAGGAGAAGAGGATGACAGAGGATGAGATGGTTGGATGGCATCACTGACTCAATGAACATGAGTTTGAGCAAGCTCTGAGAAATGGTGAAGGACAAGGAAGTCTGGTATGCTGCAGTCCATGGGGTCGCAAAGAGTTGGACATGATTGAGCACCTGAACAACAGCAAAACTTTAAAATTTGTAGAAGAAAGTAAAAAGAGTAACTTTATGTCCTATAGATCTTAGAGTTAGGGTTAAAGGATTTCTTTTTATAAAAATTAAAAAAAATTTTTTGGCTGGGTCTTTGTTACTGTGAGTGGGTTTTCTCTAGGCAGTGAGCAGGGGCTGCTCTTCTTGGCTGTGCTCAGGCTTCTCATTGTGGTGGCTTTTCCTATTGCAGAGCACAGGCTCTAGGCAGGTGGGCTCTGTAGCTGTGGTGTATGTGCTTAGTTGCCCTGTGGCATGTGGGATCTTCCTGGACTAGTGATTGAATCTGTGTCCCCTGCATCGGTAGGTGAATTCTCATCTACTGTACCACCAGGGAAGTCCAAATTTATTTTTTTTTAATTAATTTTTATTTGCATATAGTTGCTTTACAGTGTTATGGTAATTTCTACTGTACAGCAAAGTGAATCAGCCACATGTATACATATATTGCCTCTTTTTTGGATTTCCTTCCCCTTTAGGTCACCACAGAGCACTGAGTAGAGTTCCCTGTGCTATAGAGTAGGTTCTCATTCATTATGTCTTGCTCTGTGGGAATACTGTCCCTCTCTCTCTCTGCTTCTAAGTGCCTATTTCCGTCTCTCAGTGGTTGTCACTGTGTGTGTCTCTCTCTGAGTCCTATTAGTCTATTTCCCCACGTAGCATAGTGTTTTTAAGCTTCATCTATCTTGTAGTGTGTATCAGTATGTCATTCCTTTTCATGGCCGAATAATATTCCATTCTATGGATGTACCTAATTTTGTTCATCTGTCCATTAATGGGTGTTTGGGTTGTTTCCACTTTTTGACTATTATGAATTATGCTGCTATAAACATTTGCATGTAAGTTTTTGTGTAGATGTATGTTTTCATTTCTCTTGAGTTTGTACCTAGGATTGGAATATTCAAACAATACTGAAATTGTTCAGCAAAGCTGGAACATTCTCTCCAAATGCTGTAGTTACCACGGAAAACAGTATGATGGCTCTCCCCAAAATTAAACTTAGAATTATCATTTGATCCAGCAATTTTACTTCCGGGTATATACACAAAAGAATTGAAAACAGGAACTTGAACGGATATTTGCACACCAGTGTTCATAGTAGTATTATTTACAATAGCCCAAAGGTGGAAACACTCAAATGGCCAGTGATGGATAAAAGGATAAAAAAATGATGTGTCCATACAATGGAATATTATTCAGCCTTAAAAAGCAGGGAGATTCTGACACATGCTATGACACAGATGAACTTAAATGACATTATGCTAAATGAAATAAGCCAGACACAAAGGGACAGGTATTGTCCTTTGATTTCATTTATATGAGGTGCCTAGAATATTGACATTCATAGAGAAAAAAATGTAGCATGGTGGGTACCAGGCACTGGAGGAGGAGGAATGTGGAGTTAGTGTTTAATGTATGCAGAGTTTCAGTCTGGGAAGCTGACAAAGTTCTGTAGATGGATAGTAGCGATGGTTACACAACAATGTGAATGTACTTAATACTGCTAAGCTGGACACCTAAAAATGGTTAAAATAGTAGATTTTACATTTTGTGTATTTGACCATAGTAACAAAATTTAAAAAACTGGAACATTTCCATTCCTCCAGTTCTTCTTTTTCTTTTGAAATAATTCAGGTGCAAGACCGGACAGTTTTTCGCCAAATCTCCATTTTTGCATGACTTACCCATTAGAAGCTGTTGTATATGTTGACTCATTCTACCAAATTGTTCTGTTACTGCTTTGTTCATTTAATTATATGTCTGAGTCATCTTTCTGTGTCAGTGCACAATGGAACACTCATTTCTGGTTTTCTTTTTAAAAATTTTTAATTGAAGAATAAGCTATATGCAGAAAAAGGGATAGGCCATGTGTGTAACTCAATGAATTTTCACACTGAACACAACCATGCAATCATGGACATGATCAAGGGAAAGAATGACCCCATCTCTCCGTCCCTGTTATTCTTCTGCTTCTTTTCTTGTCATCACTCTGACCTTGCCTTCCCAAACATTCTCTTAATATAAACATTATAGATGAAATTTACCTGTCTTTGGAACTTTATATGATTGGACTCACACAATATACTCTCCTTTGTCTGATTTCATTTACTAAACATTCTGTTTGCAAAATTCAGCTTTTTAAAAATTGAAGTATATATGATTTATTATATTGTGTTAGCTTCAAATATACAGCAAAACAATTTAGTTATACATACATATATATTTGCACATTTTTTTTCTATTGTAGGTTATTAAAGATATTGAATAGTTACCTATCAGTTCAGTTCAGTCCAGTTCAGTCGTTCAGTCGTGTCTAACTCTTTGTGACCCCATGAATCACAGCATGCCAGGCCTCCCTCAGTTCAGTTCAGTTCAGTCGCTCAGTCGTGTCTGACTTTGCGACCCCATGAATTGCAGCACACCAGGCCTCCCTGTCCATCACCAACTCCCGGAGTTCACTCAAACTCACGTCCATCAAGCCGGTGATGCCATCCAGCCATCTCATCCTCTGTCGTCCCCTTTTCCTCCTGCCCCCAATCCCTCCCAGCATCAGAGTCTTTTCCAATGAGTCAACTCTTTACATGAGGTGGCCAAAGTACTGGAGTTTCAGCTTTAGCATCATTCCTTCCAAAGAACACCCAGGACTGATCTCCTTCAGAATGGACTGGTTGGATCTCGTTGCAGTCCAAGGGACTCTCAAGAGTCTTCTCCAACACCACAGTTCAAAAGCATCAATTCTTTGGCACTCAGTTTTCTTCACAGTCCAACTCTCACATCCATACCTGACCACTGGAAAAACCATAGCCTTGACTAGACGGACCTTTGTTGGCAAAGTAATGTCTCTGCTTTTGAGTATGCTATCCAGGTTGGTCATAACTTTCCTTCCAAGGAGTAAGCGTCTTTTAATTTCATGGCTGCAATCACCATCTGCAGTGATTTTGGAGCCAAAAAAAAAATAAGGTCTGACACTGTTTCCTCTGTTTCCCCATCTATTTCCCATGAAGTGATGGGACTGGATGCCATGATCTTAGTTTTCTGAATGTTGAGCTTTAAGCCAACTTTTTCACTCTCCTCTTTCAGTTTCATCAAGAGGCTTTCTAGTTCCTCTTCACTTTCTGCTATAAGGGTGGTGTCATCTGCATATCTGAGGTTATTGATATTTCTCCCGGCAATCTTGATTCCAGCTTGTGCTTCTTCCAGCTCAGCATTTCTCATGATGTACTTTGCATATAAATTAAATAAGCAGGGTGACAACATACAGCCTTGATGAACTCCTTTTCCTATTTGGAATCAGTCTGTTGTTCCATGTCCAGTTCTAACTGTTGCTTCCTGACCTGCATATAGGTTTTTTCAAGAGGCAGGTCAGGTGCTCTGGTATTCCCATCTGTTTCAGAATTTTCCACAGTTTATTGTGATCCACACAGTCAAAGGCTTTGGCATAGTCAATAAAGCAGAAATAGATGTTTTTCTGGAACTCTCTTGCTTTTTCCAAGATCCAGCTGATGTTGACAATTTGATCTCTGGTTCCTCTGCCTTTTCTAAAACCAGCTTGAACATCTGGAAGTTCATGATTCATGTATTGCTGAGGCCTGGCTTTGAGAATTTTGAGCATCACTTTACTAGCATGTGAGATGAGTACAATTGTGCAGTAGTTTGAGCATTCTTTGGCATTGCCTTTCTTTGGGATTGGAATGAAAACTGACCTTTTCCAGTCCTGTGGCCACTGCTGAGTTTTCCAAATTTGCTGGCATATTGAGTGCAGCACTTTAATAGCATCATCTTCTAGGATTTGAAATAGCTCAACTGGAATTCCATCACCTCCACTAGTGTTCATAGTGATGCTTTCTAAGGCCCACTTGACTTCACATTCCAGGATGTCTGGCTCTAGGTGAGTGATCACACCATCGTGATTATCTGGGTCATGAAGATCTTTTTTGTACAGTTCTTCTGTGTATTCTTGCCACCTCTTCTTAATATCTTCTGCTTCTGTTAGGTCCATACCATTTCTGTCCTTTATCGAGCCCATCTTTGCATGAAATGTTCCCTTGGTATCTCTAATTTTCCTGAAGAGATCTCTAGTCTTTCCCATTCTGTTGTTTTCCTCTATTTCTTTGCATTGATCGCTGAGGAAGGCTTTCTTATCTCTTCTTGCTCTTCTTTGGAACTCTGCATTCAGATGCTTATGTCTTTCCTTTTCTCCTTTGCTTTTTGCTTTTCTTTTCATAGCTATTTGTAAGGCTTCCCCAGACAGCCATTTTGCTTTTTTGCATTTCTTTTACATGGAAATGGTCTTGATCCCTGTCTCCTGTACAATGTCACGAACCTCAGTCCATAGTTCATCAGGGACTATAGATCTAGCCCCTTAAATAGATAGATAGATCTAGATCTATCAGATCTAGTCCCTTAAATCTATTTCTCACTTCCACTGTATAATCATAAGGAATTTGATTTAGGTCATGCCTGAATGGTCTAGTGGTTTCCCCTACTTTCTTCAATTTAAGTCTGAATTTGGCAATAAGGAGTTCATGATCTGAGCCATAGTCAGCTCCCGGTCTTGTTTTTGCTGACTGTATAGAGCTTCTTCATCTTTGGCTGCAAAGAATATAATCAATCTGATTTTGGTGTTGACCATTTGGTGATGTCCATGTGTAGAGTCTTCTCTTGTGTTGTTGGAAGAGGGTGTTTGCTATGACCAGTGCATTCTCTTGGCAAAACTCTATTAGTCTTTGCCCTGCTTCATTCCGTATTCCAAGGCCAAATTTGCCCGTTACTCCAGGTGTTTCTTGACTTCCTACTTTTGCATTCCAGTCCCCTGTAATGAAAAGGACATCTTTTTTGGGTGTTAGTTCTAAAAGGTCTTGTAGGTCTTCATAGAACCATTCAACTTCAGCTTCTTCAACATTACTGGTTGGGGCATAGACTTGGATTACTGTGATATTGAATGGTTTGCCTTGGAAACGAACAGAGATCATTCTGTCATTTTTGAGATTGCATCCAAGTACTGCATTTCAGACTCTTTTGTTGACCATGATGGCTACTCCATTTCTTCTGAGGGATTCCTGCCCACAGTAGTAGATATAATGGTTATCTGAGTTAAATTCACCCATTCCTGTCCATTTTAGTTAGCTGATTCCTAGAATGTCGACGTTCACTCTTGCCATCTCCTGTTTGACCACTTCCAATTTGCCTTGATTCATGGACCTAACATTCCAGGTTCCTATGTAATATTGCTCTTTACAGCATCGGACCTTGCTTCTATCACCAGTCACATCCACAGCTGGTTATTGTTTTTGCTTTGGCTCCATCCTTTCATTCTTTTTTTTTTTTTTTTTTTTAAATCAGGGTATTTATTTTTTCTCCAAATTCCTGGTTTAATAAGGTCTTGTTTATTTTGAGAAAAAAGGTCCCAAACATCAGGCTGTTCACAAAAATAACCCACAGTATCAACTTTAGAAAACAAATCTTAAGACTATTACACTAGTTATTTTTCTAGAGGATGCATTTAACATGCCAACTCTCATTCACAAAAATACATTGTTACATTTGTGTTGAACAGCCCCACACAGCACTCTTATGTGGGGTATAACACACATACCTCTAACTCAAAGCTGCTCTCAGGTTCTACTCAACTAATGAGACTGCCTTTGTAGTTAGGGAAGGAACTATTGTATGAATGGAAAGAACTGTACTCCCTGTGTAACAAGAGATTATTTTGGAGACAGTTGATAAAAACCATACATCCTTTTTATTGTTAAGTCATAAAGAGGTATCAAAATTAAAAGCAAAATTACAGGGTAAGACAACGTAACTACTAGGAGGGTCAAAGGAAGTGAAAATGGGACTAGGCGCAGGGCAATATGAATTAATGAACATGGGAAGGACAAGGATGGGGAGAACAGTGAGCATGTGCTGAAGATACTAAGGGAGAGGATCTGGTGAAAATTTTGATCTTAGACAAGCGCCTAGGTAAAGAAATAATGGGACAAGATTTCTAAACCCCGCTATGTGCTTAAGAGTCATCCTCGCCTTGGCGCTGTCTCTGTCATCCTCTCCTTCCTCAGCCTCTTTTTCATCATCCTTCATCAACTCCAGCTCCTTGTTTGCTCTGTTCCTTTTCAATTTTTTCCAGTAAAGAATCCACTTTTTGTTTTATCTGGGTTAACTCCTTCTTAATGGTCTGAAGGTCATCTCCTTTCAACTTTCCAGACTTAGAAGAAGATCCCCGCTGTCCACTCTTAGAATTGAAGCCACTTTTGCCCCTTCGTGAGGTGTTTCCTGATACACGCTGGCATTTTGAGGGCACTACAGCCCGAGCAATAGGAGGAGGAGGAGGAACACGTGCTGGGTAACTGTATATCCTGTCGTAATAATCTCGTTGAAAGTCATAGTCCAAGTCAAAAGATGAGCTGAGTAGAGGGGACGGAGAAGGGTGTTCTGGTACTGACCCGTACATCTCTGCTGTAGATCGTTTCACACCTGCTTTTCCTCGGTTCACTTTTGGCTTTGCAGCCAGATTAATATCTAAAACCTGGCCAGCAATCATTCTGCCATCCTCTCCTGCCACAGCAGCCCGGGCATTTCTCTCATTAACATACTGAACGAAGGCAAAGCCCTTATGAACAGAGCAACCCACGATTTTGCCGTATTTTGAGAAGATTGCCTCCACGTCAGATTTCTTTACCACAAGGGTATTGAGATTCCCGATGAATACATGGGAGTTCATGGAGCGAGGATCCGTCTTGTTGGTAACATTGCTGGCCATTGTCTTTGATGATACGGTGCCTCACAAAGCTGAAAAATGTAGCTGAAGATCAAAAAAATCTCACAGGAGGGGGAAGGGAGAAGAGATTCGATTCTGAATCTCCTACCCCTGGATTCTACGTGGAGAAGCTGATTGCTGCTCGAGGTGGGCAACGCCCATCCTTTCATTCTTTCTGGAGTTATTTCTCCACTGATCTCCAGTAGCATATTGGGCACCTACTGACCTGGGGAGTTCCTCTTTCAGTATCCTATCATTTTGCCTTTTCATACTGTTCATGGGGTTCTCAAGGCAAGAATACTGAAGTGGTTTGCCATTCCCTTCTCCAGTGGACCACATTCTCAGGCCTCCCTATCCATCACCAACTCCTGGAGTTTACTCAAACTCACGTCCATGGAGTCGGTGATGCCATCCAGCCATCTCATCCACTGTCGTCCCCTTCTCCTCCTGCCCCCAATCCTTCCCAGCATCAGAGTCTTTTCCAATGAGTCAACTTTTCGCATGAGGTGGCCAAAGTATTGGAGTTTCAGCTTCACCATCAGTCCTTCCAATGAACACCCATGACTGATCTCCTTTAGGATGGATTGGTTGGATCTCCTTGCAGTCCAAGGGACTCTCAAGAGTCTTCTCCAACACCACAGTTCAAAAGCATCAATTCTTCGGTGCTCAGTTTTCTTCACATAGTTACCCATGCTACATAGTTAATCCTTGTTATCTATTTTATGTATAGTAGTGTGTATCTGTTAATTACATACTCTTAGTTTATCCCTCCCCCCTTTTCCCTTTGGTAACCATATGTTTGTTCTGTGAGTTTGTATTGTAAATAAATCCATTTGTATTCTTTTTTAAATTCCACATGTAAGTGATATCATAAATATCTGTCTTTCTCTGCCTGACAATTCACTCAGTATTACAATCTGTAATACTGATAACATGTAATAGCATCCATGTTGCTCAAATAGCAATATTTCATTTTTTTATGAAAAAGGTTTTTTTTTTGCATGTATCTGTAGATCTTAAACCTTGCAGCTTTATTTCTCAATCCTTTTTCATTATTACCCCCAAGCAACTGTGTTAGACAATTTCCTAACTGTCCCTCCATGAAATTTAATATCACAAATATTCTCACCCTATCTATCTATCCATCTATATTCATATATATGTTGTATATACATCTGTTTATTTTTTCTTCTTCCCCAAATCAATTTTTGCCCTTGTGGAGGTAAAATATTGCTTCCATTGAGGACATGTACCTTTTAGTATTTTATTGTGTGAATATACCACAACAACTCATATATCCAGTCTGTTATTGATGGACATTTTTTGCCAATCCAATACATGCACTTTTCTGTTGGGATAACCTTATAAATGGGAGTGCTGGATTATAGGTAATGCTTATGTATAGTATTAGTAGCTATTACCAAACCATTTCCAAAGAGTTGTACCACTTTTATCCTCCCACCAGCAGTGCGTGAGCACTCCAAATCCATGACAACATGTTATCAAACTCAGGTCCAGCTCCTTGCCACTCAAAAGCCAATACTCAATATTTGTTTTTCTCTTTCTGACTTACTTCACTCTGTGGAATCTGAAAAAATTGGTATAGGCGATCTTATTTACAAAGCAGAAATAGAAATACAAATGTAGAGAACAAACCTGTGGATACCAAGGTGGAAAGGGGCAGAAGGGATGAGTTGGGAGATTAGGATTGACATGTATACACTGTTGCTACTGTGTATAAAGTAGATGACTAATGAGAACCTACTGTATCACACAAGGAATCTAGTGGATGCTCTGTGGTGATTCAAATGGGAAGGAAAGCCAAAAAAGAGAAGATATATGTATATGTATAGCTGATCCACTTTGTTGTACAGTAGAAAGTAACACAACAATGTAAAGCAACTATACTTCAATCACCAGTCCAAGCTCGATGCATGATACTGGTTGCTTGGGGCTGGTGCACTGGGATGACCCAGAGGGATGGTATGGGGAGGGAGGAGGGAGGGGGCATTTGGGATGGGGAACACGTGTATACCTGTGGCAAATTCATGTTGATGTATGGCAAAACCAATACAATATTGTAAAGTAATTAACCTCCAATTAAAATAAATAAATTTATATTAAAAAATAAATTAAAAAAAAAGAAAGGAACAAAATTATATTTGGAGATGATACAACTTTGTAAAGGAAATCACCCCTGAATATTAATTAGAAGGACTGATGCTAAAACTCCAATACTTTGGACACCTGATGTGAAGAGGCGACTCATTGGAAAAGACTCTGATGTTGGGAAAGATTGAGGGCAGAAGGAGAGGGGGTGACAGAAGATAAGATGGTTAGATGGCATCACCAACTCAATGGACATGAGTTTGAGCAAACTGGGAGATAGTGAAGACAGGGAAACCTGGTGTGCTGCAGTCCATGGGGTCACAAAGAGTCAGACACAAATTAGTGACTGAACAACATGACTATATATACTGTGTATGTAGGTAATCTGTGTTTTAGTGAAACAACAAGAGTTTCTTATAGAGTTTAATATGGTTGTTTGATATATGGTTGATATAAAAATTAATTGCATTTTCAAGTACTAGAAACTAATAGAAAATAAAAATGTTTAAAAGAGAAAGAAAAAATAGCCAATACTTGAGGACAAGTGTTGTTAGGAAAGGAAAGTTTGCTTTATTTTGGAGGCTGTCAACCAGGGGAGAAGGTGGACTCATGTCCAAGAACCAACTCAGAATTACCGCTAGGGGGCTAGAGCTTCTAAAGGGGAGTTGCAGGGGTGTATTGGCAGAGGGAGGGGGCAGAGCAGCAAGTCAGCTCTGAAAGTCATCTTGAAATCAGGAGTGTGGTGGTCTGACCAGCATCATCTTGATTGTTTTAAGTACAGTTAACCTTCAGTTGCAGGGTTTGTTCCTGTTTCTCAGGCCAGTTCTTAGAATTGTGTACATGGGGCAGCTTATGTCATGGCTACAATTTGGTCATCATGGAGTCATCTTCCTTCACCTGCTGGGGACTTCAGTATCTGCAAAACAGCTCATAGAACATGGCTGAGAATATTAGCTTCAGGGGGCTTCCCTTGTGGTCCAGTGATTATGACTCTGAGGTTCCACTGCAGGGCCACAGGTTCAATCCCTGGTCAGGGAACTAAGAACTAAGATCCCACATGCCTTGTGGCACAAAGAGGTAAATAAAATAAACAAAATAAGTTAAAAAAGAGAATATTATCTATAGCCCTTGAGGAGTAACTAAAGTCCTTGAATTTGTTTAAGGACTAAACTATTGTTATTTTGTCCTATGTAATGGCTTCGAGTTTAAAGTACAACTAAGTTTAAGGCTAAGGGGGCGGGGTGGTGCTTAAAAACACTTGGTATTTTCCTTTTTTTTTCTTTTTAGCCATTTCAGTGCCTGTGCAACACCACTGGTTTTATAAGCTGCACAGTATTCTATAGAATGGGTGTACAATAATTTTTTAGTCATTATCCTGCTGATGGACATGTCATGTGTTTCCAGTTTTTCACCATGACAAGTAACGCTGCCAGAAGCAGCCTTGCACCTACCTCTTTAGGCACAAGATTGAGCCTTTTCCAGAGTCTCCAACCACATGTCTCCAGTGTGGAAAAGGGCATTTCCTGAGGTAAACTTTCTTCAGAAAAGCAGGTGGGTCCAGATAGACTAGTCCCTGGCATGGAGACCATGTTTGAACATTTCACTCAAAGTCAAAGGAGGTCAAAGGAGGAAGAGCTGGGTGGATGAAGGCTCTGGCGTATTCGGTTGTCTCCTGAAAGGGAGAGCAGCAGAGATGGTTCCTCATCAATTTCTCCTCAGTCCATCAATGACAAAACATCAGAAGGTCCTGGCTTCTCCAATGAGACACATATTTATACAATATCAGTGTGTGAGAGAAAAATGTGTCACTGCAGGCTACAGGCTGGAGTAACTGTTAATTAATCTAGTTGCTATTGTTCAGTCACTCAGTAGTGTCCAACTCTTTGTGACCCCATGGACTGCAGCATGGCTTCCTAGTGGCTTCCCAGTCATTCACTATCTTCTGGAGTTTACTCAAACTCATATCCACTGAGTCAGTGATACCATCCAACCATCTCGTCCTCTGTTGTCCCCTTCTCCTTCCACCCTCAATGTTTCCCAGCATCAGGGTCTTCTCCAATGAATCAGCTCTTCACATCAGATGGCCAAAGTTATTGGAGCTTCAGCTTCAGTATCAGTCCTTCCAATGAATATTTGGGGTTGATTTACTTTGGATTGACTGGTTTGATCTTGCAGTCCAGGGGACTCTCAAGAGTCTTCTCCAGCACCACAATTTGAAAGCATCAATTCTTTGGTACTTAGCCTTCCTTATGGTCTAACTTTCACATCTGTACAGGACTACTGGCAAAACTATAGCTTTGACTATACAGACCTTTGTTGGCAAAGTGATGTCTCTGCTTTTTAATATGCTGTCTAGGTTTGATATAGCTTTTCTTCCAAGAAGTAAGTGTCTTTTAATTTCATGGCTGCAGTCACTGTCTGCAGTACTGATTAATTATATTAATCAGAGTTATCTGACAATTACCAAAAGAAAGACAACCCAGTGTAAAGACTCCTTGGACGGATGGATGCATAAGATTATACAGAGTTGCAGGTTGGCTTCCTAGAGAAGCTAGCATTTCACAGGAGGCCTGAGGAATGAGAAGGTGCTTTCCAGGTGGGCATTTAGAGGAGGCAGTTATTGCAGAGAGATCTCAGTATGGGCAATAGCAGAGGTGAAGGAGAGATCTCAGCAGCTTCAGGGTACCATGCCTACTTCCGTGGGACTAGAGGATAAAATATAAGTGGGTGGCGTTAGTGGCAGAAACCTGCCTGTCAATGCAGGAGATGTAAGATACTCAGGTTTGATCCTTGGATCAGGAAGATCCGCTGGAGGAGGGTATGACAACCCACTCCATATTCTTGTCTGTAGAATCCCATGGACAGAGGAGCCTGCTGGGCTACAGTCCATAAGGTTGTAAAGAATTGGACGTGACTGAAGTGAAAATGGCAGCTCACTCCAGTATTCTTGCCTGGAAAATCCCATGGATGGAGGAGCCTGGTAGGCTACAGTCCATGAGGTTGCAAAGAGTCAGACATGACTGAGTGACTTCAGTGACAGTGAAATGACTTAACATGCACATGCATGCTGGCGGTGAGTTCAGGTGGTGAGAGGTGAGTCTAGGTGAGAGTACAGGTATTAAGAACTGCATCTAGGAGGGGATTCCCTGGTGGCTCAGAGGTTAAAGCATCTACCTGCAATGCGGGAGACCTGGGTTTGATCCCTGGGTCGGGAAGATCCCCTGGAGAAGGAAATGGCAACCCACTCCAGTATTCTTGCCTGGAGAATGCCATGGATGGAGAATCCCATGGACAGAGAAGCCTGGTGGACTACAGTCCACAGGGTTGCAAAGAGTCAGACATGACTGAGGGACTTAACTTTCTAGGAGGGGATGAGATCATAAAAGGACTTGAAACTTCTTAAGGAATCTGGATTTGGTTGGGTCATAGGGAAAAAATTCATTCTGGTTTGTTTGATTTTTTTTTAAATTTAATTTTTAACTTTAAATTGGAGTATAGCTGATTAACAATGTTGTCATAGTTTTAGGTGCATGGCAGAGTGACTCAGCCAACCTATATATGAGTATCCATTCTCCCTCAAACCCCCCTCCCATCCAGGCTGCCACGTAACATTGAGCAGAGTTCCCTGTGCTCTACAGTAGGTCCTTGTTGGTTATCCATTTAAAATATAGCAGTATGTACCTGTCCATCCCAAACTCCCTAACTACCCTTCCCTCCCACCCTTCTCCCTGGTAACCATAAAGTCATTCTCTAAGTCTGTGAGTATGTTTCTGTTTTGCAAATAAAGTTCATTTGTATCATTTCTTTTCAGATTCCATATAAGGAATATTATATTTCTCTTTCTTATCTGACTTACTTAATTCAGTATGACAGTCTCTAGGTCCATCCACGTCTCAACCAGTGACCCGATTTTGCTCCTTTTTATGGCTGAGTAATATTCTGGTGTATATATATACCACATCTTCTTTATCCATTCCTCTGTCGATGGACATTTAGGTTGCTGCCATGTCCTGGCTACTGTAAATAGTGCTGCAGTGAACATTGAAATGCATTTTGGACCATGTTTTTTTTCTGGATACGTGCCCAGGAGTGGGTTTGCCAGATCATATGCTAGCTGTAGTTTTAGTTTTTTAAGGAATCTCCACACTGTTCTCCATCGTGGCTGTACCAATTTACATTCCCACCATCAGTGTAAGAAGGTTTCCTTCTCTTCACACTCTCTCTAGCATTTATAGTTCATGGATTTTTAAATGACAGCCATTTTGACTGGTGTGACGTGGTATCTCCTTATAGTTTTGATTTGCATCTCTCTAATAATTTGCGCTGTTGAACACCTTTCCATGTGCCTCTTGGCCCATTTGAATGAAGACTGATGGATTTCTGGGGTGCAGGGATTTAAGTGCTAAAAACCTGGAAAAGTCCCGGGCAAAGTAAAATGAATTAGTCCCCTATTCAATAGGTAATGGGAAGTCACCGAGGGATTCTAAGCTGGGGGATGATTTAATTACTCTTGGTTGTTAAAAGATCAGTTGGATGTCAGGGGAAGTGAAGCTTCTTCAGGAAGCCATCTCTGAACCCTCCCTGAACCAGATCAGATCCCAGTTTCCAGGGCTCCCTGCACTTATACTGGGCAGTGACACTGCTCTGATTATGCTGACTTGACATCTATTTTCCCCAAAGGACTGCTGGCTGGTGAGAAGGTGAGGCACACTTGTTTACTCAGCGCCTGGCCAGCCTCATGGAAAGCCTTCAGTAAAGCTCTGCGAACTGGGAGCCTGGTCTTGTCAGCATTGATACTAGTGCTCCCTAACCCTATAGGTATAAACTGGGAATAATGCCACCTCCCTCATCAAGACCATAGTATGAAAAGTCTAGCACAGGACTTGGGGGTGGAATCGGGGCTTAAGAAATCTTAGTGCAGTAAGAACTGTAATCATAAGGCAGAGAAGGATGAGTCAGCATGGATTAGAGCAACTGTTAATTAATCAATTAACAAAGTTGATGAATTATATTTATTATTGCATACATGCTCAGTTGTGTCTGACTCTTTGTGACCCTATGGACTGTAGTTCGCCAGACTCCTCTGTCCATGAGATTTTTCAGGCAAGAATACTGGAGTGGGTTGCCATTTCCTTCTCCAGGAAATCTTCCCGATCCGGGGATTGAACTCACATCTCTTGTATCTCCTGCACTGACACATGGATTCTTTACCACTGAGCCATCAAGGAAGCCCCCCTCTTTTTTTTTATTGGTGTATAATTGCTTCACAATGTTGTATTAGTTTCTGTTGTATGACAAAATGAATCAGCTATAAGTATACATATACAACCTCTCTCTTGAGCCTCCCTCCTCCCCGCTCCATCCCAACTCTCTAGGTCATCATAGAACACTGAGATGAGCTCCCTGTGCTATACAGCAGCTTCCCACTAGCTATCCACTTTACACATGGTAGTGTATATATGTACTCTCTCAGTTCATGCGAGCCTCCCAACCCCCTTGTGTTCACATGTCTTTTCTCTATGTCTACCTCTCAATTTCTGCCCTGGAAAAAAAAGTATTTATTAAAAAAAATAGGGTCCCAGATGATTCAAATGCATTGTAAGGTTGAACACCATTGGCTTTGTGGGAAGGGACAGATAGTAAGTGAACAAACAAATGAACAATGTAATTCGATGGTGACATGCATTTAAAATGGAAATAGGCCAGATAGGTGACAGGAAATGACTGAAGTGGTGAGAGTATGGGTGGGTCTTGGAGGAGATGGCACTTAATAAGTCCTGGGAAGTGTGGATGTTTAATTCTTATAGTCCTCCCTCCTTTCCTAACATTAGTGGTTCTCGAACTTGCTATACTTTGGAGTCACTGAGGGAGTTTTAAAAAGTACTCAAACCAGGGCTCTGCAAAGATCCAGAGGGGTTGGGTGGGGAGGGAGCTGGGAGGGAGGTTCAAAGAGGGAGGGGACATATGTATACCTATGGCTGATTCATGTTGATGTTTGGCAGAATCCAACACAGTTCTGTAAAGCAATTGTCTTTCAGTTAAAAAATAAATAAATTCAAAAATAAAAAAAGAAATAAATACAAAAAGGAAAAAAATTAAAGCAAAAAAAAAAAAAATTAAAGCATGGCTCCCAACCCCAGAGTCCTGGTTCAGTTGTGGCCCAACTGATTTAATGGGACTTAAGCCATAAATAGGGCTTCCCTGGTGGCTCAGATGGTAAAGAATCTGCCTGCAATGCAGGAGACCCGGGTTTGATCCCTGTGTTGGGAAGATCCTCTGGAGAAGGGAATGGCTACCCAACCCAGTATTCTTGCCTGGAGAATTCCCTGGACAGAGGAGCCTGGCAGGTTATAGTCCATGGGGTTGCAAAGAGTTGGATATAACTGAGCAAAGAACATCTTCATCATCAAACCGTAAATACCAAAATTTCCCATTGTAATCGTTCTAAAGAATACAACTTAGTAATATTGACTGTATTCTCAATGTTGTGTCACAATCTCTCCTATCTATTCCAGAAAATTTTCATCATCCCAAATGGAAACCCGATACTGGTTAGGTAGTATATTTTCCCCTTCTCCCAGAACTTGCAACTAGAACTCTGGATTAATTCTGCCTCTAAACATTTGTCTATTCTTGGGACTTCCATGGTGGCACAGGGGTTAAAAATCCACTTTGCAATAGAAGGGATGTGGGTTCAATCCCTGGTCAGGAAGCTAAGATCTCATGTGCCAAGGAGCTGCTAAGCCTGTGAGCTGCAACCACTGAAGCCTGAGAGCTCTGGAGACCGAGTGCCACAATGAAAGATGCCACATGATGCAGCAAAGATCCTGTGTGTGGTGATGAAGACCTGATGCAGTCAAGTAAGCAATTTATAAATATTAAAAAATAAAGTTAGTTAAAAAAATTGCCCATTCTTACTCAGAAATAGCCAAAGGGTGGAAGCAACACAAATGTCTATCAATAGATGAGTGCGTAAACAAAATGTGGCATATCCATACCACAGATATTATTCAGACACAAAGAATAAAGTTCTGACATATACAACAGACTTAGCGACTGAACAGCAACAATAGACAACAATGTAGATGGATCTTAAAAACATCAAGTTCAAGTAAAAGGGGTCAGACACAAAATGTCACAAACTGTATGTTGCCACAGGAATTTTAAAAGTCCCAGGTGACTCTGACATGTATCAGAGCTTAAAAACCACCGCCTTTTTCCATGTTGTGTTGTTGAGTAGCTAAGTCTTGTCTGATTCTTTGTGACTCCATGGCCTGCAGCATGCCAGGCCTCCCTGTCCTTCACTGTCTCCCGGAGTTTGCTCAAACTCATGTCCATTGACTTGTGATGCCATCCAACCATCTCATCCTCTGCCACCCTCTTCTCCTCCTGCCTTTAATCTTTCCCAGCATCAGGGTCTTTTCCAATGAGTTGGCTCTTCATATCATGTGGCCAAAATATTGGAATTTCAGCTTCAGCATCAGTCCTTTCAATAACTATTTAGAGTTGATTTCCTTTAGGATTGACTGATTTGATCCCTTTAAGGACTCTCGGGATCTTCTCTAAGACTATAATTTGAAAGCATTAATTCTTTGGTGCTCAGCCTTCTGTATGGTCCAACTCTCACATCCATAAATGACTACTGGTAAAACCACAGTCAGTACAAGATTGGTGTTTAGATGTGGGTTGACATTATTCACAGTGACGGCAATGGCTTCTCAGGCCTGAAATGGACTTCTCAGGCAGATGTTGTGTGAGGACACCCAAGTCCCCAGGCTGCCCAGTCTCTCAGACTGTTTTGCAAAAAAGTGAGGGGAGATGGTTCATTGCACTTTCATATGCTCCTTTGACACTATGTTTCTGTGAGTACACAGGCATGGTGGCTATGCTCTGCCTTCACACATGGCCAGAGAATGGCCATGTACCCAGAGAGCTCGTACTCACCCCTTGGGCACATCTATGAATTTGCCTTTGCAGCAACAGAGCCCCTTGTCTGCCCATGCCTCTCTTCCCATCTGTGACATCAGTCCATGGTTCCCTTCGGGCTTCAGGTCCTCAGCTCTGGGGTCCCCTCTGCCTGTGTCGAGAGCTGCGGCCGTAAGAAGTCTTCATGATGAAAGGAGGTGGTGTTGCTCAAAGACTTGGCCACTCTCATCATCTCAGTCTCCCTTGGGGGTAAACAAACCATGAGTGCCTGACAAGACTAGACGAGACAATATCTTGTCAGACAGGATTCTGTCGATACAGTCGTGAAATACACCCATGTGCCTCAGGCACTGGTATCAGAGTTGTGCAAGTTTTGCAATACAGTGGGGAGCAGAGTTCTGCAGCTGTCTGTTCTCAGGCACATTTGAACAATGGGAACTCAAATGCTGACAACTGTGACATAGCTCGGAGAAAACTGAGGTTCAGAAAACTCAGTGGGAGAAGGAGAGGGTGGGATGATTTGACAGAATAGCATTAAAACATATACATTAGCATATGTAAAACAGATAACCAGTGCAAGTTTCATGTGTGATGCAGGGCACCCAAAGCCGCTGCTCTGTGACAACCTGGAGAGATGGGGTGGATGGAGGGGACACCTGTATTCCTATGGCCGATTCATATTGGTGTATGGCAAAAACCATCATAATATTGTAAATAATTATCCTCCAATTAAAATAAATTATAAAGAGAAAAAATATACCCTCTGAAATTCCTCTGCATAATAAATAATGATAAATTACTATAATAATCCCCCCCTCCAAAAAAAAGAAAAGTAAGTTGGCTCAACAGCGGTGCAGCTGAACTCGGAGGACAGCTGTTTTGGAGTCCTGAGTCCTCTTATTTTTTCACTAGAAAACCAGCAAATTTTATTAAAATTATTAACTAGCAAAAATAACACAATTAACATATCTATTTGGTATTGTAGGCAAATCTTATGCATAAACTGTTGTAAACACATAAAATTTATTATGTTGGTATATAAACAAGGTGGACTTCCCACATGGCTCAGCGGTAAAGAATCCAGCTCCCAATGCAGGAGATGTGGGTTCAATCCCTGGATGGGGAAGATCCCTGGAGAAGGAAATGGCAACTCACTCCAGGATTCTTGCCTGGGAAATCCTATGGACAGAGGAACCTGGCGGGCTATAGTCTGTCCATGAGGTCACAAAAGAGTCGGACATAATTGAGCGACTAAACAACAACAACATATAAACAAGGTATCAGGATGAGTCCTCTTATTTTTCTTCCTTCATAGTCCAAGCATCAGAACAATGAAAAAGAAACCAAAGAGGAAAGATCCAGCTTAAGGAGCTCAGCAGAATAAATGGGTTAACCCAAGCTTCTCAGACTTTTTTCAGTTCCCTGGTGACTCAGATGGTAAAGAATCTGCCTGCAATGTGGGAGACCCAGGTTCAATCCCTAGGTCAGGAAGATTCCCTGGAGAAGGAACTGGCAACCCATTCTAGTATTCTTGCCTGGGGAATCTCATAGACAAAGGAGCCTGGCAGGCTACAGTCCATGGGGTTGCAAAGAGTTGGACATGACTGAATGACTAACACACACACAAGCTTCTCAGGGTGACCTAAAGCAGGTCTGACAACCAATGAAGTTCTCTCTCTGAACTTGAGTGAATGCCTCCATTCAGCATGGCCACATTCTCTGACCTGGCCCACTCCTTGGACATCTACATATCTCAATTTTCCCCATTCCTACCAGTCTGCTGTAGATGTGGGTGTATGTGTATGTGAGTGTGTGCATGTGTGTGTAAAGGGACGTGGATGGAAGAGATGCATATACGTAGGAAATCTTCTAGCAAGCAGAAGATTGCTAGCAAACTCTCTAGCAAGCAGATAATTTAGCAGGAAGATATATAGCATAATGGTAAAAGATGTAGGCTTTGGAATCAAACTGCCTGGGTTGGATACTTGACCCCTGTGACTTGAATTATGTAACCTCTTGGTGGTTCTGTGCCCTTGTCTGTGAATAAGAGACGAAAATGCTCACCTTTACTTGTGTGTTGTGAGGGATTGATATATCCAAGGCACTTAGAAAAGTGTCCACTATTTATTTGTTTAAAATTTTAATTCATGTTTTATTGGAGTATAATTGCTTTACAATGTTGTGTTAGTTTCTGCTGTGCAATGAAGCGAATCAGCTGTATGTATACGTATATCTCCCTCTCTCTGAAGTCTCTCTCGCACCTCCATCCCACCCCTCTATGTTGCCACAGAGCACCGGGCTCGGCTCCCTGTGGTATACAGCATCTTCTGACTAGCTGTTTTACAACAGCAATGTATGGGTGCCAGTGCTACTCTCATAGTTTGTCCCACCCGCCCCCTTCCTTCACCATGTCTACATGGCCATTCTATACATCTACAGCTCTATTCCTGCCCTGCAAATAGGTTCATCAGTACCATTTTTCTAGATTCCATATTTATGTGTTAATGTATGATATGGTGTCCATTATTTGGGTTTCCCTGATTGCTCAGATGGTAAAGAATCCATCTGCCAATGCATTAGACCTGGGTTCGATCCCTTGGTCCATTATTCAGAAAGCACTCTGTTTTACTTCATCAATAATTTTGAGTTCATCTGTTTCTCTCCAACATCACTTCCCAGTTGAGATGACCAACATCCGTGACCTGGATGGCAGCTGAAGACTTACTGATCTTCACTAGCCAGTTGCATGACTCGGAAAAGCCCCTGCCACAACCCCAGTACGCCTGCCTCTTCATTCTGCACAAGGATATTAGCTCTGGTCAGTTGGTTTGTTTTAGAAGCCAAGTGGTGTGTGTACTCATGTCTTTTTCATGATAAGGGTGGAGGAGAAAAGAAGGGAAAGAGGTGGCCATAAACCGATACTATCAATAACCTCAGCTGACTCTTCTGGGAAGGGACCAGGTTCACACGACTGTGAGACGCAATGGCTTAATAGCAATAAATGATGTCTATTGTGCTATTAATGAGGCATGAGATGAAGATAAAAAGAATAATTATCATGTGTTAGCGCCATGAACAAGCAGAAATGGCAATTGTGGTTACTCTTGCAATGAAGAGTCATAAACAGGTTTTTGTGTTCAGAAATGGGTGAGGAAAGAGACAGGAACTAATGAGTGAGAGAGAATTCCAGCAGGAATGTGAAAGGGTGCCTGGGTGGAAAATTGCTGCTGGAGAAGGGATTATAATGGAACTGTGAGGATGGTTTAAATAGGATGTTTAGTGGTGTTACACAAAGAATGTTTTTTTCCATACTAGGGGGACCCTTTTTAGATAGGACTTTCTCCCTCTCTGCCTCCTTCCATTCCTTCCTTTCTTTTTTCTTCTCTTCTTCTTTTCTCCTTGCCTCCTTCCCTCCCTCTATTCTTCCTTTCTTTTCTCTTTCTGCTACATTTATTAACTGCCTACTATATTCCAGGTATAGTAAATATAATGGAGAAAAATTAGATATAATCCATGCTGTCATGGACCCTACATTTATTGGGTGGAGACAGTCATTAGCAAAACAATCACACTAATGAATACATAATCAGAAGCTGAAATAAGTATGCTGGAGGAGAGAAGCATGGGTATCTGAGACCAACCGATAACTAGGAAGACTTCCTTGAGGAAGAGACATGCTTACGTGGGGATCTTCCAAGCAGAGATGTAGGATGGGGGTGATTATGAGGAAGGGTGGCTTAGGTACAGAATCAATGGAGACAAGAGGCCCTGGGACTGGAAGGGTGATGGGACAGTAGTCCAAGATGTGAATGAAGAGAGTCAAAAGTCAGTCCTGCAGATTTCTGCCCCAAAGTGACTCTTTCCTCCAAGTGGAATGGCATAGGATCTGCCCATCTCAGCCTCCAGCTGCTGCAGGTCATAGTGTCAGAACTCAGAAAGATAAGTATCTCCAAGACCACCCAAGTCAAACCCAGTGAAGACTTTCCTCAATTTACAATGTTGTGTTAGTTTCAAGTGTGCAGCAAAGTAATATATCAGCTTTGCTATATATATTCCTTTTCAGATTCTATTCCCTTATGTGTGTGCGAAGTCACTTCAGTCATGTCAGACTCTTTGAGACCCTATGGACTGTAGCCTGCCAGGCTCCTCTGTCCATGGAATTCTCCAGGCAAGAATACTGGAGTGGGTTGCCATTTCCTACTCCACTATTCCCTTATAGGTTATGACAAAATATTGAGTATACTTCCCTGTGCTACACAGTAGGTCCTTGTTGGTTATCTATTTTAAATACATAGAGTGGTGTGTATATGTCAATCCCAATTTCCCAATCTATACTCCCCCTTATCCACTGGTAACCTTAAGTTTGTCTTCTACACATGTAACCCTACTTCTGTTTTATAAATAAGTTCATTTGCACCCCCCGTTTTAAAAAAGAATCCCATAAGCAATGTCATATGATATTTGTCTTATTCTGTCTGGCTTACTTCACTTAGTGTGATAATCTCTGGTTCCAGCCATGTTGCTGCAAATGACATTATTTAACTCTGTTTTTTTGACTGAGTAATAGTCCATTGTATAAAAAGGCCACATCTTTATCCATTCATCTGTTGGACATTTAGATTGCTTCCATAAGCAATCTAAATGCTGTGATGAACATTGGGGTGCATGTATCTTTTTGAATTATGGTTTCCTCTGGATATATGCCCTGTAGCGGTATTGCTGGGTCATATGGTAGGTTTATTCCTAGTTTTTAAAGGAATCTCCATACTGTTCTCCATAGTGGCTGTACCAGTTAACATGTCCACCAATACTGTAGGAGGGTTTCTTTTTTCTCCACACCTTCTCCAACATTTATTATTTGTAGACTTTTTGATCATGGCCTTTCTGACTGGTGTGAGGTGATATCCCATTATAGTTTTGATCTAATCTCTAATAATTAGAGATTTTGAGCATCCTCTTATGTGTCTTTTGTAGGCCAGGCCCTCTAGTGTTCTGCAGGGATTCAAGGCACCTGTTGACAATAGCTGACCCCTCAAGTGTACTGGCGGTTTGCAGAATTGTTTACCAATGCTAATGAGATTCTTGACGTAAGAAATCAACTTTATAACAGAGATCAGTCTGAGGAGACAATGAAGAATGTGCAGAAGAAAGGAGGGGGGCTCTCAAATGAATTATAAGAGAGGAAGTATCTGGACCACATCACGACAGGAATCTGATCTGCAACACTGGGTCTCTGGCCGCCTACTTAGTCTCATCTGCCACCATCCTAAAACTGTTTTTTCAGCTTTCCAAGTGCACCATATGCATTCTCTCTTTTCTCAGAACCTTTCCCCAGGCTGTTCCCCTTTCCTGGAACGTTTGTCCTCACTCTTTCTCTTACCTAGGTTACCACAACATATTGAATATGCTTCCCTACGCTATGCAGTAGGTTCTTACCTAACTGATTTATGATCAAATGTCAGTGACAGAGCTTCCCTGGTGGCTCAGATGATAAAGAAGTCAGCTTCTTTAAGGCAACCTTTTATGACTTGCTTTGTCTCCACTGAGTAAGTTTTCTCCATCCATCCATTTACACCTTACTCTCATTCTTTATAAAACTTCTAATTACACAGGTCAAAATCCGTGTTATCTGTTTAGGAGTACTCACTGTGTGCCAGATACTCTCTTAAGCACTTAATTTAAAAATTAAAAAAAAATTTTTTTGGTTGGTATTATGTCTTTACTTTTTATTGGAGTATAATTGTTTTATGATATATTAATTTCTGCTGTGTAATAAAGTGAATCAGCTATATGTATATATATCCCCTCTGTCTTGAACCTCCTCTCACTCTCTTAAGCACTTTATTTTATTTAGGTTTATTTACTTTTAACTGGAGGATAACTACTTTATATTGTGTTGGTGTCTGCCATATATCAATATTAATTAGCCTTTGTTGTCGTTCAGTTGCCCAGTTGTGTCCAACTCTGTGTGACTCCATGAACTTCGGCACGCCTGACTTTTCTGTCCTTCACTATCTCCCTGAGTTTGCTCATACTCATTTCTGTCGAGTTGGTGATGACAACCAAGGGTCTCATCTTCTGCCTGCCCTTCTCCTCTTGCCTTCAATCCTTTCCAGCATCAGGGTCTTTCCCAATGAATCAGCTCTTTGCAGCAGGTGGCCAAAGCAATGAATCAGCCATAGGTATATACATATGTCTCTTCCCTCGTGAACCTCCCTCTTATCCCCTTAAACATTTTAAGTGGATTATCCCATTTAATTCTCATAGCCCTGTGAGGTAAAAACTGTTATTAAGAACATTTTAAAAATGGAAATATAGTTGACATACATATATTATTTTCAGGTGTACAACATAATAGTTCAACATTTATATCCATTGCAAAATGATCACTACACTAAGTCTAGTTACCATCTGATTATGGCCATTTTACATTTTGGGGAAGCTGAGGTACAGAGAGATTAAATAAGTTGGTCAAGGTTTCTCAATGAGTGCTTGGCAGCACCAGAGTTTGAACTAATTTCTGACTTCAATATCCATGTTCTTCACTACTTCCTGCAGAATAAAAGGATGAGGGATAAAGCTGGAAAATTAGGCAGGGGTTTCCCAGAGCAAGACAGGTCTGCCCTTTCCAGGCCACTCTGACAATCAGAGCTCACCCCAGAACACAGGAATCAGTACACCCCAAGGTACATGCTTGCCTGCTCAGTCATGTCCTACTCTTTGCGACCCCATATACTGTAGCACGCTAGGCTCCTCTGTCCATGGGATTTCCCAGGCAAGAATACTGATTGGGTTGCCATTTCCTCCTCCAGGGGACCTTCTTGTCCGAGGGATCGAACCTGCGTCTCCTGAATTGGCAGGCAGATTCTTTACCACTGAACCACCTGGAAGCCATCACGGCAGCTCTCACCAAATAGGAATGTGATGCAGCAACATGTAAGGGTTGAGTCAGTAGCTGACTCAGGTGACGAACTGTGGGAGATGGGAGCAGATAGTGGCTTAGTGGTGCGTGGCTATGTCTCTGGAGGAAAGAGACAAAAGGGCCTCTGGGCTTCTACTAACACAAGGTGGGAACTAAAAGTATATTATTTAGAAAATGTTTGACTCTTGTAACTGGCTTAAGAAATAGAAGATCACTGGGAACTCCACTCAATATTCTGTTGTTCAGTCGCTAAGTTGTGTCTGACTCGTTGCAACCCCATGGACTCTAGCTAGCCAGGCTCCTCTGCCCATGGGATTTCCCAGGTAAGAATACTGAAGTGGGTTGCCATTTCCTTCTCCAGGGTATCTTTCCAACCCAGGGATCGAACCGGTGTCTCCTGCATTGGCAGGTGGATTCTTTACCACTGAATCACCAGGGAAACTCTGAAAAAGAGTGGATATATGTATATGTATTACTGAGTCACTTTGCTGTATACCTGAAACTAACACAACATTGTAAATCAACTATAAAAAAGTGTAAAACCATCAAAATATTAGATAAAATCTTTACTTCTTGTGTTTTGTACATACCAAAATTTTTAATATTTACAATGTATTAGTTATTATGACCAAGTAAGAGCAGATAAATATAATTGTGGGGCTTCCCTGGTGGCTCAGTGGTAAAGAATCTGTCTGAAATGCAAGAGACATGGGTTCAGTCCCTGGGTGAAGAAGATCCCCTGGAGAAAGAAGTGGCAACCCACTCCAGTATTCTTGTTCGGGAAATCCCATGGACAGAGAAGCCTGGCAGGCTACAGTGCTGGGATTGCAAAGAGTCAGACAGGACTGAGCATGCACACACTGTTACACTGGGTCTCCGTGTTTTTATTTATTTTTAGTATATAACATATTTATTTTACTTTGTGGTAAGTGAGCCTTTCTTTAGCTGCAAGAAGGAATTCAAGCATCACTTTATAGCTTTATAATCATCTTTCCTGTTGCTAATACTGTTCCTGAATTATACAGTGAGAACATTTTAGTTGCTGTTATTCAGTCACTAAGTCATATCCAACTCTTTGTGACCCCATGGACTGCAGCACGCCAGGCTTCCCTCTCCTTCACTATGTCCTGGAGTTTGCTCAAACTCATGTCCATTGAATTGGTGATGTGATTCAACCATCTCATCCTCTGCTGCCAACTTTTTCTCCTGCCCTCAATCTTTCCCAGCACCAGAGTCTTTTCCAGTGAGTTGGCTCTTCTCATCAGGTGGCCAAAGTATTGGAGCTTCAACTTCAGTACCAGTCCTTCCAATGAATATTCAGGATTGATTTCCTTTAGGGTTAACAGGTTTGATCTCCTTGCAGTCCAAGGGGCTCTCAAGAGTCTTCTTCAACACCACCATTCAAAAGCCATCGGTTCTTTGGTGTTCAGCCTTCTTTATGATCCAACTCTCACATCCTTACATGACTACCAGAAAAATCATATTTTTGACTATACGGACCTTTGTTGGCAAAGTGATGCCTCTGCTTTTTTTTTTTTAATGAGACCATACTAGGATCCTATGAATGGAAACTTTCAAAGGGGAAAAAAACTCATTAAAAATCAATATAAGCAAAATTGAATTAAATCTGTCAAATACTAAGTAAACAAATAAATAAATGTTTTAATAAAATTGAATTTACCACCAAGTTACTGTGATACAAATTTGGTCACTGTCTAATTATTGTGATGCCAAGTAATCATGCATGAATAGTCCTGTGTGATTGGAAAGTCAGAGAAGAGTTCTCAGTGTCCAGAAGTTAGTAAGGAAGCCCATCTGATCTGAACTGTTTTCCCTTTTGTAGCCTCAAGAATGGGTCACTTTACCAAAAGCCTTCCCTGTTAGTCAAGCAATCTGTGTTTTTTTTAAAAACCTATAATCTAACTAATACAGAATTTGGTACCAGGAGAAAAGTATTTCCTTAAGAGAACCCCAAATTTATGGCACTGCCTTGGCATGTGTGCATACATGCTTGTTCAGTTGCTCACTCATATCTGACTCTTGTGACCCCATGGACTGTAGCCCAACAGGCTCCTCTGTACATGGGATTATCTTGGCAAGAATACTGGAACGGGTTGCCATTTACTCTTCCAAAGGTTCTTCCCGATTTAGGGATCGAACCTGTGTCTCCCACACTGACAGGTGGATTCTTTACCACTGAGCCACCTGGGAAGCCCTGGCTTGGTATAGTGATTCTTAATGGTATAATGATTCTTGCTGCTGCTGCTGCTGCTGCTAAGTCGCTTCAGTCATGTCCGACTCTGTGCGACCCCATAGACTGCAGCCTACCAAGCTTCTCTGTCCATGGGATTCTCCAGGCAAGAACACTGGAGTGGGTTGCCATTTCCTTCTCCAATGCATGAAAGTGGAAAGCGAAATCAGTGGCAATTCTACAAATTTGCCCCTCCACCTGGGACATTTGACATAGCCTATGAATGTTTTAGATTGTCTTCAGTTGGAGGGAGATGTTACTGGCATTCAGTGGGTCAAGGAGGCAGCTAAATATTCCACAATATATAGGACACACCCCAATGCAAGGTAGTATTTGGCCCCAAATGTCAGCAGTACCATGATTGAGAAACCCTGGCTTAGCAGTACGTGACAAGGGTGCATGTTCACATGCTGGAAAGCTAGTCATTCATGTGCTACTGTGATAAAAACATTTGGTAAGACTGTTCATTACAATGTATACAGAGCCTGGGGATCTAAAGGAAATGTTTTTTGAAAAATTTAAAATGTTGGAGTGTGTGGACTCCTTGCTGCTGTCAGTGTGCGTTTGTGCTCAGTTGTGTCTGACTCTTTGTGACCTCATGGACTGTAGCCCATCAAAAGTTCCTCTGTCCATGGGGATTCTCCAGGCATGAATACTGCAGTGGTTGCTGCTTCCCTCTCCAGGGCATCTTCCCTACCCAGGGATTGAACCCATGTCTCCTGCATTGGCAGGCAGGTTCTTTACCACTGAACCACCAGTGTTTATTATATATTTATTTTTATGTATTTATATGTTTTTTCTGCCCTTAAAAGAAATGAAAAAGAAAACATTTTTGTGGGTCCCTCCTTTAGTGTCTGCTGTGGCCAGTGCAGAAGCTGGCCCTGGGAAGTTGGCAGCAGGGACAGAATGCATTTCAAACACGTGTGCATCAGACTTACTAGAAATGCAAATTCCTAGGCCTTGCCTCCTGAGATTCAGATTCTCTAGGTCTGGAGTGTGGCCCAGGAATCTGCATCTTTGGCAGGCATTGTAGGTATTCTTATGCAAATGATACCTGGACAGTTCTTGGGAAGCAGTGCAGAATCTCCTTGTGGGGACATACCCACACATTTAAAAGTCCAGACTTAACCCCTCACTTGTTAGGTGGCATTTTAAGTCTTTTTGTGCATGCTCAGTCACTAAGTCATGTCCAACTGTTTTGTGACCCCATGGACTGTAGCCCACCAGGCTCCCCTGTCCAGAGTATTTTCCAGGTAAGAATACTGGAGCGTGTTGCTACTTCCTCCTCCAGGGGATCTTCCCAACCCAGGGATTGAACCTGCGTCTCCTGTGTCTCCTACGTTGGCAGGTGGGTTCTTTTACCATTGAGCCGCCATTGCTTTATTTCTTTAACTCTAACATGGGGTTGAGGACACTTACTTTTAGTATCATTGAGAGGCCTCCTGGGTGCCTAGGACTCGACTTAGGAGCACAGCTGAAATATGAGCTCTAAAGCAACCTAGAGAGTTGTGCAAAAAATGCTTTCGGGGAACATTGGGTGAGCTGAGGTGACAAACTGGGGCTATGTTGTTTAGGATGAGGGTTGCAGGTGGCAACCCAGAGGATAAAGCATCGTATGCAAGGGGAATATTCGCATCCCCATGTGATGTGTCTGGGAGAAGATGGATGGACAAAGACGCAGACAAAGGGGACAGTCCCCAGGCTCAGGAAGAACCCCTGAGAGGCTCAGAAGTCAGAAGAGTGATGATGGCTCTATGCCTCAGGAGACTGAGGGGAGTGTTTCAACAGACTCCCTTTCTCTTTGACTTTGACCATTAGGGAAGGAGAGGAGATAGAGACATCAATTCCCCCAGTATCTGCATGGCGAAGGGCTTCCCAGGCTTTGTGGTAAAGAATCCACCTGCCAATGCAAGAGATGCAGGTTTCATCCCTAGGTCGGGAAGATCCCCTGGAGAAGGAAATGGCAACTCACTCCAGTATCCTTGCCTAGGAAATCCCATGGATAGAAGAGCCTGGTGGGCTATAGTCCATGCAGTCGCAAGAGAGTCAAACATGACTTAGCGACTAAACAACAACCCTTAATTATATATTGTTCAATAAAAGTATATTAGACATTAATGTGAGTTATTACTATTGAACTCAAGGCCAACAGCGCCATAACTTGTGCCTTAAGGGAGCTTGTGTAACACATGCATTTTCTCTGTAAGGCACATGCCAGCTTTCTTGCAGTTAGGGTCACCATACAGCATTTTGGCATGACAGGGGCAATTTGAGACAGTGAAACTGGCAACAAAAAGCGCTCACACACACACATACAAATGTGCCACAAATTAGACTCAAAAGGGATGCTTGTTTAAGGATGAGACCTAAAACAGAAAGGCAGAGTGTTGCCTTGTTGGACCCTCTGGGAATGTGAGGTCCAGACACACAAAAAATTTTTTCCTGCTCTTTACATACCTGCAAATAACCCAGAAAGCACCACAGTATACTGGGGGTTAGGAGTAAATTTTAGTGAGTTGGGTTAATTCATGAATACAGAATCTTTGAATAATGGAGATCAATGGTCATTTCTTTGTTAAAATTCCTTCAAATCATGTGTGCTGCTTCCTGTTGGCATCTGAATGGGTATATAGAGGGGGTACCTGAAGAACAATCCTGGGGAAACTGGAGCCCCAGGGAACCACAGGAGGCCCCTGACTGTGAAGTCCCTCTTGAGATAAGGGAGCTGACTGTGATGCCCAAGGACTCTTGAGTAGTTACTGCTGGTTTGAACCCCCTGCCCCTGCTCCTCAGCTGAGCACACAACCCTCCCTTTTTTCTTGCATATTTCCCTGTCAAGTGAACATAATTTGCTCCACCTCCACTTGGTTGTTAGGGTGAGCCCATGGATGTCTGTAGCCCAGAGCAAGAGAGAAAGAACATGGACTCAGATCCAGGTTTAAATCCTGCTTTGTCCTTTGCTGGCTGTATGACCCTAGGCAAATAATTTCACCTTCCTGAACTTTGTTTCCTTCTCTGTAAAATGTTGGCTGGGCTCAGTTGTGTCCAAGGGGCTATGCCAAAAAGATTGTATTTGTGATGGTCATTCTTAGCCTATGCACGGTCAGTTTCATGAGAGAGGGATCATGTGTGTCTTGGTCCTTGCTGTACAGTCTCTGGCATGAAGCAGTTGCTTGTGAAGTATTTGTGGCTTGAATGAACACCCCTTATTCTGTGTCTACCACACCCTGAAATCTTCCTGTGAGAGCGATGATTATCACAGCTTAGTGTGAGTAGTTCTGTGATGGGAGGGTGTCCAAAAGAACACAGAAGAGAAACTGAGCTATGCCTGAATGAGTGGGTGCAATCAGGTGGGCTTCCTGTAGGAGGCCACCCTAGAGCTGCAGTATACCTATGGCTGATTCATGTTGAGGTTTGACAGAAAACAGCAAAATTCTGTAAAGCAATTATCCTTCAATAAAAAATGAATTAATAATAATAATAAAAAGGATGACACAGGTTGCACTCCATCAACTTGTAAGTTCCTTGAGAGCAGAGACCATGTAAGCCTTGCTCACTGCTTCACTCTCAGTGCCTGGCTCAGAACCTGGCACTTCCCAACCCTCCCCCCACCCCCACAATATTCTTTTTTTTTAAATTTATTTTTAATTGGAGGATAATTGCTTCACAATGTTGTGTTGTTTTCTGCTGTACAACAACGTGAATCAGCTGTAAGTATACAATATATCCCCTGTCTCCTGAGCATCCTTTCTACACTCCCCCCATCCCACTTCTCTAGGTTATCACAGAGCACTGAGCTCCCTTTGTTACACAGCAGCTTCCCACTAGCTATCTGTTTTGCACATGTTATTGTGTATATTTCAGTGCTACTCTCTCAGTTCATCCCACCCTCTCCTTCCCCTACTGTGTCCACAAGTCTAGAACCTGGCACTTTATAAGGGCTTAATAAGTGAATGAAGGAGGCTGTAAAATTTGGAGAAGCAATATCCACCGCCCTCCCACCCCCCATCCCCCCCACCCCCCCACTCCTGCCCTGGTAAATGGAGATAAGGGCAATGGAAAGCAGGGAGGGCTGAATTGGACCTTCCTATGGGCTTCCCTTGTGGCTCAGCTGGTAAAGAATCTGCCTGCAATGCGGGAGACCTGGGTTCAATCCCTGGGTTGGGAAGATGCCCCTGGAGAAGGGAATGGCTGCCCACTCCAGTATTCTGGCCTGGAGTATTCCATGGACTATACAGTCCATGGGGTCACAAAGAGCTGGACACTCACTGAGTGACTTTCATTTTATGGAGTTGCTTGGGGTCTGGGAAAATAAACAGCCTCCACTAGAGAGAGCTCCAGGGGAGGAAGTTATATCCCTGAGTGTGTGTTTTGTCAATAAAGGCAGAATCCCAGTTCTGCTTAGAGAGCAAGCTGTAGAGTCAGGTATTAAAATTCCAGTTCTAATGACTAGCTGTGTGACCTCCGCCATCTGCTTAACCTCATTGTGCTTCACTTTCCTCAAGTGTAGAATGGGAATAATAATTCATTTGCAGTTAAGGATGTTTTATGTACAGTCACCATTCTCCTACCCCCTTACAACAAGCTTCCAAAGTTAATGCTACAATTCTACATTTTACAGGCTGGAGACACTGAGGCCAGAGACAAGTAGTGACTTGACTAAGGCCACATAATCTGAAATTGGGGAGCCGGGATTTGAACCCCCCAAATACAGTGGCCAAATCCATCCTATCATTAATAACTTCCAGGATGCATAGCCTATAACGTGTTGTAGATTAAGTGATCAGCTGACTCAGATGGTAAAGACTCTGTGCGCAAAGCAGGAGACCCATGTTCCATCCCTGGGCCAGGAAGACCCCCAACCCACTCCAGGACTCTTGCCTAGGAGATCCCCGGGACAGAGGAACATGGCTGGCTACAGTCCATGGGGTCGCGAGAGTTGGACTCGACTTAGCGACTAAACCACCACCACGACCACGAGCCTAATAAGTGGTAATTATGCATTCTCGTTTTTAATTATAATTCTGCTAGAGGGCGCTCTGAGGGCGAAGGGGGTCAGGAGAGAGGGAGGGCCACTGGGCTGAGGCCTGCTGCGGCAGGAGTTCGCCTGTCACTTGGTGGCAGCGGTGTTGGACTCCACGCGCGGCGGCGTGCGTGGGTCCCAGTCATTAACCAGGCGCTGCGCTTGCTCGTAGCACACGTGCGGGTGCCGCTGGCGGAGGCGCAGGCGCACCACGCTATAGTCCACGTCGTGCCCGATCTTCTTGCAGTTGAAGCTCCAGGTGAGCTTCTTGCGCATGGCGAGCAGCTCATCCAGGTTCTTTTCCACGTGCGAGATGTGGCGCTGCAGCTTGTCAGTGCCCTGGACACGAGGAGGGGCGGTGTTGGGAGGCAGGCGAGCCAGAGCGTGGCACTGTCTAGGATGGGCAGGCACACCTGGGCCAGGTATGCGTGTAAAAGGACGACAGCTGAAGAGCGGATGGGCCTCAGGTTGGCGGGGCGCACATCTGAGTCAGGTGTGCGTGTGGAAGGACCTCGCCTGGGTAGGAGCATCCCTAGGAGGGCAGAGCCTAGAATGGGGTTGGGGGTTACACACCTGGGCCTGAATGTACTTGGAAAAGAACCTGTGACAGGGCGTGTATGAAGAAGGGGATGCTCATGAAGGTGAGGGGAGGGGAAGACCTTGGATAGAAGTAGGGCAGAGATTGAGGGAACTTATTTGAGATGGGTGTATTGAGCTTCCCAGGTGGCTCAGTGGTAAAGAATCTGCCTGCCAGTGCAAGAGATGCAGGAGACCCAGGTTCCATCCCTGGGTTGGGAAGATCCCCTGGAGCAGGAAATGGCAACCCACTCCAGTATTCTTGTCTGGAAAATCCCATGGACAGAGGAGCCTGGTGGGTTGCACCTATGGGGTAGGAAAGAGTTGGACTCTACTGAGCACGCTGCACATGTGGGTACTGAAGGCATCCTGCTGGGGGCAGGGGGAGCTGAAGGACTCAAAGACCTGGGTCGGGTGTCTCACCTGGGCTGTGTGCTTGAGAAAGGAGTCTTACAGGGCAGGGCCTGGCGGGAGGGACTGAGAGGTGCTTACCTGGGCGAGGCGTGTGGCCTCCGGAAGTTGGGTGCCCACATGTCTCTGATACATGCGAACCAGAGGTCTGTCCAGTTTCTCTCGAGTCTCCAGGTGATTTTTGGACAGAGGACCCTGGCGGAGTGCGGTGTGCAGAGCCGTGAGGTTTGACCTCCCGGACGCCCCTGGCCGCATCCCCGCAGACCGTTTCCCCCAAACCTACCTTGATGAGGCCGCGGGTGATGTACATCTCCTGGTTGAATTTCGTGCACCGGTGGATCGTTCCCCTCATGAGTCCTAAGGTCATGTTCAGTCTATCCTGGGTGGGTGGTAGCACAGCGCGGAATCACACCGGCTTCGGGTCCCCTCTCTGCCTACGTCCCTCCACCCCCAACCCCCCATACTATAGCATTCTAGACTCCAGCCGCCGACTAGGAGCGGCGCGAGAGGGGCGCACCTTCAGCTCCAAGGTCTCGCGCATTTTCTGCGCTAGCGAGGCGCACACGCGGTCGCTTATCTGCTGCTGTTGCTCTCGGATGTCCTCCTCGTTCTTTGCCATATCTAGCAAAGTGTCCTTGGACTCCATTAACAGTCGCTTGGCTTCGTACAGCGCCGTGGCGCACTCTGCAGGAGTTGGGGGGAGGTGTGTGTGTATGCGTGTATTAGGCACTGTCATGTCTGACTGTTTGCGACCCCATGGAGTGTAGCCAGCCAGGCTCCTCTGGCCGAGAAGTGGGGGAGCAGTTGGGCACCAAGGGCACCCACTGTACTGGACTCATTTCTGCGCGGTTTTACCTGGGGTATAGGTGCCCACAGGGTCTGGAGGCGGGGTTTTCAGGCCCTGTGTGCGCGGAGTGGGGACTCGGGAGATGTTCACCCAAGAGTGGCGGCCTGCCTGCTCCAGAACCTTGTCCAGTGGCTGGTTCATTAGCTCCACAGCTTGGAGCCTCTCCTTACAGCAGAAGACCAGAGCATCACGACAGGAGGCCAGGGTCTGGGAGCGAGGAAGGAGAGGCAGAGAAGGTCAATTGTAAGCTGGAAGATAGGGGAAAGTGACTGAAAGTGGGGCTTCCTAGGTGGCTCAGTGGTAAAGAATCCACTTGTCAATGCAGGAGATGCTTGTTTGATCCCTGGGTTGGAAAGATCCCCTGGAGAAGGAAATGACAACCCACTCTTGCCTGGAAAATCCATAGACAGAGAAGCCTGGTGGGTTTAGTCCATGGAGTTGAAAAAGAGTTGAACGTGACTTAATAATTGAACAACAATAAACAAAAGTTCTCCAGCCAGGGATCGAACCTGCACCCCCTGCTTAACCACTGGACGACCAGGGAAGTCCCTATCTTTTTTTTTTTTTTTTTAAATAAAACTGTATTGGAACATGGCCATGCTCATTCATGTACATATTGTTTCTGGCTATTTATGTACTTCACTGTCTAAATTAAGTATGATCTTCCTCAAGTTACAATAGGGTTACATCCCAGTAAACACATTGTAAGTTGAAAATATTATGTTGAAATGCATTTAATACATTTAACCTTACTGGATATCATAGCTTAGCCTAACTTACCTTAAATATGCTCAGAACACTTACATTAGTCTATAGTTGGACAAAATCATCTACTGCTGCTAAGCCGCTTCAGTCGTATCCGACTCTGTGCGACCCCATAGACGGCAGCCCATCAGGCTCCCCCATCCTTAGGATTCTCCAGGCAAGAACACTGGAGTGGGTAAGATCATCTAACACAAGGCCTATTTCCTAATAAAGTGTTTAATAGTTCATGTAATTTATCGAATACTGTACTTAAAGTGAAAAACAGAATGGTTGTATGGGCACAGAATAGCTCGAAGGGCATCAGTTATTTACCCAGTGGCTGACTGGGAACTGTGACTCACTGCTGCTGCCCAGATCAGGTGAGAGTATTATACTGCATATTGCTAGCTCAGGAAAAGATAAAAATTCAAGATTAGAATTACAGTTTCTACTGAATGCGTATCATTTTGCACCAGAGGACCATCTATAATTGTGACAGAGATTGTATTGCACACAAAGCTTAAAAAATTAACTAGCTGACTCTTTAAGAACAAGCTTTTGAAATTTGAAATGTCATATACACAGAATCTTACAGAGTGTACTTTTACATCCAGCTTCTTTTGCTGAATATTATTTCTTTGGGATTCATCCATTTGGGTAAAAAATATAAAGTCTTTCATTCATTAATTCAAATGTTCATTAAGCCCTTACTGTATTCTAGGAATTGCGCTAGGTTGCAGGGATGCCATGGGGGAAAATGACCCAGTTTCTGACCACAAGTGTGCAGATAAGATTGACTAGTGAGTGAATCAGAGAAATGGGGATTATCTGGAAGGGTGGGATCAAAAGATTAATTTGGCTGTGCTGGGTGTTAGTGGAAGCATGCTAGTTCCCTGATCTGGGATCAAACCCATGCCCCTTGCAGTAGAAGCATAGTCTTAACCTGTGGACCACCAGGGAAGTACATATTTTCTATTAAAAATCTAGACAGCATATTAAAAAGCAGAGACATCACTTTGCCAACAAAGTGATAGTCAAAGCTATAGTTTTTCCAGTAGTCATGTAAGGATGTGAGAGTTGGACCTTAAAGAAGGCTGAACACCAAAGAATTGATGCTTTCAAATTGTGGTGCTGGAGAGGACTCTTGAGAGTCCCTTGGACTGCAAGGAGATCAACCAGTCAATCCTAAAAGAAATCAACTCTGAATATTCATTGGAAGGACTGATGCTGAAGCTGAAGCTCCAATACTTTGGCCACCTGATGCAAAGGGCGACTAATTAGAAAAGACGCTGATGGTGGGAAAGATTGAGGACAGGAGGAGAAAGGGGCGGAAGAGGATGAGATGGTTGTATGTCATCACTGACTCAATGGACATGAATTTGAGCAATTTCTGGGAGACAGTAGAGGACAGAGGAGCCTGGTGTGCTACAGTTCATAGGGCCTCGAAGAGGCATGACTTATCGACTGAATGACAACAACAAAAAATAGATGAAAATTAGCCACTTAAACCATTTTAAGTGTACAGTTCAGTAGCAGTTAAGTATATTCACAATGTGTAACTGTTACCACTGTCCATTTCCAGAACTTTTTATCATCCTAAGTAGATCTGTGTCCATTAAAGGATAATCCCCCATTTGTTCACTGTTGAGAGTGATCTGATGAAGAAAGAAATATTTATGATGTAGGAGAAGTGGGAGGAGGTGGGTATAGTAGATAGATGGAGTTATAGGTTGGTAGAGGAAAAATGAGAGAAATTCTCTTCTGTGGTTTCCATGCATTGGGGTCATTCTTTGAAAATGAAGAAAGAGCAGGGAGTTGGACAGATATGAAGGAAGAGAAGGTATGAAATAACTTGCACAGTGGGACAGCAAGTCTTCCAGAGACACATGTGAGATTTCTGGGAACTCTCTTACTGTCAATTTGAGATTTAAGTTCATGATTTTAAGTTGAAAGGGCTCCCCTGGTGGCTCAGTGGTGAAAAGCCCACCTGCAGTGCAAGAGATGTGGCTCAATCCCTGGGTCAGGAAGATTCCCTGGAGAAGGAAATGACAACCCACTCCAGTATTCTTGCCTGGGAAGTCCTATGGACAGAGGAACCTGACAGGCTACAGTCCATGGGGTTGTCATAAAAAGAATTGGACCAGACTTAGGGACTAAACAACAACACAACAACACTGTCTTGGGTTTCCATCTGTCTGTCTTTTCCCACCTCCCTATTTCATTTTCTTTCTTGAAAGCGCTTCCCTACCAGGGCCACCTTCAGGGGCTTCTCCCTTGTCTGTTTCAGACTTACTTAAGGATTTTTCAGGATCACCAGATTTAAAGGAATATGACAGCAGCCTGGTGGTACAATATTGTTGTTGTTCAGTCCCCCAGTCATGTCTGACTCTTTGTGACCCCATAGACCGTAGCACACCAGGCCTCCCTGTCCCTCACCATCTCCCAAAGTTTGCCCAAGTTCATGTCCATCGGAGCCTGGCAGGCAACAGTCCATGGGGTCACTGAGTCGGATACGACGAGTGACTAAGTACACACAGCACATGTCCATTGCATCGGAGGTGTAATAGGTTGAGTGCAATTAAGGTTCAGCACCACGGACAGTGGCGCACCAGCTCCTAACTCCACCCACTTTTCCCCAACTCCACCCTCCCAACCCTGGCTGGTCCCTAATTTGAATGACCCTTTAATGTGAATTCCTCGAGGGCAAGGCCTGTTCACAACTTGTCCCAACTGCCAAACACAGTGCCTGGGACACCAGGGTATTGGATTAATATTTGTCAAATGGATAAGTCACAAGTGCATACAGGCTCCTTGAAACCTACTTTCATGTCTCCATTAGTGATGTCATAGAGAAATCCTTGTTGCAAGAGTGAAGGATGCAGTGAGGGACCATCTCTGAATGGAGCTGATAAAGATGAACACATAATACAGAGTAAAGAGCTCAAGACACCTGATTTGAAACATGAGGAAGTTCTTACACTTCTGGGTACATATATAAAGGAAATCAGGAAATTGAAGGGAAATAACTCTCATGCACATTTTAGCATTATTCATCAGCTGAGACATAGAAACAATCTAAATGTCTGTTGACAGATGAATGGATAAAGAAAATATGATATTATATATATATACACATATATATAAAATATAGTAATTTTCAGTAGTAGCAATAGTGAAAGTCGCTCGGTCATGTCTGACTCTTTGTGACCCCATACAGTCCATGGAATTCTCTAGGCTACTGGAATGGGTAGCCTTTCCCTTCTCCAGAGGATCTTCCCGACCCAGGAATTGAACTGGGGTCTCCTGCATTGCAGGCAGATTCTTTACCAACTGAACTATCAGGGAAGCCAATTAGTAGTAGTGATATTTTTATATTAATACAATTACTATACTAATAATTGTACTATATAGCAGGACTTGCCTGCTGGTCCATGGTTAAGAATTCATCTGCCAATGTAGAGGACATGGGTTCCATTCCCGATCTGGGAAGATCCCACATGAAGTGGGACAACTGAGCCCTTGTGCTGCAACTCCTGAACTTTGAGCCACAACTGCTGAAGCCTGTGAACCTAGAGCCTGTGCTCTGCAACAAGAGAAGCCACAGCAATGAGAAGCCCGTGCTCTGCAACTAGAGAGTAGCCCCACTCACTGCAATTTGAGAAAACCCTTGTGCAGCAACAAGACCCAGCACAGCCAAAAATAAATATATTTTTTAAAAGAAATAAAAATACTTACAAAATTTAAAATAGTAAATTTACCTTTCTAAATCTGGAGGAAAAAAGATACACCTGAACTGACTAGCTAGCTGACTGAACCACTGGCTAGCTCCATAACTTGGGTGAGGTCACATCTTTATGAGTTTCGAATTCCCCATCTCTAATGAGAATCATAGTTTCTATTTCACAGGAGGGTTTTAAGGACTTAACAACAGGACAGGGCGTGGCACAGAGGGGCGTGCTTAGTCACTCAGTCATGTCTGACTCTTTGCAACTGCATGGACTATAGCCCACCAGGCTTCTCTGTCCCTGGGATTCTCCAGACAAGAATACTGGAGTGGGTTGCCATTCCCTTCTCCAGGGGATCTTCCCAACCCAGAGATGGAACCTGTTTCTCCTGCATCACAGGTGGATTCTTTACCATCTGAGCCACCAGGGCACAGAGGCATTATTTTGAGGCCCAATTTCATCTCTCAGAGCTTCAGTCTTTCCATTTCCTAAAGTGGAAATACAGTGAATGTCAGGTCAGGGTGGGACGGGTGTGTGGCTTGAAGGATTTGCTGTTGCTACAATCCCCAAGGTTAAAGCTGTTTGCCCATTAGGCAGGCAAGGGTCCCCTCCAATCCCCTTAACCTGGCCCCAGGTGTCCCAAACCTTGAGCAAGGCCTCTGATTTTTCCATATCCATCTCCATCTTCCTCTTCATGCTCTTTAGCTCCTCCTTTTCCCAGGTAAGCATACTGTCAGCTTTGTCAGAGATCTGGCAAACAAGGAGAGAATTTTTCACACTTGTGGGAGAGGGCTGGAGGAGAAGGAAAGCTCTTTTTCTAGAATAGTACAGAGTTTGCCAACCTCATAAACTCTGGGTTTGGGGAATGGAATTGGGGGCATTCTCACGTTTTGGGGATCTCACTCTCTGAGAAGCATTTACCCTTTTAGGAAGCTCTCACCAGGGCTTCTCTGTGGCTCATATGGTAAAGAATCCACTTATGATGCAGGAGACCCAATTTAGATCCCTGGGTAGGGAAGATCTCCTGGAGAAAGGAGTGGCAACCCACTCCAGTATTCTTGCCTAGAGAATTCCATGGACAGAGGAGCCTGGTGAGCTACAGTCCACAGAGTCCTAAAGAGTTGGACGTGACCGGGTGACTAACTTTCACTTGGGGGAGGTCTTACCCTCTAGAGAGCAGGGCCGGGGGCTTCTTCCTTTTACAGATAGGAGCCCAGTGAGCTGGGATGGAGATGACTTAACTTGGGGGAGGTTATCATTGCTCTTTGGGGCTGAGGGGCTCCCCCTTCCTTGGTGATGGTTTTATCCTCTCTCCCAGGCTACAAGTGGAGGAGTCTCATCATAGTGATGATGGGGTTTGCCCTTTTGAGGGCTTATTGTCTGGATTTGGGGCCTGGGACTCAGAAACTCACCCTATGGGTGTGTGTGTGTGGGGGGTCTCATATCTCCCCAGGGAGGCTGGAATATTGTCCCCTTTGGGGATGGCTGTCGAGGATTTCACTTTAGGGGGAGGATTTTACCAGGGCTGGGACTAGGGGGTCTCACTCTTTCCTCCTGGCTAGGGGTTTAGCTCTCAGGTATGGGTCTAAGGAGTCTGAGGGTCTCAGTCTTTAGGCAGAACCTGTCCCTCTTCTAATTCTAACCCTAACCCCTGTGAGGCCTGGGGTGGGGTTCTCATTCCCTGAGGTTGGGGGGTGTTTTTGGTGCATGAATGTTCAGCTATGTCAGACTCCTTGCGATATTATGAACTGCAGCCCACCAGGCTCCTCTGTCCATGGCAAGAATATTGAAGTGGGTTTCCATTTCCTCCCCCAGGGGATCTTCCTGACTGAGGGATGGAACCCCTGTCTCTCCTGTATTGGCAGGTGGATTCTTTACCACTGAGCCACCTGGGAAGCCTAGGGGAGCAGGAGTTGGTTAGGGTTTAAAAAAATATTATGGGAGAATTATCTCTTGGGACTAGAACATCACTCACTACTCAGCTGGGGGCTTCTTGTGTGTTTTCGGTGGGGTTGGGGGGGTTGGGGCACTGAGGGTCTCATGCATGGGGGAGAGTTTCACCCTCTTGTCTAGGCCGGGAGTAGTAGATTTTACTTTTTGGTAAATCTAGCTTCTTGTCTGACTCAAGGGTCCCACCTTCTCTCCCTAGTAGGGAGACTGAGAGATATCTCCCTCTAGGGCAAGGTTTTCCTGGTGGTTCAGATGGTAAAGAATCTGCCTGCCATGCAGGAGACTGGTTTGATCCTTGGGTGGGGAAGACCCCCTGGAGGAGGGCATGGCTACCCATTTCAGTATTCTTGCCTGGAGAATCTCATGGACAGAGGAGCCTGGCGGGCTACTGTCCATGGACTGGAGAAAGAGTCGGACATGAGAGAACGACTAACACTTGTGGGGCAAGGGGTTTGAGGATCGCATCCGTTTGGGAGGTTCTCTGTCTCTGGGGCTGGGAACCAAGGCATCTCATCTTGGGGTGGATTTGGGCCTGTGATAGGGGAGTGCTTCTTCTCTAGGGTGGATTTTGCCCAGTCTGCGCATCTGGGAGCGGAGGCCCGAGTCTTTGCGGCTGGGCTGGGGCGGGGTTGGTCCCACCGTCTCAGATTTGGGCCGGTAGCCCCGCAGCTTGACGCTCTGCTGGTTAATCAGCAGTGCTTTGCGCACTTCGCTGAGTCTGCGGTCCGTAGCCTCTCGCTGTCGCTGCAGCAGCCGCAGCTGCCCATTGATCTGGTGCTGCGCGCGGCCAAGGCGGGCGGCGGTGAGGCGCGCCCCGCGAGCGTGAGCTTGCACCACCTCGGCGGTCTGCAGGGCCCGCGCGTCACGGTGCATGGGCAGCGGCAGGCGGGCGTGCCAGGCGGGCGGCTTCATCTTGCTCTTCCACAGCGTAACGCCCTCGCCGGGCGGTGGCTTCTCCATGGTGCTGCCCCCTTTGAGCATCTCCACGCGGAAGCGCCAGGGCAGAATGTAGGCGGCCCGGCAGAGGTGGTGAGCCACGTGTGGGTCCCGCACACTGTCGTTGGGTTGCCACATGGTCACGGCCTCTTGCCCGCAGCGGTCGGTCAGCTGGTGTGCCTCCTCTGCCAAGGCCCTGGTCGCCTCGCGCCATGCTGGATGCCCAACGCGCGTGTCCTGGCTGTGCTCCACCGGGGGTATCAACACGGGCATGATCCCTGTTTGGTGTCCTGGCCTGGCCTGAGATCCTTGCCTGGGGGGCAGGGACCCCCCTCAACTACATGAAACTCCTTCCTGGCCTGAGAAGTTTGTGAAACAGAGCACTCTTGACTATGACGACCGACCGTGGAAACGGCATAGGCGGAGTTCCAAAAGTGGGGGAGGGGAAAGGCTACAGGGACGGGCTGGATGGAATCTTTGGTTTGGAGCTAGGCAGAGACAACTTGGAATCCTGGCTCCTTGAGAAAGGTTCTACCTTATCGAGCCCAGCTCTCCCTGTTGCTCCTTACCCTTTTACCTTCTTATCCAGGAACATGGATGAGGCGGCTCTGTTGTTCCGGCTCTGTTGTTCAGTCGCCAAGTTATGTCCGACTCTTTGTGACCCCACGAGCTGCAGCACTCCAGGCTTCTCTGTCTATCACTGTCTCTCTGAGTTTGCTCAAACTCATGTCCTTTGAGTCAGTGATGCCATCCAAACATCTCCAGCTCTGAGGACGGTGCTAAGGTTTCTCCCACTTCAGACCTTTGGATTTGTTGTTCCTTCTGTGTGGCATACTCCTTTCCACCTTCTTCCCATGGTTGGCTCCTTTTCAGTCTTCGGAACCCAGCTTTATCTATCAGTCGATCCATCTAGTTGTGCTAGGTGTCTGTTGCTGCAAATGGCCTTTTGTCTAGTTGTAGAGAGCAGGGGATTCCTCTTCGGGATGGCTCATGGGCTTCTCGTTGTGGTGGCTTCTCTTGTTGTGGAGCACAGGCTCTAGGGCACGTGGGCTTCAGTAGTTGCTGCACTTGGGCTCAATAGTTGTGGCTCACAGGCCCTAGAGCTGGGGCTCAGTAGTTATGGCTCAGGAGCTTAGCTGCTCTAAGGCATGTGGAATCTTCCCAGACCAGGTATCGAACCTGTGTCCCCCTGCATTGGCAGGTGGATTCTTATCCACTGTACCACTAGGGAAGTCCAGAACCCAGCTTAAATATCACTGTCTTAAAGGAGGCTTTCCTTAGTGCAGTATCTAAGACCTATTCTCTCCTATCACTCAGGATTTTTAGTGCAAGCCACAGAAAAGGAAAAGATGGTTTCACAGTCAGAATCATAGCAAAAGACATACAGAACAAAGACATACAGCGGCTCTGAAGGACACCATGGCTACTGTTGCAGAAATCTCAGCAGTTGGTTGACTGTCCCCCGGAATGGCACTGCTACTACAGCCAGCGACTGAGTCAGTTCTCTATAGCACCTGCTTTTTTGCCCCTTTAGTTCCTAGGATCCAAGGTGGCTGTGTCTAATTGCCTAAGCCATGGCCATCCCTGGACTGCAAAGGAAGCTAGGAAAATTGACTCATAGCTGAACTTCCTGTTTCTATGGAGGAAGGAGGACTTTGTTTCCCACCAGGACCATATGATGTGGAATTCCTCCAACATAGGAAGCCCGTTGGAGTCTGGGGAAGAAGAAGAGAAACTGCCTTCACCCCCTCTCCCACAATTCTCCATCACATCACCTCTCCCCCCCCCCCCCCCCCCCCGCTTCAAGCTGTGGCATCTTTACCTGGGTAACTGATAGGCACCTCAAACTCAACAGGTCCAAAACCACATTGTTTTTAATTTTAATTTTTAAAAATTTTAATTGGAGGATAATTGCTTTACAATGTTGAGTTGGTTTCTGCCATACAACAATGTGAATTAGCCACAAGCATACATATGTCCCCTTGCATTGAACCTCCCTCCCACTCCTACCTTATCCCACCCCTGTAGATTGTCACAGAGCACCAGGTTGAGCTCCCTGTTGTTATACAGCAACTTCCCACTGGCTATTTATTTACATTTGGTAATGTGTATGTTGCAATGTTACTCTCTCAATTTGTCCCACCCTCTTTTTCTTCCCCCACACAAGTCTGTTTCCTATGTCTATTTCTATTCCTGCCCTGCAAGTAGGTTCATCAGTACTACTTTGCTAGCTTCCCTATAAATGTGTTAGTATACAATATTTTTTTTCTTTCTGACTTACTTCACTCTGAGGTGGCTCTAGGTTCACCACCTCACTAGAACTGACTCAAATTCATTCCTTTTTATGGCTGAGTAATATTCCACCATGTATATGTACCATTTCTTCTTTATCCATTCATCCGTTGATGCACATGTAGGTTGCTTCCATGTCCTGGCTGTTCTAAAGAGTGCTGCTGAGATAGGGGCAAGATAAAAGCCCCAAATTAAAGTCACAACCTTTTGCTTTCCCTCCTGTTATCTTGTTTTAACAGCTGTAGCTCATCAACCACTGCTTTTGTTTCTGTGATCTTGCTTGCTTGTTGCATCCATGGGAACTTGGGCTACTTGGGGAGGGGAGGGACCTGAGCTGTTTGAGTGGGAACGTTCTGGGTATAGAAGATACCCAGAACAAAGCTGGGGCACTCAGCCTTTGGAGATGACTCTGCTGGGCCAGCACAGGTACTGAATAAAACCCTGCTGTTCTGCATCTTTGAATGCCACTTATCTTCTTCCACTGCCATGGTTTCTATAACACTGCAATGAACATTGAGGTACATGTGTCTTTTTGAATTATCAAAACCACATGTTTGATGAACATTTCTGATCTTTTTCCTCCGCTAGTGTTCCTTGACTTGATACTTGCCCACTATCCACCCCAGTTGCTCATGTTAAAAACTTAGTAAGCTTCCTTAATTTTTTTGTGTCCACATGCAATCCACCAACAGGTTTTGCCTGTCCTACCTTCAAAACTTATCTCCAATATGATTATTTTTTTCCATTGCTACCAGCAGCATTCTTATTCTCATTCACACCATCAGTTCTCAGTCACCTGGTCTCCCTGCCTCTCCCCCTTGCCTTCCTAAATTCATTCTCCACACCACAGTTAGCACTCTGTTTTAAACTAGAGCACATCTGTTGTTGTTCAGTTGCTAAGTCATATCTGACTCTTTGGGACCCCACAATGTGGCGACCCAAGGATGAAAGAGCAGATAAAACCAAGGAGAGTCTTGGAATGAAGGAATGGAAAAACCAGACCCTTATTGTCCTTCCCTCCCCCATGTTGCAACTATTAACAGATTCAGGTCCTCCTGAGCAGTATAACCTGTCTCCTCTCCTACCACATAGGGAGAAGGTATTTGCCTTACTCTTCCCTCACCCAGTATATGTGCCTCATCCAATCAGCAAATGACTCATAAGACCCCTATCCTGCTCCTTGTACCCTGGGTATAAAAATGCACTAAGGACCCCTGTTCAACGTTGGTTCTCCCTTGAGCTGGCCCACTGTTTTAACAGAATCTCCCACTCTAATAAATTTTATTTCCCCTCATTTTGTCTCATGTCTGGAAATTCTTTTCCAACCCACGCCTGGACCACGACACACACACTGTAGCCCACCACGGCTCCTCTGTCCATGGGATTTCCCAGGCAAGAAGACTGGAGTGGGTTGCCATTTCCTTCTCCAGGGGATCTTCATGACCCAGGGATCAAACCCAAGTCTCCTGCATTGGCAGGGGATTTCTTTTTCTTTCTTTTTTTTTTTTTTGTGGGTTTTTTTTTTTTAATTTATCTATTTATTTTTGGGTGTGCTAGGTCTTTATTGTTGTGTGGGCTTTTCTCTAGTTGCAGTGAGTGGAGGCTACTCTTCATTGTGGTGCTCGGGTTTCTCACTGCATTGGCTTTTCGTTGTGGAGCATGGGGTCTAGGGTGCATGGGCGTCAGTTGTTGCAGCTCCTGGGCTCTAGAGTACAGGTTCAATAGTTGTGGTGCACAGGCTTAGTTGCTCTGAGGCATGTGGGATCTTCCTGGACCAGGGATTGAACCCATGTCTCTTGCATTGGCAGGCGAATTTTTTAACCACTGAGCCACCTGTAAAGCCCAGAGCACATCACTTTCTTACTTAAAAACCCTTCAGTGAATCTCATTGTGCGTGTGCATGTGCTAAGTCACTTCGGTTGTGTCCAACTCTTTGAGATCCTCTGGACTATAGCCTGCCGGGAGCCACCACGGGAGATCCCACCCATGACAAAGGTCATGTGGAAGAGACCTGACAGGCAAAGGCAGATCAGGCCTCGAGGGACCCCCTGAACCTGCTCGAGCATCTACCCCAAAACCAAAATCTGTCTACTGTTTATTATATTATGCCTTTCACCAACTCTTCTGTCATTAACAGGGGGCTATCCCCGACCACCTTTCTTTGGAAAAAGTTAACGTAGGGCTTTAGTTAATAAGTCATGAAAGGAATATTTCTATTCAAACCCCTCTGATGGCTTTTAGCTTGCCTGACAGGTTTATCCATACTCTTGCAATTAACACACATGATTGTTCACAACTCCCCAACCTTGAAAGGCACGGGAAGCCAAAACATTCTAAAAGTCCTAATGAGCATAGAGTCCTTTAAGGGATGAAAAATTATTAGAATAGATAGTACTGGTAAAGGGCTTCATTATTGGGCCAATGCTTGCTGCCAAGTTCCCATATCCCTTATCCATTGTGCACCTGGGAGTGCATTGGTTAACATAGTTGGAATGCAAGAAAAACAAGCAACAGCCTTGGAATTAACCGCATCAGACCTTTGAACTAATTGGTTCTTTCTTTGTTGTGACCCACTGCACCTTTGCTCTGTGAGAATGTACCTCTGTTTAGCACTTTCTGAGGCTGACATAGATTAGAAATATAAAGAAAAAACACTTCAGGGGAAAATAAGTTTTCTGCGTGAGCAGCCTTTATCACAAAAGGGTCATAAAATGTCCACAGGCCTCCAAGGCCAGAAGATATTGTACACAATATTGTTTATGGGAAAGGTATGCAGAAAAAATCCTGGTTTTGATAAAGACAAAACAAATGTAATGTTTGGGCTGACTCTGTATGACTTTGCATCTTTCATTTCCCTCTATGTACAAGTCAAGGTATAAAAGTTCCTTTTGAAAATAAAATTATGGGCCTCGCTCACGGAAGCTTGGTCTCCCCGTGTCGTTCTTTTTTTTCCTTTTCCCTCCTTTTCTCTTTCTGTTATTCCTTCAGGATGACTCCTTGGGGCACAGGGGCTCTCTGAGCTCACTTTTTTGCCTGAGCTTCTAAGACCCGATTGGGAAGGCACCCTGCGTCTTCACTAGGGAGGGGGTGTCTTGCGTCCTCACTCCACCGAGAGGGCGCCTGTGGCCTCCATGAACAGAGCAAGTTCCATGCCAGGAGCTTTATTGGCTTTCTGTGCTTATCAAGGGAGATCAAGCCCTGCTCTCTGCTTTGCTATCCTTTCGCCTAGGTCGTCATCCTGAGGGTATACCCCTGGATCCTGCTGGGGCTGGACCCGGGCAATAGCTCCTTTGTCTTTGGGATTCTCCAGGCTAGGATATGGAAATTGCCAATATGTGGGGTGTCATGCCCTCCTCCAGGGGATCTTCCTGACCCAGAAACCTCTTATGTCTCTTGCTGTTATAGGGAGGAAACCAACTCTGCCTCCATGTTGGAAACTGTTTCTTTGACTTGCTTTTCATTGCTTTTGTTATCATAATCATACTTACTGGCTTGCCTGGAGGACTCTGCCCCTCTACTTGACTGTAAACTAAAGTGCCTTTGTTCAGCTAGTGGAGAGATAGTTTGTCCCTGCCCACCTGTGAACAGAAGAAATGAACACATCCCTTCCAAAGGCTGGCCATTCCCTGGGAGATGTTTTGCAAGACTGGAGACCCTTTCACTTTACTTCCCCACTGCCTCTCCCTCTCTATTCTGCCTTTTGACTTTAGTTTCTCATTGCTTCTTTCTCTCTGATCTATAAGAGAACCTGGCATCCAGACCCCCCTCCCCAAAGATGGTTATTTTGAGGCACTAGCCTGCCATCTTTTTGGTCAGCTGCTTTCTGAATAAAGTTACTTTCCTTGCCTCAGTACCTCATCTCTCTGACTCACTGGCCTGTCCTGCAGTGAGCAGAGAGCTTGGATTCATTACACTGCCTTGGCAGGTGGGTTCTCTACCATTAGCACTGTAACTGGCAAGGGTTAACTTTGAATTCATGCTGGATCTGCTTCTGTGACTTTAACCCTCATCCTGTGGCTTTTTTTTTTATTTTATGGTAGGCATACAGAACAGCCTCCCGCAGGGAGACAGCCTGAGCTGCCCACCTGTAAAGGACTGTAAGGAAGTGAAAACTAACACGTTACCCTGCCCGAGGCTTGCCATTCTAGGGGACATTTGCAAGAATTGAACAGTCTTTTTACTTTGTTTCCTCAACCAGCCCCCATCTCTGATTCATAAGAACCTGGCATGCGGGCCCTGACAAGATGGTTATTTTGAGGCTCTAGCCTGCCATCTTCTGGGTCAGCCAGTTCCAGAATAAAGTCCCTTCCTGATCCCAACACCTCATCTTGGATTCATTGACTTATCTTGCAGCGAGCAGTGCCAGCTTGGACTCGACCACAGCGCCACCTGGGAAGCCCAATCTCATTGTTCAGTTTAGTTCAGTCACTCAGTCGTGTCCGACTCTTTGCAATCCCATTGACTGCAGCATGCCAGGCTTCCCTGTCTGTCACCAACTCCCAGAACTTGCTCAAACTCATATCCATCAAGTTGGTGATGCCATCCAACCATCTCATCCTCTGCTGTCCCCTTCTCCTCCGGCCTTCTATATATATATATAAATACATAATAAATATACATAAAATGAAAGTCACTCAGTCGTGTCAGACTCTGTGATCCCGTGGACAATACAGTCCGTGGAATTCTCGAGGCCAGAATACTGGAGTGTGTAGCCTTTCCCTCCTCCAGGGGGTCTTCCCAACCCAGGGATTGAACCCAGGTCTCCTGCATTGCAGGCAGATTCTTTACCAGCTGAGCAACCAGGGAAACCAAAGAATACCGGAGTGGGTAGCCTATCCTTTCTGCTGTGGATCTTCCCAACCCAGGAATGAACTGGGGTCTCCTGCATTGCACGTGGATTCTTTACCAAGTGAGTTATCTATCTATCTTTCTATGGGCTTCCCCCATAGCTCAGTTGGATAAACATTTACTTAATGAATACATGAGTGAAGGAATGAATAAACATTTTCTTGTAGCATGATATGAGAAATACTAGGAAGAGGAAGGAATGAAATAACCTGGCTTTGCAAAACCGAGGGATCATTAGGTAATGAGGAGAAATAAGATGGAAAACTGAAACCTCCCAGGTCAGCCATCTGGAGACTCCACCAGCATCACCAGGAAAAAATGGAGGCAGGTAACCTTTGGGGATGGAGGGTCATTTCAAGTGTTCATGAGACTGTGGGTTCATCATTAGCCACTAGGTCCATTGGTATCTGACTCAACAGGTCTTCACTGGAATCAGGACAGTACCACGGTCAAGATTCTGGACCCAGATGACTAAGGTTCAGATTATGATTCTGACCATTGCCATCTTTGTGATCTTGGGAAAGTTGCTTGACTTCTCTGTGCCTCTGTTTACTCATCTGTCAACTAGGATAATAGGATCGTGGCATGGATTAAAGAAGATAATATGAGTGAAGTGTTTAGCATGGTGACTGACAGAGAGTAATCTTTGTGAAAGTACTTTTCATTTTTATTAATTAAATGAATAGATGAATGAGCTCTTCTAATACTAGGAGGTGCAGAGAAGGTTTCACAAAGAACCTAGGAGATAGCTCATTTGGGACAACATTCTGGACTCAACCATCTACCTTTGCTCTGTTCATTGAATGCTTCCATTTTCCTAACTGGAGAATCTCACTGGATGGGCTTGCTGCCAGGTGTATGGGGCACATCTATTGGGTGTGCTAAGCAACCCGAGGGACACCTGAGGAAGCTTTACTGAGTCAGACCTGAATATGGAGGATTTTGGCTCCAACTTGGGTCTTAGGTGAAATTTATTAGGGTGATGGATGGGGGTGTGGTCAGTCCCATTCTGGGCTTTTAATTGGTTCACCTCTTTCTTGTCAATATACTCCTAGTGTGTATTACATTGTTTGAGCATTGGAATTGGTGCATACTACTGCCTGTTTCTTAGCCTGCCAACTTCTCATTTTCATCACTCATCTGGTGGCTCAACAGCAAAGAATCCACCTGCAATGCAGGAGCCGCAGGAGATGCAGGTTCAAATCCCTGGGTAAGGAAGATCCCCTGGAGGAGGAAATGGCAACCCACTCCAGTATTCTTGCCTGAAAAATCCCATGGACAGAGGAACCTGCGAGTCCTAAGAGTCGTAAAGAGTAGAACATGACTGAGTGACCAAACACACACACACACACACACACACACACACACACACACTGTGTAAAACACAGAAAAATATGATGAGGAGAATAATAATCATCTGTAATTTTACTATCCAGAGATAACTAATCTGAACATGTCTTGATTTCACTGTATCCATTCATTTCTCTTTCTCCCCCTCCCCACATAAAATTACAGGTATATGCATCACCCAACATGCTAAAACTCCAGTATTTCTAACTCAGGCCAGTGGGGAATAATATTTGTGAAATTAGCTGTCTGATTTTTATAATGAAGAACACTTTACAGAAATTCCTTTTTGTAGCCATCTTTGGTGGGACCAAAGATATTCTACATAATAAGTCCTACAAAGTGGGGAACAGAATTCTGCCCTGTATAAAACAGAATGAAATTGCAGAATATATGAAAAAGGAAGACCTTTAAAAACTTCTGGCTTTTCTTTCCTTTGCTATTACATGGAGATGTCCTTCACTCTGAAATCTTGGCAGGTAATTATCAGAGACCCTTTTTTAGGTTCCCCAATGTCTTCCCTTCTGGGGCACCAGGTTCTACTTTTAGTAGGTGCCCCCTTTCTCTTGGAGATAATCACATCAATTGGTCTCTTGTTCCAGGGGGATATGACCTAGAATCAGTTTTGTCTTTTAGAAATGAGGTCGCTTTCCTGGGGGAGGTGTCAGAAGACTGTGGGAAGCCCTAGACTGGGAGAGGGGGTTCTTCCTGGTTTTTCCGGTCACCTCCTGCAGAGGTAGTGACCGTGCTGGTCAGTGAGGGATAAACACTGGTCTGTATGTCTCTAGCCCCTGTCAGTTCTCTGAAATGGTTTGGGCAAAGGTTATCAATGTCCTCCCGCAATGGACCAATTCCTAGTTTCTTTTCCATCCCATGTAACTTGACCTGTAGGTAGTATTTGAAATTATCAGCTGCCTGAAACTTGAATATCCTCTCCTACATACTTTCTCACTCTTCCTCACTCTTCCTTTTTGACTGTAGTCTTGGTCCTTCACTGGCTGGTTGTCTGCCATCCACCCTCAAATAGTTAGGTTGTTTAGGTGCTTTAGGCAGTCTTAAAGATGGCTCCCTGTGGTCTCCACCACTGATCTTCATGCCCTGTGTAATACCCTCTTTTGAATGTGGGCTGAACCTAGAGATTCACTTCTAACCAACAGAAGATTGATAGGATGTTCTTTCTGAGATTAGGTTATAAAGAAATCATGGCTTCTGTCTTGCTCACTCTTTTAGAAAAGAAGATGCCACATGGCAAGGAACTGAGAAGACTTCTGGTTATCAGCCACTAAGGACTTAAGACCCTCAGTCCAGTACTCATGAAGAACTGAATCTTGCCAATGATTGCAGGAGTGGGCTTGGAAGCATATCCTACCCCAGTCTAGACTTGGGACTAGGTAGCTGCCCTGGCTGACATCTTGTATACAGTCTGGTCAAAGACCTTGAGCCAGAAGACCCAGCCAAGCTCTGCCCAGATTCCTGACTCCTAGAAACCCATGTAATAGATGCATTGTTTTAAAGTTTTAAGCTGCTAAGTTTTGGGTTAATTTGTTATGCAGCAATCATGCGAAATGCCGGGCTGGATGAAGCTCAAGCTGGAATCAAGATAAGATGGCCTGGAGAAATATCAACAACCTCAGATAGGCAGATGAGATACAGCTTCCCTGGTAGCTCAGCTGGTAAAGAATCCGCCTGCAATGCCGGAGATCCTGGTTCAATTCCTAGGTTGGGAAGATCCCCTGGAGAAAGGATAGGCTACCCATTCAAGTATCCATGGGATTCTCTGGTGGCTCAGAAGGTAAAGAATTCACCTGCAATTTGGGAGACCTGGGTTCAATCCCTGGGTTGGGAAGATCCCCTGGAGGAGGGCATGGCAACCCACTCCAGTATTCTTGCTTAGAGAACCCCCATGGACAGAGAAGCCTGGCTACAGCCCATGGAATTGCAAAGAGTCAAACATGATGGAGCGACTAAGCACACAAGCACAGATACGGAGATGATACCATCGTAAAGGCAGAAAGTGAAGAGGAACTAAAGAGCCTCTTGATGAAAGTGAAAGAGGAGAATGAAAAGCTGGCTTAAAACTCAACATTTAAAAAACTAAAGATCATGGCATCTGGTCCTATCACTTCATGGCAAATAGATGGGGAAACAATGGAAACAGTGGCAGATTTTATTTCCTTAGACTCCAAAATCACTGTGGATGGTGACTGCAGCCATGAAATTAAAAGACACTTGCACCTTGGAAAGAAAGCTATGACAACTCTACACAGCGTATTAAAAAGCAGAGACATCACTTTGCTGATAAAAGTCCATATAGTCAAAGCTATGGTTTTTCCAGTAGTCATGTATGGAAGTGAGAGCTAGACCATTAAGAAGGCTGAGTGACAAAGAATTGATGCTTTTGCACTGTGGTGTTGGGGGAAACTCTTGAGTCCCCTTGGACTGCAGGGAGACCAAACCAGTTAATCGTAAAAGAAATCAACCCTGAATATTCATTGGAAGGACTGATGCTGGAGGTGAAGCTCCAATACTCTGGCCAACTGATACGAAGAGGTCTTTTTCACTGGAAAAGACCCTGATGCTAGGAAGGATTGAGGGCAGGAGGAGAAGGGGACGACAGAGGATGAGATGGTTGGATGGCATCACTGACTCAATGGACATGAGTTTGAGCAAACTCTGGGAGATAGTGAAGGACAGGGAAGCCTGGCATGCTGTAGTCCGTGAGGGGCCACAAAGGTCGGACATGACTGAGCTACTGAACAATATTAGATTTCCATCATCCATTCTCCTTCAACTTCTCCATGACCCTCTCCCTAGAAAATCTCATCCACATTAGTGGATTTGAATATCACTTGTTTGGTTAGGATGCCTGTGACTTTAAGACCAATCAGTAGGTTTAGTGAGATGAGTCTCAAGTATAGGATAGCATCCACATTTCTTACCATGATCTACAGAATAGGAGTTGGTGATGGACAGGGAAGCCTGGCATGCTGCAGTCTATGGGGCTGCAAAAAGTCGGACATGACTGAGCGACTGAACTGAATAGAAAAGAATTCCAGTTACAACCTGGTGACCTCTGTCCACCTTTCCTTTGCCATATGCCATCACTTCGTCCATGGCTCATGAAGGATCAGCTATGCCGTGTTCAGATTCATCAAGCTTATTTAATCTCATGGTCTTTGCAGTCACATTTGCCCTCTCTGGAATATTCTTCCCTCTCTGAAATGTTTCTTGCTTGCATTTTTATATGGTTTAATCCTTCTCATCCTTTAGATCTCTGCCCAAGTATTATCTCCTAAAGGGTCCTTCCTTGACCATCTGATGAATCACATTGCATGTTTTACTGCATATCTCCTGCATCACTTTGTGATTTTCTCAACTCCGTTCCTAAATACCAGGTCCTTGGCTGGGACCTCTCCTGTCCTTTGTTGTTGTTTGGTCACTCAGTTGTGTCCGATTCTTTTGCAAACCCATCACCTACCAGGAGCTCACCTGTTCTAGTCATCACTGAATACCTCATACATATCCCAGTTCCTAATGCAAAGCAGGTTCTTAATATTTATTTGTTGAATGACTGAATGATTGTGGCCCTACCATACCTGGACATAGTCTATGTGTGGACCAACAAAGGACTTTCTGGTGCTTCTGCCATGGGTGTTCCTGTTTTGGCTGCTCAACATCGAAGCACCTTTCTTATTTTTTATAAAAATATATATTTTTATTTATTTGGCTGCACTGGGTCTTAGTTGTAGCATGTGAACTCTTGATTAGAACAGGTGGGATCTAGTATCCTGACCAGGGATTGAACCTGGGCACCTGCACTGAGAGTTTGGAGTCTTAGCCACTGGACCACCAGGGAAGTCCTAAGCATCTTTCTTTTGAGGGAACCCAAATTAGGTGGTAGGTAGGGCAGATGAAGGACCTTGCCCACTGTGGTGGGTTGAAGTGTGTCTCCCCTGAAAATTATGTTGAAACTCAGACTCTTAGTACCTATGAATATGACCTGATTTGGAAATAGGGTCTTTGAAGATGTAAACAGTTGACATGAGGTTATATTGGAGCAGGGTGGGGATGTTATACTGGAGTAGGATGGGCCTTTAATCTAATGACTGATATCCTCATAAGAAGGCTGTGTTAAGAGACAGAGACATAGAGAGGTAAGATGGCTATGTGTAGAAAGAGGCATGGACTGGAGTGATGCCTACAAGTTGAGGAATGCCAAAGCTTGCTGGAGGGCTTCCCTGATGGCTCAGTGGTAAATAATCCACCTGCCAATTCAGGACACACAAGTTCAATCCCTGGGCCGGGAAGATCTCCTGGAGAAGGAAGTGGCAAGCCACTCCAGTATTCTTGCTTGGGAATCCCATGAACAAGAGGAGCCTGGCAGGCAACAAACCGTCGGGGTCGCGAAGAGTTGGACACAACTTAGCAACTGAACGAGAATGATAACAAGGCTTGTTGGCAACCGTTAGAAGCTGGAAGAGGCAAGGAAGTTCCTCCCCAGACCCTTTGTAGGGAGCATGACCCTGCCAAACTTTTGGTTCAGAATTCTGGGCTTCAGAACTGTGAGAGAGTAAATTCCTATTCTTTTAAGCCTCCCAGTTTGTAGTAATTTGTTATGGTAGCCCTAGAAGACTCGTATAATGATATCTGTCCCTTTAAGTCTGGGGTCCCCTGCCTACTGCTGGCCTGTCTCTATGTAACATTTCTTATCCTTGTGCTCACTGGAAGGGAATCTGCCTGCCAATGCAGGAGTCACGGGAGACAAAGGCTCGATCCTTAAGTTGGGAAGATCCCCTGGAGGCAGAAATGGCAACCCACTCTAGTATTCTTGCCTGGGAAATCCCATGGACAGAGGAGCCTGGTAGGCTACAGCTCATGAGGTTTTGGACACGATTTAGTGACCACACACATGCACACACAAAATATACACAGCATGGCATGTACCATCTTCACCATTTTTAAGTGTGCAGTTCAGTGGCATAAGCACATTCACACTGTTGTGCAACTGTCGCACCATCCATCTCCAGAACTGATTCACCTTCCCAAACGGAAACTGTCTACATTAAACATGAACTCCGTATCCTCCTCCCCCGAGCCCCTGGCCCCTACTCTACTACTCTGTCTTTATGAATCGGACTGCTCTAAGGACTTCATATAAGTGGAATCATCAAATACTTGTTCTTTTGTCTCTGGCTTATTTCGCTTAGCATAATGTCCTCAAGGTTCATCCACATTGTAACACGTAGGCATGATTCTACCCCACTTCGAAAGTGACCCACCAACATTTTAATGGTGAGTATGAAGAGGATTTGGTGATTTTTTTTGTTTCCTTCTACCCTTTCTGCATTCCCCCAATTTTTCTACAATGAATATGCATTATCTTGACAATAAAAACGTCTTTAAAAAATTTACCCTCTGTTTATCTCTCCCTTTCTTGGGCTCCAAAGTCACTGTGGATGGTGATTGCAGCCATGAAATCAAAAGACGCTTGCTCTGTGGAAGGAAAGCTATGACAAACCCAGTGAAAGTGAAAGTTGCTCAATCATGTCTGACTCTTTGTGACCCCATGGACTACATAGTCCATGGAATTCTCCAGGCCGGAATGCTGGAGTGGGTAGCCTTTCCCTTCTCCAGCAGATCTTCCTGACCCAGGAATCAAACTGGGGTCTCCTGCATTGCAGATGGATTCTTTACCAACTGAGCTAATGACAAACCTAGACAGCACATTAAAAAGCAGAGACATCACTTTGCTGACAAAGATCTGCATAGTCAAAGCTGTGGTTTTTCCAGTAGTCATGTATGGATGTGAGATTCGGACCATAAAGAAGGCTGAGTGCTGAAAAATTGATGCTTTCAAATTGTGGTGCTAGAGAAGACTCTTGAGAGTCCCTTGAACTGCAAGGAGATCAAACTAGTCAATCCTAAAGGAAATCAACCCTGAATATTCATTGGAAGGACTGATGCTGAAGCTCCAATACTTTGGCCACCTGATGTGAACAGCTGACCCATTGGAAAAAAACCCTGATGCTGGGAAAGATTGAAGGCAAAAAGAGAAGGGGGCAGCAAAGGATGAGATGGTTAGACGGCATCACTGACTCAACAGACATGAATTTGAGCAAACTCTGGGTGATAGTGGAGGATACAGGAGCCTGGCATACTGCAGTCCATGGGGTGGCAATGAGTCAGACACAACTCAGTGACTGAACAATAGCAACAATTCTGCCAGGGCTCCCTGGTTCCTGGATATACTACTAAAGGTAGTACTAACTTTAGTCTATTCATTGCCCATTTATTTTTCTGTTGCCTCTTCTAAATACCTGTCTGAACAACAAGTCTCAGCAGAATGCAAATATACAAACTGGACAAGTTGAGGAGCAACTGGTGAAGGTGTGGGAGGAGGGCTAGGAACCTATATGGGATGGCACACTATCAAAGTTAGTCGCACATGGGAGCAGTTATCCATACCTGGAAGAACATTCTGGAGAGGAGGGAGCATTACTTCTAGAATTTGGAAAGAGCCACCTGCCTGGACCTGTGTTCTTCAGTCTGGGGGCACAGACATCTGCAGTGAGCACGTACGGACGGACCTGAGGGAAAAACTACTGAGATCTCACTCTCCACCTCCTGTCCTCCTGCAAGGGGCTCCCTTTGCCTGAGCCCAACAAGAAGTCTCAGGTGGCACTAGTGGTAAAGAACCTGCTTGCCAATGTAGGAGATGTAAGAAACACGGGTTCAATCTCTGGGTTGGGAAGATGCTCTGGAGGAGGGCACAGCAACCCACTCTAGTATTCTTGCCTGGAGAATCTTATGGACAGAGGCACCTGGTGGGCTACAGCCCATAGGATTGCAAAGAGTTGGACATGACTGAAGCTGCTGAGCATGCAACCTGAAGTCGGAGAGCAAAGGAACCTGTAGGTATGATCCATGAGGGTCAGTGTCCTGAGACCAGAATTAGAGGATGGAGAGTGTCTCAGGAGGCTGTATGGAAGTTGTATGGTGCCACTTCTCACTGAGACTGAGGTCTGAGCACAGGGCTGGGCTTCCTCACCCAGTACAATGCTGGGCACCAAACAGGTGTTCATTGGACTTCCTGGTGGTCCAGTGGCTAAGATGCCACACTTCCAAAGCAGGGGCCTGGCTTTGATCCCTGGTCAGGGAACTAGATCTCACATGCCACAACTAAGAGTTTGCATTGCATTCTGTATGCTGTAACAAAGATCGAAGATCCGGGTGCTGCAACTAACACCCAGCATAGCCAAATAAATAAATAAGTAAAAATAAATATTAAAACAAACAAAATAAAACCCTCAAAGGTGTTTATTCATCAACGTTGAATAAATAGTCATGAACTACACGGAGACTGACTTTTTAATTGTAAAACATACAAGTTTTACCATTGTAACCACTTTTTCTGTTTTTATTGACATATAATTGACATATAAGATTGTAGAAGTTTTGGCTTCCAAGGTGGCACAGTGATAAAGAATCTGCCTGCTAATGCAGGAGATGCAAAAGACATGGGTTTGATCCCATGGACAGAGGAGCATGGTGGGCTACAGTTAATGCGGTTGTAAAGAGTGGGACAGGACTGCACATGTGTGCATGCATGTGTGCACGCGTGCGCGCGCGCGCGCGCACACACACACACACACACACACTGTAGAAGTTTAAGGTGGACAATGTGATTTGATACATATACATATTGATTTGATACATATATTTGTTGCAAAATGATTTCCACCATAGCCGTTGTAACCATTTTAAAGGCATAAGTTAGTGATAAGTACACTCATGTTTTTTGTAGCTATCGCCACTATTTAGCTCCAAAATTTTTTCGTCATCCCGAAAGGAAACCCCATGCCCATAAAGCAATCACTCCCCATCCCCTTCTTGTTCCAGCTCCTGGTAACCACTAGTCTGCTTTCTTTCTCTATAGATTTACCTATTCTGAATATCTTTTATTATTATTTATTTGACTGCGCTGGGTCTTAGTTGTGGCATGTAGGGTCTAGCTCCTTGATGAGGGATGGAACCTGGGCCTCCAGCGTTGGGGACATAGAATCTTACCCACTGGACCACCAGGGAAGTCCCAGATTTACCTACTATGAATATCTTGTGTGAAAGCGTTAGTTGCTCAGTCGTGTCCGACTCTGCGACTCCATGGACTGTAGCTCACCAGGCTCCTCTATTCGTTGGATTCTCCAGGCTAGAATACTGGAATGGGTTGCCGTGTCCTCCTCCAGGGTATCTTTCTGACCCAGGGATTGAACCCAGGTATCCCGGATTTCAGGCAGAGTCTTTACCATTTGAGCTATATGGGAAGCCAGATATCTTACATAAATATAAATGTTGACTGAATTTTGGAGGTAGGTAACTTATCCCTTATCTCTGACTTTTTTCTTTGCTCCCCTGAAATTCTGCTTGTGGTTGCAGACACTTGGCTTGCTGAGCAGGCCACTCTGGTAAGGAGGGTGGGGTTGAAGGAGGGGGGCGCCTGGCCTTCCTCTTCCCCCTCCTAAGCTGCCAGCCGTAATGAGACACTCCCTCTCCCTTAATGACTCTGGGGGCTTCGGGGATGCCGCAGGCTAGCTCTGCCCTAATTAATTCATAGGGAGTGAGTGCTTCCTGCAGAGTAATTAGCCTCAATTCCTCCATCTCATGCTCCTTGTGGCTCAGGCCCTGCTCAGGCCCCATCTCACCACTGGAGCAATCGTCTGGGACAACCTGGGGATGCTCTGTTTGGGTTGGCCTGGCTTCCTAATGCTGGGGCCAGAGCTGGAGACTCTGGTCAGGGTGGACCTGGGGTGGGCTCAAACTCTGGCTGCACCATTTATTAACAATGCAGCCTGTGACTTAACTTCTTTGAGCCCGCTTTCCCACTATAAATGGGAGCCAGTAGCCTTTCCCTTCTTGAAAGACTGAAAGAGGGACTTCCCTGGGGATCCAGGGCTAAGACTCTGTGCTCCCAATGCAGAGGGCCAGGGGTTTGATCCCTGGTCAGGGATCTAGATTCCGTATGCTGAAACTAAAGATCCTGAGTGCTGCAACTAAGACCTGGAGCACACACACACACACACACACACACGTGAAAAAAGGATGGAAGAGATACTCACAGGGACAGGGCAAGAATGAGGAAAATAAGGCACTTGTCTGTAAAATGTTGTGTGTTTGCATGCTCAGTCGCTCAGTTGTGTCCGACTATTTCGACCTCATGGACTGTAGCCCACCAGGGTCCTCTGTCCATGGAATTTTCCAGGCAAGAATACTGGAGTGGGGTGCCATTTCCTTCTTAGGGGATCCTCCCCACCCAGGGATCAAACCTCACTTCTTGCATCTCCCGTATTGGCAGGTGGATTCTTTACCACTGCAACACCTGGGAAGTCCAACTTGTTAGGGGGATCCAAGAAAACCTCTGTAATTAAGAAAAATCATATCAGAATATTATTACTGGAATATTAACTTTGAGAAGTGATAGATATGTTTATGGCCCTGATGGTGGTGATAGTTTCACGGGTCTCTGTTGATGTTGTTTAGTTCAGATTTTCCCCTGTTGTTATACCTCAATAAAATAGTTAAGAGAAATGAACAGGGCAATGAGACACAAAAGGAGTCTGTGTGTATCTGTAACTTTGAAATAGTGAAATAAGTCAGATTTTTTTCTTTACAAATCATTCTTTGAAAATCTAAAAAGAGTAGATATATGTATATATATAATTGATTATTTTTGCTGCATGCCTGAAACTAGTACAACATTGTAAATCAGCTACTTTCCAATAAAATAATTAAAAAAAATTTAAAATAATTTAAAAATTATTCTTTGAAGATATGGTTATGTTATCTTTTCCCCATTCAGAGATAATAGGGATGTTCTCTGAGAGAAAAGATAAATAATATTCCAATTTTAATAATGAAAAAGTCACACAGGGACTTACCTGGTGGTCCAGTGGTTAAGACTGCACTCCCAATACAGGGGGCCCAGTCTCAATCTCTGGTCAGGGAGCTAGATCCTGCATGCCACAAGTAAGAGCCTGCATACCTTAACTAAAGGTCTCGTGCGCTGTGGATAAAACTGGGTGCAGTAAAAAAAAAGTCACACAAAATTAATGCAAAAATCCATGGTAGGCAAAATATCAAAATGTTTATTTTAAAGACAGAATCAGTAAGAGTGTTAAGTTGAGCTACATGGAAGTCTGAAGCACAAGGAAAAATCAGGAATTCTGATCTTGTCTTTATTTGAAATGCTGATAACTTGTTCATTGTGGAATTTTTGCATTAATTTGATTTTTAAAAACACTTCATTTAATACTCGAGTTTTTCTGGGCATTTCTTTACTTTTCCTTAAATTAAGGTGAAATTCAAACAACATGAAGTTAACCATTTGAAAGAGTACAGTTCAACTGCTCGCCATAAAAAGGGATGAAATAATGCCATTTGCAATATTATTTGGCTGCAACTAAAGATTATCATACTAAGTAAAATAAGTTAGGAAGAGAAAGGCTAAATTTTCACAAAAGTGAAAGAAAGAGTCTGTAGCATCAAGGAAAACAGTGTTTGTTGTCCATGATAAAATCTGGACTTTTAAGGGAAAATTAGAATTTTGAAAAACTTGTATTTACTACTGTAATCTTGACAGCTTGCCAACATTTAAAGACTTTTCTGATGAGATTGGTAGTCATATTAACAAATGTTACTTTTTGATACTGAATAATGAAATGTGATAATACTTGGATGATCTGTGTAATTCAGGTGACTCGTGAATGATGTTTCAAAATCATCCATGGGTAAAAAGATGCACTCCATGGATTGTAATGTTAATAGAGTAGTAAAGGTTCAGTGATACTTTCAGATTCTGCTTTGCAACTATCCTTTAAAACATGTCAAGCCTCGGTACAGTCTCAAAAAATAGGCATAATAACCTAAAAAGCTGATTAAAATACTCCTATCTTTTCCAACCGTCTGGGTGTTTCTGCTTAGAGACACATTGTTTGATACATATTGTTGATTCATTAACATTGCATTCACAGCCAACAGCACTGTAACTCACGCTTGAACGAAGTTTATCTAACACATAGATTTTCTCCATGAAGCATAACATAGTCTTCTTGTGCTAAAGAACATTAGACAGCACTTTTGCACTAGGCCTGGGGCCATTCCAAACAGCAAAATCAACAAAAAGCACAAAAATTTGAAAAATGCGGCACTAAACAGATCGTGGAAAGGACATTTGTTATGGTATGACACTTGAAACAAGAAGGTAGAGGGTTGCCTTGTTTGACTGTAGCTGTATATTTGACCTCAGCATGTCAACCAGTTCAAATTTTTCATCACTCCGTGCATGCCCATGAAAGTGCCATGGATATTGAATTTAGGGTACATAAAAATTTTAGCAGGTCGGTTAATTTACAAATATGGAATTCTCACACAAGGAGGGTCAACTGTATCAACTGTATGAGAATCTTGCTTTCTTTTCTTTTTTTTTTTTTAAAGGTTTTTAAAATAACATTTATTTCTTAAAAGTTAACATGTGCATAATAGGAAACCAAAAAACCACAAGAAGCAAAAAACAGTCATTCACAGTCACAGGCTTGTTTGATGTGTCCTGCTAGGTCTCATTTGTGTATTTTCACAATTAAGCATCCATTATTATGTAATTGAGATCATGCAGTTATGTATCATGCTGTTTCACACATCATGAATATTTATCATTTCAAAGTCTCAAAACCATGAGCATTTGATAACCAAGAACACATTATACCAACTCAATCTGGAAGGAAAAAAATGTCATCCTGCCTTTCTTGGTGACAAAAATTTCAGAAAAGACAAAAGTGGCAACAAGCCTCTAGATAGATATTGGCAGAGTTATGATCAAAATATTGGTGGTGGTGGTTTAGTCACTAAGTCGTGTCCGACTCTTGTGACCCCAAAGACTGTAGCCTGGCAGGCTCCTCTGTCCATGATATTCTCCAGGTGAGAATACTGGACTGGGTTACTACTTCCTTCTCCAGGGTATCTTCCCAACCCAGGAATCAAATCTGGTCTCCTGCTCTGCAGGAAGATTCTTTACCCACTGAGCTTCAAGGGAAGCCCTTGTAAAATATTACATTCCCTTAATGTTCAATTAAAAATGAGACATAAAGTGGCTGAGTACACAAAGTATAATGCTTGCTTTGTTTTTTTTTAAGCTAGACATTAAAGCAATTTGTGAAACTGTAAAATATTGCTACTCTCATAGCTTTTTCCTTGTTTTGGAAAATATAGTTATTTTTCATAAAAATCTGCTATTTATGTTAACATGTAATGAGCTTATTTTTATCCTAAAATGAATATTTAAGTACATTCAGTTTTAATTTCCAACACAGTGAAGATTAGTAAGTATAACATATAGACAAGAACTCTTTTGAATCCTCCATAATTTTTTTAGTTCTTTTTTTAATAAAGGTTTTTTTTTTTTTTTAATGTGGACCATTTTTAAAGTCTTTGTTTGGATGTGTTACTATACTGCTTCTGTTTTATGTTTTGGTGTTTTGGCCACTAGGCATGTGGGATCTTAACTCCCCAACCAGGGATTGAACCTGTACCCCCTTCGCTGGAAAGCAAAGTCTTAACCATTGGACCACCTCCAGGGGTCTCCAGGGAAATCCTCCTCTCCATGATCTTTTTAATCAGTTGACAAAATTTCTTAGGATAGTTTTAGATTTACAGAAAAATTGAAAAGAGTGTAGCTCCTGCTGCTGCTGCTAAGTCACTTCAGTCATGTCCGACTCTGTGCGACCCTATGGACAGCAGCCCACTAGGCTCCTCTGTCCACAGCATTCTCTAGGCAAGAATACTGGAGTGGGTTGCCACTTCCTTCTCCTAAAAGAGTGCAGAGAATTTCCATATCCTCTCACCCCCACCCCAAATTTCCCCTATTATTATTCCCCTACTATTAGTATCTCTCAGGTGGTTCAGTGGTAAAGAATCCATCTGCCAATGCAGGAGACCTGTATTCAATCCCTAAGTCCGGAAGATCCCACAGAGAAGGAAATGGCAACTCATTCCAGTATTCTTGCCTGGGAAATCCCACGAACAGAGGAGCCTGGAGGGCTACAGTCCAAAGGGTCGAAAAGAATCAGACATGACTCAGCCACTGAGCACACAGCTGTAAAAGTGGGCTTCCTTGGTGGCTCAGTAGTAAACAATTGGCCTGCTAATGCAGGAGATGTGGATTCCATCCCTGGGCCAGGGAAGATCCCCTGAAGAAGGAAATGGCAGTCCACTCCAGTATTCTTGCCCGAAAAACCCCACAGACAGAGGAGCCTGGCGGGCTCCATGGGGTCACAAAAGAGCTGGACACGACTAAACAACAGCAACTGGCGATTCTAAGGTACAGCTAAGTTTGAGAACTGCTTATCTATTAATAGAAGGTGCTGTGTCAAGAAGGAAAGTGGGGGCTATATGCTCAGAGTTGGAACTGGCGTGACTGCTTTCTGGCTGTGTGATCTTGGTCAAGTTACTGAACCTCTCTGAAAGCCTGTACCCTCATCTGCAAATTGAGGGTACTGATAGCTACTACATAGGAGTGTGAAGATTAATTAAGTGTAAAAGAGCCTGGCTAGACTAGGAGGTTGCCATAAACAATTGCTCGGTAATAATAATAGCGAACACATATTGGGGTTTTAATCACACGCCAAGCTCTGTGCTCAGCTCTTAAAAATGGCAATTAGTAGGAGATACTGGAAGGGACCAAATCAGTGCCATTTGGGAAGAAAAGCAAAATCAACACTGCCCGGGGTATCCTAAAGAGAGCAAAGAATAATATTAATTACAAGGCTACCAGCAGTGATTTGCCTCCCACTTGCACAAGGCTTCATTCTGCACGGAGGATTGCCAGGCTCACGCGCACTTTAATTTTCTCAGCTTTAATCTTCTGTGGGGTTGTCAGAGTCACCTCCATTGTTTAAATGAGGAGACCAGGCTCAGAGAGGGAGAGGGGCTGACCCAAGCTCACACAGCGGCCATGTGGCCAAAGATGGAACGTGCACCCGGAGGGAGAAGCCGGGCAGCCGAGTCCATGCCGCGCCTTCCCTAGACCTCCGTTGAGGATGCGGGCGCGGGCCCAGTGATGCCGAGGCCCGGTCCCCGCGCTCTCCAGGGATGGTCAGGAGCCTGGAGGGCCCGGGAGGCGGCTGGAGGCCGGGGCTCGGAGGCGCGGCTCCGAGCGGGGGGCGGGGGCTAGACGCGAGAGAGGCCGCTCACCCCTCCCCAAACACGCGGTGCCCTTTCTCCCGCTCGGCTGCTGAGCCTGGGCTGGGCGCGGGGGAGGCGGGGGTTATCCCGGAGGGGATCCCGCCCCCCCCACCTCCAACGGCCAGGCGCCCCCACACCCACGTGAACGCGGTGCCGGCGCGGATCCCACCAGCTGCACAGCGCGTCGCGGCTCCGCGCCGGTACCTCGGCCTTTTTGGTTTTGGAGCAGGCGCTGCGCGGTCTCTGGCGGGTCCCCGCTGCCCCGGCCGGGCGCTTCGCTGGGCTCCGGCACCTGCATCCCCGCGCAGCGCGCAGGCGGACGCGCGGGCAGGCCGCCCCCGCCGCTCCTGGCGCTGGTGAGTGCGAGCCCCGCGGCTCCGCGAAGGCGGGGGCTCTGAGATTTTGGGCAGGCGGGATCCGGGGCCGGCTGGGCCTATCATGGGGTCAGGCGGGTGGGGCCCCTCTTTCGCCCATGTTCTCATCTCTCGGCTGCTCTTTGTCTCAGCTGCTCCCTACCCAGTAGAGTCGTAGCCTCTGCTCATCTCCTGTAGCCCTGGTGAGTTTCCTGTCTCCTTGGTTACCCATCTCCGCTCTTGTCCATCCTGTCCCTCTTATCCGTGGCCTCTACCCGTGGGCAGGTTTCCATCTTTGCCTGATGCCTGGTCCCTTTCCAAGGTTTGGATCCCTTCCCTATCAGGAGGTTTATTCCTCCAATCCGGAGGGACCTGATTGTGACTGAGACGTTGGTCACCGCTGTGGGGGGACTGGGTCCGAAGTTCTATGAGGGGTGCTGGTGGTGATGGTGTGTGTGTGTGAGACTGAATTTTGAGTAGGAGTGCCAACCCACAGAGATGTGTGAGGCTGAATGTTTAAATGTGGGGAGGAATTTCGATGTCTGAAGTTTTGTGTCTTGTGTCCCAAGTTGTGTTTGTGTGTGTGTGTGTGTGTGTGTGTATTATGCACCTGCCTGTATAGAGCTTCATTTACAAGGGGAGTTGTGCAAGATCCTGAAGGTGTGTGTGTGTGTATATGGAGCTGTGTGTCTGAGGAGAACTGTGGGGTTTTGTGTCTGATGGCGTGTGTGAATGTCAAATGTGTGTATGTTTGTGTGTGTAGGAATTGTATGACATGCTGCATGAGTAGAGCTCCTTTTCTTTTTTTAAAATTGAAGTAAAGCTGATGAACAATATTACATAAATTACAGGTATACAATACAATAGGGGCTTCCCAGGTGGCGCAGTGGTAAAGAATCTGCCTGCCAAACTGAAGACGCGGGTGGTCAGGAAGATCCCCAGGAGAAGGAAATGAATCCACTCTAGTATTTTTGCCTGGAAAATCCCATGGACAGAGGAGCCTGGTGGGCTACAGTCCATGGGTCGCAAAAAGTTGGACACGACTTAGTGACTGAGCACCCATACAATATAATGATTCACAATTTTTAAAGATTTACTTCATTTATAGTTATTATGAAATGTTGGTATATTCCCTATGTTGTACAATACATCCTTATATCTTATTTTATACACAATAGTTTGTACATATAACTTCCTACCCATGAGTTGCCGCTCCCTGCTTTGCTCTCCCCACTGGTAACCACTAATTTGTCCTCTATACCTGTGAGTCTGTTTCTCTTTTGTTACGTTCTCTAGTTTGTTGTTTTCTAGATTCCACATATAAGTAATATGCAGTGTTTGACTTTCTCTGTCTGACTTATTTCACTTAGTATAATGCCTGGAGTTGCATTTCTGAAGTTGTGTGTGTTGTATGTCGAACAGTTCTGTGTGTGTGAGACTGTGTGTCTTTATGCAGTTGTGTATATGTCAGTTGTACACACGAAGTGTGTGAGGTTGTGTGTTCAAGTGTGTGTGTGTAATGTATGTGATTTCCTCCTTCTCCTCTCCCTTCACTCACTCCTCAGGCTAGCAGAGTATTGAGATAAAATGTGTGGAAAGCATCCTCGTTTGCCCACTGCAGTTTGCTTCAGCTTCTGAGAGAAGGGTGGCTTTCACATCGCATCACATCTGAAAGCCTGGAGGTTGGGGGAAGCAGGTGGGGCACTTGTCTTTGAACTCCTGCAGATACTGGGGACACTGGGAGGGTCATTTCCTTATCAGGAACCTAAGAAGCAGGGCCAAGAGAAGGCCCAGGACCAGGAAAGACTAGACAAGAGAGAACCGACTGTGAGGGCAGAAGCCCCCAGGGGTCCAAGAGAGACTGAGAAGGGGCCAAGTGGAGGCCACATTCCTGGGAAAAACACATCAAGTCAAACATTGCTTGGCAAGTAATGCAGTTAGGACTGAGCAAGACTGATGAGAAAACTCTCTTTCCTGTCAGTGTTTTTCTCTGTCTTCAGTCATATGAACCATTTATTAACCATGGTTGTCATCTGTTTCATGCTCACTAGGTAATATTCTAAGTGTCACATGAATCGAGTCATCAAATCACATAGAAAGTGACCAGGTCCTGCAAGGTGAAGTTGGATTTGAAACAAAGAGCTCATGCATGCTCTTCCTCTAGGGCAGGGTTCTGCAAAAATTTTCAGTAAAAGACCAGCAGTAGTGTATGGATATCCATAAAATCTCTTTTGTCCCAACAACCCAACTCCACCATTGTAGCACAAAAGTAGCTGTAGAGAATAAAGAAATGAGCATGGCTATGTGCCAATAAAACTTTATTTACTAAAGCAAGCAGCAGGCCTGAGTTGACCCTTGGACAATGGCTTGTCCATCCCTGCTGTTTCTCTTAAGGATGACATAGGAAATAGGCAAACTAACTCTGGATTTTTTGTGATGAGCTAACATCTCAGCTGAATAACTCCTTTCAACCCATGGGCAAGCTTCATAATACTTCTTGGTGACTGGGAACATGCATCTTAGAGGTGAGAGAGTAATCACACATTTGGTTTCCTATCGGATTTTTGACAGCCAGCTGAAAAATACCATCGTGATTTCAGGATCCTTTGGAGCAAGATCCTAACTGGGATTTGACTTTGGAACTAGGACTTAGAGCTGAAGGAAGGAGAGCCTGGAAAGCTGAGGCGGATACCCTATCCCTGGGATATGCAGGGTGCATAAGAGGACAAGAAAGGCAGTGAGCTCAGAAAAGTAGCTGCTCAGCTAGAGGCAGCACTGCTCCCCCCGACCCCGAAAAAAGTTCAGGGAACTACCTATTGGCCTATCTCTGATAGTTTCCCACTTGATCTGCATGGATTCAGGCACTGGGCTTGGGATTAGGGCTTGGGAAAAGGGTGGCAAGGAGAATAATTTGAAACCATGATCAGAGAGTAGCTGAGGAAGACCAGGTTCTACAGCCATGCAGGCAACCTGAATATGCACAGCTCAGCACAGGATACAATATTTACTGCCTTCCTTTGGTTTGGAGAGTTTTTTTTTTTTTTTCCCTCTAGGAGTCAGATGAATCTAGTGTGTCTGTCAGGAAACTGACAGCATGCTCGAAAAGGGGAGTTGAAAATTAAGGCCTATTTACAAGGTTAAACCAGTAAAGTTGGTACAACACTCAGGGAACAGCAAGAATAGGGGAGTGGCAGGGAGGGAGCAGGAGGGAGACCTGGAGAGAGCTGTGGCTGTAACAAAGAATTGTCTTTATTATTTTTTTAATTGCAATATATATTGATACATAACAGTGGATACATTTTAAGATGTACACCATGCTGTTTTGATATATTTATATGTTGTATAATATTGGTTTGGTCTGAAAAGTTCCTTTGGGTTTTCCCATATGACGTTATGGAAAAATCTGAATGAACTTTTGGGCCAACCCAGAAACATGATTGCCACTGTAGCAATAGCATTTTTACCATGCCAAGGGAGCCACAAACACTCAGTGGGAAAAGGTGCTGTCTTTAACAGATGATGTTGGGAAAGCTGGTTAATCACGTGCAGAATAATAAAATTTGACCCCCATTTTATACTGGGCTTCCCTGGTGGCTCAGGGATAAATAATCCGCCTGCCAATGTGAGAGATGTAGGTTTGATGCCTGGATTGGGAAGATCACTTGGAGAAGGAAATGGCAACCCACTCCAGTGTTCTTGACTGGGAAATCCTATGGACAGAGGAGCCTGGCAGGCTACAGTCCATGGAGTCACAAAAGAGTTGGATGCGACTTAGTGACTAAACAACAATTTTATGCCACTTACAAAAATTAACTTGAAATGGGTTCAGTTCAGTTCAGTCACTCAGTCGTGTCCGACTCTGTGACCCATGGACTGCAGCACACCAGGCCTCCCTGTCCATCACTAACTCCCGGAGTTTACTCAAACTTATGTCCAGAGAATCGGTGACGCCATCCAACCATCATCTCATCCTTTGTCGTCCGCTTTTCCTCCTGCCTTCAATCTTTCCCAGGATCAGGGTCTTTTCCAGTTAGTCAGTTCTTTGCATCAGGTGGCCAAAGGATTGGAGTTTCAGCTTCAGCATCGGTCCTTCCAGTGAACATTCAGGACTGATTTCCTTTAGGATGGACTGATTGGATCTCCTTGCAGTCCAAGGGACTCTCAAGAGTCTTCTCCAACACCACAGTTCAAAAGCATCAATTCTTCGGCGCTCAGCTTTCTTCACAGTCCAACTCTCACATCCATACATGACTATTGGGAAAACCATAGCTTTGACTAGATGGACCTTTGTTGGCAAAGTAATGTCTCTGCTTTTTAATATGCTGTCTAGGTTGGTCATAGCTTTTCTTCCAAGGAGCAAGCATCTTTTAGTTTCATGGCTGCACTCACTATCTGCAGTGATTTTGGAGCCCCCCAAATTAAAGTTCCTCACTGTTTCCAGTGTTTCCCCATCTATTTGCCATGAAGCGATGGGACCAGATGGATTGATTGGGTATAAGACTTAAATATATGACCTGAAACCATAAAACTGTTAGAAGAAAATGTTAGAAAGAAGTTCCTTTACACTGGTCCCATTAATGAGTTTTTTTTCTTTTTTTGATATGACAGCAAAAGCACAAACAACAAAAGCAAAAATCAACAAGTGGTTCTACATCAAACTTAAAAGCTTCTGTATGGCAAAAACAAAACAAAACCAAAACAACAGCAAAATGAAAAGGCAACCTACAGAAGGGGAGAAAAACTTTGCAGATCATGCATTGGATAGGGGTTAATATCCAAAATATATAAAGATCTCATACAACTCAGCAACAAAAATCAATCTGAAAAATGGGTAGAGGAACTAAATAATCATTTTCCAAAGAAGATGTCCAAATGTCCAACAGCTGCAGAGGATTGTCTGATGGGAGCTGTGGCCTTACGTAGAGGAATACACGCCTGTGTGTGTGCTGTTGTGTCCAACTCTTTGCTACCCCATGGACTGTAGCCCGCCAGGCTCCTCTGTTTAGGGGATTTTCCAGGCAAGAATACTGGAGTGGGTTGCCATTTCCTCTTCCAGGGGATCTTCCTGACCCAAGGATCGAACCCTCTTGCGTCTCCTGCATTGGCAGGTGGGTTCTTCACTACTGCATCACCTGGGAAGCCAGTCACTGCCAAACATGAGCCTGGCAGGGGGAGCTGGAAGAATGCTCCATCTCCATCTTTTCCCACTTTCCATTCTGCTGTTTTCCACTGGCCTGACTGAAATGGCAGGGGAGCCTGGGCCATGCTATCTCTAGTGGTTAGCCTTTTGCCTGGGAATGAATCTAGAGGGATAACAGAATTTCCAGTATGCCTACAATAGGGACACCGCCACTTGCTGTGAGGTCATATAGGCAAGTCTACTTCTCTTTCCAGATTAGGAGGTGCCCAGGGCCCACAATACTTTTTAGGGACCCATGCAAACGTTTATGCTTTTTTTTTTTCTTTGCTGAGCCTCATGGCATGTGGGATCTTAATTCCTTGACCAGGGATCAAACCCATGCTCCCCCAAAAGTGGAAGGGCAGAGTCTTAACCACTGAAATTCCTGTTTGTGCTTCTTTTAAAACTACAATAAAGATTTTTTTTTCTTTTTATTTAAATTTTATTTTATTTTTTAACTTTACAGTATTGTATTGGTTTTGCCATATATCACATGAATCCGCCACAGGTATACATGTGTTCCTCTAACTTTCAGGTTGAAGCAAATGTTTTAATATATAATATTAATATAATAATTAAAAAAACTGGAGTGAAATGTACACAGAACAACCACGCATTTTAAAATGGCATCCAGTGGCATTTAGTTCATTTGCAACATTGTACAGCAATCACCTTTATCAAGCTCCAAAATAATATATTCACTTTTATGCCAATGCAGTTGTAAAATATTTTTTAGAAATTTATTTATTTTTAATTGAAGGATAGTTGCAATATTGTGTTGGTTTCTGCCATACATCAACATGAATCAGCCATGGGTATACATATGTGCCCTCCCTCTTGAACCTCCTTTCAACCTCCCACTCACCCCATCATACCCCTGTAGGTTAATTTTGATGTATGTTTTAATGGAGGAAGGGACCACAAAGGCAAATGTTCCTCAGACTCATGAAAATCACAATTTCCAGACTGCTCTGTGCATATATGGTATTGCTAAAAGGATAGGCAAGTTTTAATCTCTATATGCATTTTATTTAATGTGTATTAAAATATAATCAGCATTTCAAGTAATAATCTAAATTTTCCAGTTTATATATATATTTTTAACTTTTTATTTTGTATTGGAGTGTAGCCAGTTAACAATGTTGTGATAGTTTCAGGTGAACAGCAAAGGGACTCAGCCATACATGTATTCATTCTTCCCCAAATTCCCCTCGCATCCAGGCTACTACATAACATTGAGCAGAGTTCCCTGTGCTATACCGTAGGACCTTGTTGGCTATTCATTTTAAATATAGCAGTATGTACATGCCCATCCCAAACTCCCTAACTATCCCTTCCCCCCAGCTTTCCCCACCGGCATCTGTAAGTTTGTTCTCTAAGTCTGTGAGTCTCTTTCTGTTTTGTGAGTTCACTTGTAGATTCATTTATTTAGATAAGTAAGTAAAATGACATGTGCTCAGTCGTGTTCGACTCTTTGTGATCCTATGGACCATAGCCCTCCAGGCTCCTCTGTCCATGGGATTCTCCAGGCAAGAATACTACAGTGGGTTGCCGAGCCCTCCTCCAGGCAATCTTCCCAACCCAGGAATCAAACCCATGTCTCCTGCATTAGCAGATGGGTTCTTTACCACTAGCGCCACCTGGGAAGTGACATGGATTTGGCTGAGTGTAAAGTGAAGACACGGAAATCTGAAGTTTGGGAAACAGTATCTGGCATCCCAGGGTGACTCTGAACATCCCATTTTTTTTTTTTCAAAAATGGATCCTGAAGAGGTGCTGGTGTCAAGAAAGATCACCATTTTCATCCCATGGGACTCTCCCTCTCCCTGTTGCTCACTTGGGCATTCATGCAGAGGAGCTCCATTTATTGGGCACCAGTAAATGCAGACATCTGCTGATTCCGTCGTTGTGGAAAGCCCATTTGGTGGCACCTCTTGTGCTTCCCAGGTGACTCAGTGGTAAAGAATCTGCCTGCAGTGCTGGAGATGCAGGAGACATGGGTTCGATCCCTGGGTCAGGAAGATCCCTGGAGTGGGAAATGGCAACTCACTCCAGTATTCTTGCCTGGAGGATCCCATGGACAGAGGAGCCTGGCGGGCTACAATGCATGGGGTGGCAGAGTCGGACATGACTGAGCACAGCACAGCAACTAGGCCAAACATGAAATTGTATTAATTTGGGGTGCTAGCCCCAAAGTAAGAGAAGGGAATGGCAACCCACTTCAGTACTCTTGCCTGGAAAATCCCATGGACGGAGGAGCCTGGTAGGCTGCAGTCCCTGGGGTCGCTGAGAGTCGGACACGACTGAGCGACTTCACTTTCACTTTTCACTTTCATGCACTGGAGAAGGTAATGGCAAACCCACTCCAGCGTTCTTGCCTGGAGAATCCCAGGGACGGCAGAGCCTGGTGGGCTGCTGTCTCTGGGGTTGCACAGAATCGGAGACGACTGAAGCGATTTAGCAGTAGCAGCAGCAGCGCCAAAGTACCTTGTTTAAGGCTCTGCGTGAAACTGGTGCTTGGCAGAGGCTTGTTAGTTTGGTTTGTGAGCCAGGGAAGCTCCCAATTACTTGTAACGATCTCATAAGAGGGTAAAGAATCTGCCTGCAATTTGGGAAATCCAGGTTCGATGGGTTGGGAAGATCTTCCCTGGGTCAGGAAGATTGCCTGAAGGAGGAAATGACAACTCACTCCAGGATTCTTGCCTGGAGAACAGAGGAGGCTGGCAGGCTACAGTCCATCTGGTCTCAAAGAGTTGGACAGGACTGAGCGACAAATGCTTTCATTTTTCATGAACTAAGGAGGGGGGCCAGAGATACAGAATGGCAAAATCGTCCCTGAAACTGTGATCTGCTTCTTTGTCTCTCCCACATGCCTGGGAATGGTTCTGCAGACCTTGATCCTTTTTTCTGCCGGGACATCACCCTTGGACTCCAGGCGGTGTTCTCAGGCAGCCCAGCATGGGCACATCCCCACTGGACCCGCTCTCTCCCCGAGTTCCTCACCAGCTTCTTCTGCTCTTTCCTTTCTACCTACATTCGCCTTCTGTCTCATCCCTCACCAGGCCTGCTCCCTCTGTTCCCTACAGATAGACGATGAGCAGCCATGGCAACAGCCTCTTTCTGCGGGAGAGTGGCCAGCGGCTGGGCCGGGTGGGCTGGCTACAGCGGCTGCAGGAGAGCCTGCAGCAGAGAGCACTGCGCACGCGCCTGCGCCTGCAGACCATGACACGTGAGCACGTGCTGCGGTTCCTGCGCGGGAATGCCTTCATCCTGCTGACTGTCAGTGCCGTGGTCATTGGTGAGTCATCTGGGAGGGGCGGGCTCTGCCCTTGGAGGGTGAGGACTCGAGGGACACCCTCTGCACTCAAGTTTCTTCCCTCCACTTACTTATTCTCACCTGCACTCGTGCCCAAATCCACTATTCCACCTCCCCATGATATAGACAAATGGTACACACTCCTGCAAACACAGCTGTATGTGCAGTGTCTCATGGATATGCAAGTGTACGCACATGCATAAGTATACACTGTTCAAATGCACACTGTATGCATATGAACACACAGCGTACACTTTCTGCATGTGAACACAGACACGAACACATTTTTATGCATGCACAAAATTTACAGGTGCAAACATGTAAACTCACACATTTGTACACCTATAGTAGAACTTACAAACATGTTCACACACACATATGCATTATTCTCCCCACACACTGGCTCACTGAAAAGCTTAAATACATGTATACCCCCATGCTTGAAAATAGTAACACACACATATAAGTCACACCTAGGTGCACATGTAGGAAAAACATGCACATCTCATGTATGTGGGCCCTCACATACAGGCACAGATACGTGTGCACAAGTGAACATGTTGTTGTTTAGTCGCTGAGTCATGTCCAACTCTTGTACTGTAGCCTGCCAGGCTCCTCTGTCCATGGGATTTCCTAGGCAAGAACACTGGAGTGGGTTGCCATTTCCTTCTCCAGGGGACCTTCCCAACCCAGGGATCGAACCTGCATGTCCTGCATTGGCAGGTAGATTCTTTACCACTGAGCCACCAAGGAAGCCAACACATGTAAGTAACACCTATATGCACACATAGGAAAGACATGTACATGTCATGTACCATGGGCCCTCACATACAGGCACAGATACATGTGCACAAGTGAGCATACACTGTTACAAATGTGTACATAGGTACATAGGAGTGTGTGTAGACATATACACACATGCCACAGCAGTAGCACATAAATTCATACATTCCACAATGTACACACCGACACACACTCATCAAATATTTCTCTTTTCTTTTACCTCCATCCACACACACACAGACCCTGTTTGGGATGGATGGCCCATCCTCGGGGCTCAGTGACCAAATTCAACTCTATGCACCCCTCATTCTGGCCCTAGGGGTCAGCCTGGCCTTTGCCCTGCGCCCATACCAGCTCAGCTACCGCCAGATCAAGTACTTCTCTTTCCCTGGAGAGCTCCTCATGAGGATGCTGCAGATGCTGGTGCTGCCCCTCATTGTCTCCAGCCTGGTCACAGGTGAGAGAACCCAGGCTGGGGCTGGCCTCCAAGACCCAGCCCAGAGCACAGGCTCACACCTTGAGCCAAGGCTGTTCCAAGCATGGGACCACCTCCCCAACTCAGGACCTCAAACATGGAACATGCAACTCGCTCTGAGTCCTTGACCAAAGCCCCAGTCCCAATCAGATCTGGGTTCTAGAACCCGTATGACCTAGATGACTTATCTCAGTAATGTTCCTGTACTTTTCCTTGGAGGTAAAATACCAGCCTGTTAGGGGCTTAGAGATGAAGGGAAGGCTGTTGTGGGGCCACCAGGAAAGGTACCTGGGATATGGTGTGGATGGTCATGGAGTGGGCTGTGGATGAAGGTGTTTGCGACGGAGGTTACAAAATAGTGGGTGGAGAAAGTGAAAGTGAAAGTCGCTCAGTTGTGTCTGACTGTTTGCGACCCCACGGACTATACAGTTCTTGGGATTCTCCAGGTCAGAAAACTGGAGTGGGTAGTCTTTCCCTTCTCTAGGGGATCTTCCCAGCCCAGGGATCGATCCCAGGTCTCTTGCATTGCAGGTGGGTTCTTTACCAGCTGAGCCGCAAGGGAAGCCCTGGTGGGTGGAGGGTAGGATGGAAGTATAGACAGCCTATGCAGGGCTTGGAAAAATGGTTTCTATAAAGGGCCAGGTAGAACACATTTTCAGTTTCAAGGGCCATGTGGTCTCTGTTGCAACTCTTCACTTCTCTTGTCATGCAAAAGCAGCAGCAGATTAGTAAGTAAACAAATGGGCATTGTTGTGTTCCAATAAAACTTTATTTATAGAAATAGGCAGCGGGCCATATTTGGCCCATGAATGGTCAGTTCCCAAGCACCAGCTTTGGTGGGGCAGTGGTGATGATAAAGGCATAGAAGAATGATTTCTTGGGTTGGGTTTCCCTAGCTGCAGAGTCTGAGATGGGGATATTTGCACAAGTAATTTATTGAGGGATAAAATAGTTCTCAAGAGAAACCTATGAGGAAGTGAGATGAGCAGGATGGGGTGGATAAAGAAGCTAAGCAGAAATGGCTTCAAAGAAGGCTGGCCTCTCAGTCTGATCCCATAGGGAGCTCTGGAGAATGTATAAAACTACAGAGTTGTCCTCCACAACTCTGCCTGCCTCTAAATCAAAGGAGCTGAGCCTTTGAATCCCTGTACTGATCAGTCATTTCTCCCAGCCTCCCCTGGGGCCTTTGTGGGTGAGTAGTTGGTGATGGACAGGGAGGCCTGGCATGCTGCAATTCATGGGGTTGCAAAGAGTCAGACACGACTGAGCAACTGAACTGACTGAAGCTCCTGCTGTGCTGAGAGCAACGTTCAAGAGAAGGGGCCAGCGTGTGTCGTTAGCAGCCAGCAGGCTCAGCTGTGGAAAGATCGGTGTATCAGCCTGGTAAAGGGTGTCTGGATAGGGTACCAAGTGTATATACTACATACAGATAGTGTATAGTGAGGTGGGTTGAAGGGAGGTGTGATTCTTGGGGTGGATAGTAGGATAAAGAGAGGAATGTAAATGAAGTTATGGTGCAAAATAGGGGTAATTAGAGGATGGAGTAGGAGTTGAAAATGTTGGCTTGGAGTAGAAGGAAGGTTAATGAAGTGGTAATTGGGATAAAGGATGGAGTGTAAGGTGTATTTGGAACACAGAATGGGAGTTGGAGGATGGTGATGTGGGTGGAAGGTCGGGAGTGGGTCACGGGAGGAGGGCTGGGTCATGGGAGGAGGGTTGGTTGTGGCAGTATGGGGACTGAGGAGCAAGTGGATGGGAGAGCGGGTGGTGGGGTGTGGATGGGGCTCCTCGGGGCTGCATCACCTGTCCTCCAGGTATGGCGTCCCTGGATAACAAGGCGACAGGGCGGATGGGGATGCGGGCAGCTGTGTACTACATGGTGACCACGGTCATCGCGGTCTTCATCGGCATCCTCATGGTCACCATCATCCACCCTGGGAAGGGCTCCAAGGAAGGGCTGCACCGAGAGGGTCGGATTGAGACCATCCCCACGGCAGATGCCTTCATGGACCTGGTCAGGTGACGTCCTTTCTAATGTTGATGGGAATTCCAGCCCTACGTGTAACAACCTTTACTCATGGGGAGACCTATAGGGAGACAGGTGGACCCAGTCAGGAAATATAGCACCCAAGTTGAGCCTAGTTTTAGAATAATAGTGTATGCTCATGTCAGTCTCTTTTTGTGAGTTCCTGGACTGTATGTAGCCTGCCAAACTCTTCTGGCCATGGAGTTTTTTAGGCAAGAATACTGGAATGGGTTGCTGTTTCCTTCTCCTGAGGATCATGCTGACCTAGGGATCAAACCTACATCTTTTATGTCTCCTGAGTTGGCAGGCAGATTCATCACCACTAGTGCCCACATGGGTTTTCTTGGCACCCAGTTTCTGTCCTGGGTGGTGGTGGTGGTTTAGTTGCTAAGTTGTGTCTGACTCTTTTGCGACCCCGTGGACTGTAGCTCACCAGGCTCCTCTGTCCATGGGATTTCCCAGGCAAGAACACTGGAGTGGGTTGCCATTTCCTTCTCCAGGAGATCTTGTTGACTCAGGGATGGAACCTGGGTCTCCTGCATTGCAGGCAGATTCTTTGCTGACTGAGCCACCAGGGAATCCCACAGATCCCCTGAGATCGATTTTGCTTACTTCCAAAATGTGATCTTTTGATCCTTAGGCTCAGAAGGCTATAGTTGCACCTTCTTGGTATGGGCTCAGGACAAATGGTGTTTTGTTTGGTATTCCAGAGATGCATTGGAAAGTGAATAATTCTCTTGGAGTAGCAAGATTTTGCCTGCCAGCGTCAAGATTGGCCACAAGTCTCCCCTAGTGACTTAATTTGGGGAAAGCTAGTGTTGGAAGGGAGAAGGCAATGGCACCCCACTCCAGTACTCTTGCCTGGAAAATCTCATGGATGGAGGAATCTAGTAGGCTGCAGTCCACGGGGTCGCTAGGAGTCGGACACAACTGAGCGACTTCTCTTTCACTTTTCACTTTCATGCATTGGAGAGGGAAATGGCAACCCACTCCAGTGTTCTTGCCTGGAGAATCCCAAGGACGGGGGAGCCTGGTGGGCTGCCGTCTCTGGGGTTGCACAGAGTCGGACACGACTGAAGCGACTTAGCAGCAGCAGCAGTAGCAGCAGTGTTGGAAGAGTTCAGGAGCTTTCTGTTTATTTTTTTGGAGACATCACTGTATATGAAGTCCCTGAGATGGCATAGTGTCCTAACCTAGGGCTCAGACAGACCTGAATTTGAGGTCCATCTACCCTTCCCCCCGCGTTAGCAGCTGTGTGGCTTTCGGTAACTTACATAAGTTCTTTTTGCTTTGGTTTCTTTGTATGTAAAATGGGGAGAATCAGTAATACTTCTAGGGTTGCATGCGTGCTTAGTCACTTGGTCATGTCTGACTCTTTTTGACCCCATGGACCCCATAGCCTGACAAGCTCCTCTGTCCATGGGATTCTCCAGAGTTAGTGTGATGTTTAAATCAGATCCTAGAGGTAAGGCACTTAGCTCAGTGTTCAAATGCTGTCTGCTATTATTGTTGTTGCTGTTATTATTATTGCTATGATCACTCTAGGTTCTCTTCCAAGGTCTAACCACGTCCATTTATCTGATGTTTTTCTGCAGAAATATGTTTCCGCCCAACCTTGTGGAGGCCTGCTTCAAACAGGTCAGGGGGAAAGACATTGTCTGATCAAGGAGGTTTGGGGTGTTGGGGGAGCTTGCTGCTGAGTGAATGGTCCAGGAGGGAGGGATGGGAAGAAGGGCGGGACAGAGCACTGTTCAGGGCTTTTGGAAGAGTCTGAAAGGAAGACTGTGCTTCCTATGGTGTGGTGATCAGGGAAGGTTAGAGACAAGGACTTAGGCCAACCCAAGGCTACCTGGGGATGGTAATGGAGAAGGAACCAGGGCTTCTGATCATAAATTGTTGAGGAGACAGGCTCCCCCAATCTGTCTGAACATTGCTCATGCAAAATGTATACTCATTCTCCCAGGCACTGGTTGTTCACTTCCTCATTTATTTATCGATGCACTCAATCTACTATGCATTCATCTGTGGCCTGATATCTCCATATTTCAGTTTAAGACACAGTACAGCACGAGGTTGGTAACCAGGACTGTCGTGAGGACAGATAATGGATCTGAGCTGGGCACCTCTATGCCGCCTTTATCCTCACTGGAGAATGAAACCGGCCTCCTGGAAAACGTCACGCGAGCCTTGGGCACCCTGCAGGAGGTGCTGAGCTTTGAAGAGACTGTCCCTGTGCCTGGCTCAGCCAACGGCATCAATGCCCTGGGCCTTGTGGTCTTCTCAGTGGCCTTCGGGCTGGTCATTGGTGGCATGAAACACAAGGGCCGAGTCCTGCGGGACTTCTTCGACAGCCTCAATGAGGCTATTATGAGGCTGGTGGGCATCATTATCTGGTGAGTGCTGGGCTGTGATGGGGGCAGGGAGTGATGGTGATGGTACATGGGAAGGATGTCAGGATTGGGAAGTCAGGCTGTGGGTTAGCTACTGAAATGGTTGTGGGGAGCCTTTGGCCAAAGTCATCTATATATGTATTGGTTCATGCACTCACCCACTCATTCACTCATTCGTTCAGTCCTTTGTGCAATGGTTTATTCACTCATTCACTCCCCTATTCATCTATGTATTCACTCATCTATTCATTTGTACTCATGCTTCTGTGCATTGTTCATTCACTCCATCATTCATCTATTCCTCTGCTCATTCTTCTATGGATTAGCCACGTTATCCATTCACTCATTTATTTATTTATCATCATTCTTCCATGCATTGATTTATTCATTTTCTCATTTGTTCATTTGTCTGTGCATAAGTTAATTCACTCATTCATATATTCATTCACTCATAAATTCATTCACAAACTCATCCATGCATTAGTTAATCCATTGATTAATTGATTGATCGATTTTCTCACTAAGTCATTTATTCATTCAGACTCATTCTTCGACTGACTTGTTCATCTCTACATTTGTTATTCTATCATTCAATCAGATATCCCCTGCATTCATTCATCTGTTTGCTTAACCTACTCATTCATTCACACACCCATCATTCATGTTTCATTTGCTCATTTTCTTATTCATTTATCCACTTGCTAATTATTTATTAATTGACACATTCATTCATTCACTCTTTAAATCCCATCACTCTTTCAGCAGACATTTTCCCAGGCAGACTTTATTTTGAACTCTGGAATACAGAGATAACTTGAATTCAGTCCTTGTCTTTAAAGAGCTCACAAAGTCTTAGAGGAGACAGATGCATATTAGATAAATATGATACAAGGTGGAAGGTTCTAGAGTCAAGAGACATTTAAAAAGTATAGGGAATATGATTGACAGAGCAATGGATAAAGATGTGGTACTTATACACAATGGAATATTATGCAGCCATTAAAAAGAATGAAATAATGCCATTTGCAGCAACATGGGTGGACCTAGAGAATGTCATACTGAGTGAAGTAAGTCAGAGAAAGAGAAAAACATGATATCCCTTATATGTGGAATCTAAAAAGAAATGATGCAAATGATCTTACTTACGAAACAGAAAAAAACTCACAGACTTAGAAAATGAAATTATGGTTGTCAGGGGGACAGGATAGTAAATGAGTTTGGGATGGACATGTACACTCTGATCTATTTAAAGTGGATAAACAACAAGGACCTACTGTAGAGCACAGGGAACTCTGCTCAATGTTACGTGGCAGTCTGGATGGGAGGGGAGTTTGGGGGAGAATGGATACATGTATACGTATGGCTGAGTCCCTTCTCTGTTCACCTGAAACTACCACGAAATGGTTAATCGACTAGATGAAGTACAAAATAAAAGGTTCAAAAGAAAAAAATAGTTTAGGAAATACAGAAAAGTGAGCTGCCAGTGAGGTATATGCAGTGAACTCTGCCTGGGAAGGTGAGGAGAAAGTTTTGGAGAAGTACATCTCTTAGCTGGGTCTTGAAAGGTGAGTAGGAGTCCAATAGGACATGAAGAAGGAAGAGGTACTTCAAGCAGAGGGAACAGAACATGCAAAGCTTGAAAGAATTTGAGTTGTCTGGGGAATGGTGAGGAGTTCAAGAAAGTGGGAGCATATGTTGGGAATAGTGGTGGAAGATGTGAACAAGGCTGTCTTCCCAAATTGGGGGAGACTTTGTACATCATCCAAAATCAGGTGAAAGTGGCCAGGAGGGGCTAGAGGCTAAGTTGAGAGCCTGGGAAAGCAGCAGGGTGCAGAGTGCCTGTTTGTATCTTGAGCAAAGAGGCAAGGCCTGGGGATTGGGGTGGGGAGAGGGAGTGGGAGACAGTACTGAGTGCTCACAGCATCTACTATATCTTCACTATTCAGAACTTACAGCTAAAATATTTTAAAAAATTGATTTCAAATGAAAATTAAAGGGCAAATGTTAAAACAAAATTTCCTGATTAAAAACAAAAGTCATGGATACAGAGTGGTCTCCCCAGTCAGGCTCAAGGTGGTCTCCGTCTTGTAATTCAGTTGTCATTTTTTGAAAAAAAATTATTTATTTTTGGCTGAGCTGGGCCTTTGTTGCTGTACACAGGCTTTCTCTAGTTGCGGCGAGTGGGGGCCACTCTGCAGTTGTGCACAGGCTTCTCACTGTGGCTTCTCTTGTTGCAGAACACGGGCTCTAGGGCACGTTGCACACCCTTCGGTAGTTGTGGCCTGTTGGGCTCAGTAATTGTAGCCTGTAGTCTCTAGAGTGCCAGCTCATTACTTGTGGCCCATGGGCTCAGTTGCCCCGCAGTATGTGGGATCCTCCTGAATCAGGGATTGAACTGATGTCCCTTGAATTGCAAGGCAGATTTTTAACCACTGGACCACCAGGGAAGCCCCAGTTGTCACCCTTTTTAAAGTGCTGTTACTTCAAGAGGTTACAACAAAAAATAGACAAAACAAAACCCAAGAAGGAAAGCAAAACAGGACTGAAAGTACAAGAGAAGGAAGCAAAATAACTTGCAACATAAAATATATTAAAAGGAGTCCAGTACTGAACCAGAAGACCCACAGTATGTTTGTATGCATTGCACATAACCACTTTGTGATTAGGAACAAGTTTCAGAAGTGGAGGGGACGGGGACTGTAGGGCCAGTAAGGTCACTCCACTGTATTCACAATTGGGGTTCTGAGGCTGTGCAGGAGGGAAAAGTCTCCCTCTCCCCTTTCTTACCCACTTGGGTCCAGTTAACCCTATGAGGTCTGATGCCCTGGACCCTTCCAGCTGCTTTTCCAAGATCTCAACTTAGCTTGGAGGGGAAGCTTATCAAGGATAAGCAAGAAGATTGAAAAGAAGTATTGAAAACTCAACTGAATTGGGAACCATGGTTTTTTTTTTTTTTTTTTTTACTTTTTATTTTTTTTTAAATTTTATTTTATTTTTAAACCTGAAACACTGTATTAGTTTTGCCAAACATCAAAACGAATCCGCCACAGGTATACATGTGCTCCCCATCCTGAACCCTCCTCCCTCCTCCCTCCCCACACCATCCCTCTGGGTCATCCCAGTGCACCAGCCCCAAGCATCGGTATTTGACATGTTTGGGAAAATATCTATGTGTCACAATGGTAAAGAATCTGCCTGCCAATGCAGGAGATGCAGGGGTTGCAGGTTCAATCTCTGGATCGGGAAGATCCCCTGGAGTAGGAAATGGCAACCCACTCCTATATTCTTGCCTGGAAGATTTCATGGGCAGAGGAGCCTGGTGGGCTTCATTCCATGGGATCACAAAGAGTCAGACACGACTGAGCAAGCACTCCTGTCTGCTATATGTGCCAGGTAGCTGAGTATGGAAGGAAAGAAATCATGTACAATTGATCCAGAGTTGAGGAATTTTGCAGAGGATGAGAAAGAAGGATGGAGGTGAGGAGTTTGGGAATATTCATAGACATAGAGTTGGGGACAATTCAGCAATCATCCACCAGGCCTATCCTTGAGCCCAGAAATGTCTGGAGGTGTCTCCTGTATTCTTATTTCCACGTTAGCTTGGGTCTCATCATTTCTGTCCTAAGCTGTTGCGCCAACTTCCCAAGTGGTCCTCACCTCTTGTAGTACATCCTCCATGACAATGAACAAGTGTAGACTTCAATTTCTAAAGAGAAGTAACAGAGGAAGCCAGATAATGGGTTAATTAGGGCACATTTGGCAGAAACTCATAAAACTAAGCAATGAGCTGATTTGAGGGGAAAACAGGCGAGGCCTTGATGAACTTGCTTCTTCTGTTTCCTCTACTATTTTGTTTCACTCACTGCTCCAGTCACACTGGTCTTCTCTTTGCTCCTCCTATACTCCTAGCTCACATTCACCTCTGGGTCTTTGCACTGTTCCTGCAGTGCTTTCCCCTCAGATGTGCATGGTTGCTTTTCATCATTCAGGTCTCAGTGCAAATGTCATCTCTTCTGAGAAACCCTCCCTGACCGCTCCTTCTTAGAGCCCCACTCAAAAGTGGGGATTTTGCAGTTATCACACACTGAAGTTTTTAATGACATATTTCTCTGTGTACTTCATATTTCACCCATTAGAATGTAAGCACCAAGAGGGCAGGGACCATGGGACTGGAACATAGTAGGTGCTCAATGGATATTTGTTGAGTAAATGAATAAATAGGTAATTTAATAAGACAAGTTGTTTATAATTAAATTTTATTGGCATATCATTGATTTACAATGTTGTGTTAGTTTCAGATGTACAGGAGAGTCAGTTATATATAATATACATACATATATCCACTTTTTTAGATTCCATTCCTATGTAGGTCATCGCAGAGTATTGAACAGAGTTCCCTGTGCTATACAATAGGTTCTTATTCAGTTCAGTCGCTCAGTCATGTCCGACTCTTATTAGTTATCCATTTTATATATAGTAGTGTGCATTTGTTAATCCCACTCTTCCAATTTATTTCTCTTTGGTAACCATAAGTTTGTTTTTTACATCTGTGACACGATTTCTGTTTTGTAAATAGGTTCATTTGTACCATTTTTAAAGATTCCACATATAAGTGATATCATAGGATATTTGAGAGAGATTGTTTTGAGATGTCTGTGGGAAATCCAGGTGAAATAGCTCAAGGCTGGTGAATGAGTGAGGATATGCACTTTTAGGGAAGAGAATAGGGGCATATGAGGTACAAATATGGGAAATGAAGGAAGTTAGAGGGTAAGAGATAGGGAGTATCTGGGTTTGCCTCAGGATGAAGTCCTGAAGACGATTATTGGGAGATCTTTGAAGTGGGGAATGGGTGAAGGAGTGCCCTTGTAAGAGAGTATATCTTGGAGTTGTAGGACTGAGGCTGAGCTGTGGATAAGCAGGAAGAAAAGAGGGGATGTGTTCATGGAACCTCGCCCCATAGGTTATTGTGTGGGGGAGGTTGGAGGGGAGTCAGGTGCTGTATGGTGGGTGTTGCCTGGCTTCAGGGTCTATATGGGCAAAGGCTTGGGGCTGCTAGTGCCAGGGGAGGTCACGAGGAAGGCCTGACAGGTGTCTGGCTTGGCCCAGGTATGCACCCGTGGGTATCCTGTTCCTGATTGCTGGCAAGATCTTAGAGATGGAAGACATGGCCGTCCTGGGGGGTCAGCTGGGCATGTACACCCTGACCGTCATCGTGGGTTTGTTCGTTCATGCTGGTGGCATCCTGCCTCTCATCTATTTCCTCATCACCCACCGGAATCCTTTCCCCTTCATTGGAGGAATACTGCAGGCTCTCATCACCGCCATGGGCACGTCTTCCAGGTATGGCCTTGACCCCTACTGCTGGTACCTTTCCTAGATCCACTCTTTGTGTTTCCCAGGATCTCCTGGGAGTCCTGTCCTCTCTACCACTTCAGAACCTCATCTGGGCTATTGAGTAGTGTCAGTGGCTCTTTGAAGGTGGATCAAGATCTCCTGGAGGAGGAAATGGCAATCCACTCCAGTACTCTTGCCTGAACAATCCCTTGGACAGAGGAGCCTGGCAGGCTACAGTCCATAGGGTCACAAAGAGTCAGACATGGCTGAAGTGACTTAGCACCCAACACCTGGGCACTGATCTTTGTCATGCGCTGGCTGTTGTGACTCTTTCCCCCTCTTTTTCTGTTTCTCTACTTAATATGGACAGAGAGCCAGGTACCAACTTTGAGGGTTAGGACAAAGGTTCCAACATGCCTCCTGATCTCAGTCATTTTCTAGCTTTTAGGGTCTCATCTTTCCTTGAGGTGGCCTCTGGGAGATCTCTTGGCTTCTTTTATTTTGTGGTTTCAGGGGGTTCCTAAGAAGCTTCCCTTTCTCCCATCAACCAAATTCAAAACAATCTGAGACGTATCACTAGAGCCAACCAGATGGAAGAAGAATGTAATTTTTATTGCTTATACACTGAAGAATGTGCCTCTTGATCTGTGGTCAAGTAGGATTGGCTCGCTTGTACCCCCAGAATTAAACTCACCAGGTTGCCACAGGCATGGACACCTAAAGATCCTCTTTGTGGGTTCAGGCTTCTCTTTGCATGATATAAAGCAGACCAGACAAAGCACATGTTTTATGGATCAGCTGATTCCAAGTGGGGAGAAAGACTGAGAAGGCTAGTATAGCTGAGGTCAGTCCCCAAGTAAACATGGGAAGTGGGGAATAGGAGTCTTCTGTAATATCCTTCTCTTAGCCCTGAGAGGTGGGAACTTAGAAGGCCTTTCCTCTTCTTCCTGGGAGTGGATAGTTAGAGTGAACTAGTGGCATGAACCAGTGACCTGAACTAGTGTGTAGTAAGTAGCCTTAAGCTATTGACTTTAGGTGGTCAAGAGACCTGAGCCTGGGGGATGTCACTGCTGTGTGCTCCCTGTGTCATGAAGAGTCCCTCTCCTGAAATGTAATTCATCTGCCATCTTCCCCTTACTCTAGCCTTCCCCTTCCCCTTACTCTCCCAGCCTGCATCCCAGTGTTCTCAAGGGGAGCCCTCCTTGGGCCCATGGCTACCCCCTATCCTCAGCCCTTGGTGCTCTCTTCCCCAGCTCTGCGACACTGCCCATCACCTTCCGCTGTCTGGAGGAGGGCCTCGGTGTGGACCGCCGCATCACCAGGTTCGTACTGCCCGTGGGGGCCACTGTCAACATGGATGGCACTGCCCTCTATGAGGCCCTGGCCGCCATCTTCATCGCCCAAGTCAACAACTATGAGCTCAACCTGGGCCAGATCACAACTATCAGGTGAGTTGGCCTTGGTTGGAACCTGCCAACAGGTGAGACCTGAGCGGGGATGGTGTTGAAGGGAAGGGAGCGTTTGGATATTGGTTGGCGGGGTGTATTGAGGGGTGCAGGAAAAAATAAGACATGGTTCCTGAACTTAGGGAAGATCTAGTCTAAGGAAGAGACACTGATGATAGTAATGCTGATGACAGTGATGATGATGATGATGTAGATTATGTTGGTGATAGTGGAGATGACGTGGATGGTGTTGATCATGGTGACGGAGGTGGTAATGGTTTTGGTGGTGATGATGATGGCCAACATTTATGAAACTCTTGCTATGTATCATCTCAGTCACTCAGTCATGTGTGACTCTTTGTGAGCCCATGGACTGTAGCCTGCCAGGCTCCTCTGTCCATGGGATTCTCCAGGCAAGAATACTGGAGTGGGTTGCCATGCCCTCCAGGTGATCTTCCCAGGGATCGAGTCCATATCTCTTATATCTACTGCATTGGCAGGTGGGTTCTTACCACTAGCGCCACCTGGGAAACCCAGCAGCTTCCCACTAGATGTCTTATTAACACCTGATGGTGTATACATATTGATGCTGCTCTCTCAATTCGTTAGCCTACTCTTGATTCAGTCTGACCCTCTACTTGGTGGTGGACCACCATCTTTTTCATTTTCTAGGTGTTGTACATTTTAGTTTTCCTAAGCCATACACATGTAAGTGTATACATTTTTTCACTCAGTGCCATAGACAGTTTCTTCTTTTGATTCTAAACTTAGCCCACCTTCCAGAGTGTCCTTCCTGGCATCAGGACCTCTCTATACTGACCCACCTACTTCTAGCACATGTGTGTATGGGGGACTCAAGCTTCTGCTTCATGGCTGCTGCCCAGGTTGATACTTCTGCCCTCTTCCAGCCCCCAGAGGCAGCTGGTTAAATCCCTGCTTTTACACCTAGGAAGACTAAAGGAGCAAAGAAAGAAACATTGAGGAAACTGTAAAGAGTGTCAGGATCACCTCTCACATTGCTCTCTCTGGGTGAGGCACTGGGTGGCATGGGCTTGTTGTTTAGTCGCTCAGTTGTTTGACTCTTTGCGACACCCCTGGCCTGTAGCCCACCAGGCTCCTCTGTCCATAGGATTCTCCAGGCAAGAATACCGGAGTGGGTTGCCACTTCCTCCTCCAGGGTGTCTTCCCGACCCAGGGATCAAACCCACGAATCCTGCATTGCAGGTGAATTCTTTACCACTGAACCACAAGGGAAGCTGGGTGGCATGGATATGACATCCCTAGACACTCATGCCATGCTGACTGCTTGCTTTCCTTTGCATCTGTGGACAAAAAAATGTCGCTGGTCTTTTCAGTTAACAAAGGTTGTCACCCTTCCATCAGCTATTGGCCGCTGCAGCTGCCCCCAAAGGTGCCCCTTGGGGACAATTCAGGATGGAGCAAAGCAGGCTACTGGCCCTATAGAGTTCACATCTAGAAATGATATCAACAGGCCAGACTCTTGTATTATCCCATACATAGAAAAGCACTCAAATCACTGACTTGAGATGTCTGGTGTTTTTAATTTAAATCTTAATTGGAGGATGATTTTAAAAATTAATTTTTAATTTTTATTTGAAGGATAATTGCTTTACAGTGTTGTGTTGGTTTCTGCTGTACAACAGTGTGAATCAACTATAAGTAAACACATATCCCCTCCATTGTGAGCCTCCCTCCCATTCTCCCTCCCCCATCCCACCCCTCTGTGTCACCGCAGAGCACTGAGCTGAGCTCCCTGTGGTACACAGCAGCTTCCCACTAGCCATCTATTTTACACAGGGTAGTATCTATATGTCAGGGATACTCTCTTGTTTCTTTAATTTTTATTTTTGTGTTTAGCAGTAATCTTTTAGATGTTTCCTGACAAGCTTTTTTCTTTTCTCTTTTTTTTCAACAAAAACTCCTTCGTCTTTAACCTCTCCAGAACCTTTCCTCAGAGCTATCAGACTGGCTGTCACTCTGGCTCAGTAAGGTCCCAGAATAAAACATAACTCTCAGCTTTAAGGGGTGTACCTCGTGGCTCCGTGGTAAAGAATCTGCCTGCCAATGCAGGAGATGGGGGTTTGATTCCTGGGTCTGGAAGATCCCCTGGAGAAGGAAATGGCAACTCACTCCAGTATTCTTGCCTGGGAAATACCATGGAGAGAGGAGCCTGGTGGGCAGCAGTCCATGGGGTTGCAAAGAGTCAGACACGACTGAGCAACTAAACAACAACAACAACTCAGCTTAAAAACAAGCAAACAAACAAAACACCTGCTCTTGCATCTGCAATATGAACTGTTTAAATGTCCATCATAGGATGAAACTCCAGCCAGATCCCAATAAAAGACGAGGGGGTATCTCTGCATTGGCTTTTGATAAAAGTCGCTTTGAATTTGCTCTTTATTTTGGGGATCTGACCCCTTCCCTTCTTTTGTGTCTCTCCTAACACTCCCTCATTTCTCCCTTCCCCTGCCTGCGTCCCTGTGTCCTTTCTCCCTGTGCAGTATCACAGCTACAGCAGCCAGCGTCGGGGCTGCCGGCATCCCCCAGGCAGGTCTGGTTACCATGGTGATTGTGCTCACCTCGGTTGGCCTGCCCACTGAGGACATCACGCTCATCATCGCTGTGGACTGGTTCCTGTGAGTGTTCTTCAGACTCTTCTACTCTCTCCTCGAATCCCCTGCTTTCCCTGTAGGACTCCCAATGAATGGGCTCTCATTGCAGCAAGGACAGAGCTCTAGAATTTTAGAATGAAAAGAGGGCCTTGGAGGACATCCCAAGCAGTATGGACCCCAAATTCCATAGAGTTAATCTTTGGAAATAGGGAAGTAAGCCATGAAGGGCTTTACCCATCTTCCAGAAAAGCCTTATTGTACCTGCCTTATGTAGAAATCAAAAAAAAGGTGATCCATGGGGCAGAGCTGACTTGCAAATTTTTTAAAAAAATTCTCAACTTTTATTTTAAAAATTTTATTTATTTATTTGACTGTGCCAAGTCTTAGCTGGGGCATGCAGGTCTTCTATCTTTGTTGCGGTATTCAAACTCTTAGTTTTGGCATGTGGGATCTAGTTCCTTGATCAGGGATTGAACCTGCACCCTCTGCTTTGGGAGTGAAGAGTCTTAGCCACTGGACCACCAGAGAAGTCCCTCAACTTTTGTGTGTGTGTGTGTGTGTGTCTTCAGTTGTGTCTGACTCTTTGTGACCCCATGGATGGTAGGTAGCCCACCAGGCTCCTCTGTCCATGGGATTCTTCAGGCAATAATACTGGAGTGGTTTGCTATGTCCTCCTCCAGGAGTTCTTCCTGATCTAGGGATTGAACCCCCATCTCTTATGTCTCGTACATTGGCAGGCAGATTCTTTACCACTTGTGCCACCGGGAGAGCTCCCCTCAACTTTTATTTTTTAATTATTTTTGACTGTGCTGCAGAGCTTGTTGGATGAATCCCTAGTTCCTTGACTAGGTATTGAACCCAAGCCCTGGCAGTGAAATCTGAGTTCTAACAACTGGAATGCCAGGGAATTTTCTCAACTTTTAATAATAGGAGATTTACATATAAAAATCTGGACTTTCATTTCCACCTTGGAGCTCTTGCCTGGATCTCACTCCCTTTTAGATGGTTTCCAGCAGGGTCATATTTACTCACAGTGGTTACCTTCCTCATTCTGTATGCTGTTCAGCTCATAACCCCTAATTTTCTTTTAAAAAATGAATTAATTTACTTAAAAAATTAGAGTATTGTTGCTTTATAGTTTCTGCAGTACAGCAACATGAATCAGCTACAGGTATACATATGTCCTTTCCCTCTTGAGCCTCCCTTCTTCCCCCTCCCTCCTATCCCTCTAGGTTATCACAGAGCACTGATCTCACTGAGCTGAGCTCCCTAGGCAGGTTCCCAGTTCAGTTCAGTTCAATCGCTTAGTCATGTCCAGCTCTTTGCAACCCCATGGACTGTAGCATGCCAGGCCTCCCTGTCCATCACCAACTCCTGGAGTTTACTCAAACTCACGTCCATCGAGTCGGTGATGCCATCCAACCATTTCATCCTCTGTCGTCCCATTTTCTTCCTGCCTTCAATCTTTCCCAGCATCAGGGTCTTTTCAAATGAGTCAGTTCTTCACATCAGGTGGCCAAAGTATTGGAGTTTCAGCTTCAACATCAGTCCTTCCAATGAACACTCAAGACTGATCTCCTTTAGGATGGACTGATTGGATCTCCTTGCAGTCCAAGGGACTCTCAAGAGTCTTCTCCAACACCACAGGTCAAAAGCATCATTTTTTTTTGGCACTCAGCTTTCTTTATAGTCCTACTCTCACATCCATACATGACTATTGGAAAAACCATAGCTTTGACTAGATGGGCCTTTGTTGGCAAAGTAATGTCTCTGCTTTTGGTTCCCACTAGCTATCTGTTTTACACAAGGTCTTGCATATATGTCAGTGCTACTTTCTTAACTCGTCCCACCCTCTCTTTCCCCCGCTGCGTCCACATGTCCATTCTCTGCGTCTGTGTCTCTATTCTTGCCCTGCAAATAAGTTCATCAGTATCATGTTTCTAGATTCCATATATATGTCCATACCCCTAATTTGCTATATCAGACATTTACATTAAAAAAAGGCATTGCACTGCTGAGAACAAATATGAGCACATCAGAGCTTGGTCCAGTCTGTGTTGGACTGGAGTGTGAGCCCTGACTCCAGGGCACAAGGAGCCCCCAGCTGCTGCACCTTCTTTGTGGAGTGCCTCAAGCCTTGATTAATGGCAGGCTTCTCTCTCCCCTCCCCTCTGCAGTGACCGACTTCGCACAATGACCAATGTGCTGGGGGACTCTATCGGAGCGGCCGTCATTGAACATCTGTCTCAGCGGGAGCTGGAGCTGCAGGAAGCTGAACTCACCCTCCCCAGCCTGGGGAAGCCCTACAAGTCGCTCATGGCACAGGAGAAAGGGGCGTCCAGGGGACGGGGAGGAAATGAGAGTGCTATGTGAGAGCCCCCTGCTTTGCCACCCAGAGAGGAGGGAAGCGGGTTGGGGAGGGGGTTCCTGGTGAAGAACCACTACCTGAGTGACTGTGCACTGAACACACATGTTCTTTCCAGTGTGTTTGGGGGGAAACTGAGATAAAGGAGCAGGAATGAAAGATGTCTAAGGTGTCTGTTTCTCTCTGGGCGTATACTGAAAATTTGTGGGGGAGGCCATGAGCGGGCAGAGGAGGAGATATTTACCCTGGGATTAGGGGTAAGAGAAGCTTCAGGTTCAACAAGATGAGGGGTCAGCTTGTGTTCGTCATTTTCTCAAAGAGTGATGGAACTCAAGAAGGTAAACTACTATTCCTCAGTGTTGTTCAGTACTCTGCGACTCTGTAGACTGAAGCACAACCAGGCTCCTCTGTCTTCCACTGTTTCCCGAAATTTGCTCAAATTCATGTCCATTGGATTGGTGATGTTATCTAACCATCTCATCCTCTGCTGCCCGCTTTTGCTTTTTCCTTCAATCTTTCCCAGCATCAGGGTCTTTTTCAATGTCTGCTCTTTGCATCAGGTGGCCAAAATATTGGAGCTTCAGCATCAGTCCTTCAAGTATATATTCAGGGTTGATTTCTTTTAGGATTGACTGGTTTGATCTCCTTCCCGTCCAAGGGACTCTCAAGAGTCTTCTCCAGCACCACAGTTCCAAAACATCAACTTTTCGGTGCTCAGCCTTCTTCATGGTTCAACTCTCACGTCCGTACATGACTACTGGAAAAATGATAGCTTTGACTATATGGACCTTTATTGACAAAGTGGTATTTCTGCTTTTTAAATACACTGTCTAGCTTTAAAACAATATCCATGGCCTCTGTGTGGGGAGTCCCCATGACCACCTTCAGATGTGATGATATACCAGAAGGACTCATAGAACTTGAAAAAGCTGGGATACTCTCATTTATGGTTTAGTGCCCTGAAAAGACACTTTGAAATCAGCAAAGGCAAAAGATGCAGGTGACAGGGTCCAGAAGAGATTAGATGTGAGCTTCCACTTGTCCTGTCCCAGGGGAATTGCATGAATAGCCCTTAATTCTTTCAGCAGCGAGGTGTGACAACACGTATGAAATACTGCCAACCATGAAAGCCCACCTGAACCGTGGTGTCCAGAGTTTTTATCCAGGTGTGTCACATAGGCATGGAGTTCCTGTTGACCTTCACAGCTCATTGTTGAGTCCCTCCAGTGTTAGTCGCTCAGTCATGTTTGACTCTTTGCGAACACATGGACTGCAGCCCACCAGGCCTCTCTGTCTGTGGGATTCTCCAGGTAAGAATACTAGAGTAGGTAGCCATTCCCTTCTCCAGGGGGTCTTCCTGACCCAGAGACTGCAGACCTCCTGCAGTAGCAGGTAAATTCTTTACCATCTGAGGCACCAGGGAAGCCTGAGTCCCTCCAGAGGTCAAACTAATAAAGCATTGTCCTGGGTCCCAGGTGAACAAAGCCTGGCTTCCCCAATGGCTCAGTGGGTAAAGAATCTGCCTGCAATGCAGGAGACACAGGAGGCGCAGGTTTGATCCCTGGGTCAGAAAGATCCCCTGGAGCAGAAAATGGCAACCCACTCCAGTATTCTTGCCTAAAAAATCCCATGGACTGGTGGGCTACTGCAGATATAAGTGAGCCACTACACACAAACAGTATAGCATTGCCCTGGGTCCCAGGTGAACAAAAACGGGCATTCACCATCAACCAGACTACCTGGCATGGATTAAAGCCCCAGGTAAACAAAGACACTTTTATCAGGCAGGATATTCCAGGGGTTCAGAGGTCATGTTTCAAGAAGCAGTCTAGAGTCAGTGCTTTCTTTGGGATGTACAGGCTTTGAGCACCCCTTATCCTCCGCGTTAAACCTTTAACTTCATACACCTCGTTGTTGGGAACTGGGGAAGCAGGTCCCATGGAGATGAGTAGTGAGGACTTGTAACCCCGGCACTTGACCCCTGGGACTAATTGGCCTGGACAGTTCCAGGCTGGCCCCAGGGGGCCCCTTATATGTAAGGGTGGATGTCAGAGTTTAACCATTATTTTCTTGCAGGCTAATGAACCAGGTGGGAAATTACATGAGACCTTACTAAAGGTGTGGGGAGAACAAGGAAAAACAGAAGGTAACATGATTATAACTGCTATAAATATAACTCAACTCCATGATCCTTTTGTTTAAGAAATATAATATTAATTTTTTCTAAATCAAATTAAACTTCTCTTGAGCACTTACCTCTACTAAAGGCAGGGGGAGGATAGGGTGGGAAATTCAAACATGGGTAGGTTTTGGGATGCTCCATCCTCCATTTCATAAAGGTTTTAAGAGAATAAGCAACTGAGAGAACTTGGGAGAAGCGCTTCATAAATCTTTAATCTATTTATCTTACCATGGAACCAAAATCACTGTGAATGGTGTAATTAAAAGATGCTTGCACCTTGGAAGAAAAGTTATGACAAACCTAGACAACATATTAATAAAGCAGAGACATCACTTTGCCAACAAAGGTCTGTGTAGTCAAAGCTATGGTTTTTCCAGTAGTCATGTATAGGTGTGAGAGTTGGACCGTAAGGAAGCTGAGGGCCACAGAATTGACGCCTTCAAATTGTGGTGTTGGAGAAGACTCTTGAAGAGTCCCTTGGACAGCAAGGAAATCAAATCAGTCAATCCTAAAGGAAACCAACCCTGAATATTCATTGGAAGAATTGATACTAAAGCTGAAGCTCCAGTACTTTGGCCACCTGACTTGAAGAACCGATTCATTGGAAAAGACTGTGCTGCTGGGAATGATTGAGGGCAAGAGGAGAAGGGAGCGACAGAGGATGAGATGGCTGGATGGCATCATTGACTCAATGGACATGAGTTTGAACAAACTCTGGGAGATAGTGCAGGACAGGGAAGCCTGGTGTGCTGTAGTTTGTGGGGTCACAAAGAGTCAGACATGACTTAGTGACTGAACAACACCAATTGGAGACAATTATGGTAAGAGTTTAGAAACATTCCATGAGGAGACAAGAAGCTCATCCACTTATAAAATATTCAACTCTACAATGGACCTTGGGGAACTTTGCCTGAGATCCCAGTGTTAAACTAGCATTTCAGCTTTTATCTCTATCCACCCCATGGTCAGTGTTCTACATCCCCAGAGGGCTCCTGTGGAAGCAGGGTATGCTAGTTCTTTAGGGCTGCCATGACAACATACCACAGATTGAGTGGCTTAAACAATAGAATTTTCCCCTCATCGTTTTGGTTGTTAGAAGTCCTAGATCTAGGAGTTTCCTGGTGGTCCAGTGGCTAAGACTCTGCACTCACAATGCAGGGGTCCTGGGTTCTATCCTTGGTCAGGGAACTAGATCTAACATTCCATAACTAAGAGTTTTCATGCTTCAATGAAGATCAAAGATCCTGCATGCCACAACTAAGACCCAGAACAGCCAAATAAATAAAGTCACGTCTTTTCATGAAGATGGCACCGAAGGTGAAGAAGGAAGCCCCTGCTCCTCCGAAAGCTGAAGCCAAAGCAAAGGCTTTGATGGCCAAGAAAGCAGTGTTGAAAGGTGTCCACAGCCATAAAAAAGAGAAGATCTGGGTGTTACCCACCTTCTGGCAGCCCAAAACACCACTGCTCAGGAGGCAGCCCCAATGTCCTCAGAAGAGCGCCTCTAGGGGAAACAAAGGACCACTATGCCATCATCAAATTCCCCCTCACCACCGAGTCAGCCATGAAGAAAATAACTGGTATTCACTGTGGAAGTCAAGGCTAAAAAGCACCAAATTAAACAGGCTGTGAAGAAGCTCTGTGACATTGATGTGGCTGAGGTCAATACCATGATCAGGCCTGACAGAGAGAAGAGGGCATATGTTCGACTGGCTCCTGACTGTGATGGTTTGGATGTTGCCAAAAAAATTGGGATCGTCTAAACTGAGTCCAGCTGGCTAATTCCAAATATAAAAGTTTTCACTGTGTTAAAACAACAACAACACAAACAATGAAGTCATGGATGCAGATGCCAGCAGTGTCAGTTTCTCTTGAGGCCTCTCTCCTTGGCTTGTAGATGGTTGTCCTCTCCTTGTGTCTTCACATGGTCTTCCTCCTGTGTGTGTCTGAGTCTTAATCTCTTCTTCTTAAGGAAACCAGTCAAATTAGAGTAGGGCCCACCTGAATGAACTCATTTTAACCTGCGTGCACGCTCAGTTCCTTCAGTCGTGTCTGAGTCTTTGCGACCCTATAGACCATAGCCCCAGAGGCTCCTCTGTCCATGGGATTCTCCAGGCAAGAATACTGGAGTGAGTTGCCATGCCCTCCTCCTGGGGATCTTCCTGACCCAGGGATCTAACCCACATCTCTTACATCTCCTACATTGGTAGGCAGGTTCTTTACCACTAGTACCACCTGGGAAGCTTATTACTATGGCTTGAAGATCCCATCTTGAAATTCAGCCACATTCCCAGGTATAGGGGGTTAGGACTTCAGCATATGAATTTTGTAGAGGACACAACTCAGGTCATCACACAAAGTGTGACATACTGTCAAGGGATCCATGACCCCATTGCCTCCAATCCTTAGAACCCCTTCCAGCTCTATTTTCTTTATAAGCCTGCATTTTAAAGAATAAAGAAACTAGGGAAAGATAGATCATTTTTTTTTGGCGGAGGGGACTGTGGTTTGGATTTGATTTGATCCCATGGGTGAAAGGAAGTATAGACCTTTAAAAATTTTTTATTTTGTATTTGAGTATGATTAAGGGGCTTCCCTTAAATACACAGAAGAACTGTACAAAAAAGATCTTCACGACCCAGATAATCACGATGGTGTGATCACTCACCTAGAGCCAGATATCCTGGAATGTGAAGTCAAGTGGGCCTTAGGCAGCATCACTACGAACAAAGCTATTGGAGGTGATGGAATTCCAGTTGAGCTATTTCAAATCCTGAAAGATGATGCTGTGAAAGTGCTGCGCTCAATATGCTAGCAAATTTGGAAAACTCAGAGGTAGCCACAGGACTGGAAAAGGTCAGTTTTCATTCCAATCCCAAAGAAAGGCAATGCCACAGAATGCTCAAACTACCACACAATTGCACTCATCTCACACGCTGGTAAAGTAATGCTCAAAATTCTCCAAGCCAGGCTTCAGTAATACATGAACCGTGAACTTCCACATGTTCAAGCTGGTTTTAGAAAAGGCAGAGGAACCAGAGATCAAATTGCCGACATCCTTTGGATCATGGAAAAAGCAAGAGAGTTCCAGAAAAACATCTATTTCTGCTTTATTGATTATACCAAAGCCTTTGACTGTGTGGACCACAATAAACTGTGGAAAAGTCTGAAAGAGATGGGAATAGCAGACCACCTGACCTGCCTCTTGAGAAACCTATATGCAGATCAGGAAGCAACAGTTAGAACTGGACATGGAACAACAGACTGGTTCCAAATAGGAAAAGGAGTTCGTCAAGGCTGTATATTGTCACCCTGCTTATTTAACTTATGTGCAGAGCACATCATGAGAAACACTGGGCTGGAAGAAGCACAGGCTGGAATCAGGATTGCTGGGAGAAATATCAGTAACCTCAGATATGCAGATGACACCACCCTTATGGCAGAAAGTGAAGAGGAACTAAAAAGCCTCTTGATGAAAGTGAAAGTGGAGAATGAAAGAGTTGGCTTAAAAGCTCAATATTCAGCAAACTAAGATCATGGCATCTGGTCCCATCACTTCATGGCAGATAGATGGGGAAACAGTGGAAACAGTGTCAGACTTTATTTTTTTCGGCTCCAAAATCACTGCAGATGGTGATTGCAGCCATGAAATTAAAAGACACTTACTCCTTGGAAGGAAAGTTATGACCAACCTAGATAGCATATTGAAAAGCAGAGACACTACTTTGCCAACAAAGATTCATCTAGTCAAGGCTATGGTTTTCCCAGTGGTGATGTATGTATATGAGAGTTGGACTGTGAAGAAGGCTGAGTGCCGAAGAATCGATGCTTTTGAACTGTGGTGTTGGAGAAGACTCTTGAGAGCCCTTTGGACTACAAGGAGATCCAACCAGTCCATCCTAAAGGAGATCAGTCCTGGGTGTTCATTGGAAGGACTGATGCTGAAGCTGAAGCTCCAGTACTTTGGCGACCTCATGCAAAGAGTTGACTCATTGGAAAAGACCCTGATGCTGGGAGGGATTGGGGGCAGGAGGAGAAGGGGACGACAGAGGATCAGATGGCTGGATGGCATCACCGACTCGATGGACATGAGTTTGGGTAAACTTGGGGAGTTGGTGATGGACAGGGAGGCCTGGCATGCTGTGATTCATGGGGTTGCAAAGAGTCGGACACGACTCCACAACTGAACTGAACTGAAGTAATTCAAGATTATCTCATTTCCAGACCCTTAACTTAATTAAATTGGCAAAGAAGCTTTTTCTAAAAAGGTCACATTCACAGGTTCTGGGTAGGCATACCTTTTGTGATGTTTCCTATAAAGCCTATGGGGTACAGGAAATGTAGCTCAGTCCAGTTAAGACAAAGATTTTAGTGGTCCCAGGAAATAGAGCAGTGAGTCAGGCAAGAGAATACAGCCATAAAAGGTGTGTTTATCAAGCCAGTTACCACCACAATCGACTGGTGGACTTCTGCTGGGGAAATACAGGGAGCCAATACAAACATATATGCCACAGACTTATCTTACCCAATGTGCAAGTGATTTATACACCAACTCCTGTTCCTCTCTGGTTAAGGAGTGATTCCTGGGACATTAATTCTCTGAACATGGGCAGGGCAGGCTAGAGAAATCCCTTAGGCAAAGGATGCAGATACGAAAGTTGGAAGCCAGACAGAATGTGCTGAAATGATAAATGGTGAAAGAATATCTTTTATATTATATTTATCCATTCCACCTTCCTGGGATGCAGTTACCGTGGCTGCAAGGGCAGAAGCCATTTTGTGACCACTAGGGTGGAAGACTCATGCTAGAGCTAGAGCAAAAAAGCACAAAGATCTTGAGTACTTGAAGGCCAGCTTTGAACTGTTTAGCTCCAGACTTCATGTTTCAGAAATGGAATATACATCACTAAGTTTTGATGTGACTGAAAGTTATTCATAAAAAATGCACTTCTTCTAGTTGATTTGATTCACCCAGCCTCAGAAAGCATCACTGTAAATGAGTTTGCAGGGCAACATTTCCCTAATAGGTATACATCCCCTCACTGTGAGGATATATATTAAAAACATGAGATTTAGTTTATTTTTTAAGAAATTTAAATCATGACTAAATGTAACAGAAAATATCAGGTTCAATTTATATGAAGTTAAAATTCATATGGTTACAAATTGAAAAAGGGAACCAAAGATATAGTATGAAGGAAAATAGGGCTGTGAAGACCCAAGGAAAGTTTTTCTTTAAAAAGTGAGTATTAGGAAAGAGAAAAGCATTAAATGAAAGAAGCCAGGATGTCTGGTCCTCAATATTATGTGCTCAGTTACTTATGAGAGCCCTCTAAAGACCCTGTGAATGAGAGATGGTGCCCTGCTGATGAGTCTCCCTAGGGCCCCCTTCATGTCCCTGTTCCTCAGACTGTAGATGAAGGGGTTCAGCATGGGGGTGACCATGGTGTACATCACTGAGGCCACCAGACTTGTCCTAGAGGATGAAGTGACTGCAGAACTGAGGTAGACCCCTAGGCCTGTGCCATAGAACAAGGAAACCACCGAGAGGTGAGACCCACAAGTGGAAAAGGCTTTGTACTTCCCCCTGGCTGATGAAATTCTCAGGATGGAGGAGAAAATCTTAGAGTAAGAAAAGAGGATCCCAGAGAGAGGAAAAATACCTAGGATAATAGTCATAAAATACACCACTGTGTTATTGATGACGGTGTTTGAACAGGTGAGCTTCAGGACTTCAGGAAGATCACAGAAAAAGTGTGGGATCTTCATGCTTCTGCAGAAGGACAGCCTCAAAACTGTTAAGGTCATGAGCAGGGAGCCTGTGACACTGAGGCTCCAGGACCCCAGAGCCAGAAGCCCACAGAGCCGGGGGTTCATGATGACCAGGTAGTGCAGGGGGTGACAGATGGCCACGAAGCGGTCATAGGCCATCACGGCCAGGAGTAAATTGTCCAGGCATCCAAACACAACGAAAAAAAATACCTGGCTGAGGCAGCCTGCATAGGTGATAACTTGACTCTGTTTTTGGATGTTCCACAGCATCTTTGGGATGGTGGTGGAGGTGAAACCGATGTCAGCAAAGGACAAGTTGGAGAGGAAGAAGTACATGGGGGTGTGGAGGTGGGAGTCTGAGATGATGGCTAGGATGATGGCCAGGTTCCCAGTGAATGTGACCAGGTACATGGACAGAAACAGCCCGAAGAGGAGAGGCTGCAGGTCTGGGTCCTCTGAGAATCCCAGGAGGAGAAAGTTTCTGACTCCTGTTTGGTTTCCTCTTTCCATGAGTCTGCTGGGCTTGCCAACAAGGAGGAAAAAAGCAATACAAAATTTACCCCAAATAAATATTCCCCAGAAAGACAGAAATATCCTTAACCCAAACCCAGGGAGATCATGAAGTCATTCATTTTGGCTAAGGATTGACTTTCTTTGATGACAAATTGTGGTTACTGCTGACATCTAGAAAAATTGTCTCAAGTTCAGCACTTCTCAAATTGTGGTTCCTGAGCACCATCAGCAACCTCTAGACATGTTAGAAATACACATTTTTAAGGCTCGTCTGACCTGTGTGTGTGCTCAGGTGTGTGTTGAACTCTTGGCGACCCCATGGACTGTAGCTTGCCAGACCCCTCTGTCCATGGGATTTCTCAGGCAAGAATACTGGAGTAGGTTGCAATTTCCTCCTCCGGGAGATCTTCCCAACCCAGGTATAGAACCTGCATCTCCTGTATCTCCTGCATTGGCAGGTGGATTCTTTTCCATTGAGTCATCTCTGACCTACTGAATCAGATATACTGGGTGTGAAGCCAGCACTTGACGCTTCAACAAGCCCTCATGGAAATTCTGACACATACAAGTTTGAGGAGCACTGCTCTAGTGCTTGCCTGCATCCCCAAACAATCATCCCTTTCCTGGAGTCCCTGATTATCACTCTTGAGCGTTCTGCTCAGTGCTTCTGGGAATGGGGAATTCCCTAACTCTAGGCAGCTCTTCTCACTCATTGAGAAGTTCTTAGATCCTCTGGACCTTGGGTGCTCCTTTTGCTAAAAAAGAAAAAAACCCTAATATTATTGTTAATCACCATGTATATTTCATTTTTATTATCAATGTCCCTATATAAATTCAATCAAAATTGAATTTCTAAATATAGACTCCTAGAGTTTCTAAATATTGAGTTTATCTTCACATAAATCATCTTTTATTTTTAGCTTTGGGTGGGTGCATGCTTAGTCCTGTCCAACTCTTTGAGAACCCATGGGTCTGTAGCCTGCCAGGCTCCTCTGTCCATGGAATTTTCCAGGCAGGAATACTGAAGTAGGTTGCCATTTCCTACTCCCAACCCAGGGATGGAACCTGAGTCTCCTGCATTGGCTGCTGGATTTTTTTTCCAATGAGCAATCTTTGAAGCCCATAAAAACATACCTATCATCTCCAAAAATGTCCTTGTATTCTTTTGTGTGGTATGAATACTTGCAATCTATTCCTCTAACATATTTTTAAAGAGTACAATACTGTATTATTAACTCTGTTTACTATGTTATATCCCTGGAGAAAGAAATGGCAACCCACTCCAGTATTCCTGTTTGGAAAATTCCATGGACAGAGGAGCATGGCGGGTTACAATTGATGGGGTTGCAAGTCAGACACGACTTAGTGACTAGACCGCCACCACCACCACCACATTATATGCCAGATCTCTAGAATTTATTCATTTTGCATAACAAATCTTGATACACTGAATAAGAATTCCATATTTCCCTTCCCTTCCAGCCAATAATTCCAATCAACATTCTATTCCGTGCATCCATGAGTTTGATGATTTTAGATGCTTCATGTAAGTGGAATCATACACTATTTGTTCTTTTCTGTCTGGCTTATTTCACTTATTATAATGTCCTCTAGATTCATCTGAGGTGTTGCAAATAGCAGAATTTCTACATGGCATTTTAATGTATTTTAGGTTTAATGCTATTAATAATGATATTCTCTCACATTGTATCTTTGGTATCACTATTACATTAGGAAAACCTTAGATTTTTCTGTATTTATAAGGTCTTATGGACATTTTCTAGATTTCATTAATTAAATTTTTTTTCTAATGTATATATGCTTTCTCCAAATAGTATTAATTTACAACATCTATTTATCTTTAGGTCTTATTACATTGCTATAAAACTCCACAACGCTGTTCAAATTTATGTTGAGTTGGAATTCTTATTATTCTTCCTTTATTCAAGGGAATAATTCTAGAGTTTTTATTTAATATGATGTTTATCATAATTTAGGATATATCTCTATGTATTTTATCATCTTAACTTGCATTTTTTTATTCCTATATATTTTAGAGGGCCTTTTAAAGATACAAATAAGTGTTTCACAATTGATTAATAATTTAGAAAAAAATAGTGTGAAATCTTATCCCTATATTCCCTAATAAATTTCAAATGTTGGGTGTGGAGCTAGGGACCATATAAGCTATCAGAAGAATATAATTAAAATACATAGATAATATAATTTATACATGAATATATGTAATCTTGGGCTTCTCAGGTGGCGCTAGTGGTAAAGAACCCACCTGCCAGTGCAGGAGATGTATGAGGCATTGGTTCAATCAACGGATTGGAAAGATCCCCTGGAGAAGGACATGAAACCCACTCCAGTATTCTTACCTGGAGAATCCCACGGACAGAGGAGCCTGGCAGGTTGTAGTCCACGGGGTCGCATAGAGTTGGACTTGACTGAAGCGACTTAGCACACACACATGCATAAATAATCTTTAAAAGTAGACGATCACTATGAATAAAAAGTCTTTGATGGAAATAAGGTAAGAAAAGATCAATAATTGGACAAAAAATTTAAAAATTATTAATGAGAAAATGTGCCCTGCAGAAAGTTGGAATGCAAAAGATAATTATTTGACTAATAAAAGTTAGTATCTTTAATCTATAAAGCCTTAATTATAAATCATATAAACATTAATATATTACCAGGGAAAAAGGCATAGAATATTAAAGATTTATTAAAAAGTATAAAAAGGATAATAAATGTTTGAGAATTTTTTCTAGTATTAACTTATGAGGATGAAAGTAAAATAAGATACCTTTTCACTAAGGTAATTAAGAAGCCACTGAGAAAAATAAAGACTAAGAATGCAAAATTTCATCAAGTGGAAAGAGAAATAGCACTTCACATACTGCTATGAGATGATAATTGATCTGTATTTCTGGACTGGAGAAATTACATCAGTGTACAGATCTTTTATAAGTTTCCTTGCACAAATCCAAGGAAAATGATCAACAAGATATACCAAAATGTGGACAAGAATCATCTTGGAGTGATAAAATGAGTGTGGATTTTTCAACTCATTTTCTTCTATTACATCTTTCAAAAACTACAAATGAACACACATGTAGGCTATCCTTAAGAAAAACATTTGAAGATTTGGAAGACATTTTTAATACAAGTTGCATACAACAGAACTAGGTAAAGCAGAAAATTAAGGTAAAAGCAGAGTTAAGGAATTAAAGAGAAGAACAGGTCTAAAGTTGAGACAATCCAGAGCTAATTCTTTGGCAAAAGCAAACATACACGCAAAATTAGTCTAATGAATGAAATAAGAAAGAGAACAGTAATGCCTAAAATTAGGATTGAGAAAAATAAACATAGATGTAAGGAAATGCTCAACTTTGCAAGAAAATATTATTTAAAACTTGGCATAAAAAACTAGAAAATCTCTAAGAAATTAATTTATTTCTGGGACTATGTAGGTGTCCAAAGTTGATTGAGAATGGAGGGTAATAGATCAAAAATTAAGGAGGGAATTAAGCAAACAACAAGATTTACCTCCAAAAATGCCTTTGTGGGACCTGAGTGCAGGAACAAAAGATTTCTCCTTTAAATATTAAAGAAGAAAAGAAAGTTTATCATCATTATTATCAATTCTGAGGAAGTTCTAGCTAAAGCAGTACAAGGAGAAAAGATACAAGAGATGTAAGTATCAAAAAAGCAATTATTTGTTTGAAGATGATGGATTGGCTGAAGATATTAAATTGGCAACTGAAAACCTCTTTTTTTAAAAAAAATTATTTTTAATTAGAGGAGGAAAATCTCTGGACTGAAAATGATTTTAGTAAGGCAGTCGATACAAAACAAATATGTAAAAACCAATAGTCACCTTAAAGTAACATTCAGTGGCATTCAGATGTTTTGCAATCATTGTTTCTATCAAGTTTTGAAACATTTTTACCACTATGAGAACTCTCTGTGCTATCTTTGTAACTTTCTTTAAAATTTCTCTAAAATTATTAAAAAATAAAAATTAACATAAAAAATGGGTACAAGAGAAAAATAACCCCAGCAGTGTTCATATGTGCAGTTAAATCTCTCAGAAAATAGATCACAATCATTTCACATATTAACAAAAATGTAAGCCACTTAAAACAGGGACTGGAAATTTGCAAATACACAATAAATGAAAGTGATACATTTACTAAATAAGTCAAATGACTTGAGGACCTCCATATGTCAAGTATTTGTGCTAAGTTTTGTATGCCTTAGCTCATTTTATCATGATCATTATTGTTTTGATTTAACAAATGCATATATATAAACAGTATACAATAATCATTAACATGTATAGATACTTACTGGGTGATGGAGACAAAAACATTCTTGTGCATTATCTCTTTTAATTTAATTTTCATATTAACCTCACAAAATGGATACTATTATTATCCTCATTTTATAAATGTGGAAACTGAGGCAGAGAAACATTCAGTAACTTAATATCACAAAGCTGTTTGAATGGGCTGAATGGGTTTGTAAGGCACAGTGATAAAGAATCTGCCAGCCAATGCAAGTGACGAAAGAGACCTGGGTTCAGTACCTGGGGATTGGGAAGATCCCCTGGAGTAAGAAATGGCAACTTGCTCCGGTATTCTTGCCTGGAAAATTCCATGGCCAGAGGAGCCTAGTGGGTTATACAGTCCATGGGGTTGCAAAATGTTGTGCATGACTGAGGACACACACATATATCAGTTCACTTCAGTCGCTCAGTTGTGTCTGACTCTTTGTGACCCCATGAATCACAGCACCCTAGGCCTCCCTGTCCATCACCAACTCCCCGAGTTCACTCAAACTAATGTCCATCGAGTTGGTGATGCTATCCAGCCATCTCTTCCTCTGTTGTCCCCTTCTTCTCCTGCCCCCAATCCCTCCCAGCATCAGGGTCTTTTCCAATGAGTCAACTCTTCACATGAGGTGGCCAAAATATTGGAGCTTCAGCCTCAGCATCAGTCCTTCCAATGAATACCCAGGACTGATATCCTTTAGGATGGACTGGTTGGATCTCCTTACAGTCCAAGACTCTCAAGAGTCTTCTCCAACACCACAGTTCAAAAGCATCAATTCTTCGACGCTCAGCTTTCTTCACAGTCCAACTCTCACATCCACACATGACCACTGGAAAAATCATAGCCTTGACTAGGCGGACCTTTGTTGGCAAAGTAATGTCTCTGCTTTTCAATATGCTATCTAGGTTGGTCATAACTTTCATTCCAAGGAGTAAGTGTCCTTTTTTTTTTTTCCTTTTTTTAAAAATTTTATTTTATTTTTAAACTTTACATAATTGTATTAGTTTTGCCAAATATCAAAATGAATCCACCACAGGTATACATGTGTTCCCCATCCTGAACCAGCGTCTTTTAATTTCATGGCTGCAATCACCATCTGCAGTGATTTTGGAGCCCCCCAAAATAAAGTCTGATGCTGTTTCCACTGTTTCCCCATCTATCTGCCATGAAGAGATGGGACCAGATGCCATGATCTTTGTTTTCTGAATGCTGAGCTTTAAGCCAACTTTTTCACTCTCCACTTTCACTTTCATCAAGAGGCTTTTTAGTTCCTCTCCACTTTCTACCATAAGGGTGGTGTCATCTGCATATCTGAGGTTATTGATATTTCTCCCGGCAATCTTGATTCCAGCTTGTGCTTCTTCCAGCCCAGTGTTTCTCATGATGCACTCTGCATATAAGTTAAATAAGCAGGGTGACAATATACAGCTTTGACGTACTTCTTTTCCTATTTGGAACCAGTCTGTTGTTCCATGTCCAGTTCTAACTGTTGCTTCCTGACCTGCATATAGGTTTCTCAAGAGGCAGGTCAGGTGGTCTGCTATTCCCATCTCTTTCAGACTTTTCCACAGTTTATTGTGGTCCACACAGTCAAAGGCTTTGGCATAGTCAATAAAGCAGAAATAGATGTTTTTCTGGAACTCTCTTGCTTTTTCCATGATCCAGCAGATGTTGGCAATTTGATCTCTGGTTCCTCTACCTTTTCTAAAACCAGCTGGAACATCTGCAAGCTCACAGTTCACGTACTGCTGAAGCCTGGCTTGCAGAATTTTGAGCATTACTTTACTAGTGGCACACACATATATGAAGTGCTAAATAGGAAGAATCCCAGAGAATGCTTCTTGAGTGAGTAAATACATGAGTAAGATTTGGTAGATAAAAGAATACAGGAGAATCAGATGGAGAATAGAAACATAGCTCCTGAGAAATAGCTAGGATGGTTGGATAAGAAATAAGAAGAGATGTTGGGAGCTTAAACAAGGTCAGTTTCCATTAGGAAGGTGAGAGATTCTCAGAATTGGGTTCCAGAAGAGAGGAAGGAACCTGAGTGGAAGAGAGATTTTGAGACACTCAGGACTTGAACTGTGCAGTGTTTTAAGTAAATGGACTCTTACCAACTGTGTTATCCTCATTTATGCATTCCAAGTTAATACTCTGAGAGTTCTGCCTGCCTCCATACCTGTTTCCCACAGCACACACTTTAATGGCCTCAGTGAGCCTCTAGTTCCCTGGATCCTTTCATTCCTGGGTGATGGATCCTCAACTCAGCTCCAATAAAATGCAAGGAGGTGGCATCAGGCATCCATTCTCTGAAAGGGCACCGCTGAACTTCCTCCTTTCTGGGACAATGAAGCTGTACTGAGAGGAGTAAGGGACATATTTATTGTTTCTGTGACTTCAGAGGTTGAATTCTCACAACTGCTCATTAAGGTAATTGTTCCATTGCTCTCTGCTCTCTGAGCAATTTGGTTCCCATGAGTGTGAAAGCCAAACCAGAAAGGACCTTCTTTCCTGCTAACTTTGTTCCCATGGGAACACCCCTCCCCATGTACCTTAGTCACAATGCTCTTTCCTCAGGATCTGATCTCCACTATCTTTTCCCACAAGCACTTCCTCAACATCTGAGATGGAATTTCTTTGTTTATCAAGAGCATGATGGCACATTTTTCAAGATCATGTGAATGTCAAGCAGCTTAACTTGAAATTATGAACAAGGCTGTGGGTTGCACCCAACTACCAACAAAGCCAGACCAATGAGTTTGCCACAGCTTCTGTTCCCACTGTTGAAAGGGCAATCTGAAGGATGTTCCAGGAATACAACAAGAAAAGTAGTGTGAGAAGTGGACTGACTGGCTGTTCAGGCAGACTCTGTGGGAATATGTGGATTTTCAGGGTCAAAACTTGACTTCAATTATGTAAAGTTTAAAAATAAAATAAAATTAAAAAAACAAAACAAAACTTGACTTCAAGGGTCAAGTTCATTGGATGGTCCTCAACACTCTAGTCCAGAGAGAACGGGCTATCCTAAATAATTCACAAGCGAGTGACTTTGTTTTCTGTATATCTCTTATACGTGAAATCTAAAAAAACAAAAACAAAAACAAAACTAACAAACTAGTGAATATAACAGAAAAGAAACAGACTCACAGGCATAGAATTTTTTTCTTTCTTTGGCTGCACTGCTCAGCATATAGAATTTCCCTGAGCATGGATTCAACTTATGCCCTCTCCACTGGAAGTGTGGAGTCTTAACCACTGGACCACCAAGGAAGTCTGGACTCGAAGTTATAGGGGAAAAACCAGTGGCCAACAGTAGGAAGAGGGAAGGGAGAGGGGCAAAACAGGGGCAAGGGATTAAGAGGTACAAACTACCATGCATAAGATAAGTCACAAAGATATATACTGTACAGTAAGGGATATAGACAATATTCTATAGTAACAGTAAATGGAGTATAACCTTTACAAATTGTGACTCACTAGGTTGTACACCTGAAACTTATATAATATATTTTTTGCAAACTTTAAACTTTTTATTCTATATTGGGGTATAGTTAGTTAACAATGCTGTGGTTTTTTTTCAGGTGAACAGAGAAGGGACTCTGCCTTATGCATCAGTTCAGTTCAGTCGCTCAGTTGTGTCTGACTCTTTGCGACCCCATGGACTGCAGCACGCCAGGCTTCCCTGTCCATCACCAACTCCTGGAGCCTGCTCAAACTCATGTCCATTGAGTCAGTGATGCCATCCAACCATCTCATCCACTGCCTTATGTATACATGTATCCATTCTCCCCCAAACCCCCATCCCATCCAGGCTGGTACATAATGTTGAGCAGAGTTCCATGTGCTACACACTAAGTCCTTGTTGGCTCTCCATTTTGATTATGGCAGCGTGTACATGACTTTCCCAAACTCCCTTACTATCCCTTCCCCCTGGCAACCATAAGTTCATTTTCTAAGTCCATGAACCTCTTTCTGTTTTGTAAGTAAGTTCATTGGTATCATTTTAGATTCCACATATAAGAGATGCCATATGATATTTCTCCTTCTCTGTCTAACTTACTTCATTCAGTATGACACTTTCTAGGTTCATCCATGTTGCTGCAAATGGCATTATTTCACTCTTTTTATGGCTGAGTAATATTCCACTGTATGTATGTACCATATCTTCTTTATCTATTCCTCTGTTGTTGGATATTTAGGTTGCCTCCATGTCTTGGCTATTATAAACAGTGCTGCAATGAACACTGGGGTTCATATATCCTTTCAGATCGTATTTTTCTCTGGATTTATGCCCAGGAGTGGATTGCAGGGTCATGTGGTAGCTCTATTTTTAATTTTTAAAGGAATCTCCACACTGTTCTCCATAGTGACTGTACCAATTTACATTCCCACTAACAATGTAGGAGGGCTCCCTTCTCTTCATGCTCTCTCCAGCATTTGTTGTCTGTGGATTTTTTTTGATGATGGCCATTCTGACAGGAATGAGTGATATCTCATTGTAGTTTTGATATGCATTTCTCTAATAACTAGTGATATTGAATATCTTTCCATGTGTCTGTTGGTAATCTGTATGTTCTCTTTGGAGAGATGTTTATTTAGGTCTTCTGTCCATTTTTTCAGTGGGCTTGAAACTTATGTAATATTGTTAATAAACTATACCTCAATAAAAAAGTAAAAAGGAACACTGGTATATAAGGGAATAACTTTTATAACCCAAATCAAATATTAAAATTTTTCAAACAAATAAAAACAATAGGATATCTAGGGCATACTCCTCTTGAATGACTGTAGCCACAGCTACTGAGCCTGCGTGCCCTCGAGTTGGTGCTCCACAACAAGAGAAACCAGTGCAATGAGAAGCCGGAGCACTGCAATGAAGAGCAGTCCCTGCTTGCCACAACTAGAGAAAACCCGAGTGCAACAGGGAAGTCCAGTGCAACCAAAAATAATAAATAAATGTAAAAAAGTCTTAAAAAATGATGTTGCCAAGTGTCTTCTTTTTTTTTTTAATATAAATTTATTTATTTTAATGGCTGAATAATACTCCATTGTGTATATGTACCACAGCTTTCTTATCCATTCATCTGCTGATGGACTGGTTTGATGCACGATACTGGATGCTAGGGGCTGGTGCACTGGGACGACCCAGAGGGATGGAATGGGGAGGGAGGAGGGAGGAGGGTTCAGGATGGGGAACACAAGTATACCTGTGGCGGATTCATTTTGATATTTGGCAAAACTAATACAGTTATGTAAAGTTTAAAAATAAAATAAAATTAAAAAAAATTAAAAAAAAATAAAAGGCATCACGGCTAAATTTATTTATTTTAATTGGAGGCTAATTACTTTACAATATTTTAGTAGTTTTGCCATACATTGACATGAATCCGCCACAGGTGTATATGTGTTCCCCATCCTGAACCCCCCTCCCACCTCCTCCCTATCCCATCCCTCTGGATCATCCCAGTGAGACAGGGTGCCAAGTATCTTCTTTGTCCATGCATTATTTGAATAATGGATTTTAGTTTTTCAATGTCATCAGCCTTGTAGTCTATCCAGTCTCCTTTCCTTCTTTTGACTGTTATGCAAAATAGAGTCAAATCTGGGACTCTGCTTTTCTATTTGTACAGGCATTTTTATGGTCCATTCTTATCATGTGTAAAAAATATTTTGCTTTGGGCAAAGCAAAATATTTTTTACACATGATAAGAATGGACCATAAAAATGCCTGTACAAATAGAAAAGCAGAGTCCCAGATTTGACTCTATTTTGCATAACAGTCAAAAGAAGGAAAGGAGACTGGATAGACTACAAGGCTGATGACATTGAAAAACTAAAATCCATTATTCAAATAATGCATGGCCAAAACAATAAAGTAAATGGCAACGGGGTCATACTTATCAGTAATTACCTTAAACGTAAATGGGTTGAATGCCCCAACCAAAAGACAAAGACTGGCTGAATGGATACAAAAACAAGACCCCTGCATATGTTGTCTACAAGAGACCCACCTCAAAACAGGGGACACATACAGACTGAAAGTGAAGGGCTGGAAAAAGATTTTCCATGCGAATAGGGACCAAAAGAAAGCAGGAGTAGCAATACTCATATCAGATAAAATAGACTTTAAAACAAAGACTGTGAAAAGAGACAAAGATGGTCACTACATAATGATCAAAGGATCAATCCAAGAAGAAGATATAACAATTATAAATATATATGCACCCAACACGGGAGCACCGCAGTATGTAAGACAAATGCTAACAAGTATGAAAGAAGAAATTAACAATAACACAATAATAGTGGGAGACTTTAATACCCCACTCACACCTATGGATAGATCAACTAAACAGAAAATTAACAAGGAAACACAAACTTTAAACGATACAATAGACCAGTTAGACCTAATTGATATCTATAGGACATTTCATCCCAAAACAATGAATTTCACCTTCTTCTCAAGCGCACATGGAACCTTCTCCAGGATAGATCACATCCTGGGCCATAAAGCTAGCCTTGGTAAATTCAAAAAAATAGAAATCATTCCAAGCATCTTTTCTGACCACAATGCAGTAAGATTAGATCTCAATTACAGGAGAAAAACTATTAAAAAATCCAACATATGGAGGCTGAACAACACGCTGCTGAATAACCAACAAATCACAGAAGAAATCAAAAAAGAAATAAAAATTTGCATAGAAACGAATGAAAATGAAAACACAACAACCCAAAACCTGTGGGACACGGTAAAAGCAGTCCTAAGGGGAAAGTTCATAGCAATACAGGCACACCTCAAGAAACAAGAAAAAAGTCAAATAAATAACCTAACTCTACACCTAAAGCAACTAGAAAAGGAAGAAATGAAGAACCCCAGGGTTAGCAGAAGGAAAGAAATCTTAAAAATTAGAGCAGAAATAAATGCAAAAGAAACAAAAGAGACCATAGCAAAAATCAACAAAACCAAAAGCTGGTTCTTTGAAAGGATAAATAAAATTGACAAACCATTAGCCAGACTCATCAAGAAACAAAGGGAGAAAAATCAAATCAATAAAATTAGAAATGAAAATGGAGAGATCACAACAGACAACACAGAAATACAAAGGATCATAAGAGACTACTATCAACAATTATATGCCAATAAAATGGACAACGTGGAAGAAATGGACAAATTCTTAGAAAAGTACAACTTTCCAAAACTCGATCAGGAAGAAATAGAAAATCTTAACAGACCCATCACAAGCACGGAAATTGAAACTGTAATCAAAAATCTTCCAGCAAACAAAAGCCCAGGTCCAGACGGCTTCACAGCTGAATTCTACCAAAAATTTAGAGAAGAGCTAACACCTATCCTGCTCAAACTCTTCCAGAAAATTGCAGAGGATGGTAAACTTCCAAACTCATTCTATGAGGCCACCATCACCCTAATACCAAAACCTGACAAAGATCCCACAAAAAAAGAAAACTACAGGCCAATATCACTGATGAACATAGATGCAAAAATCCTTAACAAAATTCTAGCAATCAGAATCCAACAACACATTAAAAAGATCATACACCATGACCAAGTGGGCTTTATCCCAGGGATGCAAGGATTCTTCAATATCCGCAAATCAATCAATGTAATACACCACATTAACAAATTGAAAAATAAAAACCATATGATTATCTCAATAGATGCAGAGAAAGCCTTTGACAAAATTCAACATCCATTTATGATCAAAACTCTCCAGAAAGCAGGAATAGAAGGAACCTACCTCAACATAATCAAAGCTATATATGACAAACCCACAGCAAACATTATCCTCAATGGTGAAAAATTGAAAGCATTTCCTCTAAAGTCAGGAACAAGACAAGGGTGCCCACTTTCACCATTACTATTCAACATAGTTTTGGAAGTTTTGGCCACAGCAATCAGAGCAGAAAAAGAAATAAAAGGAATCCAAATTGGAAAAGAAGAAGTAAAGCTCTCACTGTTTGCAGATGACATGATCCTCTACATAGAAAACCCTAAAGACTCCACCAGAAAATTACTAGAACTAATCAATGACTATAGTAAAGTTGCAGGATATAAAATCAACACACAGAAATCCCTTGCATTCCTATACACTAATAATGAGAAAACAGAAAGAGAAATTAAGGAAACAATTCCATTCACCATTGCAACGGAAAGAATAAAATACTTAGGAATATATCTACCTAAAGAATCTAAAGACCTATATATAGAAAACTATAAAACACTGGTGAAAGAAATCAAAGAGGACACTAACAGATGGAGAAATATACCATGTTCATGGATTGGAAGAATCAATGTAGTGAAAATGAGTATACTACCCAAAGCAATCTATAGATTCAATGCAATCCCTATCAAGCTACCAACAGCATTCTTCACAGAGCTAGAACAAATAATTTCACAATTTGTATGGAAAAACAAAAAACCTCGAATAGCCAAAGCGATCTTGAGAAAGAAGAATGGAACTGGAGGAATCAACCTACCTGACTTCAGGCTCTACTACAAAGCCACAGTTATCAAGACAGTATGGTACTGGCACAAAGACAGAAATATAGATCAATGGAACAAAATAGAAAGCCCAGAGATAAATCCACGCACATATGGACACCTTATCTTCGACAAAGGAGGCAAGAATATACAATGGATTAAAGACAATCTCTTTAACAAGTGGTGCTGGGAACTCTGGTCAACCACTTGTAAAAGAATGAAACTAGAACACTTTCTAACACCATACACAAAAATAAACTCAAAATGGATTAAAGATCTAAACGTAAGACCAGAAACTATAAAACTCCTAGAGGAGAACATAGGCAAAACACTCTCTGACATACATCACAGCAGGATCCTCTATGACCCACCTCCCAGAATATTGGAAATAAAAGCAAAAATAAACAAATGGGACCTAATTAACCTTAAAAGCTTCTGCACATCAAAGGAAACTATTAGCAAGGTGAAAAGACAGCCTTCAGAATGGGAGAAGATAATAGCAAATGAAGCAACTGACAAACAACTAATCTCGAGAATATACAAGCAACTCCTACAGCTCAACTCCAGAAAAATAAATGACCCAATCAAAAAATGGGCCAAAGAACTAAATAGACATTTCTCCAAAGAAGACATAAAGATGGCTAACAAACACATGAAAAGATGCTCAACATCACTCATTATCAGAGAAATGCAAATCAAAACCACTATGAGGTACCATTTCACACCAGTCAGAATGGCTGCGATCCAAAAGTCTACAAGTAATAAATGCTGGAGAGGGTGTGGAGAAAAGGGAACCCTCTTACACTGTTGGTGGGAATGCAAACTAGTGCAGCCACTATGGAGAACAGTGTGGAGATTCCTTAAAAAACTGGAAATAGACATGCCTTATGACCCAGCAATCCCACTGCTGGGCATACACACTGAGAAAACCAGAAGGGAAAGAGACACGAGTACCCCAATGTTCATCGCAGCACTGTTTATAATAGCCAGGACATGGAAGCAACCTAGATGTCCATCAGCAGATGAATGGATAAGAAAGCTGTGGTACATATACACAATGGAGTATTATTCAGCCATTAAAAAGAATACATTTGAATCAGTTCTAATGAGGTGGATGAAACTGGAGCCTATTATACAGAGTGAAGTAAGCCAGAAAGAAAAACACCAATACAGTATACTAACGCATATATATGGAATTTAGAAAGATGGTAACAATAACCCTGTGTACGAGACAGCAAAAGAGACACTGATGTATAGAACAGTCTTATGGACTCTGTGGGAGAGGGAGAGGGTGGGAAGATTTGGGAGAATGGCATTGAAACATGTAAATATCATGTATGAAATGAGTTGCCAGTCCAGGTTCGATGCACGATACTGGATGCTTGGGGCTGGTGCACTGGGACGACCCAGAGGGATGGAATGGGGAGGGAGGAGGGAGGAGGGTTCAGGATGGGGAACACATGTATACCTGTGGCGGATTCATTTTGATATTTGGCAAATCTAATACAGTTATGTAAAGTTTAAAAATAAAATAAAATTAAAAAAAAAAAAAAAAAAAAAAAATATTTTGCTGGAGAAGGAAAAGGCAACACACTCCAGTAGTCTTGCCTGGAGAATTCCATGGACAGAGGAGCCTGGTGAGCTCTCATTCATAGGGTCGCAGAGTCAGACACGAGTAAGCATGTGTGCACACATGGGGTGGCGGGGGGAGGGGGAATGGTTTTGGAATGATTCAAGCACACTGCACTTATTGTGCACTTTATTTCTATTATTATTATATCAGCTCCACCTCAGATCATCAGGCATTAGATCCTGGAGCTTGGGGACTCCTGCTTTAGCTCACTCCCATGGGGATTTGGCACATGGAAAATTTTCATATATTCTCTTTCCCTTTGGAAGTCACTTTCCCATGGTTCTCAAGTGGGGGTGATTTGGCCCCTTATGGAGTATATGAAGACATTTTTAGTCCTTGCAACTTGGGTGGTGATGTATTTTATCCAGGGATATGACTAAACATCCTACAATGTACAGGAATAGCCCCTATAGCAAAGGATGACCCAAACCCAAATATCAAGGTTGAGAAATTCTGCTCCACAAGCCACACCCTCTTTCTTCTTGGGCTACACTGAGCCTTATGACCTAGTCCTAATGGAGGAGAGTGTACATGGGGAGAAATTGGCTTAATAATATGGGAACAAAATAATATGGGAACAAAAAGCTGTAGCATTACAAAAATTACTCTTGTATGTAATGAGAGCTGAAGTTTATTTAGGACTTGCCACCTGCATTCTTTATGCTGAAGCTTTGCCATTTTATTCCATTTAAACCTCTTGTCACCCATCTGAGGCATGCCTTGTTATAGGTTCATTTCAGATAGAGCAACTGAAGCACATGGGGGTTGAATATTCTTTGGATAAAGAAGTTGTGGTACATATACACAATGGAATATTACTCAGCCATAAAAAGGAACATATTTAACACAGGTCTAATAAGGTGGATGAACCTAGGGCCTATTATACAGAGTGAAATAAGTCAGAAAGAGAAAGACAAATATCATATATTAATGCATATATATGGAATCTAGAAAGATGGTACTGATAAACCTATTTGCAGGGCAGCAATGGAGACATAGATATAGAACAGACTTGTGGACACAGTGGGGGAAGGAGAGGGTGTGACAAACTGAGTGAATAGTATTGAAACATATATATCACCAGATGTAAAATTAGAATAGCCAGTGGAAATTTACTGTATGATGCAGGGAGCTCAAATCTGATGCTTTGTGATAACCTAGAGTTGTGGGAGGGATAGGAGGAGGGAGGGAGGTGCAAGAGAGGGGGGAGATACCTGTACCTGTGGCTGATTCATGTTATATATAGCAGAAGCTAACACAATATTGTAAAGCAAGTATCCTCCAATTAAAAATAAATAATTAAAACATTTTTTTAAAAATAAAAAATCTAAGAAAGATAAAAATAATACAATAAAGTATATTTATCTTATCACTGAGAAAAAATCACCATCTACTAAGATGGCATCACTGTTTGAATTCAGGAAAATTTTGGGGCTCTCCCTGATGGTGCAGTGGTAAAGAATCCATCTGCCAATGCAGGAGACTCAAGAGACTTGAGTTCAGCCTCTGGGTTGGGAAGATCCCCTGGGGGAGGAAATGGCAACCCACTCTAGTATTTTTGCCTGGAGAATCCCATCGACAGAAGAGCTTGAAAGGCTACACTCCATGGGGTCACTAAAAGAGTCGGACATGATGGAACACACCCACACACACTCCACCTGTCCTCCTGAAAACACACACCTCTCCATCTCTAGTCTACACCTGTTCCCAGTGTCCTAAGGATGGACAGTTAGCTTGCTTCCCCACCCTTGCCTCTCTCAACAGGTTCATTCCAACTTCATAACTAAGTGCACTGAAAAATTGAAGAGTCCACACTCTTAAGTGTTCTGTTCCATTGCTCTTGATCACACATGTCCAGGCTCCAGGTCATTGTTGTCACTGGGGAGACAACGTGTTGCAGAGAAGCTTTCTCAGAGCTCTTTTCATGTCTCTGTTCCTCAGGCTGTAGATGAAAGGATTGAGCATGGGGGTGACCACGGTGTACAGGACAGAGGCAAACGCCCCTGTTTGAGAGTCATGTGTCCATGTGGAGCTGAGGTAGACCCCAAGGCAGGTTCCGTAGAACAAGGAGACCATGGAGAGGTGAGATCCACAAGTGGAAAATGCTTTATACTTCCCTCCTGTCGTTGAGATCTTCAGTACAGAACAAACAATTCGAGAATAAGAGAGAAGGATGCCGGTGAGAGGAAAAAAGCCCATAACGCCTGTCACAAGATACAATACGACATTACTGATGAAGGTGTCAGAGCAGGCAAGCTTGAGGACCTCAGGGAGTTCACAGAAGTAGTGCTGGATTTCAACGATGGCGCAGAAAGAAAGCCAGGACATGGTTAAACTCTCAGGAAGGGCCCCCAGAACGCTGATGAGCCAGGTCAGGAGGAGCAACTGTGCACAGAGCCGCAGGTTCATGATGACCGTGTACTGCAGGGGGTGGCAGATGGCCACGAAGCGGTCATAGGCCATCACGGTCAGGAGTAAGTTGTCCAAAAGTCCAAAAACTGTGAAAAAATACATCTGGGTGATGCAGCCTGTGTAGGTAATGGCTTTGCTCTGGGTTTGGATGTTCAGGAACATCTTTGGGATGGTGGTGGAGGTGAAACAGATGTCAGATAATGACAGGTTGGAGAGAAAGAGGTACATGGGGGTGTGGAGGTGGGAGTCTGTGATGATGGCCAGGATGATGAGCAGGTTCCCAAAGACGGTGACCAGGTACAAAGAGAGGAAGAGCCCAAAGAGAACAGACTGAATCTCTGGCTTCTCAGAAAGTCCCAGGAGGAGAAATATTGGAAGCTGTGAGTGGTTTCCTGGTTGCATGTGAAGGATTGTCTGCCAAGAGAGAAGCAGAAGCAAGATTAAATTGGTGATCAACAGGCATCTTAGAAATGTGGTCACTTTTAGCTTGAACTCAATATATTGATGAGACAATGCTTTTGCTTAATGGTCTCTTCTCTCTTGTCTGTTAGTTTGAGGTCTCCTAATGCAATCATCTTTTTCTGTGTTGCCACCAGTAGCTAGAAAGGTTTCACATGAAAACTAATTTTGCACACAAAGAAGATCTCATTTGTTTGACTACCTTGACCCTTGGTCACCCAGCCTTCTCAGATGCCTTTGAATTAATTTGTACTTTATTACTAAATGCCTTTATAATAAAACAATTATTTATTTAAATTATTATTCATTTTATTTAATTATCATTAATTTATAATTAATCAATACCATTAATTATTATTAATTTTATTTAAATTATTACTTTAAATGCTAATTAAAAAAGCATGAGTCTGTGTACTTTCCATAAGCTATGGTAATGACATGGTATTTTCTACTCACTTGATTAATATGTATAATGGACAATCATGAAATAAGATATGGAGTTATCAATTTTTCCCAGAAAAAAATTGCTAATTTTGAAATCTCACAAAACCTGTTTGAAATACATAAAAATTATCTGGAGACACATGAAAATAAGTGTTCTAGTGAATTTTCTAGATCTATGTTACTCATGATACAACATGCCTTCTACAATAGCAGCAGTATAAGAAAAACCAGAGCTGCTGCTGCCGCTGCTGCTAAGTCAATTCAGTAGTGTCCGATTCTGTGCGACCCCATAGATGGCAGCCCACCAGGCTCCCCCGTCCCTGGGGTTCTCCAGGCAAGAACACTGGAGTGGGTTGCCATTGCCTTCTCTAATGCAGAAAAGTGAAAAGTGAAAAGTGAAAGTGAAGTCGCTGAGTCTTGTCTGACTCTTAGCGACCCCGTGGACTGCGGCCCACCAGGCTCCTCCATCCATGGGATTTTTCCAGGCAAGAGTAGTGGAGTGGGGTGCCAATGCCTTCTCCAGAAAAACCAGAGACTAATCTCTAATTAGCATATTATTTAAAAAACTCAAAGAAAATAGCAATAAAATATAAAAATATTTAGCAGTTTATCATGCAAACCAAATACTATGCCCAGGTAACATTTAACCCTAGAAAGCAACCAGCATTTCATATTGGTAATGTATTTATTACAGTAGAGCAAATAAGTAGGAAAAAAATCATCCAAAAAATTGGATAGTCTAATTGAATGCTAAAGATACTACTTGAAAGGAGTTCTGAGAAAGGAGTTCTGAGGAAACTAAATAGGTTTCGTTACTATGAAAATAGTTTCCTTGGTCATCAGCTTATGTCAGCCCTCACATGAAAATATTTAAGAAATCTACATGAAGATCATACACAAGACAAGTATGCCTGTCACTGCCACTACCCAATTCTGTTCTGAAATTTCAAACCAATATGACCAAAGAATAAAAAAGCAATCATAGGGTCACATCCTGGGTAAAAGTAAATTGATCACATTTTCAGATGATCAACTGGCTATGTAAAATCAATTGCAAAGCTATTACAACTAAGAAGTCATTCTGGTGAAACTAGATTGAAATATAAACATGTATCATTTTGTATCATTTTCTTTCCCATTTCCAGCAATAAGCAGATGCATAATAGAAAAAAAAATCCTATTTGAAATTGTACAAAAATAGGGCTTCCCTGGTGGCTCAGGCGGTAAAGAATCTGCCTGCAACATGGGAGACCCAGGTTTGACCCCTGGGTTGGGAAGATCCCCTGGAAAAGGGAATGGCTACTCACTCTAGTATTTTTGCCTGGAGAATTCCATAGACAGAGGAAAGGGGTGGGCTACAGTTCATGGGGTTGCAAAGAGTCAGACACGACTGAGTGACTAACACATATGGCATATACAAACTAACAGTCTGGCTCATTGAAGGCACTCAAGAAATGATATAAATAGCAGTTAATATTTATTAAATTTACCAGGTACAGGAATCATGCTAATCTCTTCTCCCAAATGGTCTCATTTCATCTCCCTGGAAACAAATGGGATGAGAGTGCTGTCATTCATGTCCATCAGAGACAACTGAATGTGGCTCTGTGTGCTCGCTGAAATGCACAAGTTAATGAAGAGTGTGGCCCCTCTGATGTGCAAATTACAGTAAGGTGAGCAGAAGGAGACTGGGTACTGGGTAAAATGTTAGGGGGAGACCAGTGTAGCCCAAGAGAAAACTAGGAGAGAGATGGTTCCTGATGAGTTAGGAGAGGGTTGTAGAAATAATGTGGGAATGAGCAGAAGGCAAGGGAGATGAGAAGAGAGAAGAGGCTGTAATTAAACTTGAGGATTCCTTCTTGGTTAGCACTTGAACATTTCTGAATCATTTTTAATCTATAGATTTGTCCAATTTTCTTACTCTTGACAGTGCTCCTGGGGAAATTCCTCTCTTCTATTTCCAGAGGATGCTCTGTGTTGTTATTCCCAGTCTGATGGACTTATCCCAGGAAAGTGAATCTTGTAGCCAGTAGTCGTGTCTCTAACATGAGGGAGATGGTGCCACACACCTGGAGAAGGGAATGGCAACCCCTTCCAGTATTCTTGCCTGGAGAATCCCACGGACAGAGGAGCCTGATGGGCTACAGTCCATGGGGTCACAAAGAGTCGAACACGACTGAACAACTAACAGCACGTGGATCTCTGGACCAGGGTGATGTTTCTAGGAAGCATGAGAGAATGTCTTTTTTCCCTCATATTTGTGAACTGAAGGTGAGGGGCTAAGTTTATTGAGCTCCAGAAGCTGAATTCTCAAAGCTTCTCATTAAAATTTTTTATTTTTGTAAGCTTGGGGCAATATAACTGCAGGAATATGGGGACTATAATCAAAATGGGAAAAATTGCAGTTATGTCCTCAGGGGTAGATATTGGAAGAATGTGTCTTCTCCCACTGGGACCATTAAAACCTTTTTTATTATGGAAAATTCACACATATACAGAAGTGAAGAGTAGTGAAGAGTATAATGAACACTCATCAACTCATCAATGGGTTTCACAAGTTACTGACCTGTAACCTGGCCACACTACTCCTGTTCAGATGATGTGATTATTTTTAAGCAATTCCCACATATAGTATCATTTACCTACTAATATTTAAGCAACTTCAGCATGTGTCTCTAAAAGAAAAAGAAAATTAAAAAACCAGATAGCCCCATCACTATTGAAATCTAGTTAGTTCTTGAATTATGAACAGCAAGAAAAAGTTGATTCCAGGTCATAAGATGTATATGTAAATATTTTGATTATTATTCTTTTTTAAAAGTAATTTTTATTGGCGTCACTTTACAATGTGGTGTTAAGTACTGCTGTACAACAAAATGAATCAGCTATGTGTACACATAAATCCCCTATTTTTTAGATTTCCGTCTCATTTAGGTCCCACAGAGCATTGAGTAGAGTTCCCTGTGGTATACAGTAGGTTCTCCTTCGTTATGTGTTTTATATATAGTAGTGTATATATATCTGTCTCAATCTCCCAATTTATCCCCCTTCTTCCCCTTTCTCTCCCCAGTATCCCTATGTGTCGGTTCTCTATGTCTGTGTGTCTGTTTCTACTTTGCAAATAAATTCATCTATATTTTTCTAGATTCCACATAACAGCAATATTATATGATATTTATTTTTCTCTTTCTGACTTATGTCTCTCTATATGACAGTCTCTAGGTCCATCCATGCCTCTGCAAATGGCACTATTTCATTCCTTTTTATGGCTGAGTAGTATTCCACTATGTGTCTGTTTGTGTGTGTGTGTATATACACCACATTTATTTATCCCTTCTTCTGCTATTTGTATATAATTTTGAAGGAAAAGCATTTCACTTATTATGAAGGCTGTGATACATTCAGTAGTTGATCCTTTTACCTGACGTTTCTTCAGTGTCATCAAATAACATACACCTGAAAAAGACTTTGTTTCATAGTAAGATAAAAAGATTAGCCTGGGTTATCCAGGTTAGTGAAATGTAATAACAAGGTCCTCTAAATACTGGACGAGAATAAGCAAATTGAGGTCAAAGAACATTTAATATGCTATGCTGCTGGTTTTGAAGACTGAGAAAGGACCATGAACCAAGGAATGTAGGTGGCTACCAGAAAGTCATTTAGGAGGGAAATGCATTCTCTTCTGGAGCATCGAGATGGATCCCAGCACTGCAAGCATGTGGACTTTAGCCCCCTGAGACCCCTTTCTGGTTTGAGCTTTGGATCCATAGAACTTCAAGTCATTATCTATTTATCTATTTATATCTATCTATGGACAGAGGTTAATAACATTGTATAGGAGGTGGTGATCAAAACCATCCCCAAGTTAAAGAAATGTAAAAAGGCAAAATGGATGTCTGAGGAGGCCTTACAAATAGCTGAAAATAGAAGAGAAGTTAAAGCAAAGAGGAAAGGAAAGATATATCCATCTGAATACAGAGTTCCAAAGAATAGCAAGGAGAGATAAGAAAGCCTTCCTAATTGATCAATGAAAAGAAGTAGAGGAAAACAATAGAATGGGAAAGACTAGGGATCTCTTCAAGAAAATTAGAGATACCAAGGGAACATTTCATGCAAAAATGGGCACAATAAAAGAAACAGTATGGACCTAACAGAAGCAGAAAATATTAAGAAGAGGTGGCAAGAATACACAGTAGAATTATTCAAAAAAGATCTTAATGACCCAGATAACCATGTTGGTGTCATCACTTACCTAGAGCCAGACATCCTGGAGTGTGAAGTCAAGTGGGCCTTAGGAAGCATCACTATGAACAAAGCTAGTGGAGGGGATGGAATTCCAGCTGAGCTATTTCAAATCCTGAAAGATGATGCTGTGAAAGTGCTGCATTCAGTAAGCCAGCAAATTTGGAAAACTCAGCAGTAGCCACAGGACTGGAAAAAGTCAGTTTTCATTCAAATCCCAAAGAATGTTCAAACTACAGCACAATTGCACTCATCTCACATGCTAGCAAAGTAATGCTCAAAGTTCTCTAAGCTATGCTTCAACCGTAAGTGAACTGAGAACTTCCAGATGTTCAAGTTGGATTTAGAAAAGGCAGAGGAAGAACCAGAGATCAAATTGCCAACATCTGTTGGATCATCGAAAAAGCAAGAGAGTTCCAGAAAAACATCCACTTCTGCTTCATTGACTACACTAAAGCCTTTGATTGTGTGGATCAAAATGAATTGTGTTTCTTAAAGAGATGGGAATACCAGACCACCTTACCTGCCTCTTGAGAAATCTGTATGCAGGTCAGGAAGCGACAGTTAGAACTGGACATGGAACAATGAACGGGTTCCAGATTGGGAAAGGAGTACATCAAGGCTGTACACTGTCATCCTGCTTATTTAAGTTATATGCAGAGTACATCATGCGAAATGCCAGGCTGGATGCAGCACAAACTGGAATCAAGATTGCTGGGAGACATATCAACAACCTCAGATATGCAGATAACACCACCCTTATGGCAGAAAGCAAAGAGGAACTAAAGAGCTTCTTGATGAAAGTGAAAAAGGAGAGAGAAAAAGCTGACTTAAAACTCAACATTCAAAAAACAAAGATCATGGCATCCGATCACATCACTTCAGGGCAAATAGATGGGGAAACAATGGAAATAATGACAGAATTTATTTTCTTGGGCTCCAAAATACTGGGGATGATGACTGTAGCCATGAAATTAAAAGATGCTTGCTAACTGGAAGAAAAGGTATGACTAATCTAGACAGCATATTAAAAAGCAAAGACATTACTTTGCTGATGAAGGTCTGTCTAGTCAAAGCTATGGTTTTTCCAGTAGTCATGTAGGGATGTGTGAGTTGGACTATAAAGAAAGCTGAGCACTGAAGAATTGATGCTTTTGGAATTATGGTGTTGGAGAAGACTCTTGAGAGTCCTTTAGACTGCAAGGAGATCCAACAAGTCAATCCTGAGGGAAATCAATTCTGAATACTCATTGGAAGGACTGATGCTGAAGCTGAAGCTCCAATACTTTGGCCACCTGATGTGAAGAACTGACTCACTAGAAAAGACCCTGTTGTTGGAAAAGATTGAAGGCAAGAAGAGAAAGGGATGACAGAGGATGAGATGGTTGGATGGTATTACCAACTCAATGAACATGAGCTTGAGCAAGCTCCAGGAGTTGGAGATGGACAGGGAAGCCTGGCATGCTGCAGTCCATGGGATCACAAAGAGTCAGACACGACTGAGCAACTGAACTGAACTGATCTATCCATCTATCTATCTACCAATCTATTTATCTATCTTTGCATATACACAGCCATATATAACATATATACATAGTTATAATGGTATAATTTTTTACAGCAGCATGAGTGCATGCTTAGTTGTTCAGTTGTGTCCCATTCTTTGGGACCTCTTGGACTGTAGCTTGCCAGGCTTCAGCATGCATGGGATTTTCCAGGCAAGAATACTGGACTGCGTTGCCATTTCCTACTCCAGGGGATCTTCCCGACCTAGCGATTGAACTTGATTCTCTTGCATTTCTTGCATTGTCAGATGGATTCTTTACCACTCTGACACCTGGGACACCCCAGTAAAATATAAATCATATATTTTTATCCAATAAGATTTTGTTCAAAAAACTGAGTTTAAGCCTCTCAATTTATTCACTTAGGTTCCTCCAGGTAGTATTTTCCATTGAAATCCCACCTTAAAAGAGGAAAATTAGAGTCAATTTGGAGATAGTTGCTTCTGTTAACTGATACAGGGAATCCCACACTGCATGAGTGTAAATATATTTTTGATTTTGAGAACTTTGAGGTGTTAAGATAGAAAAAGTAATTAAAATTATTAAATTAGATCACCCATTCTACCTTAAATCTTTGTGTTTAAATTTCTACTTTCCTTGGACTTCATGTTAACTATGCAATGTTCATTTTTAAAATTTCTTTACCTTCCAACAGTCTTGTAAGGTTTATTTTAATAGAATAAATTGGATTATAAATGGTTCTGTGTGCATGTACATATGTGTGTGTGTGAGCATGGTTATTTGAAAGAGAAATGTATACAAATAGAGACACATATATATTGGGTTTCTCAGGTGGCACCAGCGATAAAGATCCTGCCTGCCAATGCAGGAGACTTGGGTTCTATCATGAGTTGGGAAGATCCCCTGGAGGAGGGCATGCAACCCACTCAAGTATTCTTGCCTGGAGAATCCCACGGACAGAGGAGCCTGGTGGCTACAGTCCATGAGGTGGCAAATAATTGGATACCAATGAGCGACAAACACTTACACATATACACAACTATCTTTTGTGTAGTAATAAATGTTTTATTAATATTTTCCTCATCATATTTAAAGTCAAGTGTAACTCTAAGGCCATATTATGTAAATCTATTTATTCATTTTTGTCTTTCTGCGTAGCTTCCACTTGGAGACATCTATTTTATTATCAATTCTTGCCAGTGTCAGTTGTAAACAGGGAGAACATCAATCTGAATAACAACAGAAATCAAAAGAGTAGAAAATTACCCATGAACAACTATAACAAGGAGTATGCTAAGGTCTGGAGTATTAGGAAGAGCAGTTAAGGAAGTGATATATAAAGGAATGACATTCACAAAAGGAAAACAGTGGTCTCAGATTTTTTTTTTTCTGCTATAAGCTTATTTAAGTAGCTGTGATTGCCAAAAATATTCCCTCCCCTCCAATAGGGGCCTTCCCCCATGGCTCAGCAGTAAAAGAATCCACCTGTGATGCAGGAGACATGGGTTCAAGCCCTGGGTCAGTCAGATCCCCTGGAGGTGGTCATGGCAACCCACCCCAGTATTCTTGCTTGGAGAATCCAATGGACAGGGGAACCTGGTGGGCTACAGTCCATAGGGTCCCACAGAGATGTGCACGACTGAAGCAACTTAGCATGCACGCACAGCACCTTGAGATAATGGGAAAATCCAAATATCTTAGATCCATGGTTGAAGATAACCTTGGGATAATAGGATAATGACAAAGGAAAAAATTAAAAAAAAAGTTATTAGAATATAGTTGCTTTACGATGTTAATTTATGCTATACTGTAAAGTGAATCAGCTGTATGAATACACATGCTAAGTTGCTTCAGTCGTGTCCGACTCTATATCCCTTCTTTTTTGGATTTCCTTCCTATTAGGTCACCACAGAGCACTGAGTAGAATTCCCTGTGTTACACAGTAGTTCTCATTAGTCATCTATTTTAAACATAGTATCAACAGTGTATATTGTCGGTCCCAATCTTCCAAGAGAATTCTTGAATATAAGAGAGATCATAAAGTTTCATAAAATGAGTTGCATAAATTGTATAGAGAAGTTGAGATAAAAGAAATGGAAATTCCAATAAGGAACGGACGAGGCCTGTTTTACTTACTTCCATATCTAATGTGAACTGCAATTTCTGGCTCTGAGGCTTTCATCACGGGCACTTCTTAAGCCTTAGGACCACATGTCCTTTTAGAGTTGCCCTCCCTGAGAACATTTTCAGAGCCCTCTTGATGTCTTTGTTCTTCAGACTGTAGATGACGGGGTTCAGCATGGGTGTGACCACAGTGTATATCACTGAGGCTTTTGCATTTGAATGGGAACTGTGTGTAGCAGCAGAGTCATATACACTCCTAAGCTCATACAATGAAATAAGGAGACTACTGAGAGGTGAGATGCACAGGTGGAAAGGGCCTTATACCTTCCCTGAGCTGATGAGATTCCATATATGGAGGACACTGTCTGAGAATATGAGTAAAGGGATACTAGTAAGAGAACCAACACCCAGCAGGACAGCTGCAAAACACATCACCATGTTATTGGGAAAGGTGTCAGAACAAGCAAGTGGTACCATTTGATTGAGTTCACAGAAAAAGTGAGGGATATGCAAGTCTGTACAGAAGGATAGTTGCAACACCATTAAGCTTTCTAACAAGAAATGCAGAAGACTTATAATCCAGGACACCAGCGCTAGCAGTCCACAGAGCTGGGGGTTCATGATGACTGTGTAGTGCAGAGGGTGACAGATGGCCCCGTACCAATCATAGGCCATCACAATCAAGAGCAAGATGTCCAATCCTGCAAAGATTACAAAAAATACATCTGATTGATGCATCCTTCATAGGTTATGACTTTGCTTTTTGTCCTTATGTTCTGTAGTGTCTTTGGGATGGTGGTGGAGGTGAAGCAGATGTCTACAAAGGACAGGTTGGAGAGGAAGAGGTACATGGGGGTGTGGAGGTGGGGGTCTGAGCACATGGCCAGGATGATGAGTAGGTTTCCAAGCACAGTGATCAGGTACATGGAGATGAAAAGCCCAAATGTGAGGGGCTGCAGTGCTCGTTCCTCTGAAAATCCCAGAAGAGGAAATTTTGAAATTTCTGTATCATTCTGTGGGTTCATGTGGTAGATGTGACTGTAAGGAAGGGGAAAATAACATGACTAATTTTCACACAGATAGGCATTACTCACATTGTTGAAATAATACAATTCATATTTGGTCATCAAGAAATCAATATTTTATGTATGGTTCTTATCCCCTTCAGAGAATTCCCCATGCCTTCTCTAATAAGCAAACTTGTCCCATTTTTAACTTTTCTCCCATGATGTCATGTATTCACAGTTTTAATGAGAAATTCCTGCACCTGAAAATTGAATTGCAACAATGTTCCCCATATAGTCTATGTAGGGATTGTGACATGCTGAAAAACAAAAGCTCCTAAAATCCAGATTTGAGAAAGAACATAAGCAAGTTAAAAACTTGTATATCATGTTTAGGGGTCTTCCCTGGTGGCTCAGATGGTAAAGAATCTGCCAGCAGTGCAGGAGAACTATGTTCACTCCCTGGGTTGGGAAGATATCCTGGAGAAGGGAATGGCAACCCTCTCCATTATTCTTGCCTGGGAAATCCCATGGACAGAGGAGCCTGGTGGGCTACAGTCCGTGGGGTCACAAAGAGTCAGACACAACTGAGCAACTAAGCATGCATGTGCACACACGCACACACACATACATGTGTTAGATGATTACAGGTATTATAACAAGCATGCTAGATGATTACAGGTATTATAAAGAAAAAGGAAGTAGGTGGAAGGAAAAGAGAAAAGGAGGTGTATGCATGCTAATTTTTACGCATGTTCAGGCCAGACCTGCCAAAAAGGTGATTCTTGAACAGAGAGCCAGTAGTTGAACATTTGTGGGGAAGTGTGTGCCTGACAAGGGTACAGCCAGTTCACAGGTCTGCACAGCACAAAGGTGTTGGTTTAAGATGTTCAAGTTCAAAAAAAAGGAAACCAGTCTGGTGAGGGAAATCAGCAGGATGGAGAAGGAGGAGAGATGATGTCAGAGGATGCTGAGGAACAAGGAAGCTTCCCTGAAGCTGGTGAAACCTCAAGTGACAAGGAGTCCCTCGTCCACATCTCCACTCGTCCACATCTCCAGCACTTTATGAAATTCAATATAAAAAAACCCACAGCCATATGAAACAAAATTTAAGGAAAATCCAAAACCAACTTCTAGAAGAAAAACTATAGACATTATATTTTCATCAAAAATATACAATAGTTATACTTTAATTAAAATTAATTAGTTAATTAAATTTATGAAAAAACACTTTTCTCCTTGGAAGGAAAGCTATGCAAACCTAGACACCATATTAAAAAGCAGAGACATCATTTTGTGACAAAGGTCTGTCCAGTCAAAGCTATGGTTTTTTCCAGTAGTCATGTACGAATGTGAGAGTTAGTCCATAAAGAAGGTCGAGTGCTGGAAAATTGATGCTTTCAAATTATGGTGCTAGAGAAGACTCTTGAGAGTCCCTTGGAATGCAAGGAGATCAAACCACCAATCCATAGGGAAATCAACCATGAATATTCATTGGAAGGACTGATGCTGAAGCTGAAGCTCTAACACTTTGGTCACCTGATGCAAAGAGGTGACTTACTGGAAAAGATTCTGAAACTGGGAAGCACTGAAGACAAAAGGAGAAGGGGATGGCAGAGGATGAGGTGGTTAGATAGCATCACCAAGTCAGTAGACATGAGTTTGAGCAAATTCTGGGAGACACTGATAGCGAAGCCTGGCATTCTGCAGTCCATGGGGTCACAAAGAGTCAGACATGACTTAGCCACTGAACAGCAACATGTTTTAATTATATAAGCTTGGGTCACTGGCTCAATTTTAGATTACCAAAAACTTGGAAATAAAAAAATATGACAGAAGGTCTTTTAAAATGTGGGGAGGAAGCCGTATCTAAATTACAATTTCTTCTTACATAGAAACATATAGATTCAAATATGCATATGGAAGATAGAGGTGATATTTAGTCAAGTGTAAAGAGAAATGCCTTCCAAATGGTGGCTGAATATGATGTAAGTTTTAGAAATATGGTGCAACTTTAAGAAATAAAAATGCAATGTCTAATCACAAAGAACAAAAGCAAGTAATAAGGGATGTGAAAAGTAGTTGCAAATATGTATAAGTATGATTTATTAGCATCAAGCCCTCCCTCGTGACTCAGATGGTGAAGAATCTGTCTGTGTTACAGGTGATCTGGATTCAATCTCTAGCTGGGAAGATCCTCTGGAGAAGGGAATGGCAACCCACTCCAGTATTCTTGCCTGGAGAATTCCATGGACAAAGGAACCCGACAGGCTACAGTCCATGGGGTTGCAAAACGTTGGGCACAACTGAACAACTAACGCAACCACAACAACACAATGCAGAAGAACGCTCATTTTCATTTTTGGTGAAAGCAGTGAAGAACGTGTAAGTGACTGCTCTATTCTTTCAGTTAAAAAAATTAAAAAGCAATGAAAAGAATAGAATATAAATGACTTGTTGATTTTTACCACACAAAATTTATAAAGTCTCAGACATTCTGCACAAAACTTGTATACATACATAAAACAACAAAGTGGCAAAGAGCAAAAATGATGAAAAAAATTTTAGTCTTTGAAAGAATACAATCAAAAGCAAGAATCCTGCCAAATTCATGATGCAAAAGCAAAGGAATTGAACAGACAGTTTTCAACTAACTTTCTTATTAATATATAAATATATTCAGCCTCACTGGTAATGAAATAATTGCAAAGTAAGCTCATTAGCATGTCCATTTTTACATAATAAATACTCTTTAATTTGAATATGAGGAGGGAGGAGATACTGTGAAAGGTATGTCTCATGAACTACTTCTGTAGGGAAATGTTTGCCAGTATTCCTTTGTCTGGATCCCTCTCATTGTGGTCACTTGGCTCCATCTTAAAAAATAAAAGTCCTTACATGTCTGCACAACCCTCCACAGCTAATACTCAGTATCTTTACTTCAGTTAATAGCAAAAATCCTTGGACTTTGCTTCTACTTTTACTGGAAGTTTCACACCTCCAAGTCACTCTCTTAATGGAGCCTTTATGTCCATCATTTAATGGCCAACACTGACCCTTGCACTTCTCAGTCGCTCATTCATATCTGACTCTTTCCAACCCCATAGGCTGTAGCCTGCCAGTCTCCTCTGTCTATGGGATTCTCCAGGCAAGAATACTGGAGTGGGTTGCCATTTCCTTCTCCAGGGGATCCTCCTGACTCATGGATCCAACCTGCATCTCCTGCATTGAAGGCAGGTTCTTTACCACTGTGCCACCAGTAATTCAATATTTACATTTCTTTTTGCATTATAAGTTAAAACATTAATTAACCAAGTAAACAAACAACCCCAGCGATCTTGGTTATGAGTTAGTTCAGACTGGATCAGGTGAACTCAGGTAAATGCTCTTGCCTCCATTCCATTTGACCTTCTCCTGCAGTATTTCCTGGACTCTTGGACTCACCTGGGTGGAGTCTCTGAGGGGAAGTTTGCAACATAGATGTCCCAGGTGCTCTTGGATGACTGATAATGGAGACAGAGGCTCTGTTTCCAGACAAGACAATGGGATGGAGTCAAGCATTGGTCTTCTAGTCAGAATTAAGAGTCTGCAAGCAACAGCTATGCCCTGTCCATCCCAAGGTTGCCCAGGGTGAGGGATGCAGCAGAGGAGATATTTACAGCTCCCCATGTCTGCTCATTAGGTACAATTCCCTCCTGTTAGTACCATCTCTAATAATTGATATCCCTGTGGGACACTGGTCTGGACAGATAGGAATATTTTCTTTTCATTTTCTGTTTCTAGGTGACAGTGTCAGATGGATTTAGTATTTATTATTTCTCTCCATAATCTTTCCTGTCCTTCTGGAGGAGTAAAACTTAAGGTCCTATCCCAACTCTGAGTTCACATTTTCTCCAGAGTCTAAGATCGAGGTTTCTGTCTTGACTAGGTCCATGATCAAGGCATTTACTCCTGGTGGGTCCCAGCCTCTAATATCTCTAGAAAATTACTATTCTCACCTTCAAACAGCGGGATAAATTTGTTCTTTTAATGTGAAACCTTGGGCAGTACACTGCTTGAATTCATTACACTTTTGTAAAAAATGTTAGGAATTTTGCACTTAAAGCAAAAGTTAAGAGCTGTCAGTTCTTCACTAGAAAATGTTTTTAATTATAAGAAATGCATAGATCTTAGCTCCTTTTGGGGTTTCTACAGCTTAATTTTTAGAAAACCCCATTCTATGTGGTAAGTGTAAAGTGCTAGCCACTCAGTCATGTCTGAATCTTGTGACCCCATAGACCGTAGCCTGCCAGGCTCCTCTGTCCATGGAATTCTCCAGGTAAGAATACTGAAGTGGGCTGCCATTTCCTCCTTCAGGGGATCTTCTCAACCCAGGGTCTGAACCTGGGTCTCCTGCATAAGTAGGCAGATTCTTTACCATCTGAGCCTCCAGGGAAGGATAGTACTTCTATGAACTCCATTTTCCATTGCAGAAATGAGCTTCATAGGGATTAGTGATCTGCCAGTTATAATCTGAGTAAGGTATGAGACCTTCTCTGGAATTCCCCAGTTGTTTCCAGCTTTCAAACTCTGGGCCAGTGGTTCTCAGTCAGAGATGCTTTTACCCTGGGTGATATTTGGTCATGTCTGAAGGGGTGCTGCTAAACAGCTATACTATAATGCCCAATCAGCAGCCAACACAAATAATGATCCTGCCCAAAAGGAAAACAGTGAGAAAATGATTAAACCTAACCTAGACCATCACTTTCCCACATCAGTATTCATACCAGTCACCCAGATGCAGGTTCAAATGCAGTTTCTGATCAGCAGATCTTGCCTGGTGAGTCAACAGGCTCCTGGATGGTGTTGATGATGCAGGTACTGGATTTTGACCATTATTGAGTAAATAAGGCTGTGGTTATGTTTTAGAGTCTTCTACAGAGTTTTACATTTTCTCTATCGCAAATCAACTTTGTATGAAATTTTGAAGAAAAGCACGTGCATTCACTCCAGAAGCTGTGAAAATATGCATCCAGTTTGTGTTCCATTCATGGATCACAGCCTCGTCGAGGCAAGTAGGCTTGTGTAACTCAATGAAGCTATGAGCCATGCCATGCAGGGCCACACAGACAGGCAGGTTATAGTAGAGAGTTCTGACAAAACATGGTCCATTGGAGGAGGGAATGGCAACCCACTTCAATATTCTTGCTGCAAGAACCCCACGAACAGTATGAAAAGGCAAAAAAGGGCCCTTGAATCACCCCAAATAATGCACTTCTGGAAAAGTTGGTGTAGTAGGCAGAATAAGGGCTTGCAAAAGAAGTCCACGTTCATATCCCTATAATCTTGAGTTTGTTATTTAACATAGCAGGGATGTTTAAATTAAGGTGGTTAGTTGAATAAAGTTCCTAATAAGTCACTTTAAGACTATTAGCCATGATTATTAATCAGTGATCCTCTAAACATGGATGAGAGAGGCAGAAGAATTGAACTCATAGAGATATTTGAAAATCTTAAGCTGCTAACTTTGGTGATGTGGCAATAGTCAAGGAATGCAAGTATTCTCTAGGAATTGGAGTAGGACAGGAAACGGATTCTTCCCTGGAGCCTCCAGGAGTAATCTGTTGTAGGAAGGGGGACCCCCTAGGGCCTGAGAGTGGGCTCTTGTCTAACACTCAGAAGTGAATTGTCTGAGGAGACATCCATTCTGACAAAGCATGAGACTTTATTCCTTTGATATGCACCTCAGCTATCTGGGGTTCCCTGGTGGCTCAGATGGTAAAGAATCGCTGCAATGAGGGACACCTGAGTTTGATCCCTGGGTTGGGATGATCCACTGGAGAAGGGACTGGCTACCCACTCCAGTATTCTTGCTTGGAGAATTCATGGACAGAGGAGTCTGGTGGGCTACAGTGCATGGGGTCTCAAAGAGACACAACTGAGTAACTAACACTTTCACTTTCATTCTGTATTTTTTACATCCCGAGCATCCTTGGGGCTCACCATAGGGAGTGGCAGCAGTTTGATGGCTGCTAGATGGCAGATAATCTTTCCTTCCTGAGTTCCCTCAGGGCTCACCAGCTCACCTTCTGTGGTGGCTGAAATTGCTGATTATTGACATCTGTTGTTTACTGATATGGCAGGAAATATTCCATTCATCAGTTCCTCCTCTTGGTCTGGAATTTGACTAATATTTGGAAGATATTTCATGACTAATTTTTGTCCTTAACATGGGGTATTTAGTTTTCTTTAATTTACAAAAAATCTTTTGACATTCAGACTATCTGCCCCTTGTTGCAAAACTTTGGCATGATCTGGTTCCTACCCCCATATCCTTTGAGCTCTCTGCTCAGGGTTACTTGAGATGCTGTTTTCAGTCAACAGTGTAATGATCTGATATATTTATGTATTCTAAAATAGTTACCATGATAAATTTAGTTAACATTACCTGAAAAAAATTACCATTTTTTTTTCTTGTGGTGGAACATTGAAGAATTACTCTCTTTGCTATGTTGCTGTTGTTAAGTCGCTTCAGTCGTGTCTGACTCTGTGCGACCCCATAGATGGCAGCCCACCAGGCTCCCCTGTCCCTGGGATTCTCCAGGCAAGAACACTGGAGTGGGTTGCCATTTCCTTCTCCAATGCATGAAGGTGAAAAGTGAAAGTGAAGTCGCTCAGTCGTGTCCGACACTAGCGACCCCATGGACGGCAGCCCACCAGGCTCCTCTGTCCATGGGATTTTCCAGGCAAGAGTACTGGAGGGGGTGCCATTCCCTTCTCTGAATTACTCTCTTAGCAACTTTCAAAGATATAATAGAGACTCATTAACTGTTGTCATCATGCTCTCTTAGCTCCTCAAGGCATCTTCATTTTTAACTGGAAGTTTGTACCTTTTAATCAACATCTCTCCAAAAGCCTGGGTTCCTGGCAACCACTATTCTACTCTCTATTTGCAAAATTTGGCAAATAGATGGGGAAACAGTGGAAACAGTGGCTGACTTTATTTTTCGGGGCTCCAAAATCACTGCAGATGGTGATTGCAGCAATGAAATTTAAAGACGCTTACTCCTTGGAAGGAAAGTTATGACCAACATAGACAGCATATTAAAAAGCAGAGACATTACTTTGTCAACAAAGGTCCATCTAGTCAAGACTATGGTTTTTTTCAGTGGTCATGTATGGATGTGAAAGTTGGACTATAAAGAAAGCTGAGCACCAAAAATATGATGTTTTTGAACTGTGGTGTTGGAGAAGACTCTTGAGAGTCACTTGTACTAAAAGGAGATCCAATCAGTCCATCCTAAAGGAGATCAGTCCTGGGTGTTCATTGGAAGGGCTGATGTTGAAGCTGAAGCTCCAATACTTTGGCCACCTGATGCAAAAAACTGACTCATTTGAAAAGACTCTGATGCTGGGAAAGATTGAGGGCAGGAGAAGGGGACGACAGAGAATGAGATGGTTGGATTGCATCATCAACTCAATGGATGTGGGCAAGGGTGGACTCCGGGAGTCGGTGATGGACAGGGAGGCCTGGCATGCGGCGGTTCATGGGGTCACAAAGAGTCGGACACGACTGAGTGACTGAACTGAACTGAACTGATTTGCATGATTTTGGCTTTTCAAAAAGATTCCACATATACATGACCTATACAGTAAGAAATGGTAACTCACTCCAGTATTCTTGCATGGAATATTCCATGGACAGAGGAGCATGGCGGACTACAGTCTGTGGGATAGCAAAGACTCAGACACAACAGAGGGACTGAGTATGCCTGTACACATGACATAATAGTATATTTGTATCAAGGGATATATCTAATCACACGATAATGGAAATTCCCCTAATTGTTTAGATCCAATGTTGAGAATAAATTTGAGAGAGTGGGAAAACCATAACATGGAAAAACTCTCGAAAATGAGAGAGATCACAAATCTTAATCAAGTGAGTGAAATTAAGTTATATGGAGGAGTTCAAAGAAATTTAACTTCTAGGAAATAAATACAAGGAGCATGTCCTACTTCTTCAATCTAATGAAAGAATCTGAAAAAAAAAAGATCTGCAATTTCTGGCTCTGGGTTTTGAACCCTTCAATCAGGTAGCCTTCTTCAGCTGAAGACAAATGGCCTATTTAGAGCTGCCTTTCTAAAGAATGCTTGCATAACCCTCTTTATGTCTTTGTTCCTCAGACTGTAGATGAAAGGGTTCAGCATTGGTGTGACCACAGTGTACATCACCGAGGCAATTTCACTTGAGTGTGAGCTCTGGGTAGCTGAAGAGCTAAGGTACACTCCTAAGCTTGTACAATAAAATAAGGAGACAACTGAGAGGTGAGACACACAGGTAGAAAAGGCTTTAAGCTTTCCCTGAGCTGACGAGATTCCATATATGGAGGAAACTATCTTAGAGTAAGAGTAAAGTATCCCAGACAGGGGACCACCAGACAGCAGCCCAGCTGCAAAATACATCACCAAGTCATTAAGAAAGTTGTCAGAACAGGCAAGTTGGACCATCTGATTGAGTTCACAGAAATAGTGAGGGATTTCCAGCTCTCCACAGAAGGACAGTCTCAACACCATTAAGGTTTGTAACAAGGAATGAAGGACACTGATGGCCCAGCTAACCAGAACCAGAATCCCACAGATTTGGGGATTCATGATGGCTGTGTAGTGCAGGGGGTGGCAGATGGCCACAAAGTGGTCATAGGCCATTACCGTCAGGAGGAAGTCATCCAACCCTGCAAACAGTGTAAAAAAAAACATCTGGGTGATGCAGCCTTCATAGGTGATAACTTTGCTCTGTGTCTGGATGTTCCACAACATCTTTGGGATGGTGGTGGAGGTGAAGCAGATGTCTACAAAGGACAGGTTGGAGAGGAAAAAGTACATGGGAGTGTGGAGGTGGGGGTCTGAGACAGCCAGGACGATGAGCAGGTTTCCAAACACAGTGATCAGGTACATGGAGAGGAAAAGTCCAAATATGAGGGGCTGTAGTTCTTGTTCCTCTGAGAATCCGAGAAGAAGAAATTCTGAAACTTCTGTGATGTTCTTTGGTGCCATGTAGTGGAAGCGACTACAAGTAAAGGGAGAAAACGTGACTAATTTTCATGCAAGTGAACATTACTCACATTGTTGAAATGCTACCTTATGTATTTTGCGATTAGGAAATTAATGTCAATATTTTGTTCATGCAATGAGTACAGTGTTTTGGTAATCCAAAGCTCCTGAAATCCAGTCATGGAGAATCAATGTAGCAAATAAAAATAAATATAGTGTCATATGGTGACACATACTATGAATAAAATGAAAGCAAGTGTAAAGGAAAGAGTAAAGAAGGGATGTTATTTTTATGGGTGTTCAGGTAAGACCACAAATAAGGTGACATTTGAAAAGAGACCTCATGGAAGAGAGAACAGGAGCCATGAACTTATCAGGAGAACTGTGTACCTGGCAGGGAGAACAGCCAGTGCAAAGGCCCTGGGGAAGGTGCTCGTTTAAGAAGTTCTAGGTGAAAAAAGGAAACTGGTGTGGTGAGGGAAATGAGTAGGAGGGAGAGTGAGGAGAGATGGTGTCAGAGGATGTTGAGCAAGGTGGTCTCCTTGCTGCTGCTGAGACTGCAAGTTACAAGGAGTCCCTCCTCCGTATTACATTTCTCTAGCACTTTATGAAATTGCTGCAAAGGTGGCCTGTATTTTTTTTTTTGGGGGGGGAGGGTGGGGGCTCTGTTGAGTCTTCACTGCTGTGTATAGGCTTCTGTAGTTGCACGTTCTCTAGTTGTGGTGAATTGGTTTATTTGCCCCGTGGCATGTGGGATCTTAGTTCCCAGATCAGAGATTGAACCTGCATCCCCTGCATTGGAAGGTGGATTCTTAAGCCCTGAAACACCAGGGAAGTCGTAGCCTATATTTAAATGAATCTCTTCTTTAGTACCTTTTGCTGATTGAGTTCTGGCCTCTGTGTATGAGAATCACTTTGGAATATGTGAGCTCAGTACCCCTGCTCTGAAGACTTCTCACCCTTCACAAGGCAAGAAAACAAAAGACACACAATAAGACCCTGGCTTCCTAGGCTGTGTTATTTCCATGAATTTTTCACCCTTAACAACCACAAATGATTTAGAGTTAGATACAATTCAAGTTGATCAGATAAGATTATGTACAAATGGTATTCAGAAATTCCAGTTTGTAATTTTCCTAGGTATCAATGAAACTTGGCGTTTAATTTTGGTATGACCATTTTATACCATGTATTAAAGACATATAATTTTTTTTCAGCATTCAACTATATTATATATCAGTATTATATCTTTAAATATGGATGTATATATATATGGGGCTGCCCTGATAGCTCAGTTGGTAAAGAATCCACTTGCAATGTGGGAGATCTGGGTTTGATCCCTGGGTTGGGAAGATCCCCTGGAGAACAGAAAGGCTACCCACCATTCTGGCCTGGAGAATTCTATGGACTGTATAGAGTTGGACATGACTGAGCATATATATATATATGCCTGCAAGGAGATCAAACCAGTCAAGCCTAAATGAAATCAACCCTGAATATTCATTGGAAGGACTGATACTGAAGCTGATGCTCCAACAATTTGGCCACTTGATGCAAAGAACTGACTCATTGGGAAAGACCCTGATGCTGGGAAAGACTGAAAGAAAAGGAGATGGGGGTAGCAAAGAATAAAGTGGTTATATCACATCAGTGATTCAATGGACAGGGATTTGAGCAAACTCCGAGAGATAGTGAAGGACAGGGGAGCCTGGTGTGCTGTAGTCCAGGGGGTCACAAGGTTTCAGACACGACTTAGCAACTGAACAATAGCAACAACAATATATATTTCTGCACATGAGAGAAAGAGAGAAATAGAGAATGGACATGAAAGAGAATACAGATCTGATAAACTCAAATGGTCCCTGAGAGACTGTGGTAAGAAAATTTCTTTGGTTCTTATAACATTTCACATGCTATTATATTCCCTTGATGCCCAGCAGAAATTATTAAAAAGAAAAAATAAATTTATCTAGAGTAGCAATAACTTATGGTCTAAAATACTTATGGGTTGAATGACCCAAGAGAAAAATGAGTAAAGGGAACAAAATAGCACTTCACAAAAGGATGCTTACAAAGCACAATGGATAGGAATTGAACACTGGCCATTTTTAATATCAGGTAGAAAAACTTGTTTTTCCTTTTTTTTTTTTTTTCATTTTTGTTTGACTAAGTGTTTTTATACGAAAGCAGAGGAGCAAGCCTCTTTCTCCCCTTTTATATGTGACATCTTGTTTCTTGTTGTTGTTATTCTTGGATTTTAATCTTTTTTTTTTTTTTGATGAGTCCTAAGGGTGCACTCTAGCCCTGGTTCTGATCTTTGCCCAAAAGATCAAAAATCCATACACATAAAACCTGGATACACTGTGACAGCTTCAACCTTTTCACCAACACTCTTCATGTTAGTCATCTGGGGATATTGTATTATACACTTATTTCCTTCTTTGCACTCTGTCTTCCCAATTATAATGCTTGATCCATACATGGAGGGACTTCAGCTGTTTTGTTTATCTTTGTATTTTAACTGAGTATGTAAATATATGTGCCCTTGTATAAAAATGAATTTCGATAAATGAAAAGTTAGGAAATAAAAAGAATAACAAAGAGAATGAAACCAAGTTAAATAGCATGGTTTCAAGACTGTGGTAAACAGAATTGAATGGAGCACTGAAAACTAATTGAAGAAGAAATATAATAGAAAAAAGTTATGTTATCAATATGTATCGAAGAAGGCAATGGCACCCCACTCCAGTGCTCTTGCCTGGAGAATCCCTTGGATGGAGGAGCCTAGAAGGCTGCAGTCCATGGGGTTGCTGAGGGTCAGACACGACTGAGCGACTTCACTTTCACGCATTGGAGAAGGAAATAGCAACCCACTCCAGTGTTCTTGCCTGGAGAATCCCAGGGACGGGGAAGCCTGGTGGGCTGCCGTCTATGGGGTCACACAGAGTTGGACACGACTGAAGTGACTTAGCAATTAGCAATCAATATGTATTAATAAAATTGGCAATGATCAAAATGCAAAATAATATGATATATAATGTTCCTAGAGTAATTTGGCATGTACCATATGCTCAGTTACTATTTGTTGAATAAATCAGGACTTAGGTCTCCTTATATATGGACATTTAATATATGTCAAGGTTACATTTCAATTTATTTTGAAAGACTGAAATGTTCCTAAAGCTGGCATAAATATCTATCTTGTAAAAAATGGTTTCTCGCTTACCTCAAACATTTTACAAATATTAGAGACATTACATCCTTAGTGTAAGAATAGCCAGCACATTTTAGATGAACACTTTGACATGTAAATATAAATATGAATGGGGGGGGAGAATCACCTTAAATAATGCAAAAGACTCAGAAACAAGATAATAGACCTATATAATTAAATAAAATTAAAAAAATTTAAGGCCAAATATATGGCTCACAAATCAACTGAAAAACAATCTTTTTAAAGAATTATTTGAAAGGCTTATATCTGTAGAAATGGGCATAAAATATGTGTTGCTGTTCAGTTCTAATATGTGTACATAATAATAATAATTATTGTTTTTGTTGTTTAGTCACGAAGTCGTGTCCAATTCTTTTGTGACCCCATGGACTGTAGCCCGCCAAGCTCCTCTATCCATGGGATTTTTCAGGCAAGCATACTGGAGTGGGCTGCCATTTCCTTCTTCAGGGAATTTATCTTCCTGACCCAGGGACGGACCCACGTCTCCTTCACTGGCAGGCAAATTCTAACTTACCACTGAGCCACCACAGAAGCCCCCACATAATAATAGGCAAATCAAAAAGGTGACCAAATATATAAATCTTTGCTCTAGCTCAGTATGTAGTTTAAGAAAGCAGCAAGAAATCTCTTTCCTACCATGGTCCTGGGAAAAATCTTGAAGACTGGTCAAATCTGAGCTGAGAACTTCTGGACTAGTAGCAAAGGAGACTCTGATTTTTTTCTGCCAGAAATGTGAAGTGTTATGTTTTAGGGAAAAACCTGAAGACAGATATAAACATTCAAAATACAGATATTCTGCATGATACAGGATGCTCGGGGCTGGTGCATTGGGACGACCCAGAGGGATGGTATGGGGAGGAAGGGGGGTTCAGGATGGGGAACATGTGTACACCTGTGGCAGATTCATGTTGATGTATGGCAAAACCAATACAATATTGTAAAGTAATTAGCCTCCAATTAAAATAAATAAATTTATATTAAAAAAACAAAATACAGGTATTCTTTAATTAAGGGTTCTCCAGTGTTGGCACCAGAGAAGGTGATGGCACCCCACTCCAGTACTCTTGCCTGGAAAATCCCATGGACGGAGGAGCCTGGTGGGCTGCTGTCCATGGGGTCGCGAAGAGTCAGACACGACTGAGCGACTTCACTTTCACTTTTCACTTTCATGCATTGGAGAAGGAAATGGCAACCCACTCCAGTGTTCTTGCCCGGAGAATCCCAGGGACGGGGGAGCCTGGTGGGCTGCCGTCTATGGGGTCGCACAGAGTCGGACACGACTGAAGTGATTTAGCAGCAGCAGCAGCAGCAGTGTTGGCACCATTGACATTCTGAGCCAGATCACTGTTTGTGGTGACGTCTGTCCTGTGCATTATAAGATATTTAGAGCATCCCTGACTCTATAGAGCCTTCCATGTGTGACAGACAAAAATCCCTGAGGTACGAAACCATCCACAGTTATAGTCAGAGTTTGAATTTCACTATCTTAACATATTGTGTAGCTTTGGTAGAATAGCAACTAAATGATAAAGGATATTAAAGTGAAAGTGAAAGTCGCTCAGTCGTGTCTGACTCTTTGCAACCCCATGGACTATACTGTCCAAGGAATTCTCCAGGCCAGAATACTGGAGTGGGTAGCCTATCCGTTCTCCAGCAGATCTTCCTGACCCAGGAATTGAACTGGGGTCTCCTGTATTGCAGGCAGATTCTTGACCAGCTGAGCTACCAGGGAAGCTCAAAGGATATGAAAGACCATCAAAGTGTTAGTAGTATAGGCATACCAAGACCTGTTGTACTGCCATAAAAATAGTGAATTCATTATTATACTTGTGATTTGAGGCAGGTCAGTGAGAAACTATTGAGTAAAAAGGAAAATTGAAAAAAAAAAAGAAGGCAAATGGGATAAAAGGTAGGAACGGTGACCGCACTGGTGGTACAGTGGTAAGGAATCCACCTGCCGATACAGGAAACGTGGGTTTAATCTCTGGTCTGGGAAGATGCCCTGGAGGAGGAAATGGCAACTCACTGAAGTATTCTTGCTTGGGAAATCCCATGGACAGAACAGCCTGGTGGGCTACAGCCCAAGGGGTCGCAGACAGTCGGACGTGATTTAACAATGAAACATCTTAATGACTAATAAACATCTCCAGTTCTTTGTTTGAAAGATTGCACTCAAAGATAGGAATCCTATTCTGATCCTATTGTCGAAAAGCAAACGACTCGCACACATCATTTAAGATAGAGAAAGTGGCTGACAAATCCACACACATATTCACCCTCAGAGATAATGAAACAATCGCAAGGTAAGCTTATTAGCACTTCCCTGGCAGCTCAGAGGTAAAGAAGCCGCCTCCCAATGCAGGAGACACAGGTTCAGTCCCTGGTCTGGATGATCCCCTGGAGGAGGAAATGGCAACCCATTCTAGTATTCTTATCCGGGAAATCCCATGGACAGAGAAGCCTGTAGGCTACGGTCCACGGGGCACAAAGAGTTGGACATAAGGTAGCGACTAAACAAAACAACAAGCTCGTCAGCACACCCGCTCTTTACATTTGAATTATTTTTCACAGAAGATACTGTGAAGTGTATATATCTGGCAAATACTGTCGCAAGGATATATTCACAAGCATTCTTTGGTGTGCATATCTGCTTATTTATTTTTGGCGGTGCTAAGTCTTTGTTGCTGTGTGGTTTTTCTCTAGCTGTAGTGCATGAGCTTCTAATTACAGTGGCCTCTCTTATTGCAGAACATGGGCTGTAGGGTGTGTGAGGACCTCCATAGTTGTGGTTCCCGGGCTCTAGAGCACAGGCTCAGTAGTTGTGGTGTGCAGGCTTAGTTTCTCCAAGGCACATGGGATCTTCCTGACCAGGGATCAAACCCATGTCTCCTGCGCTGGCAGGTGGATTCTTCACCACTGAGCTCCCAGGGAAGCCCAGTGTGTCTTTCTAATGAATACTGAAGCATGGTCAAATATGCTTCATCAAAAAAATTAGAAAGAAATGACCTAATTATATTTATATCCTTACATCACTAATATATGAATTCTCTACTCAAACCATTAATAAGATACTTGGACATAAGTTCTACTTTTACTGGAAGCACTTTATGCCTCGTGTGTGTTCAGTTGCTCAGCAGTGTCTAACTCTTTGCGACCCCATGGACTGTAACTCGCCAGTTCATGGGATTTCCCAGGAAAGAATACTGGAGCGGGTTTCCATACCCTCCTCCAGGGGATCTTCCTGATCTAGGAATCAAACTTGCATCTCCTGTGGCTCCTTCATTGGCAGGTAGATTCTTTACCATTGCGCCACCTGGGAAGCCCCTTATGCCTCACATCCCTTTCCTAATTGGGCTTCCATTTTTATCATTTATTTGATATCACTGAACATTGCTTTACCAAGTTCAATGTTCAGTTCTCTTTTTAGCATTATAAAAAAAACATTGATATATTTTAATCATGCAAGCAATTAACCACAGTGTTCTCTGTTCTCTGACCTAGGCTGAGTTGGTTCTCTGGTGGACTCAGGTAAACATTCTTAATTCATTGTCTCTAACCTTCTTCTGCTGTGTCTTCCGGACTCTTGAACTCACCTACATGGAAATTCTGAAGGGAAGGTCTCTGTGTGGAAGTCTGATTCTCTTCCTGGATGGCTGATGATGGAGACTGAAGCTCTGTCTCCACACAAGGTAGCAAGAAGAGGTCAAGCATCGGTCCTTTATTCAGATTTAGGACTTCAAAAGCAACAACTAGGTCTTGTCCAGGCCCAGGTTGTACAAGCTCAGGGATGCAGCAGAGGTGGTTATTTACAGCTCTCCCTGTCTGCTCATTAGGTACAGCGACCTGTAAGCACCTGAATTCCCTGGGGGACTTCATCTGGACAGAAAGTATTTTTTTTCCTCATAAATCTCTGTTTCCAGGATACCAGTTATAAGCCAGGTGAATTCAGTTATTAATCCTTTTCCATCATCTCTCTTCCTTTCCAGAAGCCTAAACTCCTAGCACCTCATATTATCCCTGAATTAAAAAATTTTTCCAACTAGTTAGACTGAGGCAACTGTCTTGAATAGATACCTTGGGTCAATAAAGCATTGACTTGCGATGGCTACACAGCCCATGGAACCCTGTGAAACCTGTTATTCTCCGCTTATAAGAGGGACGACGTCATTCCATTAATGAAAAGCATTGGTCAGTGCACTCTTTGGCTTCCTGATGCTCACTAAAACCATTAGGTATTTCATACTTGGAGAATTTCCCTAGTGGCTCAGTTGGTAAAAAATCTGCCTGCAATGCAGGAGATCACCTGCAATGCAGGAGACAGGGATTCAATCCCTAGAATCAGGAAGATGCCCTGGAAAATGAACTGGCGACCCACTCCAGTATTCTTGCCTGGGAAATCCCATGGACAGAGAAGCCTGGTGGGCTACAGTCCATGGAGTCACAAGGTTCGGACACACAATTTCATGCTTATATCTGAAGCTGAGAGCAATCATTTTGCTCCTCATTGTAAAAGGTTTACGTTATGAGATATATTTTTTAATGTCCCATTAATGTCCCATAACCTACCTTTGCACATAATAAGGATGATCTGATTTAGTTTTTAGAGAAGTTCCTTCTATGAGGTAGTACTATTGTAACTCCATTCTTCATTTCAGGAATGGGGCTCAGAGGAATTTACTGTTCTGCGGAAACTGATGAACTGGTTTTGGGATGGAGTCTTGATTTGAGTTCTCTCAGGATGCTTCTAGTTTTCAAACTTTGGATTGTGATTTCCAACCAGGGATGGTTTTGCTCCTGGGTACTTGGTAATTGAAAGAGAAATGCTGCAAAACACCCACAGTAAACAAGATAGCATTCAACACAATTATCCTGCCCTAAATGTTAACAGAACTGGAGTGTGTGTGTGTGCTCAGTGGTTTCAATCCTGTCCCACTCTTTGTGACCCCACCAACTGTAGCCTGCTGGGCTCCTCTGTCCATGGGATTGTCCAGGCTAGGATACTGCAGTGGGTTGCCATAGAACTGGAGAAAAACCCTTTGCACCAGCACTTCTCATATCTCCTTGTGCATACAAGCCAGAGGAATTCTAATTCAAGTGCAAATTCTGATTGAATAGGTCCTTAGTGGGCCCTGAGACCCTGCATTCCTAACAAGCTACTGGGCTGTGTGATGATGCAGGTCTGAGTAGGAGGGTCACACTTTCAGTAACAAAACACTGATTCAGTGTTAAATTCAGGTACAGGAACTTGAATTTATATGTGACTGAGGGACTGAACATGCACAAACACATATATGTGTGTGCCTGTGCGTGTGTGAGTGTGTTCATTACTCAGTCGTGTTTTCATGTCTGACTCTTTGGGACCTCATGGACTGCAGCCTGCCAGGGTCCTCGGTCTGTGGAATTCTCCAGGCAAAGATACCGAGTGGGTTGCCATTTCCTTCTCCAGGGGATTTTCCCAACCCAGGAATCAAACCCATATCTCCCCACTGCAGGCAGATTCTTTACCATCTGAGCCCTCAGGAAAGTCATATATATATATATATATATATATATATATATATATATATATCTGAAAAAGATGTTGTAGTAGGCAGACTATGGGCCTCAAAACAATTTCCACATCCTAATCCTCCAAACTTTTTGAATATGTCAGCTTACATAAAGGGGAATAAAACTAATAGAGATGAACATTGAATCAGTTCTAATGAGGTGGATGAAACTGGAACCTATTATACAGAGTGAAGTAAGCCAGAAAGAAAAACACCAATACAGTATACTAACGCATATATATGGAATTTAGAAAGATGGTAACAATAACCCTGTGTACGATACAGCAAAAGAGACACTGATGTATAGAACAGTCTTATGGACTCTGTGAAAGAGGGAGAGGGTGGGAAGATTTGGGAGAATGGCATTGAAAC